>NC_090451.1:667474614-668133120 GCF_031143425.1 Pleurodeles waltl
CATTTGATTCGCTGGATTGGTCATACATGTTTGCCCTGCTGGCCAGAGTGGGTCTTAGCGCTAGATTTATTCAGCTGATTTGCTTATTGTATTCCTGGCTCCTTTTTCGATTACTAGGGGCACTCGTCAGGGTTGCCCCCTCTCGCCGCTGTTATTTGTGTTGGCGATGGAGCCCCTCGCAGCACATCTACGACAGCACCATAATCTTATGGGGGGTGGCGTTTCAGCAGCGTCCTATTCTCATTTCTCTATGCGGATGACGTTGCACTGTATGTCTGTGACCCGCAGCTGCATCTGGATGCTCTGCTAGATGAGGTTGGTCAGTTTGACTGGCTCTCTGGTATAATGATTAACTGGTCTAACTGTGCAGTGCCGATCTAGTTATCCTGTGAGCTGGGCAGATGGGCCGATGTGCTATCTGGGTGTTTGACTGAGCCGGAAGATGGATGAATTGTGGTCGTTTCACTACGGCACGGCAGTTGCGAGGCTGGAATATAAGGTGGCGGGCGCTCGCTGCTGCTGTCGCTGACCGGGCGCATAGCGATAGCAAAGATGGTGGTTTTGCCCAAATTCTTGTATCTTTTTGTCAATCTACCCCTGATGCTCACCGCGGGCTTCTTGAGGCGGCTGCGGTCCCTGCTTGTGACCCTTGTGTGGGTGGGGGGACAACCCAGAATAGCATGGGAGGCTTTGACTCTACCGTTCGAGCAGGGAGGGCTGGCGGCCCCAGATCTGCAGGCCCATTTTATACATTTCTGGCTGCATCCTATACGCTATTTCCTGCATTTGGTGGCTGAGCATGTCTCAGTTTGGCCGGACAGACTGGGGGAGGTGCCTAGAGGAATGCCTAGGCCCCACCGGCAGGGTTTGGATACTGTAGGGTGCTCGGTGTGGGCTTGGACGCGTTTGTTAAAGTGGGCGGGAATGTGCAAGGTTTATGCATCCTCAATGCTGGTGCGTGTTGCGGTGGGCCTCCCCCTGCTGGAGGATGGCCAGATATCGGAGCGCCTCTGGGAGTTGGATATGGTTGCTTTGCGGTCCTGGTTCTTGGCAGGAATGTTTATATCCTTGGAGGATGCGCTGGGAGCACGGGGTGACACTGCGTTATATAGCTTGCTCTTTTTCGGGATTCAGGCCCTGCTGCGGGTGCGATACTCCTGCTTTCCGGCAGACACTCATTTGTGCCATGCGTTGGAATTATTGTACAAGGTGCCGACTGTTTGCCGTCTTATTATGAGCTTGTATGCCTGCTTGCAGACTGCAGAGCCCCTGGCTGATTCTAAGGCCAGGGTACTCTGGGAGGCGGACTTGGGTGCGCCTATCTCTGAGAAGCAGTGGCGCTATTGTGCTGAGATGTGGGAGCTCTCCCCTAATTACAGATTGCGCTTAATCCACTTTAACTTTCTGCACCGGCTGTACTACACGCCCAGTCGACTGAAGAGAATGGGGCTCAGAGCAGATGCTAATTGTGTACGCTGCTTGGCCTTGGAGGTGGATTTCATCCATTTGGCGTGGGATTGCAGAGCGCTGCGTTGTTACTGGTCTGAGGTGTTCCATGCACTTGAGGAGATGACTGGGCTTGGGCTTGCGATGCCGCTCACTCCTGAGATGGTGCTTCTGTGTTATGTGGAGAAGATACTGCCCGCGTCCAGATGGCTGGTGGGATTGTTGCTACTGCTGGCTAAGCGCAGGGTGAAAATGGGCTGGGGGAGGAAGCGGATACCTCGCTGTGATGATTGGCTGTGAGATGCTGCATACTGCCAGGAGCAGCTGGCGGTGTACTGGGAGCTGCTGCCGGAGGGTTCCCGTCCGAGAGATATATGGGCCCCCTTAATAGCTTTTCTGGCAGCTCTAGCACAGGGAGAAGACTAGCCTTCTATGTTTCCCCTTAGGTCTCCAGCTGTGATGGTTCTATTTCATATGCTATAGTGCGCGGCCCCTTCCTCTGCGGGTGCTATGATGGCAGCGCTGCTTTCCCCCCCTTCCTTCACTATACCTCTTTCTCTTCCCCCCTCTGCTGTTTTCTGTTCCTAACGTTCACTTATGATACTGAATGGAAATGTCCATGTAAGGGCCAGGTCTCTCCTGGTGATTAATTTGCTAACTTGGTCAAGCTTGCGTCTACTGTGGGGCCTCCCAGAAGACTCTGTCTTATGCACCCTATATGTGAACACTGCTTTGTAGTGTTGATGGTGTTTGGTTTCTAAATCGAAAAATAAATAAAAAGAAAAAAAAAACAGAAAAACAGTTTTCAGTTCCTAATGTCGCAGTGGGCACTGAAATGCATTTTAGAATCAACAAGAGTAAGACAAATACCGTAAAATGCCTTTATGACAGTCGCTGTTGGTCGGCGTACAATTTCCTCAGCTCAGTTGATCTAATGTTGAGGTGATAATACTGGGTGGGGTGGGGTCCGAGAATATTTTCCACTTGACTGAAAGGTCAAGAATCTGACCATTTCATAAATTTCATTCCATTGTGCATTACTATAGCGCGAAAGCCAGAAAATTCCCTTGCATCACTATTTTTTATTCAAATATCACGTTTCACCTTCTTCCACAAAATAAGATTAGTAGTCATGTTGAAGCAATTTTCATCCCAGGATTTGATGTAAACTGAAATTTACTGTGCCCGGGAAAGATTACACAAAAAGGTTAAATGCAGAATAATATTAATATATCGTTATTTTATGTTGATGTGACAGTGTTTGGAACACGTCGCATCTAAAGAAACCTGTTTTGCACTGAAGAAGTAACATAGACAACTTAATAAACATTTTAAAGAAATCACGAAATTATTCCAAAATAACCACATATCCATACACCACCGATTTCATCAGTCAAATTAAAGGGATTACATTTAACATAGAAAAAAACTAGTTTTAGTTATGTCTAATGTATTTCCCTCTATAGCAGTATTCCTCAGAAAAGTACCTTGGAAATGATAGAACTTTACCTGGATAAAGGAGAAAGACCCCACAAGGTGCACCCTGATTAATCTTACTTTTGTATAAAAGCGGACTCAGAATGAACATTTCCTATTTATTGGCAGTTTCGACTCACAGGTCAAAAAGTCTGCAATGGGCTACCCCTTTGCTCTGGAAATATCTATTTTATATATGGTTAATTATGGGGAAAGATATACATACTACAAAAAGCCCTTTGCAGAGGTGATAACCTCATGGTACGCATATATGGATGGCATCTTCTGCATCCAATGAACTACAATTCACAATTGACGGATCATAAGACACCAAGATCAACATAGTGTTTGAACGAACTATAGTCAACTTCCTGAACATTACAGTATCTACAAAAATGGGCACCTAGCAACCGCTATGTGTACCAAACCAACGGATAACACTCTTCTACAGTATGATAGCTTCCATTCTAGAAATTTGCAGGATATTTTACCCTATGGCCAATTTTTAAGGAGCCATAGAAACTACACAGAGAAGGAAGAGTGTTTTACTCATTCAGATGAACTATGTGAGAGAGGCTACCCAAAGAATCTTCTTAATCATGCATACAAGATAGCTTGGGTAACAGTACTTGAAGGCATACAGAAGGATAATCAGAAAATCATTGTATATGTTCTGGACTTAATGAAATGTCCGAAATCCAAAACATGAGCACGTCTGAGCGTGGTGTGATTTTTGTTAGCAAAGAACATAATATCCATTTCATTCATATGCAAGGAAATGTCCTGTCAGTCCCGACCTTAACAGTGTTACATACATAATTGATGCACCTTTCTTAGAAATACATTGATATACTGGTAGCATATGATAGAACATACTATTTGAATGATCCACAGCAATTCCACTATTTTCATCCCAGAAATCTTTCATCAGCCAAACATTCCCCCGCCTGAGCAGACATGACCTGTGTGTTCTGAGCAGATTTTCTTAAGATAAAGTCACTCTGACGTACATCTTTAAACTCTGAAATTGAATGTTTCATTGTCTGTACATAGCACTTCAGCATCTAGAAAGAAACAACAAACTATGTTTTCCATAAATCTCATATGTTGCACAGGACACACCTAATTACTGAGCAAGAAGTGCACAGTGGTGTCCTGAGCACACCACTATGCTACAAGCGGGTCCGCCTTATGGGCTGCCTTACTCAGTCACCACCCCGTCCGTATAGCCTCTTATTTATGCTCCAGTTCCAGGACACCTAAAAACCTCACCAGAGGCGTTGACCAGCACAAGCTCATCTGAGCTAGGTGAGCCAACAACATTTAGGCTCTTCCAATGAGTTTCACACCTTACTTTAATTTCAGTTATAAACAAAACCTCATTTGCAATAGGTTAATTAGATGCATATTTAATTTCAACTTCCATTTATATAGATCCTTACCTACTATAGACCAAGCCCAGCATCAACCATCTTCATGTAGTTATGCTTGGGATGTGATTTCCAGGCTCCACCTACAAATCCACCTTGTAATCCACAAGGATAATCCTTCATTATTACATTATAGGGATACTGGAGCATTCCAGTTATCCAGTACTTCTCCGTAAGGTATGTGCATCACATAGTGCCCAAAGAATAACATGGTGCATTGTTTTTATCACTTCACACACTCATCCTGCAGCCAGTTCTCACCATCTTCTTCAAATACTCTTCCCAGAACCCCAAGTAAGTCTTTTGAAGAAACTCCCCTTTTCTCCACCCTTTATGTGGCAATATTTTACTAATGTTCATTTTTCTGCCCCCCTCCAGATACACCACACCAGCTGCCTTCCTCACTATCCCCCACAAATTTTAGTGGTCGAAGCATGTTGGCACATCACCTTAAGGAAAACAGAACCTTGAAGGATGATTATAAAGAATGTTACATGGTCACTCAATTCTGTGTAATCATCTGACTCGGCCTCATCCTCTTCAAAACGGTCCACACCCTAGACAAAGGACATTTAAAGTAGGTTTTCAATACGTAGTTGATACATACACTCATTTCTTCTTTTTAATTGTTTCACTACTTAGACTTTTCACCCGCACTGTTTGCACTGGTGAAGTATTTCTTTGAGTCATCTGTTTGAATATGCAGCAGGAGATTATGTAACTGATTATTTCTTTAAATATGATCGCAATGTCATAATTCTGGAAAGTATGCCTACAGTATGCTCCCGGATGTATAATCTCAGAAATACCTTCTGACAACTTAACTAAAGAATTATGTGTTGATTACTTCACTTGATTCAATGGATTTGGTCTCATTGTGCATTTAACTTTTACAAATCACAGCAGAGACACTTGTATTTTTTTTTATAATGCCCCTAACATTCAGCATCTTTAGCGTTATAAAGACCCAACCCCAACTCAAGAGCATGTTTCCACAGAGCGCTCCACTGTATGAGAAATAATATACCGACGCCGGACTGAGTGTTGGGGAAGAAACGCTGGACCAGTTGTGTAAAGGCCCACAAGGACTGCAGTACTCAAGGTTAACTACATTTAATAGTTGATTTTTGCAGTTTTATATAGTGCGTATTGGGCCCAAAGGGGATTAGGCACGGAGAGATTAAGCAATTTGCCAGAATCACAGGACAGTTCCAAACAGGCACAACTCTTCCGTTAGGGCAGAGGAGCATCGCCCCCGCCAGCAGCAGCAGCTACAAACCTTTTAATACAGAATAATAACAAACTATGTTTTGTTATCGTTTTGTATTAAAAGGGGCGGAGCCATGGTAGTGACCGGGACAGCACTCACTGCGCATGTATGTTTGGCCGGCTGTCTCAGGCTGGCCAAACACACATGCGCAGTAGGCTCTCTGGAGAGAGCATGCACAGGCTCTTTTTTTAAAAATATTTTATTTTATTTCTTCCCGCTCCCACTGCCCTGCTACGCCCCTTGCCGCCCCTTTTCCCTCGCACAAGCCGCAACTGGTTCCAAAGTCAGCAGCTTTGGCCGTAAACCAGGTTCACGGGTGAAAGGGCAACTTCTCCCCGTTTCTTATTTTTTTTTTAAAAACTCTTATAAGCTGACTGTTGGTGTAAATGTGTTAATGTTCTTTAGAACTTAAGCGAACGAGGCTTTCTGCACGTGCTGTGTGATGCTCTTCTTTCTGGTCTGGTAAGGGATTTATGTTTCTAGTCCCTTGGAAGAGTCACAGTGCCACCTGGTGCCCCTTCAGAGAATAGCATTTCATTCAAACTACAGGTAATGTACCACACTAAGGGGTATATTTTCAAGAAATTGGCGCGTCAGCTATGATGTGCCACTTTTCTTCCTCCCCCCTGATGTTATCATGGTAGTGCCGTATTTACAATATGGCGCATGTTACACATTAGTGTTCAACATGTTTGTTGCTATTGTGGCGCATTAGTCAGCTAGTGCCAAAAATGATGGCGCTAGTCCAGCAATGCGTGGGGAGGCCCATTAGAAACCATGGGAGCGTCACTTTAACACCTGGTTTGGGCATGCGTTTAAAACAATGGGAAAAATGGCGAGATGAAATCTCGTAAATTTCAGTGTGCCATTGTTCTGGGACTCGTAACGGGAGAACACCAGTGTTTGCATTACACCGCTTTGAAATTTGGCGAAGGGAAAAGACCTCCTTGACGCTGCCTTAGCGTAAAAATAAATGATGCTAGGGCGGCACAAGGAGGTGCTAGGAGCTTGTAAATATGCCCCTAAATTTCAAATATGATACTGGTTAGAATTCCAGGTGTAGGCTTTCAGGTGGTGGTCCCCCATCTTTGGGAGACTGGCTGTTGTGGATATCAGACCTAGACCTCAAGCATTCCCCTGACACACTGGAGTTAGTGATAATTCCTGTAATCATTCGAGGACTTTTTAAGCTTCTTCTTATAGTTAATTTCCAAACAGGCAAGAATGATTCCACTGTCATCATTCTGGGAGCAGTTTGAGGTGATTCACTCAGCTCTTGTATTCCCCCCCCCTCTCCAGAGCTGACACAGCTGGTCTCTCCAGGTGTTTGTGCCACAGCATAGAGTGATGGGGGGGGGGTGGCTCCAATGAGAGAATCCAAAACAAGAGCTCAATCAGTAGTGAAGTCCTCACACCTGAAAGCCTTCAGCCTTTTTGAGTAGCCGTTTTAAGAGACACAAATGGCATGGCCTGACAGAATGGTTCTGCCCATATAAAGGACACTGACGTCTCCACTATTGTTCCTGCCTCTAAACACCCTTCATCTATTCTAATGGGAGTGCTCAGGAAGGAAGAACCAGAGAGGTCATTGTTCCATTTCTGAAGGCAGCTCTGTCTGCATCCTCCCTCAACTAATTTTCTAGTGCAAGCGTGAAACATATCTGCAATAAACTTTGCTCGTCTGAAAGGTGATTCCCCGGACTCCATGTTCGGTCTTGCTTTAGCAGGGGAATTGCAAAATAGATCCCACTGTTCTTGTAATCACAAACGCGCATGCCATGCTGATTCTTCATAGCAGCCATCTGATGCTCCTTGCAATCATACAGTGCTCTCAAGTTGGCAACAACAGGGCCTGTCATGGCACTTTCACGAAAACTTCGTGTGATGCTGGTGGGCTTCTTGCTCACTTTGAGGGACAGGAGAAAGGTCTATCTAGTATTAGAGAATCAAAAACGGTCTGCTGCCACACCGGTAAGCGCCGAGGAACTCGCACACGGACAGTAGTGCCACTAAAAAGAAAGCCATTTGTGATTGGTCCCTCCAGACCGTTGAGCCCTACTCTCGGTCTTCCCTACTTTGACACGCAAGGCCTCGTGTGCAGTTGTTCCTAAAAATCATTTAAGTTATTTGTTCCTTGATTTGTAAAGCAAACACGTCTTCACTTATACATGTGAAAACGTCTTGAATATTGTGGCCTTCTCTTTTTCCTGTTCCCAAGAAGGAGTGGTGCTGGCTAAAATGGCAAAATACCCTAAACATGCAGCCAGAGGAAAGTCTAGGTAACACAGCTTTCCATGTTAAAAGAATTAGCAGCACTGTTAAACAAACTTGCCTATCACACACCTTAAGCAAATATGCAAAGAATGACAAATAAAGGTCTTTATAGACAGCTGAGTTTGTATCAAAGATATTTGGGGAGGCTCCAGCATCCTTGCACTCTTGCTTCCAGCACCATTGTGTGCATTGATTGAAGCTTTCCCCTGTTGACTGTGGGCTACAGAGAACTCAAGTGTCATTCACTGCAAGTGAGACTCTCACACTTGGCTCACAGATTAAGCTCTCACTCATATCAAGCGGAGTACCACACCCGCACCACCTGAATGCTAAACGAAGCACTAGTCCGAGCTTTGGAGCTGTAGAGATTTCGGGAAATTGCCCCTCTACAGGGGCAGCCCTCTTACGCACATCTGCAGTTTGTGGAGGTTGTTTTGGTCACTTCTGATCACCATGCTACTTACAAAAAGCAGAAGTCTACTTTGGTAAGGGTTAGATTTTTTTGTTTTTTTGTTGTTTACAAATACACCCAAATTTACATTTTTTTCGATCATTTCCCTTATGTTGCTTCCCATATAGTCACTGCTTTCAAGTTTTGAGCAACATTCTATTTCTGACTCAATCTCTTTCCTGTCTGCCTTAATCCTTCTTATAGTAATTCTGCAATTGACTGATAAGTCTTTTTTCATTGATCACAACCTCTTCTCTTATAAAAAAATCCTATACCTGTAACCTAACATTACCTAATCTCTGCCAACCGTTTACCTGAAACCACTTATTTCCCACTAATGATCACGCCTTATTGCTATTAATATAATCGTCACTAAGCAACTGCAGTAAATGCATGCAATTATTTTCTTGAGAGCACATGACTAATCGCAATAACCATTGGATTAACCACTAATCTTGGGTTCTGGAGCGTGCTACGTGCCGTAAAGCGCTTCAAAACCACATCAGGGGTAGTAAGCGCTACATAAATACAATACCTGTGAGGGAATCAAATGATTAATTGATTTTCCCTTCTGTGAATGTGCAAAATTGGAGAGCTTGGATATTGCAACCTGCTTTGTTGCCCCTCCTGGCAATAGTGAAAACAGATTAAAGTCCTCATATTGGGGTCCTTGATAAAATTAGGACATCGGAGGTAGGAGGTGGGGGGGGTGGTGGTCTGAGACTTTCACATTTGAGTGACCCCGATATGCTGAAAGACTTTAATGACACTTCACATCTCAAGTGCCCTGATCAACACTCATATTATTGCAAAGCTATGAAAGACAGTGTCATGCCTGTGCAGCACAGACTGACTATCCATCCCATTGTTATAGGAAAAAAACACTGAGTCCACATTGAAGATAGGGTAATTTATACAGAGCAGCACATATAGGCCCATATTTATACTTTTTTAGCGCCGCATTTGCGCCGCTTTTTGACGCAAAAGCAGCGCAAGCTTACAATATACAATTGTATTTTGTACGTTTGCGCCGTTTTTGCGTCAAAAAGCGGCGCAAATACGGTGCTAAAAAAGTATAAATATGGGCCATAGTGCATTCTGTTGTCTCCACACCAGTCTGCAAAAGGCAAAAAATGATTCACCAGAAATAGGGTGACTACCTCACTACAGTTATGCAGTCCTGACCTTTTTACCTACAAATCATTGTTTTAAGAAATATTGCTTTAATTAACTCAATGAAAGCGAAACAAGACTGTTGAACGTAGAATTCATAAGTAGATCACCTAAACTTTCAAGATTGGAAACAGTGCAATAATGACCTGGAGGGAAGTAGTCAACTTACTCAGAACCTCTTGACACACAGAATACACATACACTTTCACACTATCACAAACTACAAGGTCAACACACATCATCTTCTTCTTAACATACAGAAACAACAGGCAAAACAACCCCAACCAACACCAAAGCCTCACAGAAACATGCAAAACTAGATCGGCCAGAACGTAGTCCTGAATACAGATGGGTACATTGCACGTGAATTGACACATACTATACTCACACCCGGTGTCATACCAGCAATAGCACCAACATACAGGTCTAAGACTGACATGTATCAAATTCAGAAACATGAGACCTGTAGTTACCAACGAAGCAGTGCTTAATTTTAGCTGGTGGCTGCTGGTGGGGTGCACTTGCACTTATTTTTGAGGACTGGCACATATTTTTCTGTATTACGTGTTTACAGAGTGCAAGAGAGGGAGGCCCATATTTATACTTTTTTAGCGCCGCATCTGCGTCATTTTTTTACGCAAAAGCGGCGCAAACTTACAAAATACAATTGCAAATACGGCGCTAAAAAAGTATAAATATGGGCCATAGAATGGAAAGACACAGAGAGAAAAAGGAGGCAAAACCATCACAGAGGTGGAGTGCAGGAGCAAGAAAAATGGACAGAGGCTGTCTGGTAGTTGAATAAAGAGGCATGAGCTGGATTTAATACCACTAGCCCTGGTATTCGTCATGCTGATGTTTAATTGCACCGGTCGCGGGATTCTGACCAAAGCTTCAAACACCGGCACTCATTCTTTCACAAATTAAGCACTGCACCCATGGCAATACTTGGCAGAGTAGAATCGGATGCAGCCAATGCCACAACCAAACAATCTCTGCAAATGCAATCTCTGACCACCTCCCATTGATGTTCTTTGAACTTTGCTTGGCCTGTAAGCTTTGGATGGGGGTCTCTTCTGCCTTTTTCACCCCTGTTGGCCCGCTAGCGATTGAAAGTTGCAACAAAAACACCTTCATGGTATTTCTTATTGTCCTTTCCATTTTGATTTGATTTTGAGTGGAACGCACTCACCCTTCCAGGTTTTCATAGTTATTCCAAGCCATCTACATAAATTTTTACTCCATCTCAATGTACTTCTACGTTAAAAAAAAATATATATAAAAATATGTATATATATATATATATATATATATATATATATATATATATAAAACTTATGTTTAAAATAATAGAAATTGCCTTAAAATCTTCAGTGGGGTGGTCGCATTCTTACACTAAAAATAAAAAAAATAAAAAAATCTGAGGTGGTTAGAAATATAGGTTATTGTGCAGTGGACTTTCAAAGCCTTTAGCGCTTGAAACACTGCATATGTTACCCACCGAGTGACACGGGCAACACTTCATAACACACCGTAGGTACATGATGAGCAGTGGAAGACAGACACGTCACGGAAAGTCAAGACCGTGCACAAGTGAATCGGGCACCCCGTGCTGGTTCTTTAATTTGAAAAAGGAACAAAGTTGGAATTGTTGAGTAAAATTTATACCGCTCTTCCCCTTACTCTGAAGTGGAATATACTTTAACAATTGGGTATTGTGCATCAGAAGATCCGATTTTGATTAAGTGAACGAGGTTGAAGAGACTAAGCCCTCCTACTCTTCCATCGAACTGGTGTAAGACAGGTTACATGGCTTCCTAGACTGCACGCTGACCCTCTTAAGGGTGCCACAGCACATCTCGTCAAGAGACTCAGAGATGACCACATCACCCGCACCCTGATTGAACTACACTGGCTCCTCTTGTAGATTTCACCATCTACAAAGCCACCACGACCACCACTGCCAATCTGCCGGACAAGCTCGCCTTCGCTGTTGCATGGCACACCAGCAGCCAGGACACCATCAGACTGGAGGTGAAGAAGTAAAAAAAGAAAAGCAGAGTACCAGACCTTCTCGATCTATGCAGTCACGATCGGGAATGACATCTTACCCATCACAATGCCTCAATCCTTTTACAGTTTAGGACAGAGCTGAAGACACCTCTTTGAAGAATACTTCATCATCACACAGTAAGAACCTACTTCCACTCTCACAACCCAGTTACACCTCCAATCACTCATTGACTGTGTCTTTGCCTTAAACCCTGTGCAGCACTCATGTGCCTTTGGGCTTTGTTTGTGCTATATTAATGACGCATACATGCTTCCTTTTTGGTTAGTTTTTAACATGCATCACTTGTAATAAACAAGAGATAGTAAAAGATTTGTAAAAAGAAAACTCATCTTTACAGAAATACTGGTCCACATTTGTTGATGTTTATATAAAATTCCTGCACATCCCAGTATAATCGGATATAGGGGTAACTCTGTGTTTTGAGGGCTTTAACGAGTTCGCCAGGTACAACCTAAACTTAGCCCTCATTTAGAACATGCTGCTAAATACAGGAGGAAAACCCAGCGGTGTTAACATTAGAGCAAGGCACTTATAATTAGAGACTGCAGAAAGGACAGGAAATAACTCATAGAACTACTATCAATTACTTATTTTCACCACAAGCCTTTAAGCAGGTGTTGAATGTCGGTATTACTGTGAGATTAAATCAAATAAAGAGAAGTGGTCTAAATTGACAGTATAAGAATTACCGGATGTTGTTACTGACTGATCCATTTCTTCCACCTTCCAAATTACGATTCTGGTGTATGTTATGCTCTACTTTAGAAGAGACTGCGAGGAGATGGGTTACACCTGGAGTCAGATTGGAAGAAATGACAGAGATGGATGGAGTGTCCAGGTTGATGATCTATACCCCAGGAGGGGTAGTAGGCATAAGAAAGTATGTTTTAAAGAGAAAAACAAAACTACATTTTAAATTGTAGTAATATAAATACATTTCACGTGTAAAGAGTGGATATTTTTGCTGTATAGTTAACGTTCTTTGCAGCTATCCAGTCCTCTTTGTGGCCCTCTCGTAACTTTCCTCTTACCTTGTGAGGCTCTCACACTCTGTATCTTGGGCATCAGTTATGGTGCGCCCACCCTGCTCTGCTTCCCTGTCACTCTTGAGTGTATCAGATGGCATCTTTGATCCTGGGGCACCTAGCCCTCTCCAGCTAGTTGTTTGTTCCCTTGGCATATCCTTATCTCCATGCACATCCAGCTCCCCAGTCTCGCCCCTACTCTTGCTGGTGCCTTGCACCCTCACCGTTCCTGCTCCTCATTGCTTCTGTCCATGCTGGGTTGGCACATCCTGCACGATCCCTGGTCTCTGCTTTTTCTGCTGGTCATTATTTGTTAATGTATATGGGGTATGATCATAGCACCATGAGTGCCTTCTACACTCAAACTTCTGTCTTGTTCCTCAGCTTCCATGGAGAGTTCAACTACTGCATCCTTTCTGTTATCCTTTCCACAATGGCCTCAACAATCGTGTCTGACCGTTAGTTCCCAATTCAAGATGGCCAACTTTCACTTCCAGGTCAAGGTTCTTCCCTTTAAATCTCGGTTTCAGAATTGTACTTTATTGGTTGCCTCATGCTGGGAATGCCAAATCTGAGCCGACAGATGCTGCTTAACGCTTCTTCCACTTTCTTGACAGCATCTGGTAATTATTCTTGTGCGCCTAGGAGATGGTATTGCCTAGTTCTTATTCCCACTGTGTACATGGAGCATATCATGAGCAGGTCATTTCTCCTGTATTGTGCACTTGCATGTAAATCCCTGGTTAATATTCCTATAGTGTGCTCTGAGCAGGCCATCGCCTAGTTATTGTTCTTATAATGTGCCTGGGGTATGTCATCAGCCACAATGCCTGGGTATTGTGCTTAATGTATGCACAGAGCATGTTTAGCCAATATTGTGCACAGGGCATGATGCTGGTTGGCCATCAGTCCTACTATATGCACAAGGCTTATTACTGCATCATTATTCCTACTGAGGAACAGAGGACTTAAGTCTCACTCATTGAGAGTGAGACCCACACCTTTAGAGTTTGGCTTGAGCTTTTGCTCATAGCAGCTTAAAGGCCACATCTAGGGAGAAAGGCTAAAACTTAAATTTTGTTTTAATATTTTTATTGACGTTTTTGAGCCATCCAACGAGATAGCAAAAGTAAAAACAACATTAATACACTTCCATACACTCGTATAATTTCGTTAAGTATTGAACAATAATACTTGTAAATCAGTATCAAGCACAGTACTATACCAGGCCCCATCCCCATCTGATCGTCTTCAGGCATCCTTTGCCCTCCTGATAAAGCAGCCCACATCCTCTACAATAGTGGCTCCCCCTCCCACACCCACATAGTGTTTGGAGTAGCAGTTCGGGGGGGCAGTCACGATCCCTGCAGATCTGCTCATTTTCAGGTCTCCTGCCGCTTCACCTTCTCATACAGCCCAACCATCAGCTTCTGCAGCATGTTGGCCCTGCATTTCAAGTCCTCCTCAGACCACTTATCAATCAATCAATTAATCAATCACAATATTTATAAAGCGCGCTATGTACCCGTCAGGGTTTCGAGGCGCTGGGCGGAGGGGGGGGGCGTGGAGCGCTGCTGTTTAGCGGTCGAAGAGCCAGGTCTTGAGGAGCCTTCTGAATGCGAGGAGGTCCTGGGTCTGGCGTAGAGGTGTGGGGAGAGAGTTCCAGGTCTTGGCGGCGAGGAAGGAGAAGGATCTGCCGCCGGAGGTCTTGCGCTGGATTCGGGGTACGATGGCGAGGTTGGCGGATCGGAGTTGACGTGTTGGAGTGTAGAAGTTAAGTCTGGTGTTGAGGTAGGAGGGTCCAGTGTTGTGAAGCACCTTGTGAGCGTGGGTGAGGAGTTTGAAGGTGATTCTCTTGTCTACCGGGAGCCAGTGGAGTTCCTTCAGGTGAGGGGAGATGTGACATCGGCGGGGTATGTCGAGAATCAGTCGGGCGGAGGCATTTTGGATACGTTGGAGTCGTTTGATGTCTTTGGTTGGGATGCCTGTGTAGAGTGCGTTGCCGTAGTCAAGTCTGCTGCTGACAAGGGCCTGGGTCACCGTCTTTCTGGTTTCTGTTGGAATCCACTTGAAGATTCTGCGGAGCATTCGAAGGATGTTGAAACAGGAGGAGGAGACGGCGCTGACCTGTTTGGACATGGTGAGGGCGGAGTCCAGGATGAAGCCGAGGTTTCTTGCGTGGTTGGCAGGGGTGGGCGGGGGTCCGAGGTCGGAGGGCCACCATGAGTCGTTCCAGGCCGAGGGAGTGCGCCCGAGGATGAGGACTTCCGTCTTGTCGGAGTTGAGTTTCAGGCGACTGTTGTTCATCCAATCGGCGATGGCTTTTAGTCCCTCGTGGAGGTTTGTTTTGGCGGTGAGTGGGTCTTTGGTCAGGGAGAGGACGAGCTGGGTGTCGTCGGCGTAGGAGATGATGCTGAGATGATGTTGGCGGGCCAGTTTAGCGAGGGGGGCCATGTAGAGTTTGAACAACGTAGGGCTGAGGGAGGATCCTTGGGGGACGCCGCAGATGAGGTTGGTCGCTTTGGAGCGGAAAGGGGAGAGACGGACTCTCTGAGTTCTGTCGGAGAGGAAGGATGAGATCCAGTGGAGGGCTTTATCTTGGATGCCGGCTTCCTGGAGGCGGGTCAGTAGGGTGCGGTGGCAGACTGTGTCAAAAGCGGCTGATAGGTCGAGGAGGATGAGGGCTGAGGTTTCGCCGTTGTCCATTTGATGTCTGATGTCATCTGTGGCGGCGAGGAGAGCAGTCTCAGTGCTGTGGTTTCGTCTGAATCCGGATTGTGAGGGGTCCAGGATGGAATTGTCTTCGAGGAAGTGGGTGAGTTGAGTGTTGACGATCTTCTCGATGACTTTAGCTGGAAAAGGGAGGAGAGAGATCAGACGGAAGTTTTTGAGATCGTTGGGGTCGGCTTTGGGTTTCTTGAGGAGGGGTTGGATTTCTGCGTGTTTCCAGCTGTCCGGGAAAGTGGCGGAAGTGAAGGAGAGGTTGATGATCTTGCGGAGTTCGGGGGCGATGGTGGCGTTGGCTGAGTTGAATACGTGATGAGGGCAAGGGTCCGTAGGGGAGCCTGAGTGGATGGTGTTCATGGTTGTTATGGTTTCTGCATCATCCACGTGGGTCCAGGCGGTGAGGCGGCAGTCGTGGGAGGAGACGTCGGGGGTGGGGTCTGGCGGTGGACCGGTGTTGAAGCTGTCGTGGATGGTGGCGATTTTCTGGTGGAAGAAGGTGGAGAGGTCGTCGCAGAGTTTCTGGGAGGGCGGGATGTCGTTGGAGTTGGCTTTTGGGTTGGAGAGTTCCTTCACGATGCCGAAGAGTTCTTTGCAGTCGTGGGCGTTGTTGTTGATGCGTTCGGTGAAGTGGGCGCGCTTGGCGAGGCGGATCCGTTGGTGGTGTTCACGGTTGGCGTTTTTGAGGGTGGCGAGGTTGTCGGGTGTGCGTTCTTGGATCCATTTCTTTTTGAGCTTCTGGCAGATGCTTTTGGAGGTGGTTAGATCGTCTGTGAACCAGGCTGGTTTTTTCTTTCCTTGGATTGCAGTGGGTTTCTTGAGTGGGGCAAGGGTGTTGGCGCAGTCGAGGATCCATTGATGGAGATTGATGGCGGCTGTGCTCGGGTCGGTTGCGTCGGGTGGAGGGTTGTTGATGAGGGTGCTGGTCAGTTGGTCTTGGGTGACTTTGCCCCAGCGGCGGTGAGGAGGTAGCTGGATGCGGTGTTGCTCTGTGATTTTCTTATAGGTGAAATGGACGCAGTGATGGTCGGTCCAGTGGAGTTCGGAGGTGTGGCTGAAAGAGATGTGGTTGCTTGAGGTGAAGAGGGGGTCAAGGGTGTGTCCGGCGATGTGGGTGGGAGTGTTGACTAGCTGGTGGAGTCCGAGGTTGAGGAGGTTGGAGGTCAGTGATGCGGTGTTGGCGTCGTTGGCGTTTTCCAGATGGTAGTTTAGATCTCCCAGGAGGATGTAATCAGTGGAGGCGAGGGCGTGGGTGCTTGCGAGGTCGGCGATGGTGTCGCTGAAGGGGGCTCTTGGTCCTGGAGGGCGGTATATGAGGGTTCCTCTGAGGGTCGTGTTGGGGTCCGTGTGGATCTGGAAGTGGAGGTGTTCGGCTGTCTTGAGGGTGTCGTCCGAGTGGGTGTGGATTTTGAGGGTAGCTTTGTGAGCGATGGCTATTCCGCCTCCGATTCCGTTGGTTCGATCTCTTCTGATGATTTTGTAGCCGTCCGGTATGGCGATGGCGATGTCCGGAGCCGAGGAGTCGTTCCACCAGGTTTCGGTCAGGAAAGCCACGTCAGGAGCAGTGGTGTCGAGCAAATCCCAGAGCTCGATGTTGTGTTTTCGTGCGGAGCGGGTGTTGATGAGGATGCAGTTCAGGTGGTTGGGGTTGAATATTTTAGTAGTTGGATTAGTCGTTCTGATGCAGGAGAAGTTGCAGGTGCGGCAGGAAAAAGGTCCTTTAGTGTGCTTTGAGTCGCATTTCTTCTGCCAGCGCCCACTCCTCCACATCCCAGCTCCATTTCAACACAGGGGGCTTCCCGTAGACAGCCAGTCTAATGCTCTTCGGCGCTTGGTCAGTAGCAGGCCCAGGTTTGCAATTTGTGCTGCATTTTACCACAGCGAGGGCCTCATTTACGAGGTCCTTGTGCCAGTAGAGCGTCACTTTCAGTGATGCTCCGGTGGCGCTGTGCCCTTTTCCATATTTACAAGGTGACGCTAAGCAATTTTCGTGGCTTAACGCCACCTTGTAAATATGGGCCCTTGGCGCAATTTCCTGTGACAGAGGGGCATGCAATGGGTGCTACTGTGGGCATGTCCACACAACACCCATTGATTTTGACGCTGCCCCAGATTAACGAAAAATCGTAAACTTGAGACAGCGCCAAAAAATAATGCCACCCGAGCGGTGGCATTAGAGTGGCGTAGCGAGGAGAAATACTTTTATTTCACCTGTTTTTTTGCAGCACACATAGAGCAAAACGCCATTAATGGTATCCCTTCCTGCGCACACACACAATCATTAAATAATGACGATTTGCTGCTTCTATGTGTCCTGCATTCTGCAGCACACATAGAAGTAACAAATCACCATCATTGATTGTTTATGTGCAGGAAGGGGCACCTTCCTGCACATAAACAATCTTTCCCTGCAACGCAGGCACTACGGTGCAAGGGTGCCTGCATTGGAGCTAGACAGCTAATTTTAGCGCCTGCACTAGGAAACTGACAGGGGTGTGCCATACAGTGCATCCCAGCGTTTTTAAAATGACAGGGTGCGGCACTGTCAAATTTGGAGCAGCTCTGCGTGCAAATATTTATTTGTAAATGAGGCCCTTAGAATTGGGAACTAGTCTGAGCAGGCAGCATTGTGAGCCCAAGAACCTCAACTTTAGCTGCAGCTCTTTTGAAAGCTATACAGTAAGCAGAATTCTGGGAGCAACAGAGAGCTCCGTCAGCAGATACACAATGGGGAGCCCGTCTAATGACCACTTTAGTTAATAGGAGGAGCTGCTTTGTATACATGAGACACTGCTCCACTACATTTATAAATCAAGTGTGTACTAAAAGAACGTTTTTCATGTTAGTTTATCAATTTGACATATGTTTTGATTTTTTTTTATCATTTAACTAAAGTTGTGCCTGTTGTCACAGATGTCAAGTTTGCATGATATTCCTTCCTGTGAGGTGATTAAACATGCTAATTAATTCTCACTCCTAAGTATTCAGGGAACTTGAGAAGTCTGCTTTAGTCAAAGAGAATATTTCTCTTAGTTATAAATCCTGTAGTGTGCATAGGGTGTATTATTGCCTTTTTATAACTCCTGCTATGTGCACAGGACACGTCACTGCCTGGTTATTATTCCAGCAAAGTCTACAAGGGATAAAATTGGCTAGTTACTGTTGCTACTGTGTACGCACAGCATGTCAAGTGGTTATTGATTCTCCCGCATGCACATGGCACATTATCAACCTTTTATTAATCCTGCTTTGTGCAAAGAGCATGTGCTTACCTGGTTATTACTCCCCAAGTGTGCGCAGGATGGGTCAGTCCCTGCTGTGTGTTTCTTCTGTATGTGCACGGCCTGTCATTGACCTTGTAATTACTCTTTCTGTGTGCACACGGGATATCACTCTCTGGTTATTAGTTCTCCTGTGTGCACAGGATCGGTCTTATTGTGGCTATGGGTTCTACTGTGTCCATAGTGCATGCCATCGCCTAGTCAATACGGTGCATAGCACACCTCATCACCTGGTTATCCCATAGTACGCATAGACTGTCATTGGCTAGTTATTATTCCTAACATGTGCACGGGGCATGACGTCACTCGGCCTTATTTATCCTCTATACGCAGGATGAGTTATTGCCTGGCGCCTAGTTCTCCTGTGTGTATAATGGATATTATCATGTGGTCATAATTTCTCCTGTGTGTACAGGACTTATTTTTATATGGTTGAGTATTCCTACTGCGTACCCAGGGATGCCACCGCCTAGTTATTCCTGCTCTCTGTACATTCCATGTCATTGTCCGGTTATTATTCAGACAGCGTCAGCATGACACATCATTGTGTGGTTATTATTCCTGTCAGGTGGACAGAGCATATAATCCCTGGTTATTATTGCTGTCAGGTGCACAGAGCATATCATCGCTGGTTATTATTCTTATCAGGTGCACAGAGCATATCATCATTGGTTATTATTCTTATCAAGTGCACAGAGCATATCATCGCTGGTTATTATTCTTATCAGGTGCACAGAGCATATCATCATTGGTTATTATTCTTATCAAGTGCACAGAGCATATCATCGCTGGTTATTATTCTCATCAGGTGCACAGAGCATATCATCGCTGGTTATTATTCTTATCAGGTGCACAGAGCATATCATCATTGGTTATTATTCTTATCAAGTGCACAGAGTATATCATCGCTGGTTATTATTCTCATCAGGTGCACAGAGCATATCATCATTGGTTATTATTCTTATCAGGTGCACAGAGCATCTCATTGCTGGTTATTATTGCGGTCAGGTGCACAGAACATATCATCATTGGTTATTATTCTTATCAGGTGGACAGAGCAAATCATTGCTGGTTATTATTCCTGTCAAGTGCACCGAGCATATCATCGTTGGTTATTATTCTTATCAGGTGCACAGAGCATATCGTCATTGGTTATTATTCTTATCAGGTGCACAAAGTGCATCATCGATGGTTATTATTCCTGTCAGGTGCACCGAGCATATCATCGCTGGTTATTATTCTTATTAGGTGGACAGAGCATATTATTGCTGGTTATTATTCCTGACAAGTGCACCGAGCATATCATCGTTGGTTATTATTCTTATCAGGTGGACAGAGCATATTATTGCTGTCAGGTGCACCAAGCATATCATCGCTATTTATTATTCTTCCTAGGTTAACATTCCTACCGTGTGCACAGAGCATACCATCGTTGGTTATTATTCCTACCATATGCACAGAGCATATCATCCCAGGTTATCATTCCTAATGTGTCCACAGAGCATATAATCGCTGGTTATTATGCCCACCATGTGCACAGAGCATATCATCGGTTGTTATTCCTACCATGTCCAGCAGCACGACATCACTCGTTTATATCCCTACTGTGTGCATACAGCATATAATCACTGGTTATTATTTCTACTGTGTGCACAGAGCATATCATCCCTGAATATTATTCCTATCTGGTGCACAGAGCATGCCATCCCAGCCATTACTCCTACCATGTGCACAGAGCATGTCATTTCTGGTTATTATACCTCCTTTATGTGCATCATGGGTCCTTGCCTGGCGCTTACTTGTCTTGCAAGCGCAGTGCATGTCATCGCCTGGACATAGATTCTTCTGTACGCACGGGGTTTATCCGTGCACTCGTAATATTCCTACTGTGAGCACAGGGTATTTAATTGCCTAGTTAGTATTGATGCAGTGTGCTGATTATTATACGTCTTGTGTGTGGGTGATGGGTCATTGCCTGGCTGTAACTGCTCCTGTTTATGACTTCTTCTGGATGAGCAGCCCATGTCATCACCTGGTTAGTACTCAAGCAGTGTGCTGTGATCAAGACATTGCCCGGTTATTCTACCGGGTGTACATGCCATGTAATTACCAAATAGGATTCCTACCACGTGTAGAGGGCATGCCATTACATGGTCACTATTCTTAAGGCAGGCAGAGTGCAGGCCATCGTCTGGGGATGAATCCTACTGTGTGTTTACAAGCACGTGCTTTTGTCAGGTTATTTATCCTGCTGTGTGAACAGAGCATGACATTGCCTGGTTATTATTCCTGTGTGCACAAAGCATGTAATAATCTGGTTTGTGTTCTTGTGTGCACAGGGCATGTCGTTGCCTGGTTATTTCTGTGGCATGCACAGTGCTTGTCATCATCTAGTTTGTATTCCTGTGTGCTTACCTGGTTACTATTTCTGCGGACTGCGCAGGGCAAGCCAACATCTGGTCTGCGTGCACAGGGCATTTTCATTCCCTGGTTATAATTTCCCGTGGACTCCACAGGGCATGTCCTCATCTGGTTTGTATTCCCGTGTACACAGAGCATGAAATAGTCTGGTTATTATTCCTGTAGCGTGCACAAAGAATGTCATTGACTGGTTTGAGTTCCTGTGTGCACGTGGCATTCACTGGTTATTATTCCTGTCACCTGCACATGGCATGTTAACATCTGGTTTGTCTTCCTGTGTGCAGAGGACACGTGAGAGCCTGGTTATTATTAGTCATTTCATCGTCTGGTTTGTTTTCCTGTGTGCACAAGACATCATCTTCTGATTATTTGTCCTGCGACCTGCACAGGGCATGTCATAGTCTGGTTAGTATTTCTGCTGTGCCCGTGTGCACAGAGCAAGTGATCGCCTAGTTATTATACCTACTTGAGTGAACAAGGCATCTCATTGCTTAGGTATTTTCCTCTGTGTGCACCTGGCATGTCATCGGCTGGTTATCATTTCTGTAGTGTAAATAGATGGGTCACCCCTTGCTGTAAGCTCTCCCGTGTGCGTTGAGCATGCCCCCGCCTGGTTATTATTGCTAAGGTGTGCACCGGAAGGATTCTCTTGAGATCATATTAACATTTGCCTGTCACTCTCCTGGGAGAGAGCAAATTACATCACCTAATCACTGTTGAGGAGTCTTTGCACGTGAGCTTGGTCTTGCCTCGTGCAGAAAGTAAGGCGATAGAGACAAGCTTGGAAACTAATGGAGGGGACATTGGGAGGTGACAAAAGCGCTCTACCTCCGGTGCAGAGATCTTTTACCAACCAAGGGCCGAAGCAGTGGCGGCTGGTGACATTCGAAAGTGGTGGGGGCATAAAAGCCAGAGTACGACTTAAATAGCGAGCAAGCTCAATGGACAAACATGGGGTTCAGGGTAAGTCCTCCTCCCAATACAAAATTGAAAATAGATTGACAAATGGCACGTTTGAAAGGAAATAAATTTAGTGAGAAAGCAAGGTTTATTAAGCTATGGGAAGATATAGTCTTGAAATATGAAACACATTAAAAAGGGCCCCATATCTTACTGCATAAACATGTTCAGCCTTTACTTCAATGTGTGAATTACACACTGCAACAACTTCAGGCCCTTTAAAGGGTGTGCCTGCCCAGTGCTTTGCACTGTATACTGCATCAGCTTTGGAAGTAAATGCTCTAATCAGGCATCAGGAAGTACCCACAGCCGCTGCCTGCAATCAGCCAGACAGAAATATGTGCAGACAGGTCTTGAAAAGGAATGGAAAAAAAAAGTGGAGGCTCTCTAAAAGGGAACACGCAAAATACATTTCTGTGATTCCCATAGTGTGCCACCTGGCCAGTATTTTGGTTTCTCTATGGGATGTCATTGCATCCAGGAATATAACACAACTGACATATACCTAAAACCTGTCAGTAGTGTTGGCATGGTCAATGGTTGTTAGTTGTTTAAGATAAATGAGTAACAACAAAGATTAGTAATAAATAATTAACATTAGAAAATGCTGCAATTTGTAAATTGTGATGCTGTTTATTAAATATTATTGAGGCCTATTGAAAGAGTATGGCCTTCAGTTATGTGTGTTTTAGGTTAGATATGTACAGGGAGTGCAGAATTATTAGGCAAATGAGTATTTTGACCACATCATCCTCTTTATGCATGTTGTCTTACTCCAAGCTGTATAGGCTCGAAAGCCTACTACCAATTAAGCATATTAGGTGATGTGCATCTCTGTAATGAGAAGGGGTGTGGTCTAATGACATCAACACCCTATATCAGGTGTGCATAATTATTAGGCAACTTCCTTTCCTTTGGCAAAATGGGTCAAAAGAAGGACTTAACAGGCTCAGAAAAGTCAAAAATAGTGAGATATCTTGCAGAGTGATGCAGCACTCTTAAAATTGCAAAGCTTCTGAAGCGTGATCATCGAACAATCAAGCGTTTCATTCAAAATAGTCAACAGGGTCGCAAGAAGCGTGTGGAAAAACCAAGGCGCAAAATAACTGCCCATGAACTGAGAAAAGTCAAGCGTGCAGCTGCCACGATGCCACTTGCCACCAGTTTGGCCATATTTCAGAGCTGCAACATCACTGGAGTGCCCAAAAGCACAAGGTGTGCAATACTCAGAGACATGGCCAAGGTAAGAAAGGCTGAAAGACGACCACCACTGAACAAGACACACAAGCTGAAACGTCAAGACTGGGCCAAGAAATATCTCAAGACTGATTTTTCTAAGGTTTTATGGACTGATGAAATGAGAGTGAGTCTTGATGGGCCAGATGGATGGGCCCGTGGCTGGATTGGTAAAGGGCAGAGAGCTCCAGTCCGACTCAGACGCCAGCAAGGTGGAGGTGGAGTACTGGTTTGGGCTGGTATCATTAAAGATGAGCTTGTGGGGCCTTTTCGGGTTGAGGATGGAGTCAAGCTCAACTCCCAGTCCTACTGCCAGTTCCTGGAAGACACCTTCTTCAAGCAGTGGTACAGGAAGAAGTCTGCATCCTTCAAGAAAAACATGATTTTCATGCAGGACAATGCTCCATCACACGCGTCCAAATACTCCACAGCGTGGCTGGCAAGAAAGGGTATAAAAGAAGGAAATCTAATGACATGGCCTCCTTGTTCACCTGATCTGAACCCCATTGAGAACCCGTGGTCCATCATCAAATGTGAGATTTACAAGGAGGGAAAACAGTACACCTCTCTGAACAGTGTCTGGGAGGCTGTGGTTGCTGCTGCACGCAATGTTGATGGTGAACAGATCAAAACACTGACAGAATCCATGGATGGCAGGCTTTTGAGTGTCCTTGCAAAGAAAGGTGGCTATATTGGTCACTGATTTGTTTTTGTTTTGTTTTTGAATGTCAGAAATGTATATTTGTGAATGTTGAGATGTTATATTGGTTTCACTGGTAATAATAAATAATTGAAATGGGTATATATTTTTTTTTGTTAAGTTGCCTAATAATTATGCACAGTAATAGTCACCTGCACACACAGATATCCCCCTAACATAGCTAAAACTAAAAACAAACTGAAAACTACTTCCAAAAATATTCAGCTTTGATATTAATGAGTTTTTTGGGTTCATTGAGAACATGGTTGTTGTTCAATAATAAAATTAATCCTCAAAAATACAACTTGCCTAATAATTCTGCACTCCCTGTATACCCTTTTTCCCTTCACATCTCATCCATCTGCACATTTTCCAACTCCTCTCTTTCCTCTTCAGCATCCTCTTTTCACTCTCCCTTGAATGCACCCCTCGCATCTCCCTCATTTTAACACCCCAAACATACACTGCACTCATTCACATTTAAGCACTTTATTTCCTTTTGCTTTCTAAATATTTTGACCCCCGCACACCCTTTCACACACATTTACACTGAATTTCAATTGTAACAAATACATGACCATTGTTCTGTGTGCTCTGCAGAGGTGCGAACCCACTGACAGGTACTGTGCTTTACCTTCAGCCTCAGCCTCAGCACCAGCGCTCTCAATCAAAGCCCCTCATTAACACCTGGCATGAGTCAAAGTATGCACTATGCAAGAGTAATACAATGCAGAAAAAGAAATACAGAAACAGCATGATGAAAATGCTAACTCTTGGTGAATGCAACATTAAGTCAAACGTGAAATGTGAGAGGAACTAAATTGCTTTTTAACATTCATTGTTTGCATATCAATCCATGTTTTTGCCATTAATGCTAAGGGCATAACAATTTGGTCAGTTTTAAAGCCATACAGCAGATAAGTGCCTTAATTGTAAGCACATTGTAGGAAGATGGCCTGGTGTGTGATGGGTACCCAAGGTACTTACACCTTTTACCAGGTCCAGGTATCCCCTCTTACTGGTGTGTAGGCAGTGTCTAGCAACCAGGCTCTCTAGAGGGAGCTGTGGATGAGCAGCCAAGGCTTATCTAGGAGACAAGAAAAGCTCATGCACTTACACATGAAAGAAAACATTCAGTTGTACAAAAATAAAGGTACTTTATTTTTGGAACACAATACCACAAAATAATAGAAGGGCAACCCTCCAATAGGAGGTAAGTAATTTAATATCTACACTAGCAGTCAGAAATAGGCATAGAAAAGGTTAGAAAACTGTGCAAATAGCAATAACCAATAGTGACCCTAGGGGGATCCCAAACCATATCCCAAAAAAGTGGAATGCAGACATAGGACTCCCACCTGTGTATGTGTAGAGGGGAGCTGGGAGTACTGGAAAACCACAGAGGTAAGTAACACTAACCCCCCCCTGCCCTCTCTTCTCCCCTCCCCCCCTCCCAACCAGTGATCAGGAAAGCAAGAGTAAATCACTGGATTTTCCCAAAACCACCCAAAAGGAGGAAAAAGAAGACACCCAGACAAGACTGCAAGAAACCAGCTGTGGATTCCTGGAAAAGAAGACCTGTGGAGGGAGGGGACCAAGTCCAAAAGTCAGGAGCTACTACCCACCCAGATGTACTTGCAGGAGTTGGTTGACGGTGAAGAACAGGTCAGCACTGCAGTCCTGGAGCCGGAGAAGAGTCCCTGATTGATGCAGAAGATGCCCCATGCTGGAGTGTAGATTGCAGACGGGTACTGGTGCAGGAATGCCACCAACAAGCCTTAGCAAAGGCAAGTTCGCGGTTAGCAGAAAAGTGGAGCTGGCGGGGACCAGCAAGGCCCAGGAGGACTCAACCCAGGAGCGGGAGTCACAGAAGACCCTCAGCAGCACAGAGAGTCCACAGGAGCAGAGGCAGAACCCACAGGATGGGACATGGAAGTTGCAGAAGGAGCCCACACAGCACTACAGAAAGGGATCCCACGCCACAGGGGAACCATGCAGAGGGCTGAGCGTCGCAGGAAGGAGTGCTGGGGACTGGAGCTGCACGTCGCCTGAAAATTCCTTAGAGACGATACAAAGGAGCCTTGGCAGCTGCAAGAGACGCAGTACTGTCCTGTGTCGGAAGGCAAGGGCTTACCTCCACTAAAGTTGGACAGCTGGCAGAGAGGACCAATAGGACTACTCTGGACCACCACTTGTGATGCAGGATTCACGCAGCTCAGGATGAAAGGAGATCCACGCAGCCGGTCGTCATTGCAGCAGGTGCCTGCAGATGCAGGGGAGTGACTCCTTCACTCTAAGGGGGATTCCTTCTTCTTCTGCAGGCTGGAGAGTTGCTGTCTGAGGATGCACAGCTGAGGAAATTTTGCAAAGCTGGCAGGAGCCGTGGAAACAAAGATGCAGAAGAGTCTTCTTCGTGGATTGCAGCTTTGTCGGTTCCTAGAGGGTCCAGTCACAGTTCAAGTTGTCAGAAGTCGAAGTGGAGGCTGCAGAGGAATCATGCTGGAGTCTTGCAAACCGAATCTAGGGACCCACCCAAGAGAGAGCACAAAGCAGACACAAAAGGAAACAGAAGTTCACTCGCAGAGCAACATATAGGCAAAAGTGCACTTATCCATGTAACCGACAAAAGTGCAATTATCCATGTAACAGGATCGAAGTCATGCAATGCACTCGACTACTGCCCAGTGAGATTGTGCTGCCTACGAAATAAAGAGAAAAAGTAGTCTAGAAACCATGGAGTCTTGTATGTTTTCAGTAGTTGGCCGGTGCGCTTGAGGAGGCATAAACACTGAAAAAGGCGTGATGTATGCATAAATAAGCAAATAAAATAAAATAATAAAATCAAGAACATTTTAAAAGGAAAGCCCAATAACAAACCAAACTGATGGGAATGACATGAGCGTGGTTACAAGCCCATAGAGAGATTATAATAGGGACAGAGCGCTTTGCGCGCTCAACCCTAAAAAATCTTTTAGTAGAGTGAGCGAGACTTAAACGTGTCCAAGATTTTATCAAACACACAAAAGGTGATGGGAGGAATGCTTGCAATTTGTCTAAACCCTGGGAATTTCTTGGTGTGACATTCCAGTCTGTTGTTCCTTTTCCCACCATGGCATTTCTGTTTGAATGCACCCATATGCAAATCAATTTTGACTCTACTCCATAAGCCATAATTGACAACCAAATCTCGCTGCACTGGAACGCAAGCAACCCAGGACTGGTTTCACCCTCATTGGGGCTTTTCAGTTGCATGCTTCGTAGTTCCAGTTTGCATGGTGGACGCGGACCCATGTCTGGGCACACCCTTGTCACTTAAGGCAGTACATCAAACACACAAAAGGTGATGGGAGGAATGCTTGCAATTTGTCTAACCACTGGTTTGTAAGAGACCACTTTCTGCTTTCTCAATGCCGGCAGCTGACCTTCTCAAAGTGAAGATGTTGTGATGGACAGCTTCCACTTTTGAGACTGCATTACCACCCTCTTGGAGGAATTGGTTTTCCTCGAAGGTCTGCAAGCACAACTGCTGTTGCTAAGTATTGATACATTTCACTGTGAGGCACAAACTGGTGGCTGCACCTGTCACACCCTGCCAATCCTTGCTAATCACAAGGAATGTCAAACTTTACGAGAGTCAAAGACATTTGTGACTCATAATCAGGGCTACTAGAATTTTATGATTTTGGGGTCACAACATTACCCGCAGAACTATGGATTTGCCACGTAATGCATCATCTGCTACATAAACTACAGATATCAGCAAAAAAAATACGTTCTAGCTTAACCGGATCAAAAGTTAACAAAACAAAATAAAAAATAAAAATAAAACAGCAAACTTGTTTTGACGCACAGTGGAAAGCCCTTCTGTTGCTTATTTCTGTATTTGAGTGTCAAAGTGGTACTAATGAGGTGAAACCTTTGCCCAGAAAGTGTTAACGTGTAAAAATACCAAGATAATGAGGCATTACTAACACAAAATGTGCTGCACTATGCTGCATAATGTGGCTTTTCTTGTTACTTAATTTAGTCAACCGTGCTGAATAATTTGGTCCTCCATTGCCTCATAATTCAAGTGGCCCTGCTCGTAATGTACAGTAAAATTTATCAACGTCTTCACACCATTTCGCTTAATCTATTATTGATGCTTCAAATCGTCCACCAGTAACAAATTCCAAAACCCTCTATTGCACTGACACGGGTGCTCCCTTAGTAAATTAACTTGAAGAACGCAGGATAACACTTTTATAAGAAAAATGTGTATCAAATTATTTAATAATCATGCATTTGTAATCAAAATAGTTGCACCTGGCCCTTTTTCCAGGATCATCCCCAGTCGTTTTTCCTCCTTCCTCCTAATTTTTCTGACCAGTTTTTGTTGGCTTTAGGACTCTGGGCACTTTACCACTGCTAAAACAGTGCTATAGTGCATATGCTCTCTGTAAATTGTGCTGTTGATTGGGTTATCCATGATTGGCATATTTGATTTACTAGTAAAGTGCACTAGAGGTGCCCAGGGCCTGTAAATCAAATGCTACTAGTGGGCCTGCAGCACTGGTTGTGCCACCCACATTAGTAGCCCTGTTAACATGGCTCAGAACTGCCACTGCAGTGTCTATGTGTGCAGTTTTAAACTGCCAATTCAACTTGGTAAGTGTACCCACTTGCCAGGCCTAAACCTTCTCTTTTACTACATGTCAGGCACTCCTAAAGTAGGCCCTAGGTAGCCCCAGGGGCAGGTTGTGTTTAAGGTAGGACATATACAAGTGTGTTTTATATGTCCAAACCGTGAAATACTGCCAAATTCGGTTTTCACTGTGAACGGCCTAGCTCTCTCATAGGTTAACATGGGGGCTGCCTTTAAATATCCTTAAAGCGCAGATTCCGCTTTGAGAGCAGATGATAATATGGAGTTTAGGGTCTCTGAACTCACAATTTAAAAATACATCTTTTAGTGAAGTTGGTTTTTAAATTGTCTGTTTGAAAATGCCACTTTTGTAAAGTAGGCATTTTCTTGCTTAAATCATTCTATGACTCTGCCTGTTTCTGGATTGTGTGTGTGGGTCAGTTTGACAGTTGGGCTGTTTTGCACCTCTCTAAAAAGTGACACAAAAGGGGGCGGGCTGTAGCCTGCATATCCTGAGGAGCCATCTGAGCTAGAGGCGGAGGGGAGTGGTCGTTCACACCTGAAAAGACTGTGCCTGCCCTCGCACAATGCAGTCTCTGACCCCCTGGTGTGTGTCTGGGGCCTGGCCTGGGCAAGGAAGGATCTCACAAACACTTGAGATTTACTTTGAAGTTAGCCAACTTCAAAGGCAGAACAGGGTATGAGAAGAAGACCCAAAACCCCAGACTTTTACAATCAACAGGAACCTCTGCCAAGGAGAAGAGCTGGAGGAGTACTGTCCCTTTGCTGTGTTGCTTTGCTGGACTGGCCTGCAGTTGCTGCTTCTGCCTGAAAAGAGTGCAAAGGGTGAACTTTGTGTTGTGTCCTGCTTGAGAAAGTTCTCCAAGGGCTTGGAGTAGAGCTAGCCTCCTGTTGGAAGTCTCAAGGACACCAAAGACTTCAGTTTCCTCGACCTGTAGCACTGGGAACTGAGTGTTTTGTGCTGCTCAAGAGGAGAAACTACTGCAATGCCACCAGCGACACCACTGGCCTGCACCGTGACCTGCTGATGCCACACAGAGTCACATTGCCCCGCTTCTCACCATGACCCTGGTCTCACCGATGCTGTAATTAGATTACTTCACTGAGCCGCTGCTCGCACCGCGACCTGAGGGCCCCGCCCTCCGGCATCGCCTGCTCACACTGCAGCCTGGGCATCCCAGACGCCACTGCTCCTGCTGACACCAGCGCCGCTTCCTGCACAGTGGCCTGTAGACACCGCTCGTGAGGTACATGAAGCACTATCCTGTCCCACACCGCAGCCCCGGTCCACTGATGCCAGCATCATTGACTCCAGTGTTGTCACCAGGCATCCTGCCTGCACCTTGGCCTGTGGGCATAGCTTGTGAGGATCACAAAGCACCGTCCCGCACCGCTGGCTTGGGCATACAGATGACGGCGCTTCAGCAACTATGACACCTCTGCCTGCACCGTGACCAGGTGACACTGCATGTTGCCCCGCCTTGGTCTCACTGACGCCGCTGGACAATCACCGAGCCGCTGCTTGCACCGTGACCTGTGGGCACCGAACGTCACATTGTCCCGCTTCACACCACAGCCCTGACGCCATCCAGGCTAGCGCTCCTGACTTCATCACCCCAAGTTCGATCTGCACGTGTGTGACTTCAAGGGGCCTGCAACTCCCGCACCGACTCCAGATCCGACACTGCGACACCGCTTTCCAGAGCTCACCGTGAGGATTACGACACCCTGCAAATCCAAGGTACTGTTTGCAGGTCTTCCCGACACCGTAGCTGTTCCACAACACTGTGGCTGGCCTGAACTATTGGTTTTGTAGATCACGACCCTGTGATAGCCCCAGGTGGAGCTATCGACTACAAGGAACTGGTAAAGGTTAGGTGCAAAGTTACTTAGTGTGTGGGCACCCTGGCACTAGCCAAGGTGCCCCCACATTGTTCAGAGCCAATTCCCTGAACTTTGTGAGTGCGGGGACACCATTACACGCGTGCACTACATATAGGTCACTACCTATATATAGCTTCACAATGGTAACTCCGAATATGGCCATGTAACATGTCTATGATCATGGAATTGCCCCCTCTATGCCATCCTGGCATGGTTGGCACAATCCCATGATCCCAGTGGTCTGTAGCACAGACCCTGGTACTGCCAAACTGCCCTTCCTGGGGTTTCACTGCAGCTGCTGCTGCTGCCAACCCCTCAGACAGGCATCTGCCCTCCTGGGGTCCAGCCAGGCCTGGCTCAGGATGGCAGAACAAAGAACTTCCTCTGAGAGAGGGTGTGACACCCTCTCCCTTTGGAAAATGGTGTGAAGGCAGGGGTGTAGCCTCCCCCAGCCTCTGGAAATGCTTTGTTGGGCACAGAGGTGCCCAATTCTGCATAAGCCAGTCTACACCGGTTCAGGGGACCCCTTAGCCCTGCTCTGGCGCGAAACTGGACAAAGGAAAGGGGAGTGACCACTCCCCTGACCTGCACCTCCCCTGGGAGGTGTCCAGAGCTCCTCCAGTGTGCTCCAGACCTCTGCCATCTTGGAAACAGAGGTGCTGCTGGCACACTGGACTGCTCTGAGTGGCCAGTGCCACCAGGTGACGTCAGAGACTCCTTCTGATAGGCTCCTTCAGGTGTTAGTAGCCTATCCTCTCTCCTAAGTAGCCAAGCCCTCTTTTCTGGCTATTTAGGGTCTCTGTCTCTGGGGAAACTTTAGATAACGAATGCATGAGCTCAGCCGAGTTCCTCTGCATCTCTCTCTTCACCTTCTGATAAGGAATCGACTGCTGACCGCGCTGGAAGCCTGCAAAACTGCAACATAGTAGCAAAGACGACTACTGCAACTCTGTAACGCTGATCCTGCCGCCTTCTCGACTGTTTTCCTGCTTGTGCATGCTGTGGGGGTAGTCTGCCTCCTCTCTGCACCAGAAGCTCCGAAGAAATCTCCCATGGGTCGACGGAATCTTCCCCCTGCAACCGCAGGCACCAAAAAGCTGCATTACCGGTCCCTTGGGTCTCCTCTCAGCACGACGAGCGAGGTCCCTCGAATCCAGCGACTCTGTCCAAGTGACCCCCACAGTCCAGTGACTCTTCAGTCCAAGTTTGGTGGAGGTAAGTCCTTGCCTCACCTCGCTGGGCTGCATTGCTGGGAACCGCGACTTTTGCAGCTACTCCGGCCCCTGTGCACTTCCGGCGGAAATCCTTTGTGCACAGCCAAGCCTGGGCCCACGGCACTCTAACCTGCATTGCACGACTTTCTAAGTTGGTCTCCGGCGACGTGGGACTCCTTTGTGCAACTTCGGCGAGCACCGTTTCACGCATCCTCGTAGTGCCTGTTTCTGGCACTTCTCCGGGTGCTACCGGCTTCAGAGAGGGCTCCTTGTCTTGCTCGACGTCCCCTCTCTCTGCTGGTCCAATTTGCGACCTCCTGGTCCCTCCTGGGCCTCAGCAGCGTCCAAAAACGCTAACCGCACGATTTGCAGCTAGCAAGGCTTGTTGGCGTTCTTTCGGCGGGAAAACACTTCTGCACGACTCTCCACGGCGAGAGGGATCCGTCCACCAAAGGGGAAGTCTCTAGCCCTTTTCGTTCCTGCAGAAACCTCAGCTTCTTCTGTCCAGTAGAAGCTTCTTTGCACCCGCAGCTGGCATTTCCTGGGCATCTGCCCATCTCCGACTTGCTTGTGACTTTTGGACTTGGTCCCCTTGTTCCACAGGTACCCTAGATTGGAAATCCACAGTTGTTGCATTGCTGGTTTGTGTCTTTCCTGCATTATTCCTCTAACACGACTTCTTTGTCCTTAGGGGAACTTTAGTGCACTTTGCACTCACTTTTCAGGGTCTTGGGGAGGGTTATTTTTCTAACTCTCACTATTTCCTAATAGTCCCAGCGACCCTCTACAAGGTCACATAGGTTTGGGGTCCATTCGTGGTTCGCATTCCACTTTTGGAGTACATGGTTTGTGTTGCCCCTATCCCTATGTTTCCCCATTGCATCCTATTGTAACTATACATTGTTTGCACTGTTTTCTAAGACTATACTGCATATTTTTGCTATTGTGTATATATATCTTGTGTATATTTCCTATCCTCTCACTGAGGGTACACTCTAAGATACTTTGGCATATTGTCATAAAAATAAAGTACCTTTATTTTTAGTATAACTGTGTATTGTGTTTTCTTATGATATTGTGCATATGACACTAAGTGGTACTGTAGTAGCTTCACACGTCTCCTAGTTCAGCCTAAGCTGCTCTGCTAAGCTACCATTATCTATCAGCCTAAGCTGCTAGACACCCTATACACTAATAAGGGATAACTGGGCCTGGTGCAAGGTGCAAGTACCCCTTGGTACTCACTACAAGCCAGTCCAGCCTCCTACATTGGTTGTGCAGCGGTGGGATAAGTGCTTTGAGACTACTTACCACTCTTGTCATTGTACTTTTCATAAGAGAAAAATATACAAAACAAGGTCAGTGTATATACACATAGCCAAAAAGTTTTGCATTTCCTCTTTTCACTCTTTTCAAAGTGCTGAAAAGTACTTCTAAACTTTCAAAAAGTTCTTAAAAGTTTAAAAAGTTTTTTTCTCTGTCTTTCTAAAAGCTCTGACAAACTTTTTATCTTTTACTATCACTTTAACTCTCTCTAAAAATGTCTGGCACAGGCCAAAATGTTGATCTGTCCAAACTTGCATATGATCACCTTAGCTGGAAAGGAGCAAGGAGTCTCTGCATAGAGAGAGGTTTGAGTGTAGGGAAGAATCCTTCCTTAGAACTGTTAATTAACATGCTTAGAGTACAGGATAAGGCCATAAGTGCCCAATCTGTTGAAAAAGTAGCTAATGGTTCTCAATCTGATCCAGGGACTCCCCCAGGAAAAGATTCAGGAAAGAAACTTCTCAGCCTGCCCATTACTAGACAGTCTAGCATAGTTGGTACAGAGGTTGAATCACACCATACTGATGGTGTGCTCTCACATTATACTGTTAGCCAAGCTGTTAGGGTGCCCTCTGTAAGGGACAGGTCTCCTTCTGTTCATTCCCATCATACCTCTGTATCTAGAAATGTCCCTCCCACCCACCCTGATGACAGATTGTTAGAAAGGGAACTCAATAGATTGAGAGTGGAACAAACCAGACTGAAGCTCAAGAAGCAACAGCTGGATTTGGATAGACAGTCTTTAGAATTAGAGAAGGAAAGACAGAAGTTGGGTTTAGAAACCCATGGTGGCAGCAGCAGTATTCCCTATAGTCATCCTGCAAAAGAGCATGATTCCAGGAATCTGCACAAGATAGTTCCCCCTTACAAGGAGGGGGATGACATTAACAAGTGGTTTGCTGCACTTGAGAGGGCCTGTGTTGTACAGGATGTCCCTCAAAGGCAGTGGGCTGCTATCCTATGGCTATCATTTAGTGGAAAAGGTAGGGATAGGCTCCTTACTGTGAAAGAAAATGATGCTAATAATTTCCAAGTTCTTAAGAATGCACTCCTGGATGGTTATGGCTTAACCACTGAACAATACAGGATAAAGTTCAGAGAGACCAAAAAGGAGTCTTCACAAGACTGGGTTGATTTCATTGACCATTCAGTGAAGGCCTTGGAGGGGTGGTTACATGGCAGTAAAGTTACTGATTATGACAGCCTGTATAACTTGATCCTGAGAGAGCATATTCTTAATAATTGTGTGTCTGATTTGTTGCACCAGTACTTGGTGGACTCTGATCTGACCTCTCCCCAAGAATTGGGAAAGAAGGCAGACAAATGGGTCAGAACAAGGGTGAACAGAAAAGTTCATACAGGGGGTGACAAAGATGGCAACAAAAAGAAGGATGGTAAGTCTTATGACAAGGGTGGGGACAAATCTAAAAATGAGTCTTCATCAGGCCCACAAAAACACTCTGGTGGGGGTGGTGGGTCCAAATCCTCTTTTAATCAGAACAAGGAAAAGAAACCATGGTGCTATTTATGTAAAATAAAAGGCCATTGGACAACAGATCCCAGTTGTCAAAAGAAAGGCACCAAGCCTCCTGCCACTACAACCCCTACTGCTACACCTAGTGTCCCTACTAATAGCAGTGGTGGTGGGAGCAAACCTACCAATAGCCAATCCAAGGGAGTAGCTGGGCTCACTATTGGTAACTTAGTTGGGGTTGGCCTTATTAGGGAGGCCACAGAGGCTGTGTTAGTGTAGGAAGTTGGCTCTGTATGTGCTATTTCAAAGTAAGGAATAGCATGCACAGAGTCCAAGGGTTCCCCTTAGAGGTAAAATAGTGGTAAAAAGAGATAATACTAATGCTCTATTTTGTGGTAGTGTGGTCGAGCAGTAGGCTTATCCAAGGAGTAGTGTTAAGCATTTGTTGTACATACACATAGACAATAAATGAGGTACACACACTCAGAGACAAATCCAGCCAATAGGTTTTGTTATAGAAAAATATATTTTCTTAGTTTATTTTAAGAACCACAGGTTCAAATTTCACATGTAATAGCTTGTTTGGAAGGTATTGCAGGTAAGTACTCTAGGAACTTTGAATCATTACATTAGCATGAATACTTTTGTCATAAAACACAATAAGCTGTTTTAAAAGTGGACACTTAGTGCAATTTTCACAGTTCCTGGGGGAGGTAAGTTATTGTTAGTTTTCACAGGTAAGTAAGTCACTTACAGTTCTCAGTTTTTGGTCCAAGGTAGCCCACCGTTGGGGGTTCAGAGCAACCCCAAAGTTATCACACCAGCAGCTCAGGGCCGGTCAGGTGCAAAGGTCAAAGAGGTGCCCAAAACACATAGGCTATAATGGAGAGAAGGGGGTGCCCCGGTTCCAGTCTGCCAGCAGGTAAGTACCTGCGTCTTCGGAGGGCAGACCAGGGGGGTTTTGTAGGGCACGGGGGGGACACAAAGTAGCACAGAAAGTACACCCTCAGCAGCGCGGGGGCGGCCGGGTGCAGTGTGCAAACACGCGTCGGGTTTCCTTCAGGTTTCAATGGGAGACCAAGGGGTCTCTTCAGCGATGCAGGCAGGCAAGGGGGGGGCTCCTCGGGGTAGCCACCACCTGGGCAAGGGAGAGGGCCTCCTGGGGGTCACTCCTGCACAGAAGTTCCGTTTCTTTAGGGGCTGGGGGCTGCGGGTGCAGGGCCTTTTCCAGCCGTCGGGAAATGGAGTTCAGACAGTCGCGGTCAGGGGGAGCCTGGGGATTCCCTCTGCAGGCGTCGCTGTGGGGGCTCAGGGGGGACAACTTTGGTTACTCACAGTCGTAGAGTCGCCGGAGGGTCCTCCCTGAGTTGGTTGTTCTCCACCAGTCGAGTCGGGGTCGCCGGGTGCAGTGTTGCAAGTCTCACGCTTCTTGCGGGGAATTGCAGGGGTCTTTAAATCTGCTCCTTGTAACAAAGTTGCAGTTCTTTTGGAGCAGTGCCGCTGTCCTCAGGAGTTTCTTGTCTTTTTCGAAGCAGGGCAGTCCTCAGAGGATTCAGAGGTCGCTGGTCCCTTGGAAAGCGTAGCTGGAGCAGGTTCTTTGGAAGGCAGGAGACAGGCCGGTAAGTCTGGGGCCAAGGCAGTTGGTGTCTTCTGGTCTTCCTCTGCAGGGGTCTTTCAGCTCGGCAGTCCTTCTTCTTGTAGTTGCAGGAATCTAAATCTTTAGGTTCAGGGAAGCCCTTAAATACTAAATTTAAGGGCGTGTTTAGGTCTGGGGGGTTAGTAGCCAATGGCTACTAGCCCTGAGGGTGGGTACACCCTCTTTGTGCCTCCTCCCAAGGGGAGGGGGTCACATCCCTAATCCTATTGGGGGAATCCTCCATCTGCAAGATGGAGGATTTCTAAAAGTTAGAGTCACCTCAGCTCAGGACACCTTAGGGGCTGTCCTGACTGGCCAGTGACTCCTCCTTGTTATTCTCATTATTTTCTCCGGCCTTGCCGCCAAAAGTGGGGGCCTGGGCCGGAGGGGGCGGGCAACTCCACTAGCTGGAGTGTCCTGCGGGGCTGTGACAAAGGGGTGAGCCTTTGAGGCTCACCGCCAGGTGTTACAGCTCCTGCCTGGGGGAGGTGTTAGCATCTCCACCCAGTGCAGGCTTTGTTACTGGCCTCAGAGTGACAAAGGCACTCTCCCCATGGGGCCAGCAACATGTCTCTAGTGTGGCAGGCTGCTGGAACCAGTCAGCCTACACAGATAGTCGGTTAAGTTTCAGGGGGCACCTCTAAGGTGCCCTCTGTGGTGTATTTTACAATAAAATGTACACTGGCATCAGTGTGCATTTATTGTGCTGAGAAGTTTGATACCAAACTTCCCAGTTTTCAGTGTAGTCATTATGGTGCTGTGGGGTTCGTGTAAAACAGACTCCCAGACCATATACTCTTATGGCTACCCTGCACTTACAATGTCTAAGGTTTTGCTTAGACACTGTAGGGGCACAGTGCTCATGCACTGGTACCCTCACCTATGGTATAGTGCACCCTGCCTTAGGGCTGTAAGGCCTGCTAGAGGGGTGTCTTACCTATACTGCATAGGCAGTGAGAGGCTGGCATGGCACCCTGAGGGGAGTGCCATGTCGACTTACTCATTTTGTTCTCACTAGCACACACAAGCTGGTAAGCAGTGTGTCTGTGCTGAGTGAGGGGTCTCTTAGGGTGGCATAATACATGCTGCAGCCCTTAGAGACCTTCCCTGGCATCAGGGCCCTTGGTACCAGAGGTACCAGTTACAAGGGACTTATCTGGATGCCAGGGTGTGCCAATTGTGGAATCAAAAGTACAGGTTAGGGAAAGAACACTGGTGCTGGGGCCTGGTTAGCAGGCCTCAGCACACTTTCAATTCAAAACATAGCATCAGCAAAGGCAAAAAGTCAGGGGGTAACCATGCCAAGGAGGCATTTCCTTACAGTTAGTCTCTGAGGGGGCTATTGATTTAGCCACCTTAGTTGCTTGTCCCCTTAATATGGATAAGTACAAGCAGCTACCCCTAATAAATGGTGTTGAGGTTCAGGCCTACAGGGACACTGGTGCCAGTGTGACTATGGTCATAGAGAAACTGGTCCACCCTGAACAACACCTACTTGGTCACCAGTACCAAGTAACCGATGCTCACAACAACACACTTAGCCACCCCATGGCTGTTGTTAATCTCAACTGGGGGGGGGGGGGGTTACTGGTCCAAAGAAAGTTGTGGTAGCTTCAGATTTACCTGTAGACTGTCTATTAGGGAATGATTTGGAGACATCAGCTTGGTCAGATGTGGAGTTGGAGGCCCATGCAGCAATGCTGGGCATCCCAGGGCATATTTTTGCTTTGACAAGGGCTCAGGCCAAAAAGCAAAAAGGACAGGGAAGCTTGGATCCTGGAACAATGGACCAAGTGCTCCCTAAAGCTAGGGCTAGTAGAAGCAAACCACTTCCTACTATCCCTCCCTCTACAGTGGATTCTACTTCTGAGGAAGAAGAATTCCCTCCCTGTGCAGAACCTACACCAGAGGAGCTGGAAGCAGACACTGCTGAGCTTTTGGGTGAAGGGGGGCCTGCCAGAGAGGAGCTGAGTGTGGCACAGCAAACCTGTCCCACATTAGAGGGTCTCAGACAGCAAGCTGTCAAACAGGCTAATGGGGATGTCAGTGACTCTCACAGAGTTTACTGGGAGGACAACCTCTTGTACACTGAGCATAGGGATCCTAAACCTGGAGCTGCCAGGAGATTAGTGATTCCTCAGGAGTACAGAAAGTTCCTCCTAACCCTGGCACATGACATTCCCCTAGCTGGGCACCTGGGTCAAATGAAAACTTGGGACAGACTGGTTCCATTGTTTCATTGGCCTAGGATGTCTGAGGACACAAAGGAATTGTGTAAGTCCTGTGAAACCTGTCAAGCCAGTGGCAAGAAAGGTGGCACCCCAAAGGCACCCCTTATCCCACTGCCTGTGGTTGGGGTCCCCTTTGAAAGGGTAGGGGTTGACATAGTTGCCCCCCTTGACCCTCCTACTGCTTCAGGCAATAGATTTATCTTGGTGGTAGTGGACCATGCCACAAGATATCCTGAAGCTATTCCTTTAAGGACCACTACAGCACCTGCAGTGGCAAAGGCCCTCCTGGGAATATATGTTCCAGGGTGGGCTTCCCAAAGGAAGTAGTATCAGACAGAGGAAGCAATTTCATGTCTGCATACTTAAAGGCCATGTGGAAGGAGTGTGGTGTAACGTACAAGTTCACAACACCCTATCATCCACAAACAAATGGACTGGTGGAGAGATTTAATAAAACTCTCAAAGGCATGATTATGGGTCTCCCTGAAAAACTCCGCAGGAGATGGGATATCCTTCTACCATGCCTCCTTTTTGCCTACAGGGAGGTACCCCAGAAAGGAGTGGGCTTCAGCCCCTTTGAACTTCTTTTTGGACACCCTGTTAGGGGTCCACTCACACTTGTAAAGGAGGGTTGGGAACAACCTTTAAAAGCTCCTAAGCAGGATATTGTGGATTATGTACTTGGCCTCAGATCAAGGATGGCTGAGTACATGAAAAAGGCCAGTAAAAACCTTCAGGCCAGCCAAGAGCTCCAGAAGCAATGGCATGATCAGAAGGCTGTTTTGGTTCAGTACCAACCAGGGCAGAAAGTGTGGGTCTTGGAGCCTGTGGCCCCAAGAGCACTCCAAGATAAATGGAGTGGTCCCCACACAATTGTTGAAAAGAAGGGAGAAGTCACCTATTTAGTTGACTTAGGCACTGCCAGGAGTCCCCTTAGGGTGCTCCATGTCAACCGCCTGAAACCCTACTATGACAGGGCTGATCTCACCCTGCTCATGGCAACTGATGAGGGACAGGAAGAAGACAGTGATCCTCTACCTGATCTCTTCTCTTCCACAGAACAAGATGCTCTTGTGGAAGGTGTAGTTTTGGCTGATTGTCTTACTGCTGAGCAGAAAGATAATTGCATAAATCTCCTAGATCAATTCTCTGAACTCTTCTCTACTGTGCCAGGTACCACTTCTTGGTGTGAGCACACTATAGATACTGGAGACAGTTTACCTGTCAAAAGTAAGATCTATAGGCAGCCTGACCATGTCAGGGACTGCATAAAGCAAGAGGTCCAGAAAATGTTAGAACTAGGAGTGGTTGAGCACTCTGACAGTCCATGGGCTTCTCCTGTGGTACTGGTACCAAAACCTCATTCCAAAGATGGAAAGAAGGAAATGCGGTTTTGTGTAGACTATAGAGGTCTCAACTTGGTAACCAAAACTGATGCTCACCCTATACCCAGGGCAGATGAGCTCATAGATACACTGGCATCTGCCAAGTATCTAAGCACTTTTGATTTGACTGCAGGGTATTGGCAGATCAAATTGTCAGAAGATGCTAAACCTAAGACTGCATTTTCGACCATTGGAGGACATTACCAGTTTACTGTAATGCCTTTTGGTTTGAAAAATGCACCTGCCACTTTTCAGAGGTTGGTGAACACAGTCCTGCAAGGGCTGGAAGCTTTCAGTGCAGCATATTTGGACGATATAGTTGTCTTTAGCTCCAGCTGGGATGATCACCTGGTCCACCTATGGAAAGTTTTGGAGGCCCTGCAAAAGGCAGGCCTCACTATCAAGGCTTCAAAGTGCCAGATAGGGCAGGGTAAGGTGGTTTATCTGGGACACCTTGTTGGTGGGGAACAGATTGCACCACTTCAGGGGAAAATCCAAACAATTATTGATTGGGTTCCCCCTACCACTCAGACTCAGGTGAGAGCCTTCCTAGGCCTCACTGGGTATTACAGGAGGTTCATTAAGAACTATGGCTCCATTGCAGCCCCTCTAAATGACCTCACATCCAAGAAAATGCCTAAAAAGGTATTATGGACAGCAAACTGTCAGAAAGCTTTTGAGGAGCTGAAGCAGGCCATGTGCTCTGCACCTGTCCTGAAAAGCCCTTGTTACTCTAAAAAAATCTATGTCCAAACTGATGCATCTGAATTAGGAGTAGGGGCAGTCCTATCACAACTTAATTCTGAGGGCCAGGATCAACCTGTTGCTTTTATTAGTAGGAGGTTGACCCCTAGAGAAAAGCGTTGGTCTGCCATTGAGAGTGAGGCCTTTGCTGTGGTCTGGGCTCTGAAGAAGTTGAGGCCATACCTGTTTGGCACTCACTTCATTGTTCAGACAGACCACAAACCTCTACTTTGGCTAAAACAAATGAAAGGTGAAAATCCTAAATTGTTGAGGTGGTCCATATCCCTACAGGGAATGGACTATACAGTGGAACATAGACCTGGGAGTAGCCACTCCAATGCAGATGGACTCTCCAGATATTTCCACTTAGACAATGAAGACTCATCAGGTCATGGCTAGTCTTATTGTCCTTCGTTTGGGGGGGGGGGGGGGGGGGGGGGGTTGTGTAGGAAAGTACCATCTTGCCTGGCATGTTACACCCATTTTTCACTGTATATATGTTGTTTTAGTTGTATGTGTCACTGGGACCCTGGTAACCCAGGGCCCCAGTGCTCATAAGTGTGCCTGAATGTGTTACCTGTGTAGTGACTAACTGTCTCACTGAGGCTCTGCTAATCAGAACCTCAGTGGTTATGCTCTCTCATTTCTTTCCAAATTGTCACTAACAGGCTAGTGACCATTTTTACCAATTTACATTGCCTTACTGGAACACCCTTATAATTCCCTAGTATATGGTACTGAGGTACCCAGGGTATTGGGGTTCCAGGAGATCCCTATGGGCTGCAGCATTTCTTTTGCCAACCATAGGGAGCTCTGACAATTCTTACACAGGCCTGCCACTGCAGCCTGAGTGAAATAACGTCCACGTTATTTCACAGCCATTTTACACTGCACTTAAGTAACTTATAAGTCACCTATATGTCTAACCTTTACCTGGTAAAGGTTAGGTGCAAAGTTACTTAGTGTGTGGGCACCCTGGCACTAGCCAAGGTGCCCCCACATTGTTCAGAGCCAATTCCCTGAACTTTGTGAGTGCGGGGACACCATTACACGCGTGCACTACATATAGGTCACTACCTATATGTAGCTTCACAATGGTAACTCCGAATATGGCCATGTAACATGTCTATGATCATGGAATTGCCCCCTCTATGCCATCCTGGCATGGTTGGCACAATCCCATGATCCCAGTGGTCTGTAGCACAGACCCTGGTACTGCCAAACTGCCCTTCCTGGGGTTTCACTGCAGCTGCTGCTGCTGCCAACCCCTCAGACAGGCATCTGCCCTCCTGGGGTCCAGCCAGGCCTGGCCCAGGATGGCAGAACAAAGAACTTCCTCTGAGAGAGGGAGTGACACCCTCTCCCTTTGGAAAATGGTGTGAAGGCAGGGGAGGAGTAGCCTCCCCCAGCCTCTGGAAATGCTTTGTTGGGCACAGAGGTGCCCAATTCTGCATAAGCCAGTCTACACCGGTTCAGGGGACCCCTTAGCCCTGCTCTGGCGCGAAACTGGACAAAGGAAAGGGGAGTGACCACTCCCCTGACCTGCACCTCCCCTGGGAGGTGTCCAGAGCTCCTCCAGTGTGCTCCAGACCTCTGCCATCTTGGAAACAGAGGTGCTGCTGGCACACTGGACTGCTCTGAGTGGCCAGTGCCACCAGGTGACGTCAGAGACTCCTTCTGATAGGCTCCTTCAGGTGTTAGTAGCCTATCCTCTCTCCTAAGTAGCCAAGCCCTCTTTTCTGGCTATTTAGGGTCTCTGTCTCTGGGGAAACTTTAGATAACGAATGCATGAGCTCAGCCGAGTTCCTCTGCATCTCTCTCTTCACCTTCTGATAAGGAATCGACTGCTGACCGCGCTGGAAGCCTGCAAAACTGCAACATAGTAGCAAAGACGACTACTGCAACTCTGTAACGCTGATCCTGCCGCCTTCTCGACTGTTTTCGTGCTTGTGCATGCTGTGGGGGTAGTCTGCCTCCTCTCTGCACCAGAAGCTCCGAAGAAATCTCCCGTGGGTCGACGGAATCTTCCCCCTGCAACCGCAGGCACCAAAAAGCTGCATTACCGGTCCCTTGGGTCTCCTCTCAGCACGACGAGCGAGGTCCCTCGAATTCAGCGACTCTGTCCAAGTGACCCCCACAGTCCAGTGACTCTTCAGTCCAAGTTTGGTGGAGGTAAGTCCTTGCCTCACCTCGCTGGGCTGCATTGCTGGGAACCGCGACTTTTGCAGCTACTCCGGCCCCTGTGCACTTCCGGCGGAAATCCTTTGTGCACAGCCAAGCCTGGGTCCACGGCACTCTAACCTGCATTGCACGACTTTCTAAGTTGGTCTCCGGCGACGTGGGACTCCTTTGTACAACTTCGGCGAGCACCGTTTCACGCATCCTCGTAGTGCCTGTTTCTGGCACTTCTCCGGGTGCTACCGGCTTCAGAGAGGGCTCCTTGTCTTGCTCGACGTCCCCTCTCTCTGCTGGTCCAATTTGCGACCTCCTGGTCCCTCCTGGGCCTCAGCAGCGTCCAAAAACGCTAACCGCACGATTTGCAGCTAGCAAGGCTTGTTGGCGTTCTTTCGGCCGGAAAACACTTCTGCACGACTCTCCACGGCGAGAGGGATCCGTCCACCAAAGGGGAAGTCTCTAGCCCTTTTCGTTCCTGCAGAAACCTCAGCTTCTTCTGTCCAGTAGAAGCTTCTTTGCACCCGCAGCTGGCATTTCCTGGGCATCTGCCCATCTCCGACTTGCTTGTGACTTTTGGACTTGGTCCCCTTGTTCCACAGGTACCCTAGATTGGAAATCCACAGTTGTTGCATTGCTGGTTTGTGTCTTTCCTGCATTATTCCTCTAACACGACTTCTTTGTCCTTAGGGGAACTTTAGTGCACTTTGCACTCACTTTTCAGGGTCTTGGGGAGGGTTATTTTTCTAACTCTCACTATTTCCTAATAGTCCCAGCGACCCTCTACAAGGTCACATAGGTTTGGGGTCCATTCGTGGTTCGCATTCCACTTTTGGAGTACATGGTTTGTGTTGCCCCTATCCCTATGTTTCCCCATTGCATCCTATTGTAACTATACATTGTTTGCACTGTTTTCTAAGACTATACTGCATATTTTTGCTATTGTGTATATATATCTTGCGTATATTTCCTATCCTCTCACTGAGGGTACACTCTAAGATACTTTGGCATATTGTCATAAAAATAAAGTACCTTTATTTTTAGTATAACTGTGTATTGTGTTTTCTTATGATATTGTGCATATGACACTAAGTGGTACTGTAGTAGCTTCACACGTCTCCTAGTTCAGCCTAAGCTGCTCTGCTAAGCTACCATTATCTATCAGCCTAAGCTGCTAGACACCCTATACACTAATAAGGGATAACTGGGCCTGGTGCAAGTACCCCTTGGTACTCACTACAAGCCAGTCCAGCCTCCTACACAAATGCTTTACACATTGCTTCTGAGATAAGCCTGACTGCTCGTGCCAAGCTACCAAGGGGGTGAGCAGGGGTTCTCTGAGCAGGTATCTCCCTTATCTGACTAGAGTGAGGGTCCCTGCTTGGACAGGGTGCAAACTGACTGCCAGCTAGAGACCCCATTTCTAACAAAAAAAATTTCACTCCTTACATACAGTTTGCACGATCTATATTCCTATTAATATTACACCCAGTTACACAACATAACTAAACGATATGCTCCAATATAAAAATAATTACAGCGAAAATACATCATGAAAAGTTGACCATATACAGTAGTTCCTATTAGGATACAAGTCTGGAATGGCACAGAGTGGACTCCCAGGGTCGGACTGCTCATTGTGCCACTCTGGCATTTTCCCAGCGGGCTTCAGGTCAGGGACTGCTGTCAGAACTGGGTGCACCACCGTGGCCAAACTATGAAATCCCCATAGGCCCAATCCAACCATCCTCTCCTGCAATGTGGGGCTGGTTTAAATGTTTTGTAGAGGCTGATTATGGTTACCAGTCTGGCCCTGCCAACCCCTTATAATTTTGCGGTGTATCAAATCATTGGATTTTTGTCTAATATTCAATAAACAAACTTTTTTGGTTGGAGGTTATTTACTGATTTCTTACATGAGCACTCAGGTGGGCACAAAGCATTGTTACTTAACGTTTAAATGTCTATAGGCAAAGGTCAAAATTGCCCATAACTCCATAAGTACTCATGCATGCCATAGTACAGACCCCCCCGGGTATTGAGTTTTAATGAAAGAACTGTTTAGCAATATATTCGAGCATGTGTGCCAGGCAAGATTTCAACATACATTCACCTAGCCCATTATGAAGCAGGCATCCTTCTGGTACAAAATACAATTTCCGCTTTAGGTCTGCTCAATCATACACATCATTCATTTGCAGCAGCTAGTTCTCCTGGAATCTCATCAGTACTTCCCCCTCATTCAAGCTGGATTTAGATCCCTGCAAGGGACAGAAATAATAGGTCTAGGTTTTTGGAAATACCTCTTCAGGGATATTGCTCGAAGCAGACACCATGTTTTGGTGATGCTGGATCTCAGTAGCATTCAACACTGTGTCCAGGCTATGCATCCAAACAGGCTTTCCATAGTATTTATTACAGGTCCATAGGCATACAAATTGGTTTCCAACTTTAAGTTTCTGGCACACAAATCTCAAAGGATACAAGTAGATCCTTCTAGAGGTAAGGTTGCTTGTGGCATCCTGCAGGACACCCAAGATCTCTTGCCTTGTTCCACATCTCACATGCACTCATTTTCTCCATTGTTTGAGGATTTGGAGTATGGCGACAATCCTACTCTGTGGAGACTCAGCTTTTTAGGAATGTGGGAGGCCACTGGCAGGCTCTGTACAGCCTGCAGACAAGTCTTCATGCCATCATAACCTGAGTGCACAATGACTAATGCCACCCAAAACGTTTCAAGAGAGCAAAGTCATAATTGACCAGAAAGGGAGCTCACTATTGAGAATCTGATATTTTCAATTCTCTTCTCCGTGGTTATCACCACATCACAGAAAATAAACCTTTTCTCTATAATCTTCGAATGTAATATATAGAGAATACCTCTGTAGTATTGGTGTGTATCCACTGCCTTGTTGCACTTTCCCCAGAGACGACATATGTGTAGGCTTGGGGAGCATTCAGTGCTTGTGTTACACAGTCCCAGAAAGACCATTTCTGTGGTGTTGGCTTGCATCCATTGCCTGTGTTCCATAGTCCCTGAAATGATCAGCTCTCAGTTTTAAATGTTTATCCACTGCTGTGTTTCACATTCCCTAGATAGAACACCTCTATATGCTGTTCGTGCAATCATCTGCTTGTGTTGGACATTCCCTAGAAAGAACACCTCTGTGGTGTTGGTGCCCTTGCAATGGTTCTGTTCCCTAGTCACTAGAGAATACTCCAGCGGTGTTGGCATTTATCCACTGTCGGTGTTTCAGAGTACCTAGAGGACACCTCTGTTTGATTATTATGTATCCTCTGCTTAAGCTCCACATTCACCGGAGTGAACAACTCTGTGGTCTTAGTGTGTATTGACTGTTTCCTACAGTCCCAGGAGACAACACTTCTGTAGTGTTGACATGGATCTATAAACTATGTTACACATTATCAGGGGAAAACACCTCTTTAATCTTGGTGTATATCCACTGTATGTGCTCCACAGTCCTAGAGAGATTACCTGTGAAGTGTTGGTGTGTAATTACTTGTTCCCAAATCCCTTGAGAACACCTCTGCAATGTTGGTGTGTATCCACTGCCTTTGTTCCACATTCCCTGGAGAGAACACTTGTGTGTTGGTGTGTATCCATTGCCTATTTCCCACATTCTCCGAACAGAGAAAGAATTCCTGTTTGTTGGTATGTCATACATTCCAACACTTTCAAACTGGAAAGTGGGAGCTTTTACAAAAAAATATATATATATATCTGGAGAATGATTGGCTTATATTGAAGCAGAAACATTTTTGGGCGGGAGGCACCTTAGTCACTTATGACTTCACAAATCGGGAGACTCCAGACACTTAGGTTCAATAGCAGCTTTATTCGGTTATGTTAAAAACCAAAAAACTGTCACATAAAATACAGAGACATTTTACATACATAAAAATATACAATAGTTAAAAACAGCAGATGTAAAAAACCTAACCACTAAGCCAGTCAGATGTACAAAACTGCTATCAACCCCCTATCGAGTTCCTTAATCTCAGAGCAGCATTAAAAAAAAAAAAAAACTGGCAACATTAAAAATAATTCCAGCAGCAAGCAGTTGTGAAAACAGAAGGGCGTGTCGATGTGCCTGAATTATAGACTTTATTTTTGTCTCACATCACATTTACCATCAGATCACATATGTTCATATCGAGTGTAGTCCCTTTAGTGATCATAACCCTAGCTGCATTTCTCGTTCGCGGTGGGTAGGTGATTAAGCAGAGTCCTGAGGGACCCTGGGGATCCCTGAAGCCTTTAAGTCAAGGTAGAAGGCTCAAGTGGTCCCAGGCATCCGCTGGGCACCTTAGGCATATCCTGTCCACTAGCTGTGAACAAGATTTCATTCTGTTCAGATGGCATCTCTGGGCCCCGGGAGGTCTGGTTGCTTTTTCCTATATTGCATGCATAATCTCAGTCCCTTAGTTACCCCGTAGGTCCTAAACCCATAGCTGGCCCCACGTGGTTTGATAGAGGGTGCTCTCAAGCCTACAGACGTCACGGTAGCATTGGTCTGTATTCAGGGTGTGAGTTCCACATTCCCTGGAGGGAGGGCGGGGGGTGGGAGGGGGGAGAAAAATCCACCACAGTGTTGGTGTGTATCCACTGTCTGTGTTCCACATATATGAGAGAGAGAGAGAGAGAGAGAGAGAAGTCCGCTGTAGTGTTAGTGTGTATTCAAGTTGTGTGTCGCACAGTTGTTGGGGAGAAAATATCTGTAGTGTTGTGTATCCACTGTCCCTTCAGTTCTGTTTTCCGGTAAAAAGGTTTGAAATGTTTTACATCAAAACTTTGGACAGTTGGAGAAGGATCGGACTGTAATAAAAGTTTACTGACAAAGGATCACTGAAGTTTGTGTGTGCGCGCGCGCGTGCGCCCAACCCCTGTAATGCAGGAGAGAGGAACCTCCATGCCCTTGTGCGAGAGGGCCTTACACCATGAGAAGGCAGGATACACTCAATCAAGAGAAGGGTGCCGGATAGAGCCCCTGCATATAGAGTGCAAGAGACGAGCAACAAACCGCTGGTAGAGTGCTGAGAGAAGCCCCTCAACCCCTGGGTTTAGCACGGGAACGATGCAATAACTGGGTAAGTGCGGGTGAGACATCGCTCGCATTCCTGGGTAAGCTTCCGGACACGCCCCCCACCTGTGCGCGAGAGCTAGAGAGTCCCCCACAGACACCCACGCGAGTTGAGAGCGGCGTGACTGCATGCAGGAGTGAGTGGGTGGGTGGGTGGCAGTAATGGGCATCTCTCAAGCTCCAGCATCCCTAGTCTCAACAAGTGCGGAGCCTCTGGGGTTGCCATAGCTACCAGTTGCCACCAGCAACCCAAGCCTGCTTTAAAACATCTAAGGATGCTATGATCACGGAGGCAGAGGAGGCAGGACGGGTCCAAACCTCTAGCGGAGGCGCGCGAGATCCAGCCATCTCCCGTTTCGTCGACACACCTGTCCCCCCGGAAGGCCGCATCACAGCAGTGACTACGTAAGGGGGGCCCATAGGCAATCCCCATAGCCCCTCGCCGCCCCCACCTTGGGCGGAGGATTACAAGATAGGGGAGACCAACAAGTGGAAAAGGAGGGATCTGTAGTGACACAGGTATTGTCGTTCTTTCACTGGCATTGGGAAAGGTGGTGGTGGGGGTGGCGAGTGGGAAGGAGGGGCAGCGCGGATTTGATTAAGCCACCCCAAAATATATGCATTTAGACACTAAAGCATCACCAGCAAAGCACGTGGGGCATGGTACTGCACAACCCCCCTGCCCCCCCCCCCAAAAAAAAAAAAAATTCTGGCGCTTTATGTGTGTATCGAGGGATGCCTGCACCGGAGAAGAGGGCACCTTACACGGCACGAATGCAGAATCTGGACGTATTGTGCAGAGCCTGCCAGTGTGTATGCCAATGGACCTGCATGCACGGGGCTGAGCTCACCACAAAACGTGTATACCATTGCTCAATAATTCTTTGTGTGGTGCAGGCTTTAGTCGTAGAGGGATGCTCCGTGTGTTGTACTCATCTGTATCTGCCTGCGCAGGGCAGTTCCAGCTAGGATAAAGGGTATTACGTGTATACTGCAGTTTCCAACACCTGCATGTAAGGGTCAGGCTCTGAATTGATAATAGACATGCCGATATATACGACAGTCCACTTTCACCTGCAAGGACAAAGAGCATTAGATATTCAGTGCAGTTCACCAGTACCTGCATGTGAGGGACCAGCTCTGCGAGGAGTGTGAGCATTAGATATTCAGTGCAGTTCACCAGTACCTGCATGTGAGGGACCAGCTCTGCAAGGACAAAGAGCATTAGATATTCAGTGCAGTTCACCAGTACCTGCATGTGAGGGACCAGCTTTGCAAGGAGAGTGAGCATTAGATATTCAGTGCAGTTCACCAGTACCTGCATGTGAGGGACCAGCTCTGCAAGGAGAGTGAGCATTAGATATACAGTGCAGTTCACTGGTACCTCCATTTGAGGGGCCAGCTCTGCAAGGAGAGTGAGCATTTGATACACAATGCAGTTCACCAGCGCCTGCATGTGAGGCTCCCTCTCTTCAAGGGGAGTGCGAGCATTAGATATACAATGCAGTTCACCAGCATCTGCATGCGAGGAGCCAGCTCTCTAAGGAGAGTGAGCATTATATATATATATATATATATATATATATATATATATATATATATATATAGTTCACCAACTCCTGCATGTGAGGTACCAACTCTTCAAGGAGTGAGCATTGGATGTACAGTGCAGTTCACTAATACTTGCATAAGTTGGTCCAGCTCTGCAAGAACAGTGAGCATTATATATACAGTGCATTTCACAAGTACCTGTATGTGAGGGGCCAGCTCTTCAAATTTGAGTGAGCATTAGTAATACAGTGCAGTTCACCAGTACCTGCATGCGAGTGACCTGCTCTTCAAATAGAGTGAGCATTATATATACACACAGTGCAGTTCACTAGTACCTTCATGCGAGTGACCCACTCTGCAAGGAGTGAGCATTAGATATACAGTACAGTTCACCCATACCTGCATGTGAGGAGCCAGCTCTTTAAGGAGCATGCGCATTAGATATACAGTGCAGTTCACCTGCATGCGTGGGACAGCTCTGCAAGGACAGATAGGATTAGATATACAGTGCAGTTCATCAGTACCTTCATGCGAGGGACTAGCTATTCAGGGAGAGTGAGTATTATATATACAGTGCAGTTCACCTGTACCTGCATGTGAAGGACCAGCTATTCAAGGAGCGCAAGTCTAAATCTACAGTGCAGTTCACCAGTTTCTGCAGGTGAGGGGCCAGCTCTGCAAGGAGAGCTAACATTAGATATACAGTGCAGTTCACCAGTACCTGCATGCAAGGGACCAGCTATTCAAGGAGAGCAAGCATTAAATCTACACTGCAGTTCACCAGTACCTGCATGTGAGGGGCCAGTTCTTTAAGGACAAAGAGCACTAGATATACAATGAAGTTAATCCGCACCGGCATGCATGAGCCAGCTCTGCAAGGAGTGTGAGCATTAGATATACAGTGCAGTTCACCAGCACCAACATGTGAGGGGCCAGCTCTGCAAGGTCAGTGAGCATTAGTTCATCATTACCTGCATGTGAAGAATAAGTGCTTCATGGGGAGTGAACATTACATATACAGTGCAGTTCACCGGCACCTGCCCACATGGGACAGCTCTGCAAGGACAGAGAGCATTAGATATACAGTGCAGTTCATCAGTACCTGCATGTGAAGAATACGCGCTTCAGGGGGAGTGAGCATTAAATCTAAGGTGCAGTTCACCAGTGCCTGCATGTAAGGGGCAAGGACAGTGAGCATTAGATATAGAGTGCAGTTCACCAGCACCTGCATGCGAGGGACCCGCTCTGCATGGAGAGCGAGTATTAGATATACAGTGCAGTTCACCGGCACCTGCATGCATGGGCCAGCTCTGCAAAGATGGACAGGATTCAACATAAAAATGTATTCGCCAGCACCTGCATGTGAGGGTAATACATTTCAGTTCCTAATTACTGCCTGTGAAGGCCAGCTCTGGAGGTATATTGAACATACAATGCATGTCACCAAAACCTGCACATGAATGGCGATATTTGATATAGAATGCAGTTCACCAGCACTTGCATGTGAGAACCCCTCTCTGCATGGATAAAGAGAATTCAGTACACTAAGCTGTTGACTAACACCAGCATGCAAAAGAATGCCTGGCTGCCAGGATCAGAGGGTGTGAGGGTTTCCTCATGGACCCTATCCCAGCACATGTTCATCATGAATGGCACTGCCAATACACTTTGTTTCTATTTTTGCAACACATGTTGGCTGCCATCTCATTGTATGAACCTCGGGCCTCCTCATTTGCTGTGCATGAGACTGCAAGCAAAGTCAGGGGCACTAGAGAATGGAGCGGCTCCCATGTCTCACACTGCGCGGCTGTAAGGATGCCATCATAAAAGCACACACACACACACAGAGGGGAGTTTGTGTCTATTGCAATATGTCAAGTGCTGCATGTACAGTATACATAATCTGTGCACATCCAGAGGTTACAGACAAGATTCTTGACAGGGTGGCCTTATGCTAAAGATTATATCATTAGGTTTAAACTGAATGAGTCATCAGAAGCCCGCCTATTGCGCCCAACTATCCCCCTCACCGAAAGAAACCTGGACATGAATACATCTGCACAGACCTTTTCCATGATAATAACTTGCATGGTCACAGTGAGGTAGGAGTACCCCAATACCCTGGCTCCAAAATGTACTAGCAAGTTTCAGAGTATTGGGTCAGTATGGAACACATTCTTGTACAATGTGGATTCTGAATATCAACAGACACTAATATCGTGGTCAGAATATGGAGGGACAAAATATCAAAAGATCATTTGTATAGATTTTCTGTACTTAAGGCACATATATGCACCTTGACAATACATACACCTTCAAGGTACATGGATGTGGAGTTTAGAATAGTAGATCTATGCTTCCCTATTTTCACTTACCTTTCCATATTTTGCCCACTATATTCATGTGCCTCAGTATTCTTGTACTCCATATTCCAGAGTACAATCCTACTGCCGAGGCGAGGCCCTCTAGTTTGCACGGGAACAAATGAATAGTAGGGCAATACGTGTGGAATACCAAGCTTTACAGTGATAATTACAAAATCAGAACCAAACACATATTTTAGAACAAAAAGTAGAATGGAAACTGAAGGTGTTGGGAAGGCTTATTTGAATTTCGCATTCTGAATATAGCATTTTTCCATTCTTAAGATGTCCATTTATTTGATAGTTGGCCCAGCCAGCACCTGTTTTGCCCTTTATTGGCTACCTTTTCAAGGCAGAGTCACAATACTATGGTGAGATCAGAAGTCTGTAGAGGTTGTAAGGGGAATATCCCCTTACTTTGTCATTGGGGGCAGTTTTTCCTTAATTCTTAGGTCATGTGAGTGCATCCTCTATTCCAAGGAGAGAGTGACTTTCTACTGCAGTCTGGAGTGCTACAGGAAAGTACTTTACACTCCTACTCTTACAGGGCAGCAGCCATCTTTTAAGAAAAAAGCATTCCAAGATGACCACCATGTGCTTACATGCATCGTGACGCACCAGCAGCCGTTTTGGGGTTTTACTTTATCATTCAAACTCACCCAACAGCATTTTAGAACAGTGAAGTAAAAATAAAAATGAATGTGCATGGAATTGCAAAAACAGAAGCGATGACTTGTATCCTTCCACAAATTACATTCAGGGAGGTACTGTTTTCTTTTCCTTTCAGCACTCCACGGAAGTGTGCGTATTATCTACACTACGGTACTTAAAACAACCTAATGCACAAAGTAAAGCTACCATCCCAAAAGATTCTAAAGAAAACAACCACAGAAGACTATCTCATTTATACAGTTAAACAAATTCCACATAAAGCAGCAAAAAATAAAACACATAGCAACGCAAATTATAAACCAAATAAATGCATGTAATTTACCAAACACAATTAACAGATAATAGCATATTGTTTAGGTACTCAAATACACTTATGACACACTCTTAAAAACATGGGACGTGGGATAAGATATTTCAAAGGAACATTATAACTACCTGGGAAAGAGTGAAGAATGAATTAGGACCTAGCTTTTTTTTAACTCCTGTACATTTCTTAAGTGGACGTATTTTTACGTACCGTCAGTCTCTCTATGATCCTGTCTACCCAAAGCCTTTCAATTCTATTTGTCGCTTTCTCTACTTCTTTTGCCTTTCATCATAGTCGCTCCCCATGGTAATTAATTCATAGTCTGTCTGCCCCCTTCCTTTCTATCCACAAGTCATATTTACCATTTACGGCTAACTTGCATCGCATACTCCAAGCCGCTGAACTGTCACTGCTTTGGTTCCTTGTTTTTTTTATGGGAATGATACTAAGCAGAGAGATGAGAGACTGTCATAGTAAGAAAAAGGGGATAAAAATCTAGTGGTCCAGACTTACTGTAGTGAGCAACATAGATTAGCATCTACTTCCCTGCCCCAATCCTTTCTACTCACTGGCTGAGTCTCAAGCATGTACCAACTGGAAAGAGGTAGCTGCTTCCTCCAGATTTCCTTAAAACGGTCATTGATGCAGATTAGCAAAACAAGGCACTAGCTCAAATGCACCATCCAATCTCCACTTGCTGCCAAAAAAAAAGGCATCGCCTCAGCAGAGTGAGATGTTGATCTAAATTACCATTGTCCTTATCATGCAAGCATGAATTAGAGCAAGAGAGGAATTTGAAAGAACTTTAGAGGCCCCAGAAATACGAATACAAGACAGCCTAGTGCACAAGACTGTTCGAAGAGATTTCTAGGCTTGGGTTAGCACCAACATGTCATACAACTCCTTTGAGTAATAGCACTGATCCGCCAGAATCTTAAGAGCTTTCTTGAATTGAAGCGTACCAGGTCTACGAGCTGGCATGATCACCTTCACGAAGGAAATTGTTCATGCAATCAGTTTAATGTCACCAGAGTATGCAAGGTTAGATATTTTATGTGACAAAGACACAAAGAAAAGGCACAGAGGATATTTTTTGGCAAGCAGACAAAGGTATGAGAAGTAATTTAAATGCTACATGTCTTCAGGGTGCTGGGGCTGCTCATTGTTTTTTGTTTAATAAGCAGTTATCTACGCTATCCTTTGGAATTTACAATGTGCAGGACACAATTTAATCCAAAGGAAAAACACGAGTTTACAGTTGAAGTTGAAAATGCATCTGTGACACCCACATACAAGGTTTTAGAATAAACATGGATAAAATGGGTAGTCATGGGCTTCTGTGGCTCTTAGTCGGACTTGTTTCCTGACGAATGCCACAGACACCTCCTTTGAGGGTTGATGCGGGCAGAAACATGTCGACCTCTATTTGTGGGTATAACTGTCCCCCACACCTTCTATCCTGCCTATTGGGGATTCATTAAAAAGCATTACTCCACCAGATAGGTATTTTTACTCCCGCCCTTATTCCCCTCCTCACACCCTTGAGACCAAATGAGTGGCATTGCTAATTATTTACATTCTAGTCCCTCAAGCTCCTCTACATGCTGATGAGTGGTAGCTTGCATCTACTTCTTCGGAGAGATGCTAGGAGGGGCCTGCGGAATAAGCATGACACCCATTGGGTAGGCGAAGGCTTCTTTTCTTAAACAGGAAGGATCTTCCATTTGATTAACCCTCCTTTTGTGTTATGTCGCTGCTAGCTCTTCATGTGGTAGTTTAAAAAAAAATAAGAGCCATCTCAAATAGTTGCTTAACCCGTGTTTGAATTTATATTATGGTTGGAAAAAGCAAGTGCCAAGATGTGGTCATCTCTGGCTGCAAGATAGCGCTAGTTTTTTTTTTCTTTACTTTCAACCACGCTGAACAGCCACCACTCTGCTGTACAAAATTGCTATACAAATATTGAAAAAGCCAAATAGCTCTGCCAATGTTTTTAAGCCTCTTGCAAGTACCATTTTTATCAGAAGTTTGGCTTTGCAAGAGGATGACATTTTGGCATTGGCAGAAGAAAAAAAATTGCAGCACATAGATGTGAGGAAATGGTACTATGGCTGTAATTTCAAATATGCTATGCATTATAGGCTTTAAAAAAAAAAGCGGGTCCGCTGCAATCAACTGCAACACCCCTGAAACAGGATATTGATTTTTAAAAAAATTTCATGGTTTGATCATTTTGCCAGGGTTACGGGTTGAAGCAATGCCAAAAAACTACTACAATCAAAACATTTCAGCGGCAAGGAACCACCTAAAATGTGCTAAATAGCCATAATTTTACCCCAGTCCCCTCTGAAGCGATAACCACACCCACAGATGCTGGACTCCATATTTACCAGGAAAAGTTTTATAAAGCTGATTGGTATAACATTTACGGCAAATTTTGGTTTTTATAAGTTACGCAAATGGTAAACAGTTTTTACAACCGTTTTACGGTTGCAGTGCATTATGGGTATTCAAGTCAATTCAAACATCCCTCAGTTCCCCAGGGTCTCAAGTTTTCAAAAATGTCAAGAGTTAGTATATTTGCTGGAATGCCCAGCATCTCTAGTGCTAAAAATGGCAGCCATGCCACATGTTAAACTGCTGTGAAGAGGAACTTTCCACAATACACATAAGATGACAGCAACTTTAGCCAGTTTCTCCCCAAACATACTCTCTCCTATGTAAGAATAGTTGGTGTGATCCATGCAAGTCACACTGCCTTAAATTTCTTTGAGCCTATAAGGTTTAAAAAATGTTTGGCGGTGGTAGGTTTTCCTAGGTGCCTTGCATCAGGGTCTAAAACTGCAATCATTCCACAGGCTACATTTCTGTATGTAACCCTACTTTTCAAAATGTGAATGTCAAAGCAAATGTTTTGACCTATTCCACCTCTACGCAATAGACCCATTCCAACATATTAGGTGTCCTAATTTTCAGAAGTGTGCGAACACAGGATGGCTGGTGATTTGACTTCAGAAGAGCTGCACAGTTAGTCAACAGGGATCAGGCTCTCCATTTTTTTTTTTTGCTTGAGCTCTGAAGATTTTAGGTGCCTCGGATGGCCAAATCAGGAGGTGCAGAAAAAACTAGGTGGCCGTCAAACAGATTCTTAGGTACCCAGAGGAGCAGCTCCCCGCTTCATTTAAGGTCTGGAAAAAATTTCTGATCCCGTGATCTTCCACATCCAGAGGACTGAAAGTTTTAATGGTGTCTGCTGGGTTTGGCAGAATCAACCCCTGTGCCAGGGCAGGAAGTTCTTCTATTAAAATCCGTGTGCTGGCCTAATGAGAATTTCCCTGCACCTACATTTCTGCTGTGCTGTGATGTGAGGGCTGAATCCTTTCAGAAGAGAAACTTGTGGAAAGGGGCATAGTGGTCGCCTCTCTTCGACTTTCATGGCTTATTCATGATCTATGTAAACATGGCATTCGAGGTTGCTGCCCTAGCAATCAGTCGCTTTAATGGGAGGTGTTCATTGAGGGCTTTGTTGCAGATATCATCAATGTAGGCTTAGATGGTTATCACTGGTGGCCTTGTTCTATCCTCTCTAGAGCTGCTGGCCAGGATAGTTCGGATTTTTTTTGTGTGTGTTTTAAACGATTTTCATGTTCCAGAGAGTCTTTCTTATGGATATTAACACACTGGTACAAGGGAAGGGAAACCGACCACTGAGATTACTGGTACATTATCATGACTTTTCCTAGCCTCTAAAGGAGTCCATCTAATAAACATCTTGCATGCATTGTGATCTCAGCAATAGTACCTGCTGAGGTCAATGACACGTTGTAGTCCTGTTTTCTTTGTAGCTGGGATTTGCCCGGTTACACTGCTTATATCACTCAGTGACCATTGCGTACCTACTTTGTGTGCGCACAGACACAGGAGTCTCATTAGGAGATGGAGTCTGTGTGGAAAGGCATGCAAACTATGCCTGAGACATATCGGGTGGGGGGGGGGGGGGCAGTGTGTGTAAACATGAGGAGAATTATCAGCATCATAGCAGCCATGCCTCAGGCAGAGGATCATTTATGGGAAGGAATGGGCACATATGTGGTGTTCAATGTCAGTGCTGCACTTCTAGTGGCAGGCTTGCTGGTCAGCGACAGACAGAAGCATTTCAAAACTAGTGAAGCAAACATCTGAAGTGCTGCCTACCACCAAGTGATCGGTCTCCACAAGGGCTGTAAGTGGACCAACAGGCCCCACCCGTGGACCCAACAAGCTTGAGACAGGATTCCCAAACTGTGCAAAGTCTTTCATTCCACTTGACTAGAGAGAGAGAAGGACCCTAAACCCCCTCGTGTATTCACTGTATAGAAGATAATCAGTTACCACACTTTTTTGGTTAGTTGAATGTATTGCGTGGGTCTGGGTTTTAAAGGTTGTAGGCCTGGAGCATAGTAAGATGATATCCATGAGACATAACAGATATCACTGTTGACATCATGCAAGGGCTGTTCCTGTTCCAATAACTAAGCCAGTACAGTACTTCAGATATGAAATTTAGTACTAAATGGCACAGAATCAGGTATGAGAGAGAGAGAGAGAGAGAGAGAGAGAGAGAGAGAGAGAGAGAGAGAGAGAGAGAGAGAGAGAGAGAGAGAGAGAGAGAGAGAGAGAGAGAGAGAGAGAGAGAGAGAGAGAGAGAGAGAGAGAGAGAGAGAAATGAAAAAAAAGATCTCTTTGGTGCACCAAGGACCTCATACGCACAGCGTTCACCCTGTCCACAGCACTGTGTGGATAGCCAAACTTGTATAGACAACCATCCAGATACGAGTAGGCACACCTGTGCTGCAGACAAACTTTGCCCGGTGAACAACTTTTCATAGCCAACCTTGTGTGGGCAGTGAAGCACACGTGGGAGGGAAATTACCCGATACATAAAGTCTTCACCCCTATCTAATACATTTTTCACAGAGACCAGTCCCTTCAGGCACTCAAGGCCCCTCAGGAGAGGAAGCACCCTCTCCTCCTACAACCTTTGCCCTGTAACAAAGGATTTACAGATAGCCAATCTCTTGTGGGTAATCAACGAGATAGGTCTGTCAGCAAGTCAACAATGATGTCACTGAACATGTCATGAAGCTGCATAAATAATCTATTCATTTACTCTATTGAGCTGAGCTATCAGTCTAGCAATATTATATTTAGTTGTGAATTTTCAGTTGTTCTTTTATCCACCAACCACATATACTTGCATGAGCCACACCCTCAAATACTTATTGTTCTGGGACACTTTCTGGCCCCTTCAGTTCACATTCTCCTGAAAGCCTTGGTTTCCTTCTTTGTTTTGCATCACTAATGCCACTTTTCATTTCCAGGTGCAGGTTCGTCCATGTGAGGGAAGCATCCCAGGCATCTGCCATGACGGGAGACCTCCTCAGCACCACTTTGTCTACACCAGGGGCAGTGCTGCATGTCACTTCCTTGACCCTAGAGCAGAAAGCTGCCTTTGTTTTTGTCTTCTTTCTTTTCATCTTCTTGGTACTCCTGATCGTCCGCTGCTTCCGGATTCTGCTGGACCCGTATCGCAGTATGCCCTCCTCCACCTGGACAGACTACATGGAGAAGGACACCCTGGACTACCGCCTGGGCTGAGCCCACCAAACTGCTATGGTACCAATGCGAAGGAGACCTCCTCTGAGACATTGAGGTGTGAGGGATCTTACCTAAATCTAGTACAAAAAAAAAAACCTCACATCACTGTGACGCCACATAGAATGCAGCTGAATGGACATTAAATGCTAAACTAGAGCATAAGGGGTTAATTTTTGCGAAGTGAGAACATCTCAGCACCCAGCAGGTTAAAACAGGGCCTGCAACTTCTTAGCCTGTAGCACAGAACTTTCCTACTGGCCTAAAAGACAAGTGGAAACTAACAAATCACTTGCCATTATTAGTGTTTACCAATCAGGCAAGAGACAAAGGACCATCAACCAATGGAGCTACATCTAACAAGGGGAGAATTTGCCTGTCAGCCTATAGCAGACGTTTGCTCGCAGTAATGCCTCGGGCTAACTGTGAAATTAACCAGTTACATTCCAGCATATGTTTATTCAACATAGGTCAGGAAGGCCTGATCCATGCTATATTTTCAATTAATTAAATTTACATACACGGACTCTAAATGGAATTTAATTGCATAGTAGTTACCCTGAGCCTATGGCATGGATCTAAGCTTTCTTCACCTACTTCGAAGACACCCTGCCCTAGCACACTATGCGTTTTACTCCTGCATTGTATGGAGTATTCTGCAAATGGGCACATTTACCAACGAGGGTCTTTGTTTCCATGCCTAACTTACTGACAGCGAAGAGCAGCCTACAGCAGTAGGCTATATAATACACGCCACCTCTTCTCCAGAGTAGATGCTCATGATGCCAGGGCTGCCTTACCTCCATGTTGTATTTGTACGTGGTAGATAATGAAAATCCAAAGACGCAGATTATACATGCTTCAGTCTTCACCAAACACTGTGGTTAGGATTGGTTCTCAAGCTGGCATGTGAAAGCTTAGCATTACAACAAAACTTTAGGGGAAGCACCCTACAGAGAGAGAAGTGCATGGTGCATTCACATTGCAAGTTGCATGGGGATAGAGAACTTATATGGTGGGTCGAGGGGCATGGGGAGGTCACACATAGCCAGGTGGGCATGGAAACCACATCAGCAGATGTTCTGGTGAATTTTGGTGGAATGGGTGTGTATCCGGTATTCATGCAGACACTGGCGTAAATATCTAAGAGCTAAAATGGCAGCTCTAAGTACAAGCTTGGCTTCTTCGCACCAAGGATATCGGTGCTGTCTTGTGTCATGCAATGTTTACAAGAGCGCTCATTAGCGTATGCTTCTGCTGTGTACTACGTGAAGTACATGGTTACATGATGCTGCTGTTGCCTTGTCTATCACAAATCGCTGTTGTCTCATGTCATGGGACGATCCATTATTTACTACAGGGACGCCACGTCTCGGACTCACGCAGAAAGGAGACAGACGGGAATGCCCAATTCACAATATAGAGTGTCCAAATATATACTCAAAGATAGAGGCTGTCACTGAGGAAATAAGGGGCATCCTTAATTTGCTCACAGAAGCGATGGTCACTTTTACTTACAACAGATGCCTCCTAATTTACTCACAGGAGAGAACCCTGAATATTTTGCTACTGGTAAAGTCCCTTGTTTGTAAAAGTTTGCGTGCTCGGGGAGGGGGTCGCATTCATTCACAGAAGAGAGATCAGGTTCACTAAGCACAGACTTAACACAGGTTGAAGGCTCTAATTCATCCAAATGATTTACTACCAAATGGTAGAGTTCTCATAATTCGCACATCAAGGAGGTGCCATAGCTTAGTCACAAAAGAAAGCAGCGTAGCCTCATTCAATCACCTTAAGAAGAGAGCACTAATCATGTTTTCTCACTTAACTCACTCTAAGGGAAGCCATCCACGCATCTCTCATTAGATTTGCGAAGTCTACTGGTCAAGATCATCTGACCGAAGGTACAACAGTAGTAAGAGCTACAAAGGAAGCACAAAGCGAACAGACAACAAACTCCTCCGATTCCCTTTCTTTAAATGGGAAAGATCAAAAGCAACAATGAGAAAGCACAGCTGTCAACAAGAATTCCTATTTCCTCAAATTCACGTCCCTTTCCAGAGACGCGAAATGCAGATCACCAGTTTCCTCTCAGTCCCACCATGTCTTGTTGCAGTAAGCAATGGTCACAACCCTTCGGAACAGTCACACCCTCTGACCTCTGCCAATGTACCTGAACAATATGGAAAAATAACTCCATAGGACCTCAGGAAGAATTTATCCCGAACGCTCTGCACACCAAATCCACATATTTAGTTCAAAATGTAGTGAGTGGTAACCCAGAGAAAGAAGAATAAAATGTGGCTTATTTTTACAAGCTTCCCTTTGTCTTCCCCAGTTCTTCAATCATGATCATCTAAGTGTGGAAAAGTAGGTCACAGAACTACTAAAGTGGTAAAAATATATGTTCTTCAGACGTACAAACTCCACCCATTTTTTTGGTTTTATTGTGGAGTTGATACATAGTTTAAATAATTAAAAATATAAAAAACAATAATAGCTGGATAATACTAGTCCTCAGTCGTGACCCAGCAAGTACAGAAAAACAGGAACCTGTTCGGCTAGACTGCAGGAAGAAGTAATTCTCCACAATCATCTGAACACACCACCTACCCTATAACACCCATAGATGTTTCCCCGTATAATGTAGATGAAGCATATCAAGAGCAAGAAGGTCAACATGCACCAGAAAGCTTCAGTGTTAGCGAGCTATACATGTTCTTCACCATAGAGTATAGGCGGTTAAGACCAAATTCTCAATGACAGTTCTTGGGCAGACCAAAACATCTACAGTGAACGCTGGACAGAAATGTTTGGCACGCCCTTTCAAATTATATCTCAGCTGCTTCCTTAAGGGTGACAGAAGGCAATGGCACCACTCCAGACATGGTCCCTTTCATGCTCATGGCACTATTGAGAAGAGGCACCAATAAGTGAGGTTTTGTTAATAACAGTGACAAGGGAAAAGCAAGCAATGATGGCATCAAGGGGATCAAACCAAGACCTCTTTGGTTCCATCTACTACTTGTTAACATTCCGTAGCTATAGTTGAATTTTTTTAATGCCCGTTTCTTTTTTATTGAGATTAAGTGTATGTAAAAAAAAAAAAAAAAATGTGAATTGATTTCCTGTATTGGTTGTGATATTACTTTTAAAAATGTTGGTAAATGGTGGCTATTTGTGTTTTGTTCTGAAATGTTTATATAGTAATCTTTGGTCTTGAGGGAAGTAGACATCCGCTGAAAAAGACTGCACAAGCTTTCTACATTTAATGAATGAGGCGCTGAAAATTCGTCTCAAATAGCACAGCTCACATAGTAACAAAGTCCACAGTACGCCTAGAATCACACCAAGTAAAGAATATCATAAGTATTGACAGTATTAAAGCAAGTTACTGAACAGCTACATCCAGTGTTTAAAACAAAAAAAGGAATCTAGTTCCATCATCAGCAAAATAGTGGATACTGCTTTGGCAATCAAGGATATGAAAAAAAAAAAAACCTATCTGAATGGCCTGGCTCATTATAATGAATGTTACTGTTGCAATGAGTTTGAAGTAATTTTAGACTAACATTCCAGCCTCTTAAATGCACTCGTAATGCCAAGACCACCCACGAAAGCTTTTAGATGTTTCACCCATCTTAAGGTTACCACTTTGCAGCAAGATGTGCCTGAAGAAGGGGCCCAATTCTGATTCGTAAAGAGTAGCCTATTACAGTGGCTAAAACTAGGTTGTTGCAGCCAATCTGATTGGCCGTAGGTAATGCATTTTTGGGGAACGATTGCTTCAGCTATTGGGGAGTAAACCAACTTGTGTAACCCACACATTCATGAGCTGGTTTAGATAAAACTAAACAAGAATTTTGCAATGCATTAGAGGCCTTGCATTTGCCAAAGTTAGAGGTATTGGCGTTAAAAACAGCATTTCTTAAATTATTTTTTTGGTGTGGGGGGGTTGGAGGTTCGTATGCATTGGAATGCTGATATCTGCACAGCGCTATTGTAATTCTTATGTCCTTGCAGCGCTGGGGAACCAGATAATCGGAAATAGAGTATGAGGAGGGTGCTGGCAGTGTAAAAAATAAGTAACATCCTGGAGAAAAGCAAACACTCAGAGAATGAAAGACTAAGTAAAGAATGTGAACTGTAAGCAGGAGCAACATGTTTACGTCAACAATTTTATACATGTAATATGCTGATGTACAAAGCCTGCAACATTTACTGTTCTAATGTACACGAAGCAGGGAAAGGGTGCCACAGGCTGTCCCTAGGGACCTCTTTTGGCCACATAAAGTACTATGTTACAGTGACACTAGCACTGAAAAAAACGTGTTTATTTTCCATTGGAATTTAACAACTAAGTGCTTAACTTTGTAAAAAGTCCTGTTCCTGAAACTGTTAAAGCCTAAAAACAACAACAAAAAAAACAGTTTATTTGCACAACGCAAAAAATAAAATAAAAATTGCGACAGCATTAAAAAAGCAATTCGGACTAAAACACACATACAACACAAGCATTAAGTTCTAAGCACAGCAACATGAGTTGCAAGTTACAAGTGAAGTAGCTTTGGTTATAAGCCAATTAAAACATACACAGCTTAAGGTTAGGGCACAGGCACTGACGTCTGGTTAGCAGGCCTCAGTGCACTCTGAGTTGAAGAAGAAAAAAAAACAGCATCAGTCCAAAACGTTGGAGATAACCATACAAAAACAGCCATTTGCTTACAGAGAAACTGTGTATTCATGGCCAGTTTGTGACTAGCAATAACATAGGGCAGCAGTGTGGCTTGGTGTACCAATGGTAAAGCAGCAGTGTGACAGTGTACTCATTGTCATCTTCTGACAACCAACAACAGAAAGCAGCAGCGTGCCACGGTGTACTCCTGGTCAGCTTGTGACATGCAACAACAGAAAGCCACAGTGTGGCACCGTGTACTCACGGTTAGCCGGGGACAAGCAACAACAAAGAGCAGCGGTGTGTCACTGTGTACTCATGGTAAGTCTGTGACGAACAATAACGCAAAGCAAAACCAAAGAGTAACGAAGGAGCACACCAGTGCGGCATTGTGTACTCATGGTTCACTCATTGTATATGAGCCCTTTTAGAAAGAATGTGTGGTGTTGTGCCTACACCAATGTGACCAGAATGCCAGATCCCTTTGTGATGTTAGCCTCTGCTCTTCTGCCCACCTTTGCATCAGCAGCAATGATTAAAAACATTTATTTTTGTATTTATAAACGAGCTGGAAAGCAGCAAGCCCCACACTGCACTCCGTTTTAACTGTATTCATATGTCAGCATATAAATTCTAGTGGCATCTGATTTCAAGAACAAAGCTCATACCATCAAGGAACAGAACTAAGAGCAGACGCTGTGTAGCAGTTACTTTACCAACTGTGGTACCTGAAGAACAGGGTTTTTCTAGTCCTTCCTCAAATTGCGAAATGCAGAGATCCTTGTGATTTCACGCACCTCTGCCATCAGTGGTGCTTAAAACCGTTATTATGAACTATATGAAAAAATCAATGACGTGGGAGGGGTGGTGGGGAAGGGCAGAAACAAACATAAAACTCAGGCACAGGTGGGAGGTGCTGGGGGAAAGCAGCGCGAGCAGAGTCAAAAGAAATGATCCTGGTCAACTCAATTGATTCCACCACACCTCTGCCATCAGTGGTGCTTACATACGTTATTATGTGCTATATAAAACAAGCAATGATAGGGGGGGTGAACAGGCAGACACGAACTGGAAACTCAGGGACGGGTGAGACGTGCTGAGGGACCACAGTGCAGGCGGAGTCAAAAGAAAAAAGTAGTGCATCTGAAGCGAATTAAATGGGCAGAAGTGAACTGATCCAAGTAAAAGTCAGTCTGCAAGGCGTAACAAAACAGCTTCAAGGCAGGACAAGCGTAAAGCATTTACAGACGAAATGAAGGGATTTTTTAAAGGCAGGTCCAGGAACAAATTAAAGTGATGGGTGTGGTTAAGGCCCACAGAATAGATTACAACATGTCGAAAAGCAGCGCTTGTGCACTGCTATCCTCAAACCTTAAAAAGAGCAAAACCAGGTTCCGGCCATCCATTTTCAGTAAACATCCTTCAATGTATTGAGAACAGAGTATCTGGCTGCATTTCAAAGAGAACAAATTACTTACTTTTGGTAACCCTCTTTCTGGTGAATACTCGAATAGCAGATTCCTCACCTTAGAATATTCCCCAAGCACCAGATTGGGTCAGGAAACTTTCCACCAGCAATGCTTCTGTACACCGCTACACGGTGTTGTGCAGCTATGCGTCGCCCCAGAAGTGAAAGAGTGAAAATACATATAAGTGTGTTCCAACGTCATTTTTTGAGAGAAAAAATCTCCGTCAGGCTAAGTAATTCTGCAGTTAGAAGTATCAGAAGATTCCTCACCTTAGAAGCAGTATGTTCCCAATGTAGGTCCAAAGAGTGGATCTCTCTCTTTGCTCTAAATAACCCCAGTAAAAGGTGATCATCCACAGTGTTCCTTCGCCCAGTCAATACAAAAGCAAGCCAGCCAACAAAGCTCTCCTCTTCCAAGGAGTGAGGTTTGGATGGGGGCAAAAACAATGGAAGGGTAATGGACTGGCCAGTGTTGAAGCATCTCACACATTTAGGTAAGTAGGCCGCTGTAGACCTCAGCACCAATTGGTCCTTGAAAAAATAATAGGCAGTTGCACCAACTGTGCCTGAAGTTCACTTACATGACAAACTGAAGTAGTTGCAATGAGGTACGACAACTTGTAAGGTCAGGATCGGCACGAAGAGAGTACACTTAAGTGACAAGACCAAGTTAAGGTCCCAGTGTGGCATCCCAAATGGTTTGGGAGGAAAAGTCTGTCAAGCCTTTCATAAATCTCATTTAAAAAGGTAATTTAAAAAAGGACACTAGGTCCGATAAACAAACAACGGCTAAAATGGCCAACAAATAACGTTTTATAGTACCTGCTGCAAGGCCTTGCTGGCCAAAAGACAAAACAACATCCAACAGCTTTGCTTGTAACCAGTCTTGTGCATACCACACTAGGCCACAAATCTGTCCCAGCGCGCAGCATAAATAGACTTTGTGGAAAGGGTGCCTGGTGGGAAGATGTCATCCACCACAACTTCAGGCAGCAAATCAATGGTTTCTATGAAGAGCTGCGTGAGAACACTGGGTGGCAGGAAATATGTGGATCCCTGCAGGTTCTGGAACGGTCCATCACATAAATGTGAGGAAAATGTGTGTTTTTAGCCAATGTTTGAGGTTTGCAAGAGCTAAGTAAAAAGGAAAGTCACAGGATTCTCCCAAGTCACAACACCCTGGAATTTCCAGAATATCTAATTTTCAGAAATGTCTGAATTTGGTAGATTTATGGGGTGGCTACCCGCACTGCAGAAACTGCGCTGATTTTGAGTGATCTGGCCATGTTGTGGGGCCTTTTCGACCATTATTATTGGGGCACGTGTGGAAACACTAGTCGCAGGAAGTTTGTGGATTCCTTGCAGATTCTGAAACATTCCAAAACATGGGTGCCTGGTGTTCAGACATGTCAGAGTTTAGCAAGTTTCTCTGTGTACCACCTGCTAGAAGAAAAATGCAAAAACAACTTTGCCTGTTTATGAAAGCGGAGAAGATGGTGATTCAAGCACAGTAAACATTTTGTTGATGCCATTTTGAGGAGAAAAGTACACTTTCTTGCACTAATTCCACATTTTTCCCAGAAAAAATATATATATTATAGGTATGTTTCGGCTATTTTCTTAGCTCCCTTTTAGTGGAATCTCATACCTTTAGCATCCCGTGGATAACATTTGTTGGGAAAAAAGGTATGAGGCTTTAAGTGCGAGCTGCCCCAAATATTCAAGAAGGGGCTTGGCATTCATGAGAGCCTGGCAGTGATTATCACAGCTCAAAACAAATACTCCCAGTTTCTGTCAAAGTGGGTAACACACCAATACTCTTGCATACTAAGGTAATTTGTGAGATTCCATAGGAAGTGTAATAGTACACTCTTGAATGACTCTTTACTTTAACATGCATTTTTATAAATAAAAAAAATTAAAAAGGGTCCGGTCTACTGGTTTTGTCATAGCTTTTCACAATAAATGTGTCAAATGTATGCTTCTAATACAGCCTTGTCTATAACCTTTCAAACTGACTTGTTGCCATAAGTATAAATCTTTCCCCAAAAAGCAACCAGAGGGTATACAAAATACTGATGGGAGAACAATATGCCATTCTCCTAAGGGGTGAAATAATGTTTCTAACAGTGCAAATCCTGCAATCCCAAGGGTTTGTCAGAAGGTGTAGCCTACTAAATTAATTGTGAGATTCCAAGTGACAAAATATATTTCTTCAAACTTTAACACAGTGCAATACCAATCCCCACTCAAAGGCCTTTTCCCTTTAACATGCATGTTTTACATAAATGCATCAGGTCTACTACCATTGATGAAAATTTCATAATAAACAGATGAGACCTGTGGCATCTGACATATGTTTTCACAGTGAACCAAACAAGCCTATAGCCTTTGTGTCTGGCTTGGGACAATGACAAGCTCATACCTACTGTACTGCTTTTAAGCTTCCCCACAAGACACCCACCAATCATACTGTGAAACTAACAAACATGCATATTTGAACAACTGATAAAAACTTATACAACCTCTCCAAAGAATTAGAAGGCTTAGCTAAATGTAAATAATATACACCCAAGGGTTGTCAGAGTTTGCCTAGCGCAGTAACCTCAGAGATTCCATGCCACAAAATATCAGTCTACGGGCCTAAGAAGGATAAGTTACTTACCTGTAAATCCTAGTTCTCTTCCAGGGGATCCTCATCAAATTCATAAACATTGAATATTCCCGCCCTCGTGCAGGGACCCTGGAGCATACATAAAATACACACATGTATAAGTATGAAATATACACGAAAAATATATAGCATTTTTAGTAGACAATTTTCATACTAAACTCATGTATACATGTGTACAACAGCAATGCAGACTATATTGATAAACAGGCTAAAATGCTTTATTTCTATGGAGTTTTTTTTTTTTTTAAACACTTCCTTTCAAAATTACAAGAAGAAAAAAAAAAAAAAAAAAAAAAAACTTTCCAAAGCCCCATAGTAGGGCCCAGGGAAAGAAGCAGTAGCAACAGAAGTGAAAAAGAGACAAAAACTACATTGAAAACAATGGAGCATTATTAGCCAATAGGCTGCATGCAGGTTAACACAGCAGAACCATAAAATTTGGCACAGTGCCTTTAAGACCCTGAGCACCTCCAGTATCCCACCATGCCTCAGGGGTGAAAGCGAGGTGACAGTTGGTTCACAGTTAGGTCAGTACTTTTTTACACTGACAACGCATCCAACAGATTAGAGAGATATGGTCTGTCCTGCACTTCTAGGAGACTTGCGTCCGGGGAGGAGGGTGGGTTGTTTATGACTTTGATGAAGATACCCCTGGAAGAGAACTAGGATTTACAGGTAACTTATCCTTCTTTTCCAGGGGATCCTCATCAATAGTCAAACACTGAATAGATTAGCAAGCCCATCCCTTAACACTGCGGACTGTCTAATAGAAGTGCCGGAAAAGATATACACTATACAAACAAATTTCTCAGCGACGCTTGCCCCACTTGAGCGTCTGCTCTGGCATCTGAGTCCAAACAGTAATGCCTAGTAAAAGTATGTACAGACTTCCATGTAGCAGCCTTACAGATTTCAGAGATTGGAACATTATTAAGGAGGGCAGCAGTAGCCGCTTTTCCTCTTGTCGAATGAGCCTTAGGCCTAGCCAATAACTGTTTGTTAGCCAATTGATATGCAGTAACAATACATGAAACTATCCATCTAGAAATGGTTCGTTTTGAGGCTGCATCGCCTGTTCTCATATGACCGTAATTTACAAATAGGTGGTGAGATCGTCTAATCAATTTTGTCCTATCCAAGTAAAAGTTTAGCACTCTTTTCAAATCCAGAGTGCAAAGCTTTCTCCGCTGGAGTATCTGGATTGGGGAAAAACGTTGGTAGTGAAATAGTCTGATTAATGTGAAAATCCGACACCACCGTCGGTAAGAATGATGGATGAGTTCTTAGAACCACTCTATTTTCATGGAAAACCGTGTACGGTTCCTTGGAGGACAAAGCCTGAATTTCACTGACCCTCCTCGCGGAAGTAATGGCTACGAGAAAAGCAGTCTTCCACTTAAGGTGTTGTAAAGAAGCTTTGTGGATAGGCTCGAAAGGGAGGGCCCATGAGTCTACATAATACTATGTTCAGTTCCCATGGAGGCGAGGATTTTCGAATGGGTGGAAAAACCTTCTTCAAACCTTCTAAGAAGTCCTTGACTACTGGCCTTGTAAAAAAGGATTCCTGAAAAGATGACTTACGATAGGCTGTAATGGCAGATAAATGTACCTTAATAGATTACACTTGCAGACCCGATTTCGCCAGATGGAACAGGTAAGACAATATGACCTCCTCCTGAGTCAGAATAGGATTCTGACCCTGCTGACGACACCATATGTAGAATCTCTTCCACTTGAACGCATAAGAGCACCGCGTGGAAGGCCGTCTGGACTCCTTTAAGATGTTCATGCATTCCTGCGAGAGCCCTAGATGCCCGTACTGCAGGAATTCAGGAGCCATGCCGTCAAGCTCAGAGAGGTAAGGTTGGGGTGAAGTATCCTGCCTCCCAGCCTGCAAAGGAGATCCAGTCTGCACGGCAGCCTCTTGTGCTGTTGTTCTGATAGTTTGAGGAGATCCGTGTACCAGAACTGATGAGGCTATTGCAGGGCTATGAGAATCATTCTGGTGCTGTATCTGTAGAGTTTGTTTATCACAGCTGGTATGAGGGGAAATCGGTGGAAAGGCGTAGAGAAATATCCCTGACCAGTCGATCAACAGGGCATTCCCTCGAGACCCCCGGACGGTAGAACGTGAACACGAAGTCTGGGCTTTTCTGGTTTATCTTGTCTGCGAAGAGATCTAACTGAGGTCGACCCCATTGAACAAAGATGTCTTCGACGACCTCTTCGTGAAGAACCCAATCGTGGGAGTCCTCGAGGGTTCTGCTTAGGAAGTCTGCCTCCACGTTTTGCTGCCCTGGGAGGTGAATTGCTGTAAGAGACATTCCCCTCGCAATGAGCCAATGCCAAATGGCCTGAGATTCCAGAGACCGGTCCCTCGATCTCGTCCCTCCTTGCTTGATCAGATAATACATTGTCGTCATATTGTCCGTTTGCACCAGGAGATTTTCCCTGAATCAATGGAGCAAAAGACTTGAGAGCCAGATGAACCGCTCTGAGCTCCAGCAGGTTGATATGGTACGCCCTTTCTTTGTTGGACCACAAGCCCTGAGCTTGAAGGGAACCCAGATGAGCTCCCCAGCCCTGAAGCGACGTATCCGTTACCAGAGTGTCAGACGGGATCGGCTGATGAAAAGGAACTCCTACTGACAGGTGATGTCTGTGCATCCACCATCGTAATGATTGTTGCGCTCCTACCGGAAGAAGCACTCTGTCCTCCCAGTGGCCTGTGTGTCGATTCCAGTTTTCCTCCAGAGCCTCTTAAAGAGGCCTCATATGCAATCTGGCGTTTGGGACAATGAAAATGCAAGAGGCCATGGAGCCCAACAGATATGTCACCTGACGGGCCGTCGGCGCGGGGGAACTTCAGAAGGTCTTGACACTTCCTCCTTATTGATAACAGTCGTTCCTCCGAAGGATACACTCTTTCGAGCTCTGTATTCAGTATTGCTCCCAGGTAGTGGAGGGTTTGTGTTGGGATGAGGGTGGACTTTTGGAAGTTGACTTGTAGACCTAGAGATCGGAAAACACTGAGCACAATGTCCAGATGGTTTTTTGCCTGCTCCGGAGAGGAGGCTTTCAGCAGCTAGTCGTCTAGGTATGGATAAATGAAGATTTTCTGCTTCCTTAAGTGCGCCGCTACCGTTGCTACACATTTGGAGAATGCACGAGGGGCAGATTTTAGGCCGAAAGGAAGCACCTTGAACTGATAATGTTGGAAGGCTATCACAAATCGTAGGAATTTCCGATGTTTGGGCTCGGAGTGTTACAAGTTGTTTTTCTTCGAAGAAGTCTTTTCGAGTCACGAGATCGAGGGACTCCTCCCATTTCGACTCCATTGGGCATGGGCGTCAACTCCATCTTAGATTGTTTTCCCCGCAGAGGGTGAGGTAGTGTATGTCTATAGTAATAGTGCCCATGCAATGGAGTAAGTATGCATGTACATAATGTGTCTAAAAGTGATATATATATTTACAAATTTACACATTTATTTTCTCAACTTATAACGGCTACAGTCTCCCGGGAAGGTGGGAGGGCGCATGTGAATCTGCAGTGTCTCATGCCACGAACAGATGTACACTGGATAAGTGACATTTTCCATTCGATGGCATGTGTAGCTGCAGATACACATGCTGTGCATAGACTAGTAAGCAGTTATCTCCCCAAAAAGCGGTGGTTTAGCCTGTAGGAGTCGAAGTTGTTTGAAATAATGTTCGTAATACTGCCTGTCCTACTGTGGCTTGTTGTGTTGTTAACACATCCACACAGTAATGTTTAGTGAATGTATGAGGCGTAGACCATGTGGCTGCCTTACAGATTTCTGTCATTGGTATATTTCCTAGAAAGGTCATGGTGGCGCCTTTCTTTCTAGTGGAGTGTGCCTTTGGTGTAATAGGCAGTTCTCTCTTTGCTTTGACATAACAGGTTTGAATACACTTAACTATCCATCTGGCAATTCCTTGTTTGGATATTGGATTTCCTGTATGAGGTTTTTGAAAAGCTACAAACAATTGTTTTGTTTTGCGAAATGGTTTGGTTCTATCAATGTAATACATTAGTGCTCTTTTTATGTCTAATGTATGTAATGCTCTTTCAGCTACAGAGTCTGGTTGTGGAAAAAATACTGGGAGTTCCACTGTTTGATTTAAGTGGAACGGTGAAATAACTTTTGGCAAAAATTTGGGGTTTGTGCGTAGAACCACTTTATGTTTGTGTATTTGTATAAAGGTTCTTGTATGGTAAAGGCTTGTATTTCACTTACTCTCCTAAGAGATGTGATAGCTATTAGAAAGGCTACTTTCCATGTTAAGTATTGTATTTCACAAGAGTGCATGGGTTTAAATGGTGGACCCATGAGTCGTGTTAATACAATATTGAGGTTCCACGAAGGAACTGGTGGTGTTCTTGGGGGAATTATCCTTTTTAGTCCCTCCATAAATGCCTTTATGACAGGGATTCTAAATAACGAGGTTGAATGTGTAGTTTGCAGATAGGCAGAAACTGCTGTGAGATGTATTTTAATGGACGAAAAAGCTAATTTAGACTTTTGTAAGTGTAGTAAGTAGCTTACAATGTTTGTTGTGGACGCGTGTAATGGTTGTATTTGATTATTATGACAGTAATAAACAAATCGCTTCCATTTATTTGTGTAGCAATGTCTTGTAGTAGGTTTCCTAGCCTGTTTGATGACCTCCATACATTCTTGTGTAAGGTCTAGATGTCCGAATTCTAAGGTTTCAGGAGCCAGATTGCTAGATTGAGCGATGCTGGATTCGGGTGTCTGATCTGTTGTTTGTGTTGAGTTAACAGATCTGGTCTGTTTGGTAGTTTGATATGAGGCACTACTGACAGGTCTAGTAGTGTTGTGTACCAAGGTTGTCGTGCCCAAGTTGGTGCTATTAGTATTAGTTTGAGTTTGTTTTGACTCAATTTGTTTACGAGATACGGAAGGAGTGGGAAAAGCGTAAGCAAATATCCCTGACCAACTCATCCATAACGCATTGCCCTTGGAGTGAGACTGTGGGTACCTGGATGCGAAGTTTTGGCATTTTGCGTTTTCTTTTGTTGCGAATATGTCTATTTGCGGTGTTCCCCAGGTTTGGAAGTAGGTTTGTAGTATCTGGGGCTGAATTTCCCATTTGTGGATCTGTTGGTGATCCCGACTGAGATTGTCGGCTAACTGGTTTTGAATTCCTGGTATGTATTGCGCAATTAGGCGGATGTGATTGTGACTCGCCCAATGCCAAATCTTTTGTGCTAAGAGGCACAACTGTGTTGAGTGTGTCCCTCCCTGCTTGTTTAGGTAATACATTGTTGTCATGTTGTCTGTTTTGACAAGAATGTGTTTGTGGGCTATTAGTGGTTGAAATGCTTTCAACGCTAGAAACACTGCTAGTAGTTCTAACTGATTTATATGAAATTGTTTCTGTTGAGTGTCCCATTGTCCCTGGATGCTGTGTTGGTTGAGGTGTGCTCCCCACCCTACCATGGAAGCATCTGTTGTGATCACGTATTGAGGCACTGGGTCTTGGAAAGGCTGCCCTTGGTTTAAATTTATAGGATTCCACCATTGTAGCGAGGTGTATGTTTGGCGGTCTATCAACACTAGATCCTGAAGTTGACCCTGTGCTTGTGTCCATTGTGTCGCTAGGCACTGTTGTAATGGCCACATGTGTAATCTTGCGTTTGGGACAATGGCTATGCATGAAGACATCATGCCTAGAAGTTTCATCACTAATTTTACTTGATATTGTTGGTTTGGGTGCATGCCTTGTATTACGTTTTGGAATGCTTGTACCCTTTGTGGACTTGGAGTGGCAATCCCTTTTTTTGTGTTGATTGTTGCTCCTAAGTATTGTTGTATTTGACACGGTTGTAAGTGTGATTTTAGGTAGTTTATTGAGAATCCTAGTTTGTGAAGGGTTTCTATGACGTATTTTGTGTGTTGAAGACACTGTTTTTGAGTGTTGGTTTTTATTAACCAATCGTCTAGATACGGGAATACGTGTATGTGCTGTCTTCTGAAATGTGCTGCTACTACTGCAAGGCATTTTGTAAATACCCTTGGTGCTGTTGTTATCCCGAATGGTAACACTTTGAATTGGTAATGCACGCCTTGGATTACAAACCTTAAGTATTTCCTGTGTGAAGGATGTATGGGTATATGGAAGTACGCATCCTTGAGATCTAATGTTGACATGTAGTCTTGTTGTTTGAGCAAGGGGATTACATCTTGAAGTGTCACCATGTGAAAGTGATCTGATTTGATGTAAAGATTTAGTGTTCTGAGATCTAAGATGGGTCTCAGAGTTTTGTCCTTTTTGGGTATTAAGAAAATACAGGGAATAAACACCTGTTCCTTTCTGATGGTTGGGTACCAGTTCTATTGCGTTTTTTTGTAACAACGCTTGGACTTCTAGTTGTAATAGATCCAAGTGCTGTTTGGACATGTTGTGTGTTCTTGGAGGCACATTTGGTGGCAATTGTAGGAATTCTATGCAATAACCATGTTGGATAATGGCTAGGACCCACAAGTCTGTTGTTATTCCCTCCCAATTTTGGTAATAATCTGTGAGTCTCCCCCCCCACTGGTGTTATGTGTTGGGGATTTGTAACACTGAAGTCACGGTTTAGTTTCAGGTGTTTTGGGGCTTTGGAACTTTCCTCTAGTTTTAGGGAACTGTCCACCTCTGTATTGTCCTCGAAATCCTCCTCTTTGATACTGGCCCTGGTATGTGGGTCTGGTTTGTGAGGTTGAGGGTTCTGTGCTCTGGGCCCAAAACCCCCCTCTAAATTGTGTCTTCCTAAATGTGCCTCTGCTCTGTGGGGAGTAGAGCGCGCCCATGGCCTTGGCCGTATCAGTGTCCTTCTTCAGCTTCTCTATAGCTGTGTCCACCTCCGGCCCAAACAACTGCTGTCCATTAAAAGGCACATTGAGCACAGCCTGTTGGATCTCTGGCTTAAATCCGGAGGTGCGTAGCCATGCGTGTCTCCGAATAGTGACCGCTGTATTCACAGTTCTTGCGGCTGTGTCTGCTGCATCCATTGCCGATCTTATCTGATTGTTCGAGATACTTTGGCCCTCTTCCACCACTTGTTGTGCACGCTTTTGGAACTCCTTGGGCAGATGTTCTATAAAGTGCTGCATTTCATCCCAATGAGCTCTGTCATATCTTGACAATAAAGCTTGGGAATTGGCAATGCGCCATTGATTGGCCGCTTGTGCTGCAACTCTTTTCCCCGCTGCATCAAACTTTCGACTTTCTTTGGCGGGTGGTGGTGCATCTCCAGAGGTGTGTGAATTAGCCCTTTTACGTGCTGCGCCTACTACTACTGAGTCAGGTGTCAGTTGTTGCGTGATGTACACAGGGTCTGTAGGGGGAGGCTTGCACTTTTTCTCCACCCTAGGTGTGATAGCTCTGCCTTTGACGGGCTCTTGAAATACTTGTTTCGCGTGTTTCAACATCCCCGGTAACATTGAAAGACTTTGGTACTGACTGTGTGTTGACGACAAAGTATTAAATAAAAAGTCATCCTCAATGGGTTCAGCGTGCAGTGTCACATTGTGAAAGGCTGCTGCTCTGGACACCACTTGCGTGTAGGCAGTACTGTCTTCAGGTGGTGATGGTCTTGCTGGGTAGCAGTCTGGACTATTGTCTGAAACTGGCGCATCATATAGATCCCACGCATCTGGGTCATCCTGGCTCATCCCTGTGTGCATTGGAGATTTCATCATGGGGGGGTTGCAATTGGTGACAGTTGCGGTGAGTGGTGTGGTGATGGTTGTGGCGAAGAGCGAGGTGGAGTTACTGCTTTTGCCACTTTTGCTTACGGCTGTTTTTCTTTGTCTTGGAAAGCAAGTTTCCTTTTCATCCTTATAGGAGGGAGAGTTCTTATTTTCCCTGTTTCCTTTTGAATATGGAGCCTTCTTTGTGTATAATCTGGCTCCCCTGCTTCTAGCTCTTGTCCAAATTTATGGCCTTGTAGTAATGCTGAAAGGCCTTGTTCTTCAGAGTAGGAGCTTGTTTTCGGCTCCGAAGCTGGGTGTTTCGGTACCGAAACTCTTTCTACAGTCTTTTTCGACTCCGATGCCACTTTTTTCGGTTTCGGTGTGCCGATCTCTCGGTTCCGACTTAGCTCGGAGCCGGTATCGAGTATGGTCGGAGCCAGGTTCTCGGTGTCGAGTATACTCTGTGCCAGGATCTCGACCGGAGTCGGATGACTTCGACACGTGTGTGCCCTTTTTCGGTGCCGATGGATGGTCACCGTTTTTACGGGTCAAGCCATGGCCTGCCGGCGGTGGCGTCCCCTGGGTCTTCATGATTTTGGCGTGAGTTTTGGCCTGGGCTGGTTTACTCACGGTTTTCGGCGTCTGCTCCGTTTCGGGCTCGTCCGAGTCAGCAATGGAGAAAGTCTCCTCTTCTTCGACGTCGTGGTGTCCTGATGGCACCGATGCCATTTGAAGCCTCCTTGCTCTCCGGTCCCGTAGTGTTTTCTTCGACCGAAATGCCCGACAGGCCTCGCAGGTATCCTCTTTGTGTTCGGGGGACAAACACAAATTACAGACCAGATGTTGATCTGTGTAAGGATACTTGTTGTGGCATTCGAGGCAGAAGCGGAATGGGGTCTGTTCCATTAGCCTTGAAGACGCACGCGGTCGGGCCGACCAGGCCCCGCCGGGGGATAGAAGCCCCGAAGGGCTACCGGAGCTCTTCTTTTATTTGGTGTCGATTCTGCGTTAACTAACCCGATACCGAACGCAAACAATACCGTCGAATGTTCCGAGATTTAACTAACTTTCTGAACCGAAACACAGAGCGAAGAGGAACACGTCCGAACCCGATGGCGGAAAGAAAACAATCTAACATGGAGTCGACGCCCATGCGCAATGGAGCCGAAATGGGAGGAGTCCCTCGATCTCGTGACTCGAAAAGACTTCTTCGAAGAAAAACAACTTGTAACACTCCGAGCCCAACACTAGATGGCGGGATATGCACAGCATGTGTATCTGCAGCTACACATGCCATTGAACATGAAAATACGCATCTTGCAGATCTATGGAGCACATCCAGTCTCCTCGATGCAGTTGAGGGAAAATCTGGTGGAGAGCCAGCATCCTGGACTTTTGTTTCTTTATGCATTTGTTCAGCAGCCTCAGGTCTAGAATCGGTCTGAAAACCCCTTCCCGACACTCTTCTTTGCTACTAGAAAATAGCGGGAGTACACCCCCTTTCCTCTTTGTGCGACTGGAACCTTTTCTATTGCTTTTTTCTGTAATAGAGCATGAACCTCTTTGCGTAATAAGCTCATGTGAGCCGGACTGGATTTGGTTGGTGGCAAGTGAGGAGGAGGTTGCCGGAAAAGAAGAGAGTATTTACTCTCTATAATGTTCTGCACCCATTTGTCTTTTGTTATGCCATGCCACTTGTGAATGAACGCTGTGATACTTCCCCCAACCGGAGTGGTGTACGGGATTAAGGGAAGCAAATCCTCATTGTTTTGCGGGGGCTTTGGGGGTAGACTGCTGAGGTCTGCTTGATCCTCGGTTTCTTGTGGCTTTACGAGAGTGGAAGAGGGGAAGCCCTCATTTCTGTTGTGGTCTCTGGGACCAAAGAGGGGTTTGAACCCTCAGTTGGAACGGGCGCCTGTCGTAAGGCCTATACCTTCGCCTGAAGTCTTTCCTTCTCTCGAGGCCCACTGCCCTCATGGTGTCAACCTCCGCCTTCATACGCGCCATCTCCTCATCTGTGTGGGTTCCAAATAGCGAGTTTCCGTTAAACGGAAGATTCAAGATACGCTGCTGCGCTTCCTGCTTCAATCCTGTGACTCTTAGCCAGGAAGACCTTCTTGCACAAACCCCATGCGCGTAACCATGTGCTGCCAAGTCTGCACCTTCTGCTGCCGCACTGATGACCTGATTGGACACCACACTTCCCTCCTGAAGGATCTCCTGAAAATCCTGTCTGTCCTCTATAGGCAGCTTTTCGGCAAACCTGCTCAGTGAGTCCCAGAGTGAGCGATCGTATCTGCCTAGGAGTGCGGAGGCGCTGGAGACCTTCATCATTGATGCCGCTGTGCCACACATCTTCCTCCCCAGAGAGTCCAGGTGTCTACTCTCCTTGTCCGGAGGAACCGTCGAGGATGACGCCACTGGGTGTGTCTTACGGGCTGCGGCCAATATGACCGAGTCTGGTGGTGGATCAGCCCTGAGAAACAAAATATCTTGATCAGGTGCCTTGTATTTCTTTAAGATCCTAGCGGGAGCTGAGCGGAGGTTTGCTGGTGTTAAAAAAGTCTCCATGGCTGGTTGTAGAAGACCAGGCACCAGCGGTAACAATTTCTTTGAAACCGCCCTGTGTTTGCAGGGTTTTAAAGATTACCGACGAGGAGGTTGAAGGCTCCGGGACCTCAATGTTCAGCTTTTGTGCTCCCCTGAAAAGCACCTTGTTGAAGGTTGTGATGTCGTCCACCGGGGAAACTCTAGTCAGGGAGTACCCACTTACTGAAGACCCCAACGATGTGGCCCAAGAAGGAGACCTTCTGCGACGGCGCGATCTTGATCTTCTCAGGGAGCGTGACCTGCTCCTAGATCTTGTTGCAGAGCGCCGAGGCCTAGTGGCAGACTGGCGAGACGCAGAATGAGCCCGTTCTGTACGCGCTGTTGGCGATGGTGTCCTCGGGAGAGAAGCCGATGGTGAGTACATTCGCGAATATTGAGTCTGGAGAAGCAGGCGTTTTATTAAGACTCTCCAACCACCTGGCGACAGGTTTATGGGCGAGATGTGCCCAGACGATGCAGCTCTCAACCGCCCAGACGATCCACTCCTAATGGAGACCACAGGTGTTGGAGTGTTTTTATCAGCCGGTGGTAGCTGACGCTCTTCTCCTTGTGAGATAGGCAGCACCTGAGTCGACGTCGAAAGATGTACCGACGTCAAAGAGTACCACGGACTGCTCAGGTCTCGACGTCGACAGAGATCTGCCCTTATGATGGGTATGTACCTTCGACGTCGTATCCATCGACGTCGGTCGGGTCGCCGTTGACGGCGATCTGTGACGATGCGACGGTGGCAGCGATGACGTCGACGGGGAACAGACAGGCACCTTCTTACCAGCTGACGTCAATCTAGCCTGTCTCTCCTGAGAATGGCTTGCTGACTGCCTGGGAAGTGAAGAGGACGATGTCTTCTGCCTCTCATGAAGACCATGAAGCTTGATTTTCTCTCTGTCTTTCAGAGTCCTTTTTGACATGTTCTTGCAGTGTCTGCATGTGTCAGGGCAGTGGCTCTGAGGCAGACACACAATACAGAGAGAGTGTGGATCAGACTGGGCCTTCTTCTTCCCACAGGAAGGGCACTTCACAAAAAGAGAAGGCATTTTCCAGTCAGGAAAAAATCTCTTGACTCAGACAAAGGTGAAAAACGTCGAGTGAAGGTAGAAAAAAATGCTGTTTTTAAATATTTTTCTGTGAAAAACTCAGGATCCTCTCAGGAGAAGCCGGAAAAAAAAGAACTGACCTAACTGTGAACCAACTGTCACTTCTCCTTCACCCCTGACGCATGGTGGGATACTGGAGGTGCTCAGGGTCTTAAAGGCACGTTGCCAAATTTTATGGTTCTGCTGTGTTAACCTGCATGCAGCCTATTGGCTAATAATGCTCCATTGGTTTTCAATGTAGTTTTTTCTCTTTTTCACTTCTGTTGCTACTGCTTCTTTCCCTGGGCCCTACTATGGGGCTTTGGAAAGTTTTTTCTTCTTGTAATTTTGAAAGGGAGTGTTTAAAAAAAAAAAAACTCCATTGAAATAAAGCATTTTAGCCTGTTTATCAATATAGTCTGCATTGCTGTTGTACACATGAGTTTAGTATGAAAATTGTCTACTAAAAATGCTATATATTTTTCGTGTATATTTCATAGTTATACATGTGTGTATTTTATGTATGCTCCGGGGTCCCCGCACGAGGGCAGGAATATTCAATGTTTATGACTATTGATGAGGATCCCTGGAAGAGAACCTAATAACAATCCACTCAAAAGCCTTTCATAATAAATGACAGGTCTACTTTCTTTGTTATAATGTTTCATAACAAAATAGATCAGAGGTTTGAAAGAATGATCAAAGTGCAGATTTTCCACCCCCATGAACTGGAATGGGTGACTAACATGAAAACCCTTGCCTACTACAGTAAAAATCTGCAATTCCGTTTCAACTAATACCCATCAACGGACTAACAGTATAATAATTTTCCACCCAAAAATGCATATTCTTTCTAACATATGATGTTCACAATAGATATTTTAGGTCTACTTTCTTTCTGCAGCATTGAGCATAAGCTTTACATAGTTAAAAACATTTGATACATGCACTCTTTTGTAGTGGAAGCACACAACTTCCCAATCAAATGCTGAGCTCAAGGACATTTTATGGGTGGAGCTAAAGCCCCTCCTGCAGTCAGAGCTTCATAAAGCTTCTCAAGCCAGTAGTAAACAGAAAAGCTGACGAGTGAAGGTGGCTTATGTCTGTTTAGATAATGGACCACTACAATTGTTTGTTAGGCAAAGGCTATCTTAGCCTTGAAAGGTATGAAAGTCCATTGAGGGCCTTGAAAAACAACTTCTTCCTCAAGATGTTGATATGCATCAAGCACCAGTAAGACTGGCTTTTACAAATGGACAAAATCAGCACCTTCGCCATATTCGAGTAACAATGGAGATTTAAGGGTCCTAAAGCATGCAATCGAAGCCAACAACAGGTTGACTTCCAGTACCAAACAAACAGGGTGTTATTGAAACTCCCATGAGAAATGCACTTATTTTAACTGACGATCAGACAACTGGGTCCCAATATAACATGAGACTGATCGAGCCCCATTTATCCTCAGCATGGAAGTGACCATCTAAACAAAAAGACCACAATCTTTAAAGTCCTCTCTGAACCACCGTTTACTGATATTACAGTGAAACAAACTAGATATGCGGAGGAGACCATGCTTTCTCTAAGGGTAAAGAGAGGGTGAATGGAAAGTGTCAGTCAGGAAAAACCATTTGAGAGTCCAAGATAGCCCCAAGGAGGAAGGAGTGGTGGAGTTTAGGAACGACATGCCACATTTACCGACTGACTTTGATCAGGAAGGTGAACCAACTAGTCAGTTGAGTACAATTGAATGTCAAACCACTGCTGGCCAATGAAGGCTTTTACTTCTGCCATCACTTTTATAAAGAGACAGAGAGAATCTCAATTCAAAGGTAGCCAAATGGTACCATTCCTAGGCCCTTTACTGTCACAACAATTTATTGAACCGCTGCAAGGAGTCGACATGGTATGTGGAAATAACAATTTGCACTTCTGATGCACAGAGCTAATCCCCCTATGTGTAATGCCAATAGTCTGGCTCAAAATCCACTTTAAACACATCCTATGAGGCAAATAGAAAAACGAGTGAGAAGCCCAGGACAACATACACTGAAGATCCCTTGCCCCAACATGTTCTCAAACAGACACACACAGTATTACATAGTCGGTAGCACTTAACACTTAATTCTGACATAAAGGCAAACTCAATACAGCACCAACAGCAGCTGTACAAAAATCACTCCACATGTGCAACACTATTGCAATTGGGGGAAGAGTGACAGACATATTAAAAATAGATGTAGGAGCTGTGTAATCGTCTATCAAACAAGTGATAAGTATAGCACATGACAGCATAAGGGTTACCTCACACACAAATGTTTAAAATGTTAAAACCAAAACAAACTTTCTACACACATACTTATCAGTATCATTAACAATGGAGGTTTTCCTCGCCAACCCAAACAGTTACAGCACAGGAATGAGAAGTGCAGCTAACACAAAGAATCAGCACTACATATGAAACGCAAGATTCTCACAAAAAGAACAGAGGCAGCCTGGGAAGCAGCAAAGAAAGCTTTCGATAGACACAAAACTGATAAGGCACAGGCCTTAATTTAAGCAGGTGTTTGCATGTGGGGCCCACCAGCACGTATATTTCCTCATCAGACTTTGATCCAGAAGAAGTCAGCAACAAAACACACAAGGGAAGAAGGAAGAGAAATATAGAAAAAATACAAAAAGAGAAGGCAGAGATGAGAAGGAACCTTCAGGAGTGAAATAAAGGGTCAGGGACTGTCTGGTGGTGAATTAAAAAGGCATGACGTGGAATGAAGACTGCACAGCCTATAGTGTTCGGCACCCCACCCTTCAACAGCGCTGTGCCTTTTTACCCCGGAAGTCTCCACTCTGTCACAGCTGGAAGGCGACAGATAGAAGTGAACAGGAGGAGCTTAACAGGAAAGGTGTGGCAAGAACAAGATTGACACCATTGTTTCAGGGGCACAATGTAGGTAGCTGTTCGCCAACAAGAATGTTGTTGTTTTTTTTATCATGTCTTTCAGTTTCCACACATTTTACCCTATTTGCATGTAGCACGTCAGCTTCCGCTCTCAAGTCAGGCCTCCGCTAAATGAAAGAATAAAATAGAGAGACAATAAAATAACCTTGTAAGAAAGTGTTGTTGGAAAAGCAAAGTGTTCTTGTGTTTTTCTGGATCATGGCACAAAGAAACAATCTATTAGCTCACATGGAACAGACAGAGACTTTGGCGTTTTATTAAGAAAACGTTTTTATAACAATAGTACAAAATGTATGTACACATTAGCATTAAACAATATTTTAAAAACATTATCCTAATTATATAAAAAAAAAAGAATACTTTCTAAATGGTATCCTGTACATAAAGCTATTAGACTCCATTGACAGTTTCAGCATTTGGAAATGCTGAAATCACAGTGCAAACCCTTATCCTGGCTGTGAGTGAGAGGGTGTACATAGCGCTAGCTTGAACCGCCTTTGCTGGGCAGCTTGTTCATGGAACTATGGGGAGGAGCAATCGGAGTGAACATTTTACCTTCTTTAAATTTACATAATTCCTATGGCTGTGTGGCTATGCCAATTCTTTGTCGGCCACGAACTCAGTAGCAGTGGTGGAAATTGTCCTAAGATGGGGTATCCCAGCGAAGCAAAACGAGAAAAACCCAAACCACATTCCCATAACATACCGGAAAAGGAACCCTTTGCAGCTATTACTTAAGTATCCTAAGCTGCTAAAGACTAATTCAAAATAAAGCGAAGGCACTTAGCTAGCTCACAGAGTGAAGGTAGCAATGATTCATGCGCAAGAACTGCTGACTGTTTAATGGTGATTGGAAGCAGATATCATAATTTGCATATAATTGGGGTTTTATAAATTAATCTACTTTATCATTTGTCACTACTGTCTAGAGTTTCAAAGCAAAATGTTTATGCTTATAGCCAACCATAATGCAAAGACAATTTGGCCTGATATAATGTGTGAAAATAAAGAGTTTTCTTTTAAAGAAACATTTTAGGGTATTTGAAAATCGGAGAATTATTCGTTCTGAAATAGTATTGCATCAAGCATTGGTATCTACTGTCCACACTGGAAAGTAAAAGGTAATCAAACCCTAATCACTGCAATTAGAGGTGTGACATTTATGTAAACACCTTAAACCCTTCACAGTTCCCAAAAAAAACAAAAAAAAACAAACAAACAAAAAAAAAAAAAAAACAGAACACAAATCCATATGGATTTGTACCTTGCAAAAAAAAAAAAAAAAAAAAAAAGGCTCCATCAAAGCTAAAATCTAGCACAGCACAGCTGAATAACCAACTAACAAAACCTTGCTCAGTTAGCTTCGGCTTGTGTGAGTGAGGATCATTATGCAGACATGAAACCATGAATAAGACAATTAACCTTAGCCTGGCCGAAGCTCTTGTGCTTTGAAGTGAAGTTTTAATGACGCCTAATGAAAAGTTTATAGACCACATTCTTTGGTGCCGGACTTCAGAATTACCCACTGTACACTCAATGAAAACTAGGCAACAGACGTTGGGTACAAAGGGGTAGCTCTCACTAGTATCATTAGGAAAAGAAAAAAAAAATAAGACAGACGTATGCAAAAACACATTCCATAACGAGGGAAAAAACGTACAAAGGTATTTCCGGCAATTGTGGACCCTTGCATTTTAACCTTTGCATGAATGTCACCTGGACCATGCAACAGCACACACCATTTAACTGAATGGTTATTTGAATGCTGATTAATCAGCTACCAAGCCAAATTTAGGCGTCAGGTTCCCCCAGTAAGGTTGAAAAGGTCAGCATCCAGGGGGATAAAAACCTCAAGATGTAACACTGAAAATTCAGTTTGAATGCGCCATCAGAACATGTTACTTCACAAGAACAGCTGCTTAACTGCCTGCTATTAGATTTGGGTATTAAAACAAAATGGCTCAGAAAATGGATGGTGGTGGGAATCCAAGCACTTCCACCCTTTACAAACATGGCAGATTTTCCAATTTATAGGATGTGAAAATACTTAACTACTCAAAGGGAAAAGTATTATAGAGGTGGTACCTGTGGCAAAATAAATACGCTTGACGTTTCTCCTTGAACAGATTAAAATTACTCTGATTCTTTACTAGGATTAGAATAAGGACACATTCAGGTACTTGACTGTGTCAGTAGCACATAAAACGCACTCTGGGAAGTTTACAAAAGGGAAAACACTATTCTTTTAGCTTCCTTCACAAAAACGTCAGCCAGGTAGAAAAAAAAATCGTATAGTTTCTGCTTACAAACAACTCATGATCCGACCTATAACGCAAGAGAACTCACATTTGCACAATATGTCTTCTCTGCTGGGCTGCTACTGCTTTGGAGAATGGTGTAGGCAAGTACAATCTGATCCCCTCAGTGATATCGCTGAGCGGCCAATAACCGCAAAGGACAACTGTAGCTCACCATTAAAGTTGAAGCTTAGGCACACTACCAGGCTAATAGTTGTGAATATCACTCTTATTAGTCATTTGAGCATCAGCAGCCAAATTGACACCACGTTAAAAAAAAAAAAAAAATACACCCTCACGACATTTCCATCAAAAATAGATTTAGATTATTGAGTGCAGCCAAAACATGTGGAGCAGCACAGACTTCATCTTATGTACAAGTAAAAAATAAGGCAATCTCCTTACAAAAGGCACATCGCATGTCAGTGAAAGAAAAGGAAGCAATTGGTTGTTTCAGTGTCCCTCCTCCCCCTACATACTCCTACTGCTACCAAACTTGATGTTGGGGAGAGAAGTGAAGAAAGGGGGAGATATCATAACCCACATCTTTAAAATGTTACCAATAAGTCATTTTACCCACAACAAATGTTACACCCTAAGTCTGCCATCTCCAAAAAACGCAGAAATATACTTGCGGAAGCTCCATCTATGGGTCTGAACTTCAACTGCAAGTAACTAAGGCAAGCCACACTGCTTTCTAGAAAGATGCATATTGGAGCTACGCTGGACATGGCTGGCCAAATGGGCCTTAACAAGCGGTTTTGGTCCGAACATGCACACCAAGGAATGCATGTCCGGTCTCTTCGGGCACAGCATCTGTATATGTGCCTCTCCTATTTAAATGTGGCTACGAAACCAAACAAATAACCTCACAAATTAGAACAGCTTGCCGAAAATGTATAATTGTAAAGCTAATACAAATAGCAGGCTTGCTCATTGCACAGCAATTAAAGCACTGACTCAGCCTAGCTTAAGCTGAGTAGGGAAAAGCAACATTTTCAAAAGGGAGCCAGGGTTATTGGCCACAAATAATGATCACCCACCTCAAGAACGTCCATCACAGCCAGGCGGAGCCTGCGGTTTGCATATTCAGTTCAGATTGGACACCACTGTCCAACAGTGTCAATACACTAACGAAAACGTGACCAAGGTTTCATAAAACTGAAGGGTCTGTTTTCTAGCATACCTCACAGAAAGTAGACTGCACTTGCCAAAGTCCTCTCTACTTTAGAGTAAGCAAAAAATTGATTACAACTGTTTCTCCCCACATCCAAAGTCACCCATACAAGCGCTTTGTGTAGGACTTGCATCTGTCCCAATGCATACTAGTTAATTTTTGTATGCTAAATCCCCCTCAGTGGCCGACAGACTTGGAAGACAAACTAGTTAGAGTCTCAGAGTGATCATCAGGCCAAATGTTAAAAAAAATTAAAAAAAAAAAAAAAAATAATTATGAATGCAACACTTTAAGCTTTGTTATTTATAATGTGTCGTTATGGTTTGGAAAGGTCCAAGCAGGCACTCATGGGCTAGAAAATAAGAATAGTGTATTTGCTGGCTCTAAAATATAAAATAAATTCAGGGCATGGACAAGGATCACAAGAGGCTTGGCTCTAAGGTTCCTCCTGATCGGTGCACTTAGGCTGGTCACCTGAAACTGGGCATGTATAGTACACGTGTTTGCTTCGTGCAGGAAGAGATTTATTGTACGGAAGAATATTTTTAATGTATCTCGCTCTTCCACAAAAGGCCTGCATGGTGGTGTAGTTTTTTTTGTTGTTGCTCAAGGCCTGAGGATTCTTTGCTGTGCAGCAGCTGCCGTTAGGTAGCTTTCCCACCAAATTCATTCCTTACTTTTCCAGTATTACAGACTGCCTCTTCCCTGTGTCTGTGCAGCCCACGCGGGAAGCGGCGACGACTCGTCGGCGCCCAGGGTTCGGAGCTTTTCAAGAGAGAAAGCTATGTCACAGTGTCCATAGGAATTTCTGCAGACTGCTCCATTGTCACCACTTCCGTGGTCACTGTGCCGTCCATTAAATCAGACGTTACAATGACTGAGTCCACTCCGCTGATCTCCTCCAGAACTGGGAGCTCATCTCCGTTGGTCTGGTGCTGGCGCATGGCTTCCAGTTTCAGTCGGTACTGTTCTGCTTCTTGCTCCTTCCTGAGCAGCTGTTGGCGATATTCCTGAGCTTTGCAGTTGGCTTCATGCAGTTGCTGTTGCAGTATCTCCCGCTCATTAATATTGGTCTGCAGAATCGAATAGAAAAAAAACAAACAAAAAAAACCACAGGTTTAGGCTTAGTGGTGAACTAGGACACAAGAGGTCAAACAAACGCAGCAAACCCTCACTCTTCCCAGTATAGCAGGCCAGTTCCAATTCCATTACTCCAAAACTGGTTGGGTGGCCTATCATCTCTACGACTCCCATTTACTGAGACACACTACTACTTCCATGGTAAGGAAATAAGCATTTAAAGTAAATATTGACTGATGTCCATTCCTCACATTAAAATTAATTTACTTGATGTAGTAAATGCTAAACATGTTTTAGGGTTCATTTTTTACATGAAGAAATGGGAAATTAATCTAATTTAGTATTTAACATTTATTAGAGTTAAGGTCAGCATCTTTTTTTACTTATATTTCTAACATTTCACCTTCTGTAATTTCATTTAAGCCAAATGTATTAGTGTTTACACTATTAAGAAGTTAAATAATGTATTTAATTCTACTGCAATTCAAATTAAATTAATATATGTGCAATTAAATATACAGAGATTAAGAATCGCAGGTTGAAATCTCAGTAGATATTAAAAATTGGGGTTGAAGTGATAGTCGAAGTAACAGTCAAACATTTTAGGAATGGGAGGACGATATATTGATAAGCAGAAATGATGTCTGTAAAGTAAGATTTAACCAAGACAATGAAGCAACTGCAAAGCAAGCACATGGTTAGTGACAGACCACTATGGCAAAAAAAAAAAAAAAAAAAAAACTGTTTGGATTGCTACTGAAGCTATGCAGATACTGTGTGTATGTAAACGGTAGGACATGTGATGGTGTGTTTTACATGTCCTGATAGTGAAATAGTGCCAGTTTCGGTTTTCACTATTGCAAGGCCTATCTTTCCCCTAGTGTATCATGGGGATTGCCTTGAAATATCTTTTAAGTGTAAGTTCCCATTAGGAACAGACAGTTTGGGGTCTCTGATGCACAAATTAGAAATACATCTTTAGGTGAAGTTGGTTTTTGAATTTTAAGTTTGAACATGTCACTTCTAGAAAGTGGGCATTTTCTTGCTTAACCATTCTGTGGCTCTGCCTGTTTGCTGAATACATGTCTAGGTCAGGATGACAGTTGGGTGGTTTGTGATTTCACTCTAGACAGTCAGACAAAGGGATCTAAGGTGTGGCCTGCATATCCTGATAACCAATCACCAGGCTGAGGGCCTTCTTGAGCTAGAGTGGACAGAGGAGCTGACACTTGCACCTGAATAGCGCCGTGCCTATCCTCACACAAAGCAGTCTCCAACCCCCTGGAGTGTTTTGCCTGGGGCCAGTGTAGGGACAGCCAGGGTCTTGTGCACTAGGACTTCTCTTTGAAGTTTGCCTATTTCAAAGACAGCAATAGGTATAGGTACTGCACCTCGGACATCACACAGTTAGAATTCTTCTGGACTGAGGAAGGTCTGCCAGGAAGAACTGCATGCTGTAGTAGGGACTGTCAATCTGCCTGTTGCTTCGCTGTGCTGGCCTGCTGCGTATGTCCTGAGAGTGAAAGGACTGGACTATGCTTTTTAGATCCTGCTTCCAAAGATTCTCCAAAGGTTTGGACTGAGCTTGCCTCCTGTTAATAAGTTTCAGGGACATCAAAGACTTCACCTACCAGCGCCAGTGCTCTCTTGCTGAGAATCCTGACTTGCCAAGTGGTGCCAACTCCAGTTCCTGGGCCCTTGGAAGTGAGTTCTGGTGCAACAAGAAAGAAATTAGTGCATCAACATCCAGAATGACTTGAGGACCGGTGTTGCTTTCTGACTCTGTGCAGAGTGCAACGACCGCGACTTCCACTGCAGGCCTGACTACGCCGCACCTCTGAAGTCCCACCACAGCGCGAGTCACCAACTTCTGTGGCACCCAACTGCCGCACCACCTGTGGCTCCGTGGTGTGATCACAGCACCCCACGTCTTGACCTGCTGGATCCATCAGCCCCATCTTGTTGTAAGGAACAGCCACCAGGCCGCCACTGTGCAACACCTCCCCTACAACCGTAAGGAACCGATGCCTCATCATCCCTGCCTAGCAGTAAGGAACTGACACCGCACTGGCTCCAGCGGCACCTCACTTCTCAGACTACGCGCAATGTTTTTGTTTCCTCATTGTTTTTAAAGGTTCTGTAGCCGGGGTTCGTGCAACTTTGCGACCGGCCCGCACTCCATCACGAGTGACATTGGACTGTTAGAGACGACTCAGTCAAGACAGCTTGATAGCCCTAGTTGGAGCTATTGTGTTTCTAAGTTCTAAACTATCTTTAACATTTATATCTTAACTTGTGAATGTTGGGTTTTTGTCGTTTTGGTCTTGTTTGACTGAGATAAATATTGGTGTTTTCACTGTGTTACTTTGTGTTTGTACAAACCACATTGTCTCTGAGATAAGCCTGACTGCTTGAACCAAGCTACCAAGGGGGTGAGAGCAGGGGTTATCTTAGATGTGGGACTCCTTTAACCTCACTAGAGTGAGGGTCCCTACCTGGACAGGGTGCAAACCACGTCCAACTAGAGACCCCATTTCTAACAGTCCTTCTTTAAAAGTGTACTTTGGTGCCTTACACCATGCTACGTTGAAGACCTCGACAGTGTCTGATCCTTCCTCATACATTCTGTTTTATTCGTCTTTCTCTTTATTGCTATATTGTTCATGCTGTGACTGTCATGGCATAACAACCTCACCTCTACTTCTCCTCGTCTTAATGGTATTTGGCAGAAACCCAGCACATGTGTTGCATCCCTCTAACTGGGCTCTTTGGATAGGTAAAGGCTGTACATCACATGACTGTTGTTCTCATCAAACTTGTAGTCGCATTTCGAGCTCCATCCTCCGTGTTAATTTTCTGACCCACATGGTAAAGGTCCATGTGTTGAAGAAAACCCACAAAATCCATCATCTTCCTCGGTTCTCTCAATGACTCTGTGGTTTTATTTTCCGTTTTTGGAGGAAGAGGGAAAAAGCTCAGCAACTTGAGTTGAAAATATATAATCTTTAAAGGACTAGATTTCTCCCATTCCTGCTACGCCAAAAGCAGCCAAACACTGAGTAGGGAAAATTAGCGTCAGCTAGGTCGTGACTCAGACCCTAGCCAGACTCGCATCCTGTCATATATAAGGGTGAGAGATAAAGCACTTGGTACATTACAGCCCTGACAGTGCAAGAGTGAATCAGCTTACCCTGTGTTACCTTTTCTCATCAACAATCTCTGAAAGGCCGAATACTCTTCTTAGATCCCATAAGTCCTTGTTTTTTCTAGTTTACATGAGGAGGAGTTCTCTAGACCTTCTAGAATTCCCATCCACACATTTCATAATTTCATTATTAGCGGTGATTAATACTTTAGAGAAGAAAAAGACAAGGCAATCAAAAGGAGACTTGACCTGCTTCCACTGTTTCATCTAGGGCAACAGCATGGCACACGTTTGTTGTCATTTCACTCAGTCCTAACCCAGATCTTCAAATCTGACCTCCTATGCCTCATCCATTCCGAACCTTCCCATTCCCACATTAACTCTTCTCTCATCTCTAGCATGAGGCCATCAATCTAAAACAATCGTAGTCAATGTGTAATTTCTTGTTCTAAAAAACGTTGAATCAAGTCCCTCTGAATGCAATAAAGAGACATTGACATTTGCAGATTAGGCCTGCTGGCCACTGCAGGTCACATCTTCCTTGGCAGACTGGAACCTTTGTTTGTCCTGTACATCCAAGCAATTGAGCGTTCACTCAAGGATGACAGCCAATATAACAGATGTACTCTTATGTTTTTGGGGGCACAGCGCCAAGCAGCCTGAAGGAGGATATTTATCTGGCCAGTAGTATTCAGTTATGGACAGTGTCAAGTCAAATGGATTCTAGGGACCAGTTAAGGATCAAACCGGTTCCTAGGTTTTTGAATGAATTGATGCAAATTGCGTGGCAGCTTGTGCAGCTGAGTCACAGAGGAGCCTTTTTATGCCTCTCTTACAGACAGCATTTAGCTTTCTGTTGTCTAAGACCTATAGCATACAATACTAATGCTTAGAGTGGGCTTAGAGTCAGACTACTGCTTAACAGTTGTTTGCTTTTTTGCCAATCCCATATGCTTCCTTCATATTTAATGTCTTACTTTTCTCCTATTTGTCCCTACCATGGAGTATAACTTCTATATCATCCTTTTGATTGGATGATTTGTATCCTTCCAACTCACGAGTTAAACATGTCATCATGCTCCCACCGTAGAGTATCCCGGTCACATCCCACCCAAACGTTTTTAATGTTCTTCCACAACCCTCCCAGTTCCTTGAAAAAGTACAACAACAAGTGTATTTTGCCAGGTTTGACTAAAAAGACAGGTTTATCTGGTTGTTTTGTTTTATATTCAGTCTTCTTCCTTCTAGATAAAGGATCTTAGCACACTGAGGCAATTTTTTTGTGTTTGAGGAAGGGAACGCTGCTGCATACATGTAGCCTTCACTGGATGCAGAATGTGTAATTAAAGGGACTGGACAAAGGTCTCTTCTCTCAGCGGTCCACAAATTTCTCCCCGAGGCACTGCAAAGGAGCAAATGGCTGGAACATTTGCTCTAGTTCCGATTCATATGGAGAGTAAACAGAAAGCCCTTTCCTGTAAATTCCAACACTTCTTCAACCAACTGTTATGTTCTTTTAGGCCACTAATACTCTGAATTGTAACCTTGATTGTGTGCAATAGGCTTTTAAACTCTGATCAGAGATTTCGGTGTGAAAATGTGAAAAAGATGCCACGCCATTTAACTGAATCACTGTGGATGGTATTGAAGGAACAGCACTGAAGTGGTTTCAGTTCCTCTTGGCCAACTGATCTCAGGCAGTAACTGTTGTTCCATTTATTTCACAAAGAGCACATGTGCCACACAGGGTAATGTAAGGCTCCTGCCTGCACCCCATTTAACATCTGTACGAGGCCACTCGCGAATGCATTAGCAGAGCTAGGAGTTAGAGCATTTACATGCGCATTTGATACTCCGATCTTGCTGTGGTCAGATAGCAAATCTAAAACTGCAATTCATGCTAATTTTCAATACAATATGTGTTTCATTTGGAATTCGAGGAGGCACAATAAGCTCAGTGCGGGGAAAGCAGATATCCTAGTCTTAAATAGCCATTCCGATTTATGGTTAGTTGTCCATGGATCCCTAGAGTGGTCAAAAACGTGGGGTTAGGATTGACAAACCGATCACTCTGGCTGAGCAGGTGTTGTTTCGACCTCTTGTTATGAATTTAGAATTGTGTCAAAAATCTCACTATAACACAAACGGGATTACAAAGATCTAGCATCCAGGGTCTTTTCTGACTCAGACTTCATCAATGTGGCATATTTAGAACTGCCACTTTTCTTAACTAACAAAATATAAGCAGTCCAAATGGACAGCGCTTCGTTGCAGATTTGTCTAGGTTTGAGCATATCAGACTGACTGTGCATAACCTTCACTGGCTGCCCTTAAACAAAGGTTTCAGTTTAAGACTCTGTCCATCACCCGTAAGTCCTTATTTGGCGACAAAACTAACGTAATCAATAAAACGCTGGTAGAATACTTCCAAACGAGGATATTTTGAGCTTCAGGAGGCCAATTTTTTAAGGGCCCCAGATTATGCAAAGTTAGATTTGGAGGTGCATTTTCTCCTATTGAGCACCTTTATAACAGAACTCTCTACCTTCGTACCTGAAGTATCCCATATGAATTTTAGGTGAGGCCTTAAACCTGTTTGATGAAGTCTTCCTGCATGCCTAATGAATCATCAGCCACAACATCTCTCAATCCAGTGCCTAGACAAGTGGTGATAACCCTTGTCCAAACGCCATAAATAAAGAATGATAAACTGAATACAATATTCAGTTTGAGATAGCTTCAGATATTTTTGCTTTTCCATTAGTAGTTGAAATGTTTACTTTTTTTTAAACAATACTCCACGAACAAGTACTGCCAAAACCAACAGCGGAGCGCACCTAGTGGCTCTGCAAATCTGGTTACTTTGGTGCTTGTTTCATAAAAGCAGGACACTAACTGCAACCACTGGTAGCATCAGACCTAACTGGAATCGGGTCGAACTAAAATCAGGATTGCTCATGACTTAATCCATCAATATCTACACAATTTTAAGGGATAGAATTAGGTTTCTAGAAGTCGGATTACTTTCTCCAATCACAGAAGCCGAATCCACACTGGTAGTGTGAAAGCTGGTGTCTTCTAAGTCGTCTGTAGCTAAAGAAACGGGCACCCACAGCACAGGATGGATTGGTGGACAGTGCAGACTCGCCTGTCTTGATGTTGAAGGTGATGGACCAATTCCTTTACCCACCCTCTATCCCCAGTGCACACGTAGTTAATCAAGCAGTTCCTTTAAGTTAGTCAGGCCTTGCTAACAGAAAACATTCAGCATAGCAGCTGGAAGGCAGGCCTTTTCAGTCCAAAGATTACAAGAGCAGAGGGACTCCATCAACCTTCCCAGATTTAGGTTCTTTCTAGATCAGTGGCTCCTTTCCAGACATTGTTGTCTTGACCCCAGAGGACCACACAGAAATGATGAACCAAGCTCGCGCTTAGGACTTCAGTAACTGTACTTTCCTTGCGGCAAAGGCCAGAAAACCAAAAAGTAAACTAAACATATTGGAAAAAAATATCCTGGTCTACAAAAGGCCACATTACTCTAGATTCAGGCTCAAAGTCGACAGTCCGTCATTTCTGACTGCTTCATGTGTTCTGTCTATTGGCCGCCATCTGCTCTCTGGAGTAGGAGAAACCAAGACTGAGACAAAGGAAATTGATTATAAACATCTCTCAACCACGAAGCACACCGGTTTCTTGCAGTGGGACAGGAAGAATCAGAGGTGGACCCTTTTCAGCCATCTTTGAATTTACTTTTCCAAAAACCTTTAATGGTGGTTGCAAGTGCATCAGCACATTTAGTGGCCTTTTCAGATAATTTTTAACCGTCAAAAAATCTAGAAAAAAAGCATACATTGAACCTGTAGTCCTGGACACTGAAGGGGACTACTTAGTGTGCATATGGGCACATTGTACAGGAATAGAACGCACTAATTCAAGGGAGGGAGGCCAATGGCTGAAGTTGTTTTACCCTGCTCCATAATGTAAACTCCAAGTTCAAAAATATGAATTACCCAACACTCACGGATGAAAAGGGCGAACTTAAAAGTGTGGTGAGTTGTGCAATTGTGATTAAGAGTGTGTTTGTGTGTGCATATATTTCAATAAAAATAAAGTACCATGCCTACCACAATACCTAATAAAAATGTGTATTGAAGTAAATAGATGAAAGGAAAGTAACTGTAGGACGAAACACTAAAAGTGAGGCCTCGCTCACCTTATTTTCCTCCACGTTGTTTATGACGTGTTCAAATCTTGCTTTCTTTGAAGGCGGCTGCTCCACCTCCTCTTCACCATCGTCCTCCACCACCTCTTCCTCGTCTTCCTCCTCCTCTATGATTGTCTCTTCCGCAAAGTGCCCAGCGGGTACAGTTAATACTGGAATCAACAGAAGTATTATTCGAAAATAACTAGTGACATGAGGGTGGAGCCATCTGGCCTAAATATTATCAACTCCATGTTCTACCTGGTCAATCACACATTGGAGTCTGGTTAACTACTTTTTTGGTGTGCCCCAGTTCATAAGAGCAACACGAGAAGGAACTGATCCAATATAGTACTGTGATTATCAGACTTATGTGCTTAACATTCCTAGAAAATGATCTAGGAACAATCACACACTGATAAACTGACCCAAGAGACACTGCCCCAACCAGCATCTAAACATAAAAGCGGACCTTCCTACCCCAGTAAGCAATGTGGTCAATGTAGGTGATCCCAACACAACTTTGTTAAAAGTGCATTTTTACAGTTGGATTAGTTTACATCTGAAACTGTGGTTAAACAACACAGGAGAGAGACAGTAGCAATGACTGTAGTAAAAATGAATTCCTATTATTAAAAAAGTAATTACTAGTAAGAACTGTACCTTGTCACATGTAATATACCATTTTCAGGAAAAAACATGTTCTAGCATGTAACGGCTCAAGCACTTTGAAAGCCTCCCAAAAATTGTAAGCTGTTCCTTCACATCCTGGGTCAAGAAACCACTTGACATATTAGAGTGCTTTATGTGATAGTTCAAATTGTATTATTTGTACTGCTATGCAGGACTTGCAACAAGTATATGAAGGTATTTGCCCCTTATCGTAAAAAAAATAACTCCAATTATGGGGATACCCATATGTCTAAATGTAAAAGGTAAGCATATCTCAATAAAATAAAAGTAAAGATTTTCTTAAACCTTTGTTTCTTCTAAACGTGCTTACTGAATCAGAATCACGCCATTGAAAACAGATGAAGATGGTAAATTTTAAAATACAACAACAGATTTAGCATTGTACACCATTACTGATTAAACAGCTTATAAGAGACTACAATTACTTCTGTGAATTAAAACTGATCTCAGTGACATATCGTCGGTTATAGGAAACAAAGTTTTACAACTGAAGATATTGGTTCGGATGCTGCTGCCAGGTAGATGTGATGAAATACTATTATGCAAACTCTGGAGGAATTTCATTTATCTATGATTACTTGCTGAGAATTTATCATCCATGTTCAAGTTAGGCCCAGGGACACTTTGAGGTTTCAGTTGGGTGTGACATTTTGTATGCATGTGGAATGAATGAGAGTTTTTATACTGAGGTTTAAAAAAAATTGCGTTGGTGGGGGTCGAATGCAAGAAGTTGAGGGGGGTTTGATGCATGCAATACATGAATTGAATAAGCTTTCATGTTTTAGTTCTATATAATCAATTTGTGGAAACAAATACTATTACAGGAAAAAAATAAAAGTAAACACAAAATTGTGTTTTGCATCGAATTTAGGTGCGGCAATCCACTGTTTGGTGTATGACAAATAATTGTAGAGCCGTGAGCAATTCTGACTTTGCATGGGGAAGGCAGAATTACTTTGTTTTTATAATAGGCTGCTGTCAGGTACCCAGTTCATGTAAATTACAAGGCTGAAGGTTTAATATAAGAGGTAAGTTGAAGGTTACTCAACAGAATGCCCGCAGAGCAGGAAATTCATACAAACAGAAGATTTTAACAAAGCTTCTAAATAGGGTTTCACAACGTAGTCTTTTTTTCTGCACATAATTAGAATAATTCTCATCAAATTTAAGTGAATTATGACTGTGCACTTGTCAAGCACAGGAGGCATGCACTCGCACACACACAAATCAAATGAGATATCTGTAAATAGGGTGTCATCTAAGTGACGCATTCTACCTGAAACAATCTCCCAGCGATCAGTATTTAAGAAAAAATAATGCAAGCATTAATAATAATTCCATATAGGCACATATTCATTATTAACTGATGAATGGAGTAGAAGCATTCAAGCCCTTTTTTCTCTTCATATTTCAAACGGTTCAGGGTGAGATTAACAGTGTGAATGACAACCACACTTTTCTTACTACATGACCCATTAGTAGGGAGAGAGAGCAAAAGGCTCAGACGAAGAGGAGCTTATCGGAATAAGATCTGGCCTACTGCAGATTACTAAGCAGAGCAGGATACCTCCTTTCGCTTCTGACCATCTGGAATTGTGTAACTAACAATGAGCTTAAATATTCAGCCAAATATTTACACACAATAGTATTCATCAAGTCTTTGCCATTAAACTCCCTTTAGTGCGTGCAGAATTAAATCCAACATTCACTTATTTTCCAAGGTAGCTTTATTCCTTGTGATTAGGGTGCGTACCACAACTTGCCAAGCAGATGAACATGCATAAGTCAGGCTGTTTTGGCAATGAGGTGCGTATGACTTCAGCGTCAAAGGTAATATCTATGGTGATCTCTCATAACAGGTAGCACTGGCTTAATGACGGAAATGCCGAGCTGTATCATGTTCAGCAGAATAAATTTTCTTTGTACGCATTACAGAGTCTCTACTAGGTGCTTCATCAAATAAAAACGCAATGGGCGAAGGGAGTGGCCAGCAAGATGACTGACCGGCTGTACTGAGCACGAGTTCCCGGCCTGGCTTCCTCATCCTTCATGATCCTGCCACCCTGGTGACCCCGTGGACCCTGGAGCCATTCAGACTCATTTCTGATCCCTCGTGGTCCGTGGAGAGCCGTGACCTCAGGCCGCCTGCACCAAAATGACAGACGAAACACACCACGGGCCCTGAGCCGCGAGTGACTGTGGCCTGTCCTGTCTTGAGTGCTGGACGTTGTGCGCATGGTGGCGGCGCGGGAAGAGGACTGGGTGGACCACACCTCTTATCCGGAAGGGAACATGGCGAGCACCCCCCTTCCTTCAAACCAGGGGGGCTACACCTTGTATTGAAATAAGTGCTAAAACTTGTCCACTGAGGTGATGCATGTAGTTGCTCCCCCCACCCCACCCCAATCCCTTAGGGCTTCAGTTCCCACAATTGATGCGGTGCAGAACAGTGTATCAGTTCATTAACTGAGATCGTAAACTCACTGGATTAACTCCACTATGGTGCAGCACGCAGCCTCACCAAGTGGCATACCTCCAAGGTATTACATCATTGGACAAAAAAGGGATTACTTACCTGGGGGACATCTAAAGTGTCGATGCACTGATTTCAAGACATGCAGGAAGATTATTAGCTATCTCGTACACAATTTTACCGCCATCTCCAATGACGTCATACCTTCAGACCAAGTTCCCACAAAGGCCCAGATCCCGGACTTTAACCCCCTTGAGGCCAAGCTTTTGTTGGTGAGGCTGAGAAAAGGAGCTATTTCTAGGATCTACCTCTTATTCCCTGTCCCCACTCCAGACCACTTCTCTGTCCAGAACAGAAATGGAATGCATGGGTGGAGGAATTGGACGATGACAAATGGCAAGAAACATGTATGGCCCTTAGGGAATTGGCTAGCTCATTGGGTCTTTGCATGGTTCAGCTCAACTACTCACACAGAGCATACCTGAAACCCCCCCCCCTCCCCCCCCCCCTCAAACCACCCAAAGAGATTACACCAAGTTAACAGAACTTCTTGAGCCTCATGTGCTCTATGCTCCTTCATTGAAGCTGATTTTTCTCATATGGTGTGGACTTGTCCAGCACTGACCCCCTTCTGGGGAAAAGTGGGACATGAGCTCATGGTGCTCGGCCGACATATTGACCATATCTCTCCCACCTCCTTCCAAGCCTGCTCTACTGGGTCTTTCGGTTGGGGTTAGGGGACTCAGGAAGGAAATGTATTTTCCTAGGGTGGCCAAGAGGGGCACTGCCTGCAAATGGAGATAGCCAGCGACCCCATCGCTGGTGATGCAGTGGGGTGCAGACTGGTGGGCTTGCCAGGAAAACCTGATCTATGAGACACAGTGATGCCCCTGGAAACACAAGATTTTGGGCACATGGTGGACATATCATGGGCTGGATGTGGGATCTTAATATTGTAGTTTTAACAACTTAGTACCTATCGCATGGTGGTGTGCTTTTGCTTTATTGTATGTTGATATCACTGAAAATAAAAAAACTGGTTATAAAAACACTTTCTTTCAGCCGGGCCACACATTTTCAGGTTTCCAAACCTGGAAATACTGAAAACAAAAACTGAAATTGTAGACATTACAGCTTTCAAACGTATTCAGCATTTCAAAATTCTAATTCTCATTTTGCTTCCTCTCACAAAATCCCACGTTTTTCTTAAGCACTAGAGGACAGAATGGAGTTTGTCTGAATACACCTCTTTTGCCTTCGACACCTTCATTGTCCTTCACAAGCTTGACTTTTAGTATCAGACTGCTGGCAAATCTTTAAACACAAAGGCATTAATCTTATGCCGAAATAAGACAATGTGTAATTCCAAAGGCTACATACGCATAAGGTTCAACACTGCTCTGCAGCCTATGTTTTTAACAATGTTTTCACACCATTCCCCTCTACGATTTTGGTCTCTAAGGGTTGGCATAAGGTACCACAATGTTCTCTCTATGCACCTATTACCATTTAAATGACTGCAATGTATCAACAGCTGAAACGCTTTGTCATTTCTTTACTTTTATCCAGTTACTCATTTCATCCGCAATAACCAGTAGTACTGTCCTGACTATGGATGTCAAGTATACAAACGTTGGACTGTGCACTAAAAGTGCTGAACACCAACAGGAACATTGTGGGTCTGTAACTTAGGTCCTAGTCTCGTCCCCAGGTTTTTTTGTATTGCTTTTGTTTAACAAACTTGTGGTTTGCCTTCTTGATTAATATTCTACTGCTTTCAATATTTCAATGATATACAACATTTAGTGCCTGATTTAGAGTTTGACGGACGGGTTACTGATATCCTATCCACCGTATTATGATGTGCATAGGATACAATGGACTCGTAATATGGGGGACGGGATATCTGTCACGTTTGTGACAGAGTAACTGTACCCACCAAACTCTAAATCAGGCCCTTAAGGATTTCAGCTATACTGTGCATTACATTTAGGGCTCATGTCTTGTGTTTAAATTAAAATAATAAAAACCCAGCTGTGGAGAGAAATAGCAGCTCTTGGCCAATAACTTCTTGCTGTACAAGTGTAGTGCAAATCTTGTCTCTTAGACACCGTATACACCATTGTGTTATATCCAGCACACTGTTCCCTCTTACAGATCAGTATTGCTTTTACAAATGTAATATGTGCAACTATCAACACTGCATTGAGCGGTGAATTGAAATTCAGTGCATTTACATGACTACGACTATCTAATTTCTTCAGTCATGGTGCGTAAAGATTGGACATCCGTGCATATCCACCCCCTGCGGTAAGTACACCACAAGACACAGCAATGGAACTCTCATGCTTCCTACAACTGAACAATGTCTGAGGTACCTTCAGGAGACATGGCCTCATTTCTGGATAGGCTATCCTCGAACCTGAACACTTGTGGTCTAATTAAAACCATCCTACTTGACCAAAAAAATGAATGTTTGATCATGTGCACAGTTCCTAATGCAAAGTGCTTCAGATCCCCAATTACATATTGCCATCAACTCACCCAATCACATGCTGAATTCTGTACTGCAGTCTCGGATAATGCAAAATGGCACATACAGACACACTGGTCTTACCTTGCTGGCCGTCCTGCATGGTAACAATGAACTGCTGACCAATACCACTGGAGGCAAGACTTCCTTGCAAGCTACCCAGCTGCATACCACCATCTGTTACAATAGTGATAACTCTCTGACCACCACCACCAACCATCTGCTGAATAGCAGAGTCCACAGAATCCGCTTCCATGATTTCTTCAGAGCCAGCTGTGGAAACACACATCAAAACAAGTCAGCAACTATTCTGCAAGATGCTGACAGCAAGTAATCTTAACTAAACAAAAGAGAGTAAACACTAGCACCTCTGAAATCAAAACCTTTGGCATGTGATACTGTTGCACGGCTATGAAAATCAACTAATGGAATGGGCAAAATATTTTTGTATATGGTAGTACACTGGGAGTAAACCTATATCAGGAGCAATATGGATCTAGAATATATATGTTAATCTTAAAAGAATAGGTAGGTAGGCCCATCCTCCACCTACCTAGCACAAGAATGAACAAAAAGATAAGAAAATATTTACACTTGTACCAGGTGATATGCCTCCCAATCTTGTGCAAGATCTTCACTTAGCACAGAAGGAAACGGCTGATTGTAGAGCGATATTTTTAGTAGATTCACATGCTCTGCATTATCCTTTTGTAGTATTGGGAAAGCCTTCCCAAAGTAATACATGTCTGATCCTTTTCGACCTCTAACTACAGGTAAGCCTTCAATATACAATACATTGATGATCAAACCCAAAGCCCGCTCATTAACTGATCCTACTACAGTTCAAATCTTATACAGATTCACCATATTTGCATAAAGTACTATTAGTGTTTGAGAGAAGATCTCCCTTAAACAGGTGTGTTGCCTGTCCCTTTTCTTTGTCTCACCTTGAATGTAAACATTTAAAGAAATGGTAAATGGAGCACCATCTTATAACTCAATTAAAGATCCCGGTAGGCTAGATTTTCCCAAAACAGCCCTCACTGTGGAAATATTAACTTTTGTTGAGTGTGCTTGTGGTTTCCCGAGCAGTACATCTTCAGCTAATCTATGAGCTGGTGAACCCACGCACATTGTGAAACTGGTACTCATTACTAAATGTGTAAAGTAAGGGTGTCAAAACACCATAATAGATTCTTCTGGAACAGTTGGACTCAACCACAATATATGAATGGTTGCTAGACATCTGAATTGTTGAAGTCATTGTCTTAAAGACATATTTGTACACAGTTCTAGCTTTAGAGATAAGACTGAATTCTGAAGACTAAAAAAGGTAGAGAATGGAATATCCCAGCTTCAAAAGCAAGTTCATCTCAAGATGCTACCGAAAACCGAGACAAAGCCATATAAACACTATGCCCATGTAAACAACTAGGCTTGGAATTAAGCATAGATATGTAGGAACTGGTAGAGCTTTGAAAGGTTCAAGGGGTCTGTACTAGAGTGTGATACAGCAAAGGTAAACTGAAAAGTATCTGACAATATGAAATAACTCCAGGGTGGAATGAAAGGCCTCGGTTGCTGTTAAACTGAGTATTTTTATAGGTAAGGCAATCATTACCTCAGATGAATCAGTTTCCTTTTCTACCTTCTCTAGCCTCAGTTAGTTGCTGGGTGAATAAAATTACCCCACAAAAGGCAAAACTAAAACACAAACCTAAACTTTGGAAAAAGAAAACCTAAAGCATAAGGCAGGAACGCCTTTTTAACACCAATCTTACAGCAATTCAACATTTCTACTGTATTCAGCACAGTTTACTTGAGTGTATTTGAGAAGATCATTCTGTTGCACCAACTCCTTTCTGCCGCTCACCCCCCTTCTCACATTCGTAGGAGACCAACACAGTAATAGTGAATTAGCAACAAGTGGTTTGTGTGTGTGCACTCCTTTGCCTAATGTCTAGTGGCTGAAGACTTTCTGGATCTGCATTCCCCTAACGTTTCCTAGCAGTGGTGATCAAAACTGGACTTGTCGTTTCATGGCCCTTGTGTGCTGCGTTGTCTTTTTTTGTTTGTTGCTACAGGCTTTCATAGGGACTTATTGTAAAATATTTTCTTTACAGTAGTCTTGCGCATTTATATTTCCTAGCACTGGCAAAAAGCGAACATTAGATAATTAGGGGAAACCATTTTAGAAAGAGAAAATGTTTCTGCTAACAAATAGTTCATTTTTATGTTATAGTACGGCACATCTCCTTGCAAAGCGCCACAAAAGACTACTAAGGCCTCCTTGACTACAAAAGGCCCACAAAAACAAATAGTCTCAGTAATGGCAGTTACCAGGCCATCGAGGAGTTGTGGTGTTTCATACAGAGATTTCAGCTGTTAAAACAGCCAAAACCTCCATGTGATACGATACTCTGAGGGAAAACATTCAGATAATCAGTGTGGAAACACAAACTCCTCCCAAGGAATCAAATGGATCTCTCAGTAATGAGGACTGTGGGCAGGGGAAATAACTGGATTGTTTTGATCGACTTGTAATGAGGTCATGTTTAATCTCTACAAACTCTCCTGAAGTTGCTAGTCTTCAGTAGTCATGTCAGCCTGTTTTCAAAATTGCCAACATTTTGGCACTATGTAATAAAAAGGCAAAACGTGCTTAACATTTGTGGTCTTTTCTTGCGTTCAAACGATGAAACATTTAGTGTCGAAATACACAAGTTTTTTGGGATGGTCTGGAGTCAATAAAACCATGCTTCAAGTGATAAAAGCAGAACACATTGACAATTCCTAAAATAAAACGATAAAGAATTAAATGACCTTAAACCCAAGGACAGTGAAGAACATTTTCGAAGCATGCAAACATTGTTATACTAAGAAGGGGAAAAGGCAGGATAATCAATCATTCCATCAAATTAAAACCAATACCTAAATTATCGATAAAGGTGAAAATTACAGAACAAAATTAAAAGAAGCAATTACTGGCAACCATGAAATTAGAGAGCAAGTCGCAGGCAATGCTCCCAGCAGTTATTGGCTGCTGAACATTCAACAGATGCATGTGTTTCGGCATAGTCATACTATATGGACATAGCCGGAAACAAAGAGCTATGTACGGTCTAGAAGATGGAGGTCACAACAGGCCAGATAAGCATGCCTATACATTTGATTCAGCTACATGCCAAAGGCAAAAGCTGAAGACCTGCTGCCAAGAGTAGACAGCAGGAACCAAGCATGAGAAGACCTGCTTCATTTGCTGCAGCGCCAATAAGTGGATGCCATTTCCGGACTGGAACATTGCAGTACTTGGAAACTAAGTTTTACAATTAAAAAAAAAAAAAAAAGCTTATGGCAGAAAGCGACTAAATCAGCACAAGAAATACTGCATAAACATCATGAACGTGCACAGTTATATGACCAACTAAGGAGCTCTCTAAGGCTATGGCACAGTCATTTTAACCTATGGCCAACAACCTCATCTAAAACAAGCTAACTTACACGTCTAAGTACTGCAAGCCCAGCTTATGACTATGTCCAGGTGCCGACTTGCCAACAAAATATCTTTCCACTCTTGTCACCAATCTAGAACATTCTCACACTTGCTGCTAAAAGATCTGGCACGCAGTTGTGTAGAGCCAATAAGCCTTTGCTGAGTAGGGCACGTGCCCAAACAACTTTTCTGGTGAATCTGGCAGTGAAGATATTCCATTTCGAGAGCACTCTTTCCCCCACATTGGAATAAAGCCTATTCAGCGATCCACAATCTACACCTGGAGGAGAGTATGGTGGAACAGATAGAATCTTCCTTCCAATGTTCTGTTGTTTCTACCTCTTAACCCACCTTCTTTGCTTTCTGTCCGATGCAAGAGGCACTGAAAGTTGGTAAAATGATTAAGACAGTCTCATTCTTTTAAGCCTTTCTTCCTCCTCCTGCCATGACATGTTTCAGTAAAGTGGCAAGAGAATACTTCCCTCATCCGTTTTATAGCTCCCAGCTCTGAACAGATATTTAGGAGAGACCAGTAGCAAAAAACTCTGTTTTCTCCTTGTTCTCTGACCTCCATTGAAGATACAGAGTAGTATAGGATGGACACTCCGATTAATGACTTAAAAGTCGCTTCATTTTGAAGTTTCAAAACAATGTGTATTCGGCCCTTCTGTGCCAAATGTAACATACATTCTAGTGGCCTTGTGTGTTTTACAGTCTTTGGCATGGTAATGGCTACTGTCACAATAGTTTACATTTTTTCAGAAACACCTTCAAAGAAAATCAATGAACTAACTAACATATTAGAATGGTTAATGCTTGCATGGTTGTTCAACTCTGGAGATATAATTGGCCTCTTGAGCAGAGTAGGTTGCCAACAGCCTGCTCACAAGGGTTTATCAATAAACACCGACTGGGCAACACTGAGCAAGATGGGTATGCATTTTATTCCACAGTTTCTATGAAAAGTGCCCAGGCAGAGTTTTGCCTACCAGAAAAACCTCAGTTACACCAGATAATTCACAAGAAACACGTTTTCTCTGTAATTTGTTTAAGGAGAAATGTAACATAAATTGGTTAAAGTGGCAGAGCTACACAATTTAGAATTAAGCATTCTTTGAAAACATTTTAATATTCATAACTTTTAGAAATCTGTTTTTCGCCAAACCGCAGAAGAAAGAAAAAACAACAAACACTTTGGGTGTCGATTGGAGTACCTTAGACGATACTTCCAGAAATTCTCCTGTTAAATATGGAGCTTGAATTTCCAGTTCTGACCACTAGAAGGCGTAATGAACCACACAACTGTATTATAACAGGTAAACACACCACGATTCTGCTCAAAGAAATAACCAGAACGTATGAACATATATCTATGAACCGACCACATGGATTCTTAAATAGAAAATTATATTTGTAGCAAAAAAAAAATTCATTTCATATACAATGTTTTTATCTTCTTAGTACAAAATACAACCTCTCACCCTGATCGTACTTTCTCTTTAAACACCCATTTACCACACAAAACAAACATGCAATGCGCTCTAGTGCATGGACCAGCAGCATATTTCCAAGTCTGTCTAACAATAAGGACTGTGGGTCTAACAAAGGAACCTGACCTGAGGAATTCTTGGCATTGGCAGAGGATACCAGGCTGGCAAGGTTGACAAGTCCACCGGATGTGTAAATAAACTGCGGTGAGGACACTGAAACAGTTTCTGGCTGCTCCTCGTTCGTATTCACCTGATTCTGCATAGCTTCCTAAAGAGTGGAGATGGTAAAATGATTTAAATACATACATGATTTACACTGTAATACCATTTGTAATGTGAGCTCATATTAAGGACATACTTAAAGGATGCACAATAACCTGACTCCTTAAATTGGTCTGCCACATGGTTACTCCACAAAACAGCTTTAAACAAGGCATTATTTAAAATTAAGGTTAGCCAACGGGTAAACTTCACTAAACGATGACTCCTACAGCAGTATGCCTTAGGAGCAATGAGATTAATTGGTTTGTCAGTTGGCTGCTTCCCTCTTATGAACCGTCCTGTTAGTTTGTACACAGTATCTGACAACTATTTTGGTCTACTTCGATCGTTGGCTACATTAAATAGACCCTATGATTCCTAGGTCTTTAGGTGATGTACAAAGTCTAACCTTCAGCATGAAATTCAAACAGAATGGATTTTAGATTTTTCTGCTATAAACACTATTAGAAAAAGACATTACCCCCAAGAGTAGCTGACCCAATATCTTGGCAGTTGTTTTGAACAGAGAAGGAAAAGGACCCCCAGGAGTCCTCGGACCACAGGCTGGGAACCACTGGATTAGACTTTACACCTACTGCTTCCCACAGTGAACAAATTTATCACCGAACCACGGCCCAAATTTAATTCAGCCATACATTAGCGAGGGACTGGAAGATTAACTATAATTAACGTTTTCCAGTAGCAAGCATTTTGAGCAGCAGGATGCAAACAAATAAATTAGTAATATAAACCTTGGTTGTAACCATATTTGTTTCAAGCTAAGAGGCATTTCTGTCTGAATATAAACACTAAGACAACATTTGCAAAATTTACAGCAAGATTTGCATTGCCCACCTCAATCTGCCAAAGTTATTAACACAGGTCAGGCTGTTAGCACAAAAGATGTAGTATGTTCCTTGTTATAGGTTCTGAAGACACCGGGAAATAGTTTAAATAGTCACTGCACAGCAACATCAAATACATTGTCAAGTCAGAACATCCTGCACATTGTACTGACCTGCAGTATGACCAAAAGTTCTGGGTTACTCTTGCCCAGCGCTATATCAAATGCAGTTTTATCGAACTTGCTACAGGCGTGCACATCAGCGCCATACTTAATGAGCATCTCCACAACATCACGATGGTTGTGTTCTGTTGCCCAGTGCAAAGCAGTCATCTTCAGCATATCCTTGGCATTGATATCTGCCCCGTTCTGAAAGTGAGCAAAAATGTGACAAGCAGTAATATTAGATGACAATAAGAACCTCTTCACGGCATCAGCGAGGAAGACTCACAAAACAAGATTCAAACCAAGAAAATAACTCTGTAGCTCCATCCTAGAATAAGTGGACTCATACTACTCCAGAGGTCCAGAAGTCACTTTTTAGTCTCTCAAGAAAAATCCACACTATCAAAATGTCGACATCTCTCAGAGACCCAAGCAGTCGTCCTCCGGTGCGAAAAACAAATCTTATGGAGGTTTACAGGGAGAGGACAGACTACTAGGATCTAAAGCCAATGGAGGATGAGATGATTAAACAATCTCCCTAATACAGAATACGATGACTGACTGGTGCTACCTAGAGCAAACTAACAGTCCTGACGATTACCCCGGATAGATTGATCTACATAAATGGGGTCGAAGCATCGACATTTTGATAGTGTGTATTTTTGTTGAGAGACTAAAAAGTGACTTCTGGACCTCTGGAGTAATATGAGTCCACTTATAGAAGATCGCAGAGAATTTATGTTTTGACCACATCTTGTATATAGTGTACAGAGCACACTTGCACAAACGTTTTTCACTACATTCACTTTCACTGCGCCATCACTATAGGAGCACCGTAAGGATTGAATTCAAAATTAAGAATTACTGTTTTTTTTTTTAATAAAGATATAATAGAATATGAATTGTTGACAAAATTTGCACACACTCTAATTCTGGACATGCAGAGGAATGGTTAAGTTTCAGACATAAAACGTTCTTTTGACCACCTCTCACGAGATTTCAGCAGATGAGAGTACTGAAAGTATTTTGTCCACTTGCTAACTTTAATTTTAGAAGAGGACAGCCATCATGTGAGTTTTCTTGAAGGGGCAAGCACCTCAAGTATGCTTCCCCACAGACCCCAACCCTCAAATATAATTTCAGATCACCATTGCTAAAATAGCTCAAAACAAGCGTTTACCCTAACCAGCAGTTCTACAATGTGCGTGTGACCATCAGCTGCTGCCATATGCAATGGGGTTCTGTCCACTTTGGTACGGGCATCTCTGCTGACACCAGCACGCAGAAGAACTTCAGCAGTGGAATAGTGTCCATACTGAGCTGCCAGGTGAAGAGGAGAAGTCCCCAGCTGGAATCAAAAAGAAAAGAGCACGTAAACGCACTACAATAGCACTGCTGTATCAGGATCTGGCACAAAAACCGCCAACATCAAGACAGATAGGAGCATATTGTACTCCACATAGTCCTGCTGGTGCAGCCACTCGGAAACAATCACTCGCTATTATGCACATTTTAGAGGGACCAGAATGCTCAGAAATTGCATTCAACGCTCAATTGAGAACCATAAAAACCAATGGGATCACAATGCCATTTATGGTAATTGTGCTGCAAACATGGTTATAGAAAGTTAAAAAGTGACACAGCATGAGTTGGTCTAACTATATGTAAATGCAGGTAAACCATGCTCTCTCCAAAGGATTCAGATAAATAATTATAAATGTTAATCAGACAGTGGCCAAAGTATTAACTAATAGTGACGTGATGCCAAAAGGAAAGGCTGTCAGATGCTAAGAAAGGTTTAGAATTGTCCTTCTGTAATCTCATAATAACCCCCCTCGTAGTCTAGAGATAATTTAAGATGCTAGTTTAACAGTGGTGCAGCAGTTCCTGCAGTACGACGTGTATTCCTAAATATAACAAGGTAGGTCTAAAAGCAGCAACGGGTACTTGGATAACCATCATCGTCGAGCACTGGGTTCTTTTTTTTTTTTTTTTTAAACCACAACACTTTCTGTAGCCGTTTAAGAATGGGGGTACTGTAACAAAAGCAAGTGGGTCTTTGGTCCACTTTTGCGCTTGGCCATAAAGCAAAAGCAGGTCTCCGAAGTGAAGCTTGAGAATTCTACCCTATATCCAGTGCCACTCGAATTATGCGGCAGAGGGCCAAATTATACGGTAGTGTTGAGTAAATTATGCAGCAAGAAAAAGCAAATTAAGCTGCTTAATACAGCACATTTTGCATTAGCATTACTTCATTTTTTGTCACTTTTATACTTGTTACTCACTGCCTGGGCATTGGTTGCACCTCATTAATACCAATTTCATTTCCAAATACAGCAATAAGCAACAGAAAAGAAATCAATCAACTTTTGCAAAGGGGCCTTCCACTGCACCACAAAAACGTGTCACCATTTTTAGTAACTGTTGAACCTTTTAAGCTAGCAGTGAATTTGATTTTTTTGTTCAAAGCTGCAGATTATGCAGCAGATCATGGATTATGTAGCAAATCAATATTTATATGTTATACGTTGCAGATGCACCAGCGCAAAATTCCAGTGGCCCCTGCCTATATCCCAAAGTTAGCAAACCGAGAAAGAGGGGGAAACAGCTTCATTAACTGAGCGCAAGTCTCATACCTTGAATCGGTCTCACTTTCTGAACGTGTGGTGTGCGACGTCCTGAAGCATAGTCTCACTCATGGTGATAGTTACACACATTGGTGAAGGGTCTCTTGTATGTGGTGAAATTTCAAGCCTAGGAGCACTCCTCACTTTTTAGTCCAGATTTTCACCTTTTGATGTACAGGCGCATTAAGGGCCTGATTTAGATCTTGGCAGTAATGGTTCCATCGTCGACTTTTCGACTGAAAACCCATCTGCCACCGCGACGGTCCTCCAGCCATATTTAGACGTTGGCAGTTCCATAGACAAAACTTGCATTAGTCCTGCCATCTCTGCCAAAGAAATAATGCCCACATTGTCAGCACAACAGGGAAAAGTGGCTGAAGGCAGGGTCCCAGACACTTTTCCGCCTGTGCAGATTTCGATGTGCCCTTACCTACACTGCGGTCCGACCTCCATTTTGAGTTAAAAGTTGGGGTGGGGTGAAAATTCACCTTTTTTCCCGTAATCCACCGAGTCTACGAATGGACACAACTAGACAACACCTGCTGTCACTACTGCCACCAACCCACGGAGAAAATCTGCCCCTCCCACCCCCTGATTACTGCCGGACTTGAAGGTCGGGACGCTGCATTGCCAGGGTGTGTTGGGTGGGCACTGCACAAGAGGTCGGGACCACTGCAGGCATATACATGTAACTAATTTTTTTCAAATCTCTGTGACATGCATATGTCGGGGACACAATTGTGTCACACATGGCTGGGGACCCAGGCATAACACGCCTATCACCCCCATACACAACTTTCATTGTGGTTCATCATTCATTGCAAAATGAATGCTGGCACCACAATAATAATTCACTCACACTGGACAACGGTGTCCATGTTTGCGCATTGCAAGGGGTAGGTTTTTGCTACCTGTTGTGTATGTGTGTCTGTACATGTAATATGTGTGCGGATTGACTGAGGTGGTGAAGCTGGAGTGGGTGGTGTGGTTGTGTCTGTATGTGTCACTTGCATGTGACATCAATGTTGTGTATGTTGTGTTGCCATGTGACACGTTTCGGTGAGCTGTTGTGCGGCCACGTCACGATGTGTGTAGTTGTGTTGTTTGCTGTGGTTGTGTCGTATGTGGGTGCAGTGTCAATGGTGTGTGTATTCTGTGTCATGGAAGTCACAAATGAAACTGGTACGGAGGCAAAACATTTGCTCAAACTATATTAATGTGCATAAAAATATGAAAATATTGAGATAATACTACAACCGAAAGTCTCATTATGCTGCATAATTTGCCTCTGGTTGTAGCACAATTAAATTGACCCAAACACACAATTTGGTCCTTCACTTTTAGGTTATAGCAGTTTCTGACCTTAGGCAAGGCCGGCGGGTAAAGCGAACAAAAATCACCAGCCCATGGAAATGGCAGAGACATTGCAAAAAAATTACTCCAGGGCTTTTCGGCAATGCTAGGGCAGACAAAATATTTTATACCTAACCTTTGTCCTGTATTTTAAACAAGAATGACAGGCAGACGACAGCGGGAAAAGTCTTTTGACTTATTATTCACTGGCTTTCACACTTTCTTTTGCTCCCCCCCCCTTCTCCAAAATCCCCAAGTTCATAAACAGAGAGGAAGGGGGAAGTAGCTACTGCACACATGCACGTTTTAATGCTCAGTGTCTGCGATTAATTTTTCTTTCTTTACTTTAATCTGCAGATCAAGAACAAAAAACTAAACATAAAACCAATACATACGCTTTCACGCCAAACTTAACCAAACACAAAAACGTCTCCAAATGGTGTATAGGCAGTGGAAGGTTATATTTGCAAAGTTTCATCTCATGGTTTCATGAGTTGTGCACGCAACATTTTCTGTGGGGAAGGGCTATGTCCTGTACGAAAACCTCATGTTAACGTGCCAAATTTATGGAGTTTCCGTTTTTTTATACCTTTTGGCTTGTTTGACCAATATGGTCTGACTTGACAGATCACCTGCTGCCAGACAATTATGTGACAATCACCAGCAGAGAGGCTTTGGCTCCACCTATATGTTGGGAGTGAGGAATTCATATTCTGATGGACAGAAGTTGCGTGCTTCCACAAAAAAGTGCTTACCCTGCACACACCTTTGATCATTTTGTTGATTTATTCAGCTGCCTATGGTAGAACTCTTAGGGACACACACACAACACTGTAATTCTATTTTAAGGAGTGATCTCTGTACTTCTGTAATAATGTAGTATGTGCAAAAATGCAATAACAGAAAAAAAATATTTGCACTAATCTGTATTTTTTGGGTGCAGCACTGGTATTTTTCTTTATGTGCAGATTGCCAGTGAGTTAACAGATTAATATATTTCAGTCATATCAAGTAAAAAAAAATATATATATGGGTTTCCTCTCTATTCTCATTAGTTTTTTGGGTACACTCAAACCAAACACAAGATTTACCCAGTCAGTAGTGAAGGGAGCACCATTTGCCATTAAGCTCCGCACTTCATCATCCTGTCCTTTGCGCGCTGCTTCCAGCAACCGCTTCCCCAGGTCCACCAGCGACATCTGTAGATAAACACATTAAATATGATAAAAATAATTCATAACCACAGCAGTACAGGACACATTGAGATCCTAAGAAATGTTATTGTATTTCACAAGTTACCCTGTTGGGTCCATGTTAGGAGTCACTTTGCCACTGTCTTCACTTGCAGCATTAAGAAGACTGATAAGTCAAACTGTACCACTATATTGCTTTCTCTGTGTAAAGGCACACAACGCTGCCCAACGACGCCGGTCGTTCGAGAGATAAATGAAAATTGGACTGTATTGTGGTATCTCAGCCATACTAATCCTTCATATGGTTTTGGAACAAGCAATATCAACAAAAACACCTTAACTCCTGCACATGGGCAAGCCACCTGAAAACTTCTCATTGGTCATCCACTTGTGTAACCTAGCAGAACAGTATGCAGGTCTTGTGGGTCTAGGAATTTGCACTGATCTATGACATCCCCAAATAGCCTAATACCTTAATTACGGATGGTGGGAGGCGAAATCCTTGTAGTGCCTTCATTATACAATCTCAGACTTATTCAACTAGGAGACCTTAATTGAAGGACTTTATTCAGGAAAGGGTGCCGTTCACCATAACCAAGCTGTTTTGATTCCGACAGACATTTAGGAAGAGACATAAAAGATTCTCTAAAATGTTTCAGCAAACCATAATTGGTAGGCTCACAGTAAGGCTATATGCTCACTGTGGTATTGGAGCAGCGTTTTTATGCTAAGATCCAGTTTTGAAATAGTTCTATAAACATATCCCTCACCGACAATCATTTATTGCCACATACCCCATTTTCTTTTGCTTCTCTACATTCCTACAAGAACTTTTTTCTACAGGACGTAATTCTGCTCACTTCTTTGGAGGGTCTTTTATCACTTTTCATATATCATACACAATACTAAGATTAAATATAAACAATAAAGCTTCACATTTCTGATTTCGTTTTTACACAAATAGTGGCATAACATATATAGCGCAAAGGCAAAGATGAAACTGTTTTGTTAAGTCTAACAAGTTAAAATACACACATAGATAACAAGCATAGGCAAAGCTAATAGGTCTGCCCTATGAAAGAGCTATCGGCTTTGTCAATACGATTTAGCCATGTTGTACTCCAGGTTGGCAGCTATTCAGAATGGCAAAAGTGGAAAGGAATGGAAAGTGGAGTGTCGTAAAGTAGAGTGGGGTGTTATGGAGTGGCGTAGAGAGGCTTGGAGCAGTGTAGAGTTGAGTAGCGTGGAGTGGAGTGGAATAGAGTGGAATAGAGTGAAAGGGTGTACAGTGTTGTAGAGTGGAGTGTCAAAGAAGAGTGGAGTGGCATAGTGTTGTTGAATGGTATAAAGCAGACTGGAGTGGCGTAAAGGGAGCTGAGTAGAGTGGCGTAGAGCTGAGCAGATTGTTGTGGAGTGGCACAAAGTGGAGTAGTGTAGTAGAGTGGAGAACAGTGTCAGAGTGGAGTGGCGCAGAGTGTCAGTGTAGAGTGGAGTACTGGCGTAGAGTGGAGTAGGGTAGAGTAGTGTGTCATAGAATATAGTGGAGACAAGTGGCTTGAAGTGGCATACTGGGAGTTGCGTGGAGCATCAGAGTGGATTAGTGTTGTAGAGTGGCATAGAGTGGAGTACAGTGAAGTGGCATAGTGTGTCAGAGTGAAGTAGAGTTTTTGAAGTAAAGAGTTAAAGTGGAACAGTGTGTCCTAGAGTGAAATGGCAAAGTAAACTAGTGCAGAATAGATTGGCTTAGAGTGAACTGGTTTGAGTAAAGTTATGTAGAGTGCACTGGCGTAAAGTGAAGTGGCGTAAAGTGAAGTGGCGTACAGTAAGTACAGTGGCAGAGTAGTGGTGCAGTGCAGAGTAGAGTGCAATGGTGAAGAGTGTAGTGACACAGGGTGGAGTACAGTGGTGCAGAGTGCAGTAAGGTAGAGTAGATTGTTTCAGAGTAGAGTGAAGTTGTGCAGAGTTTTACATAGCATAAATATTACTTATCTAGCTAAAATCAAATTTGTCATCCGCGTCATACATGGTGTGCTATTTAAGTGTTATGTTACAGCCTCGTAAATAGAGAGTAATCTGCATTACCTTTTCCTATAAACGCTCTCACTATGAAGTCAGCCAAAAGCAAACTAAACACCCAGCTCCCTCGAAGACACAACTTGACATTTGACCTCTGTTTTTGAATGCCCAACAAATGTGACAAGATAAAAAGATTTAAAAGCCTGTTTACAGAAATTGAGCTGTGGAAGAATACAGTAAACATGGTTTGCACAACAGGAGGGACAAACAAACTGGAGAGCCTAAAGCAAACAAAGCCAGCAAATAGAAAGCCACAAAATGTGAGTTACAAACCACAAAGCCAACGGTAATCAACAGGCAGAATAGAATGCATGTGAACAGAACAGTTGATAATCGTACCAAAAGTATTCAGAGAGATAAAAACCATAGGAAAAAAAATGAATTAGACTACCCAATGCACAACGGATGTTCACTCAGGCGCAGCCATGTACGTTTGCCACTAATTGCGTAAAAATAACTCGTTTTGTAATCACACACATCCACAGCCTTTTTGCCAAATTTTTGACAGGTAATCTTGGGGTATTTCTGAACCACAATACTGGTCCTATTTAAAACTAATAGCATAGAAAATAGTCTCTCTTGTACATAAAGGGCCCCCTTATGGAATGTATGTGCCCACTACCTTCAAATACTTTGACTTTAAAGCATGTACCTTGCACCATAACTAAATAACAGAACTCCGAGGACAAGTCAGAGTAAGAAAATCAAAGAATGACATTTTTAGAACAGTCTGTAGAAGAGTGATAGTTCATGGAATGAGCAGGTCATGTTATACCAGCTGAATGTCTTTCCATACCTGGCTTTCCTGGGCATGCAGGTCTACTGGTTGGCTGGAAGAGATGTTAGGACTTTGGAAGGGTGAAGAAGTTGTAACTTGAGTAAGATATCCAGTGTTCAGTCAATTCCGCTTAGAGCATCCAACCCATTCTGCATCTGCATGTAAATAAGATCAAAGAACACAAATAGGTGCATTAATATCTATTCAACTGGCCTGGCTGCAAGTCAACATTCAGAAAACAAGGTACTTTGTTTTTTAAATGCCTTTTCTGATGAATACTCAATCTAAGCAGAAACGTAAAATCTAGAAGTATCACCAGGACACTTCTAGGTAGGTTTTGATAGTTACATATTAGTGAAGTGTCCCCCAAACCTTTGCCCCTGCAAACTTTTCCGACTCTGCAAGAGGGTTCAACCAATTCATAAAATGGTGGCATGTGACCATAAATCCGCTATCTGGGTCAAGTTATGTTGGTTTTAACTAATTACCTCTGCTCTGGAGTTCACAAGAAGAACATGTATCAAATTGACACAATTCTAAATGTTACTGAGGACTGAAAACAATACAAGAGGTAGAGGTAAAACAAATCTGTTTAAAGAGCAATTTAGTTTGTTTTCAAATAGATATTGTATCTTATAACTGCTCCTTCTTCATCTACTGGAAACTCTCTAAACAATGCCTCTAATTTGGGCAGGGTGCAAGAAAGCATCAACAAAAACAATGAAATTCAGAATCAAGTATTGAGTATTGATATCAAAGTGAAGGAATTCAGAGTCCTTCAATAATGCTTGGAAGATGTATGCAAAGCTAGTGACACTCCTGGCAATGCCAAGGACTAATATCTCCAGCAAGACCACCACAGTGTTGCCTATCATTTAGTCTAGTGGGACAAATATCTTGTGGTGGGTAATTACAGGTATACAACTACAATCAATCTTGAAATGATTTTACTTAGTCGCTGCTCGATCTGTTTTGCTCCAGAGAAAAATCACACAGTCTTCACCCTCTCCACATACAATAATCAAAATTTAATATCCATTGAGGATTGAAGCTCTGTGACCTATCCACAACCTTCGAAGAATAAATAGGGCAGAACAAATCCAACGGGCAGCTTCACATCAGATTAAACTAGGGCAAATCTTTGTAAGAAAGGTGGTCACAATTTCAACAATACCTTTCCACGAAAGAGAAGAACTGCAGAGAGAAAATTGACACAAACATTCACAGTCTACCTCCAGCGATTTTAGCAATTAGGAATTTATTTTGCCGTGTAAAATGCCTTGAAAGCCAAGAAAGGGCTAGCCCACCAGAAACTCAATACTAACACCAAAACTATAAGAGAAAGTCATGAACGAGGATGTTTTCAGAATAAGAAATAAAGGAAATCTCAAATGTTGAACTTGGTACATTCTAAATTTCCCTCAGCAAATAGCTTCTAAATAGTGTTTGACTCCCTGCTACTTAAGTCTATCCCTAGGCAGACACTTAGACTGTGGACTTCCCCACTGAAGGGGATCTTATCCATTTTGGTAGGTTGAGAAGGATTCTGGCAGCCGAGTTCTGAATGGTCTGTAGCCTTCTGGGGAGTTTTTTTGTTGACCCCAGGAAAGAGCGTGTTCCCGTAGTTCAGCTTGCTTGTGACGAAGGTGTGCATTGATGGTCTTACAGGTGCTGATTAGGAGCTATTTGAAAATCTAATTCAGTACCTACAAGGTAAGGAAGTTTAGGGTGGGGGCGGCATCAATACTGAGGTTCTTGGTGTGGGTGACAGTCCTACCTCTTCTGGGCACCAGATAGAGTCCCAAGGTGAAGTGCTCATTCCAAAGATCATGATTTTGATCTTGGTGTTCAGCTTCAGACAGTATGTCTTCATCCAGTTTCAGTCATGCAGGCATTAAACTTCATCCAGGTACTAGGCGTCTCGCCCATGAAGAAGAGAATTAGATGGGCGTCCATGGCATAGGAGAGGATGTGGATGTCATGAGAGCGGAAGATGCTGGCTAGAGGGATCATATATGGTGTTGAATAGGGTCAGGCTCAGGGAGGATCCTTGTAGAACTCCACAGATGATATAATTTGATGTCAAAGTTGTACGGTGCCTGACTGACTTCTTCCAGTCAGAAAGGAACAGATCCACCTGAGGGTATGTCCTTGTATTCCGAAATTTTATAGGTGTTGGATGGGGTGGGAGACCGCAGTGGAGAGTGTGTCAAACGCAGAGAAGAGGTCCAGAAAGATGAAGGCTGCTTTGTCTCATCTGATCAGAGTTATGAGGATGTTAACCGTGGCAGCGATGAGTGCAGTTTCAGTGCTGTGGTTGGGTCTGAAACCAGACTGACTGCTGTCAAGGAGTTGATGGTCGTTGAGGTAGTCGGTGAGGCGCTTGTTGACAATTTTCTGTAAGACCATTGACAGGTGCAGTAGTTGGCGAGTATTGAAGGGTCCGAAGAGGGTTTCTTAAGCAATGGAAGGCCTGTTGTGTGTTTACAAGCATCTGGTAAGGTCATAGAATGGGTGGAGGCATTCAGAATGGGTGTGAGCATGGTACTAATGGGTTGCAGTCCTCTGACGTAGGCACGGTGGAAGCAGGGATCTGATGTGGCCCCCAAGTCGATGGGCTTCATGGACTCTGTGGTTAGCACTGGTTCTTGGGATAAGACTGGAAAGCTTTGGAGGTCTGTCTGGTCCAGTTGCGGGTTGAAGTTTCTATAAAGGGTGGTGATTCGGTTTCTGAAGAACTGAGAGATTGTTGCAGAAGGCATGCAAGGGGATGATCGAGTTGGAGGTGGCTGCTGTTGAGATGAAATCCTTCACAATGGCAAATATTTCTGTTTCTGCTGGTACTACCATCAATGCAGTCCTCCAGAGCAGTGCTTTTGGTGGTCTGGATCATTTGGTAATAACATCTCAGGGTGCATTTTCTTGACTCATGCTCCATTTGCACTTTAGTTGTCTGCAGTGATATTTCATCATTCAAAGTTCCTCTCCGCACCACCTGGTCTGAGGTCTAGAGCTTGTTGTATTGCTGTGTGCTCTTCCTACAACATTTGTCAAAATTAGGCTCATTTTAGGCGGTAGACACACCAAGATTACAGTTAAAATGAAATAAAAGAAACACATCCACCTACAATGTGAGCAGATGGAAAAAGTAAAACCCAATTCTATAAAAAGCTGAACTTGTGAACATATTTCCATGAAAAAAGATCCTCTTAGTGGCACTTCTACAACAAAATGGTGGCGAGTTCTCAAACAATTAATGCTGCCACGTGCTCCTTCGTTAAGGCTCTTTGAAAACAGGAAATGGAATAAAAGTTAGGACAGGATGTTCAATTCAGTGCTAGCTGCAGAGCACAGGAAATAATAAGAATGAACAAATCAATACTGTGGATGATAGCATGCGGGAACAGAGCAGCAGTTCCACTAAGTTTATTGTTTATGTTAGTCAGTAAACTAAACATGTTCAATGATCAAACTACACCACTGGCAAAAAGAGCTTAAAAAGATGGTTGCATTATTATCTGAAACAAGGGGATGGATTTTTAACCAGACGATTCCAGCTGACTGTACCAAACGTCTCCATTACCCAATCCAGTACACACTAGTAATAGTCAATAACCCTTGTGGGTAATGGACATTACCATATTACGATTCTCTCTGCATTGATCACCTATATAAAAGTTTGTAGTTGATATTTCATCAGTTTTACTATAAGTGAATTGCCCAGTTACAAGAAAATAATTTTCTTTTTGATCTTACTGTTTTCTCGTGCGACATTAACAATCATTCTTGGAGGGGAGCTGCATCTGAGAAATAATCAGGCAAAAAAAACTAAAGGAACAAAAGATTTCAATTCATGCTGAAAACATGATGTGTACCTCCAAGAGCACCTTCTTCGTTATTATGTATGTTTTAGAATAATAGTAATGTATTTGAACCAACTGTTAAACTGTGAAGCAGATGTTAATATCCATATAACCTTCTTATTTTTGCCTTTCCCTGATGGGAAGCCAAAAGGTCAGCTGAATGACGTACCCCATGATAGTAATGTTTTGTAAGATGGGTCCGCTCCACCTCTTTACCTGGACAGATCTTAGTAAAGTGTGGAGAAGGCTAAAGTTAGCACTTTTAAATAAATACAAATTGTGCACAGAAACATCACAGATGGTTGGACTGCTCCTATAAAATCATTTCGAAAATGTATTGACACATCCAAACAGCAGTCACAGCTATCAACTAACAAGTACAACCACAGAAGGGTAACTTATCTGCTAACCATGCACCTAGAGTTTTGCTCAAATTCATCAATGACATGCATTCCTCACAATCCACGTCCCCTGAATCAGGTTTATCAAACCATTTTCTATGTTAGAAATGTTGCTTATTAACTCTTTGCAAGCACTACGGTGCCTAAATAAAGGTGGGGAGGGAGAGGAAAATGTGACAAAGAACAGGAGAGCAAATATGCATGCTCCAATTGATCAACTGTACAAAAGTGGTAACCCACTTTCAGTGAGAAATCAAGTACATGTAATATGGCTACAGACCAAACACCAAGAAAAACCACACTAAGGAACACTACTCCAACCTGTCAAAAAATCAGAACAGTAGTCACATTGTGAGAGCACTAATTGTTTGTGGCTTCGGAAATGCTACTCTTGGGGAAAAGGCAGACTGCTTGGGGCACATTCCTACCACTGGGCATTAGGCCCAGCTGTTTGTAACAGCATAAAACCTCACATGTGGCTCCTTTACAATCTTTTACAGCGGGGATTTCCAGATTATTTTCACTGGACCACAGTGAGATACAACCCTACAATAGTTTTCCAAGCTGTCTGGGCCCGTTCATAGTTTCATAACTCCATGTACATCAAACCTTGCATGAATTCGTTTTAGTATTAAGAAATCCAGGATGTAACTAGCATGCACTGTATACCATATTAATAACTCAATTGAAGAATGGCTAGGGAAAGGCAGAGTAAGTATATTGCATAGTTATGTGGCCTTAAGTACCCTTAATGCTGTGGAGAGTTCAACAGACTGAATGCCTGGACAGAGTGAGCCTGTCCTCTTGTTTGATTTTGTGAAGTGGATGCTGAAGAACTGCCTGGACAATACAGACTCAAAGCTCGAGAGGACAAGCAATGGTTAAAACCATAGCCATCCTAGACATTTTGAAGATTTCAAGTGAAGTTAAAACGGTTTCCTTATACCTAGGTGTGCAGGGACAGAGTGAATATAATTGACTTTAGGTAATTTGTACAGATTTGATTAAAGAAATGTGTGTGTGGGGGTGCCCAAAACATCTAAGAAAAGATGGTTTAAAAAAAAAAAAAAATTTACACAAATAACGATGCACAAAGGAGTGAACACATATGAAAATAAGTTCCACTGATATGGGCGGCCCAAAGGCAATCTTCGCTGCTCACAAGTCTCTAAAAAGCAACCACCAGGATCTTCTGATGACACGGCATGCCAAACAAATCGGAGTTTGACTATGCAAGCACTTAAGCCAAGGTACAAAGTCTAAGTGAATCTGGTCTGACCTACATCAAGCGATTGTCTCAAAACACAAAGGACTACCCTCTTCGGAAAGGTGAAAAATTGGCAGGTCATCAGCATGATCTCTTAGGGCAGATGAACTGATAATCATGCAGGCCACACAGTAAGAGTAGCCAAATCACATGCTCACAATGGATCCTCCCCGTTAGCCACTCTTCCCCAGTTATTAGGAAGGATCCCATAAAATGTTTTAATGGGAAACGTTTCATCAATGAGACAATTCTAGCCCTTTCAGAAACGTCAGTGACCGAGTACTTTAACTACTGCTTTTATTAGGATCTCAAAATTAAAGAAGCAGTTGCAAAGAAAATGAGTCTGGCACTGGGTCCAAGTCTTTTCGCTTAGACAGACTAGGTTTTATTTACTTACAATTATAACCATAAAAAGAGCATAACAACATAATACGTACATTTCAAAAGGACAAGGCAATATACGCTGCCGGGCCCACAACAATTAAAAAAAAGATTTAAAAAAAGAAAGAAAAAATAAATAAATAAACACACAACACATTGGCTAAAAGCAAAACGATTTTTCGGTCTTAAAAAAAATACATTTTGCTATGGTAGCACGAAATGGAACTACTTTACTACCTTATAGGTTGATGTGTTCCGTGTGACAGGGAAAAAATGCTTTCACTCACTGTGAAGTTGGCCACTGGCTAAAGTGGACTAAACAAACGTCAGGTGGTGCAATATGTGAATAACGCAACAAATTACTGGTTGAAGAGGGCTGGCTGAAAGTCCTGTTAAACAACTATATTATACAGGGAGTGCAGAATTATTAGGCAAGTTGTATTTTTGAGGATTAATTTTATTATTGAACAACAACCATGTTCTCAATGAACCCAAAAAACTCATTAATATCAAAGCTGAATATTTTTGGAAGTAGTTTTTAGTTTGTTTTTAGTTTTAGCTATGTTAGGGGGATATCTGTGTGTGCAGGTGACTATTACTGTGCATAATTATTAGGCAACTTAACAAAAAAATATATATACCCATTTCAATTATTTATTATTACCAGTGAAACCAATATAACATCTCAACATTCACAAATATACATTTCTGACATTCAAAAACAAAACAAAAACAAATCAGTGACCAATATAGCCACCTTTCTTTGCAAGGACACTCAAAAGCCTGCCATCCATGGATTCTGTCAGTGTTTTGATCTGTTCACCATCAACATTGCGTGCAGCAGCAACCACAGCCTCCCAGACACTGTTCAGAGAGGTGTACTGTTTTCCCTCCTTGTAAATCTCACATTTGATGATGGACCACAGGTTCTCAATGGGGTTCAGATCAGGTGAACAAGGAGGCCATGTCATTAGATTTCCTTCTTTTATACCTTTTCTTGCCAGCCACGCTGTGGAGTACTTGGATGCGTGTGATGGAGCATTGTCCTGCATGAAAACCATGTTTTTCTTGAAGGATGCAGACTTCTTCCTGTACCACTGCTTGAAGAAGGTGTCTTCCAGGAACTGGCAGTAGGACTGGGAGTTGAGCTTGACTCCATCCTCAACCCGAAAAGGCCCCACAAGCTCATCTTTGATGATACCAGCCCAAACCAGTACTCCACCTCCACCTTGCTGGCGTCTGAGTCGGACTGGAGCTCTCTGCCCTTTACCAATCCAGCCACGGGCCCATCCATCTGGCCCATCAAGACTCACTCTCATTTCATCAGTCCATAAAACCTTAGAAAAATCAGTCTTGAGATATTTCTTGGCCCAGTCTTGATGTTTCAGCTTGTGTGTCTTGTTCAGTGGTGGTCGTCTTTCAGCCTTTCTTACCTTGGCCATGTCTCGGAGTATTGCACACCTTGTGCTTTTGGGCACTCCTGTGATGTTGCAGCTCTGAAATATGGCCAAACTGGTGGCAAGTGGCATCGTGGCAGCTGCACGCTTGACTTTTCTCAGTTCATGGGCAGTTATTTTGCGCCTTGGTTTTTCCACACGCTTCTTGCGACCCTGTTGACTATTTTGAATGAAACGCTTGATTGTTCGATGATCACGCTTCAGAAGCTTTGCAATTTTAAGAGTGCTGCATCCCTCTGCAAGATATCTCACTATTTTTGACTTTTCTGAGCCTGTCAAGTCCTTCTTTTGACCCATTTTGCCAAAGGAAAGGAAGTTGCCTAATAATTATGCACACCTGATATAGGGTGTTGATGTCATTAGACCACACCCCTTCTCATTACAGAGATGCACATCACCTAATATGCTTAATTGGTAGTAGCCTTTCGAGCCTATACAGCTTGGAGTAAGACAACATGCATAAAGAGGATGATGTGGTCAAAATACTCATTTGCCTAATAATTCTGCACTCCCTGTACATATAATTTGAGTAAGAGCAAAAGGTCTTGGGTGGCACCACACAAACATGAAGGATTAAAACACAATGTAGGAATATAGATCCCCATTAACTGGAGTGCTATCTTCCTGCCATTCAAATTACCACAACTCCAGACATAAACTGATGCTAGTCCCTTCACATGCAGATACACTAATGACTCATTGGTCGAGGAGTGGAAGGACAGATGGCACTCCCTCGGTAGGCTTATTACTAGTCTTGGGTGTCAACAAAACAAAGTGATGGAAGAGAGGTACCCTGAGGAACGCCTAAAGAAACCCCAACAGAATATGGCACAGTGGTCCTTTAGTCACACATTAAGCCACACACATTTTTTTTTATAAATAAAACACACACACACACATATATATATACCAAACCACAGCTTGGTTAAATAGCTGCATCTTCAAATGTGTTAATAGGATCTAAATATCTACTGTGTCAAAGGCAGTGTTTAATACCCGGCAGTGCCTGCATGGGTATGATGCTATTGTCTGAAGCAGTAAACAGATCCCCCAGAATGGTCCAAAGAGCAATGTCTCCTCCACGGCCAGAAGACCCATATGGATGTCATCCAATAGCTATTGTTGCTCAACAAAAAATCCAAAGAGAAGTAAAAGTTTTTAAAATAACTTATGAAGTCCATTTTCACCACAGACCAGAGCAATAATCGCCCAAATCAAGAGGGCGGGTCACAGCACTAAACATTAAAAAAAATAAAGACATTGCAGGGGATTCAAACAAGTTAAGAGGAAAACAAAGTTTTTGTCAAGTACAAACTGTTGAAATCAATTTGTATTTGGTCAAAAGCTTTGGTCCGATAAGTCACGATGATCGATGTGTGCCTAGCGGCCCTCCCGTCTGAAAGTTTTAGATGAAAATGCCTAACAATTTATAGAGGGTTGTACTTTTCTCAGATTATCATGGTATGTGTTTAGATGCATCTGGCCTAAAAAGAAATTTTACTTACACGGTATAAGGTATCCCAAAATGTTGCCGTTATCTGTGGGACCAACACATACAAACACGTCTATAAATAAATGCTCCTTCAAAGCATTTGTAAAGGAACAAAAATATATTCATGGTAAAATACGTTATAATAACAATAATGTCCAATAGCTTCTTATTGTAATAATAATCATTTTCATCTCTGCACCGCAATTGTCACTCCATGACTGCAATCAAGAGACTGCTGCCACAAAACGGTGTAGGGGAGAGTGGGAGGAAGGAGGAGAAATGTGTATCATATAGAAATATAAACCCATTCTGACAACTGCACAAACAGTAAATTACATCTTATGCAAATAATTTTCTTCCTCATGCTGTGTGCAGGGTCCTCCAATACAGCAGGTATCTACAAGTATTAAACTCGGAATAGATATATGGAGTATACAATGGAAAGCATAAATTACAAGGAAAAGTGCTTCTCGCCTAATGAACAGAGTGTGTGGCAGTACTGTAAGGTAAGACAAATTGGGACATTCAAACTCCACCTCCTCGTGATATTATGACATTAGCAAGCCAAGATAATTTTAAGTCTGCTGGGTATTCTCAATGAGTCGTACGTTCGTCACTGGAACACGGTGTAGATCGTTAAGTCATGACTTTGAATCCTTGCCAGTTCAACTCTACCTTCCACCCTACTGAAGCTCAGTAAATAGACATGAGTGGGTAACAGTAACATCTGGGACGTGAAGGGCCTAGAAGTAGCACAAGTGCGTATGAACCACAGTATCAAAAGTTAGCATTCTTACTATGTTATTAGTTGTGTATTACATTTATTACAATAATCCTTTCCCCTGCACCACAAACATGTAGCTTCCATTAAAAAAAAAACAAATCTGCGGTTTCAACTGATAGAAAACTGCCAGGCAGCTCAGATTCTTGAACCACAATAAGAAAACAAACATTTGCAATGCAATAGGTCCTGCATTTGCTTGAGTTAGAGTATTGGCATTGTATATTCATAACTGGACTTTTCTTGCCAAATAAATTGGTCAACCCGGACTCATAATTTCGCATTTCCTGCCATATAATTCCTGTGGCCCTGCATATGACTAAAGCTCTTCCATTTACCTTCGTCCTCCACCTGCAGCAAAAATTAAATATGTTGCCATTTATCATCTTAAGTTAAATCTACCATGCTAATTCCAATAGAATACCACTTTCACCACCCAACCATCAGAGTTGCTGGCTGGCTAACACAATTCCCCCAAAAAGGCACAAGACAGCCACAAAGGAGAAATAAACTAGAAGGGTCGCCCAAACATTTCAAGAGTGTTCAAACAGTCAGAGTAATAAGGATGCTAAGTTGGCCTGAATCATGGTCATAATTGTAATAAGGAGAGCTTATTAAAACATACAATTATCATATAAACCTTTATCAGATATAAACTTTTGGCATTAGGCTATAATGCTCAAAACATCCCCTAGAGGTCACCATAACAAAAATATCATTTTTAAGAAGCATGGTCATGTAACCATATTGTTAGCCCCAAGAGGGCCTAACCCCCATAAAGAAGCAGGAGCAAGTAATGCAGTGTAATCATATACTTAGCCCTTAGAGGGCGTTTTTAAGGCTAGCAGGCCTACTGCAATGATATTACAAACAACCCCTTTAAAACAAAACTTCTCCCAACTATAAAACAAAAGTTCTAGCCAAGGGAATGCTTAAAAGACACTGAATGGTGGGATGAGTTATTATTTTGGGGTCCTCACTATCACCTAGTGTGGGGACCGAGAGATGAAGTAGACAGAAAAAGCGTTTTGAAGGTAGTCCCATTGACCTAGCCTAGGACCACCACAGGCCGAGTTATGAGCAAAAATGTTTTGTGGAAGTAATGACCTTTAAAGCATCATGTGGGGGTTTTTCGTTCCACCATTATAGTATGTTGACTTCAATGCTCAGAACAGCCCCTAGGGAACCCCAAAATAAAAGCAGGATTTGGAAGAAATATGTTCATGTAACCATACAGTCAGCCCTTAGAGAGCATAGGCACATGAAAATAGAATGAGAGAAAGAAATGCAGTGTTACCATATATTTAGCCCCCTACAGGGCGGAGTGCATTATACATTTTCAAGGCTAGTAGGCCTATTACAATGATATTATAAACAAGGCCCATAAAACATAACTTCTCCCAGCTGTAAAATACAAGTTCCAGCCACGAGAGAGCTTATAAAGATAATGAATGGTGGGTGGTAGGGGTTATAATTTTGGAGTCCCCAGTAACAGTGTGGGGACCCAGAGATGATATAGACAGAAATAGAAATCAATCCAAGAGGTATTTATAAAGCATGGCTTATCAACCAGAGGGTCTCAAGGCGTAGGGGGGGGGGGGTGTAGGGTAGGATGCTGATCATTATAAGACCCAGGTCTTGAGGTCCTTTCTGAACTGGATCAGCGAGGGGGGATTGCTTGAGGTGGAGAGGCAGCACATTCCAGGTCTGCACAGCAAGGTAGGAGAAAGATCTTCCTCCAGCTGAGTTCTTACGGATCCTTGGGATGGAGGCGAAGGCCAGCGGAGCGGAGCTCTCTAGTGGGAGTGTAGAAGGATAGGCAATGTTTTTGAGGTAGGCGGGTCTGATGTTGTGTAGGGCCTTGCACGCGTGTGTGAGGAGCTTGAAGGTGATTCTTTTGTTGACCGGTAGCCAGTGGAGGTCTCTCAGATGTGCGGTGATATGGTTGTGGTGAGGGATGTCCAGGATTAGTCTAGCTGCGGCGTTCTGGATTATCTTGAGTCTTGCTTGGAGTTTCTTGGTAATGCCAGCATAGAGTGTGTTGCTGTAGTCAAGCTTGCTGCTGACTAGTGCCTGGGTGACTGTTCTTCTTGCTGCGATAGGTATCCATCTGAAGATCTTTTGGAGCAGGCAAAGCGTGTGGAAGCATGGTGATGAGGCAGCGTTGATTTGGCGAGCCATTGAGAGCGGGGGGTCGAAGACGATGCTGAGGTTGCGTGAGTGGCTGTGTTATGAGCAAAAACTTTTTTTAAAAGTAATGTCCTGCAAAGCATTATGGGCCAAGTTTCCGTGCCACGAATACTTTAATATGTTGATATGATTGCAATGCTTAGATCAGCCCCTAGACGACACCACAATGAAAATAACACTTGTACGAAACATGATCATGTAACTATATAGTTAGCCCCTGGAGGCATAACCATACAAAATGAAAATACCATTAAATAATACAGTGTAACCATATATTTATTCCCTAGAGGACAAAGTGCTTTACACATTTTCAGGGGTAGCAGGCCTAAAGCAATGATATTACAAATAAGGTGCTTAAAACAAAAGCTGTTCACAGCTATAAAACCAAAGTTCCAGCAACGAGGGCACCTAAAAAGACACTGAATGGTGGGAGGAGTTATCATTTTGGAGGCCCCACTAACCTAGTGTGGTGACCCAGAGAATTTGTAGACAAAGAGAGCATGTCATGCTGAATGTTTTGTAGGTGATCCCATTGTCCTAGGACCACCACAGGGTACCCAAAACATGTGTGTATGAAGACCAGAAACACATAAGTAGTCCACACAATAGTCAACATAAAATATGGCCAGCATAAAAATAAAGCAATCGAAAGCATGCCCACTGCTAGGGTCCCTCCATATGTACAGTTTGTTTTACTATTAACAAACCACACAAAATGAATAGAAACTACAAAATCTAGCTCACCAATTTTCAAAGTATTGCTGTTGAATCACCTGATGTCTCACATTCCAATATGTACAATTACAAGGTGCATCTTTCTTAGTCAGCCTACGTGCTCTCCTAATCACGAGTCCCAAAATTATATAACGCTTGAATGCCTATGAAACAGCACAACATGTATAGCTTCAGTGTCAAGTTAACATGCAACTGGATCTTCCAATCACAGCCCTGCCAACTCATAAACCACTTGTTTCTGCTTATCAATAGAAATAGGAAACAAAGGTAACCTATCTGATTACACGTAGGCAACACAGATTAGGATTGGCCCTCTGGTCACCACTGATTTAGCACACAGACAAACAGAACAAACACTAAAAACTAAACGTTTGTTATATGTCAGTTACACAGACAGGGACTTGCAAAAATATAATAAGAGATTATGTCATGCGACCTCAGACAATCATGGATAGTTTCTACTTTTTTGTTATATAAACTGATTATAGCCACCCTACTACATCCATTGAATACTATTCCCTTTCCACTAAGACATTACTAAATATGCAGGCCAATACCATTAATATGGACAATTAATTTACCTCCTCAATAAAACCTCAACCTTTCTTGAAAGATCTAGCCAACCGTATTAGCGCTTACAACTTGCCAGACACCATCCATACAAGCCACGTGCTTCCTGCACACATCATATTTAACCAAATCTACCTTTCTACGGATCACTTAGCAGACAGCCAGCACAGAACAAATCCTGACATCAGGAAAAACTGCCTCACTTTGGCTTCTACCGCACAAACTCACTTAATGATCATGGATTATCGGCCTAGCCTTAAAAAAAACACAATAGGGGGGGGGAATCACAAACAGAGGTTAACTATCTCTACCGCCTCGGAAACAAACAAAATCTTTACAAGCACCTAAATTTTCCAATCCGTAGCTCAAGTTCCCATGCTCTCACAGTAAAAAGCGTTACACTGTTCACTAGTCTCTCCGACAAGCATAGCAACTGCCTTGAATTTCTTGTCTTCTGGTGTGCACTCAGAGAAGGAGATATTTACAATTTGCAAAATAGGTTGATTTATTATTTTAAAAAACATTCTTGAACTATTGAGGAAAAACGCAAATTTCACCCAAACCTGGGCAGGAGGCAAATGTCCTAACGTATGACTATGGTTAATTCTGCTACATTTTGAGACATGTTAAACATCACCCACATACTATACATCAAGACTGAAACATTGTCAATTTGCATCTCAGCATAATTCCTGCAGTCGCAGCTAACGACAAAACGCAACGAATGCCCCCATGGAATGAATCAAATGATACAACGAACTCAATAGAAAGGCATTTCTGCATTAACTGCACACACGTAGCTCTGTCCATTCAATTTATAGTTTCGTATTTTGCTTTTTTGTGGGCTAGAATGCCCGTTTCCTTCTGCAGACCATTGCTCAGTGTGCATTCTCACTCACAGCATCATCGATTTACCGTAAGAGGCTTTATACAAAGGGGATCTGAATTTACCTAGGGCGTGTCCGACTGACGTGGACGCCATCAAGCACAAAACTCCAAGGACTACATTTTTTGGAGACGGGTAAAAGGGATCTTCAGAGGATTCTGAAGGTTGCTAAAAAAAATTAAAAAAATAACATTTGGAGTAAAGGGTACTGCGGAGCGGTTTTGTGTTTGAAGGCATCCCTGCGGTTTGGGGCTATAACCTCATCATATTGATGACAGCGGAGACTTCCACATAATGGGAATACCACCCCACATATCTGTGATGCGTATTTTATGTACAAAACACGCCTGCGTTGTACACGAATCAGGAAGGACTGAGCACTCTTGATCGCCCCAAACTGTGTGCACGTGGGAACTGCGTCAACCGACCCCACTTTAGCGGTCAACAATCCAAAGATGCCACAACTGTCTACTTGTTTAATCTCCAGTGAGACTGCGTATTTTACTGGGGGGTACGGTGAAATGTATTACCGGGCGAGAGGCCGCGCTAAAACATAAGGGGAAACAGATGCCATGTTATGGGCATAAGTGAAAACAACTCCAAGACAGACGCCCCACTTCCAACCGAGAACTGGCATATGTGGAGAACATCACCATGAGAGTGGCGTAGAGCGGCAATAATACGACTATAAAGCATGAGGCACCTTTTTCTTAGAATTGGACTGTACCCTTCCGAATTTAGGACGTTACAGTACTTGCAGGTCACACCGGCACGTACTGAAGTGAGTATATCGCCTACGAGTATGCCGGATGGGGGCGCCTTGGCGCCTTCACTATTCACCCTTCGGACACATAAAAATACAGCCATGCTGTCCGTCCAGGGGAGAGAGGAGCAGCGTTTCACACCGACATACACAGCCAACGACTGACCTCTCCGGTACTCACCCTCTCTGTCCCCGCCACTCTTCTCGCCACCGGTTTTAGAGTTTATTTTTTAAAAATATTATTTATTTCTCCCTCTCAGGAGGTTACAAAATGGCGGCCGCACCGGAAGTGAATGCTCGAAGGCCGTAGACGCTCTAGCTCGGAGGAGAGAGCAGCGAGAGAGGAGATCTGAAGGGGCGTGGCTAAACTTTTAGACAGAGACAAAGGACTAAAACGTGTGCAAGTAGTTTGGGGAAATGATAGCATCGACGCAATATCACGTGATTGAAACGTCACGCAGGGTAAACGCTGTGTTTTCCTCATTTTGTGGTAGCGGAAAAAGGTAGTCATAAAAAGAGTGAAGTAATTTAAAACATTTTTTTTTTGTTGCAGTTTTGTATTGCGCGGTCATGGTCGAAAGGCCTCAGAGCGCTTTACAGCGGTAGTAGGACACGTAGGTTCCAGCGGGTACAGTAATTAAACCCGAGGCATAATTTCAATGAATATCTGGGCTGGAAGTTTGAGGCGCTGGCGCCAAGTATTTCGTTGTGATATCGTATACTGAAATGAAAAATATTGAAACATACTTTCAATTTCTTTATGGTTTGATATTCTGGAACAGCCCGGAGCTGGTAGATGAAATATAATTCGCGTGAAATTGTATAGATTCTTCTTTAGCAATTTTAAGTCAGGGTCGGATGAGAGGATTATGCCTGTCGTCTTTTCCCCCCACTTTACAGTGGTTATCAAGTTCACTTATCTTCTACTATAACAACTACGTTTCCTAAGTTCACAGAGAAATCCCAATGAAATAACGTAACCTCAACAGTTACCATCTCGTGTCTATTATAACGCATTTTGTACTTTCTTCCTCTCCCTTCATTGCTTGGAACATAGTTAAGTTTATCCTTGCTTAATTCCTGTACTGTGATTTTAATGCAGTTTATTTTTCTGTGGCAAGTAGAAACGATAGGCTCCCAACTGGGGAAGTCCCTATCCTCAACCGGAGGGATGACACTAAGTGGTGGTGTGCAATGTCAGTCAGTGGCTCCTCAGTGCTCACAAACCATGCCCATTCTGAATAGGAGTGAAGGCCTCCCTGTAGGCTCCATGCATGCAGTGAATCCCCACTTTAAAGTGCTCTGTGCGCCAACTCCAAGACCCTCCCCAGCTTATGTGACACTGTAAATGCAGTGAGGATGCTCCCGAACAGAGAATCTTTTAATATTGAGCACCGGCGACCGGGGATGCTAAGGGCTACATACTTGGTCTTACTGCCATCACAGAATGGAATTCTTCAAGGATCACAAATACGTGCAGTATTTTGATGGAGTGGAAGAAGAGAACTTCCCAGGAAATTTCAGATCCCACAGGCGTATTAATGGACAGCTCCATATGCTGGTAATAAGACTCTTGAACCTGTTGGCCAAAGGAGTAACCCATAGTTGCAAGGTCAGGATAGTTGTGAGGGATTGGATGGTCATTGGCCTTAGAAGGTGTCTGGAAAATGTGAGGCAAGGCATCTGGAGTGATTCTACAAATTATGTGAATCCTCTACAAATTATGCGAATCCTTTCATAACTTCTCCAGTGGCAGTAGTGCCTGGAAAAACTTGTGAATATGTTGCCCCGGACATCCATCTAATGACAGGGTCTGCCATGACAGGTGAGGCGTTGCAGATGATGATGATGATACATCAGACGAAAAGCCGGGTGGTTATGGACTATAGCGGCCAAGATTTACTCCTTTGGGAGTGACATATAATAAAATGGTTCACTCAGATATGTTAGAAGCGTAGCATCTGTACCATCCGGGATCTTCATACTGGATACTGGAGTAGAAGGTGGCAGACTATGTAGCAGAGAAGATTAGTCAGCCTTTTGATAAAGAGGTCAGAATGAGATTGAGGGCTGAGTGCCCAGGACTCTCTTTGGAGGGTCGTGACCTTGCCAGAGGTTCCAAAAAGAGGCCATTCTCCATAAAGTGCATGAAGAATCCAACAAAAGAAATTGATCACTCATCAAAGGTTTGACAAGATAAATTACTGGATGTGGTGGGTCTGCTTGCAAATATACTTCAGCTGGCAATGGACAGCAAGGCCTTGGGCACAATCAAATGGAGGCATGTCTGTCAACAAATTAAGAGTAAACTAGGATTGTTGTAATGATCAATAACTATAAGATTGATCCATATTGAAGCCATATGTAATTGATTGAAACTAAGTATGGAATAAGATAAAAACTATTTCCATAATTATAAAATATATTTATATTTTGGAGGGGACAATGAAAGTATTTAATAGAACGTATCAAGCACAGAGGAGCCACTGACGTGAGATGGAATCCAAAGTAGTAGTGTTTTTTTTTTTGTATTTTTTACTTATTCTCAGTACCCAAGAAAGTACAAATACAATTCATCAAGTTTAGACAATCATATTACAATGTGTAAAGAAGCATTCACCCTAATCTACATTGCCTCAATACTATTATTACCTATTAGCTAACCATTCACCCAGTATTCCCCATGTGGCTTGCCCCTTTCGTCTCCATCTCTTCCCTTTTCGTTCATACAATGCATGTTCCAACTGATATGTTGCAAGGAGGCGATTTAGCCAACTTTGATAGGGGGTTGTTGATCCAGCCATGCAGAGGAAATACACAGTCAATACACATACATAACAGCAAAGATAAACTTCGAGACAGTTGGCTCAATTAAATCCAAGACCCCGAGTATCACAACCCCAGGGGTTAATTCAACTTCTAGTGTAGCAACATCTTTAATAAACTGCTCAACTTTCTTCCGCAGATTCGCCAGCTTTGTACAAGTGGCAAACATGGATTACATCCGCACCATATAGCTGACATCTTGGGCAATGTATCCCCTCTACCAGGCCCCACTTTTTCAATAAATAGAGAAATAATACGTTTAAGAAAGAGACCCAAGAAAGTGTATAAGAGGATTGACAAGTAGAAGAAGTGTCACTCTTTAATACAATTATATTTTTGTTGTTAATAGCATTGGATTCAGTACTAATGTATGTATGTGCAATATATGTCCTAAAGAAAGTGGGGTAAGCTTGTGATTCCACTGAATTGCTGCATCAACAATCTTTCATCCCCACCCATTCAGTTAAACAGAATTACTGCTCTTAAGTGTTATTAATTTTTGAAATGATGTAAAGAAGTGTTTTATTGTGTATTTTTTAGTATTTATAGTTATGATATGTGATCTATGGTATATTTTTTAATGAAATTTGAAGTTCCAGTGTATTGCAACATATTTTTATATAGTATTTAATTACAGACGCGTTATTTTAATATGCAGTGGATAAACATTAAAGTAAAGGGATTAATTCCTTTTAGAGGGTGTTTTTAGAGCAGAAGGAGAACTATATTTTGTTGCTTAGGCAGACCTATGTCTTCTGAGATAGTGTCCGGATGGGATCACAGGGTAGTGTGTATGTTGGGGAAACCCATCTGTTCTCTCTTAGTGAAACAAGAGAAATTCCTCCTTATAGAAATCGCCCAAAAGCTACATGATTGTGCATTGTCAGAGTTGGGAGATATTGCCTGTGGCAATATATTTGGGGCCCTTTTATTAAAGAACTGGGGAAGTCTGCCGCAACTTTCTCAGCCCTAGATAAGGCTTCAACTTTGATAAAAAAGAAAATGCTGGGAATGTTTTTCCAGGAGTTGGAATAGTTAGGGGCGGCTCCTTCATCTGCCTGTTTCAGCAAGGCCCCTTCTGAGCGCAGGGCAAGAGCAACAATTACTGGCAAGATGGACGTCCCTCAGGAACCAGACTTGCCTTGAGAGTTATTCCATAGACAGGGTCAGCAGAGGAAATTTCAGAGCAGGAGCAAATTCCTTAGTAGGGTACTCCTGTAATGATTATCCATTTATCCCTTCTGAAGTTAGGCAGGTGGTTATGATGGTTTACTGACAAATGAAGGGAAGCCATTACCTGGGTTTTGGAAATGGTACAGGGTTTCCATTAAGAGTTTTATAGGTCCTTGGGAGAAGACTTCTCGACCCATACCACAAAGGTTTTCAAACCTAGAAAGGAACATTATAGACAGAGAAGGGACGGAGCTGGAGAGCAGGGGGTAATTTTCAGATACATGCCAACATTTTGAAACAGGAAAAAGGAAGATAGTGAAAAAAAAGTGAGAGAATTGATCTTCCCCTTGACTAGCATTGAGACAGAGGCACATTTAGATGGAAGACTGTAACATAAAGCTATTTTCTGCTTTTAAAAGTTGTCTCCTTCCTGAGTTTGGTCAGTTAGCATTCACCTTTGCAGGTGGGTACTACATCCCAGGGGATTCCTAAGCATTCTCATATTGGTGGAGCAAAAAGACAAATTATTCTGACACCCAGTAAACCTGAAGGAGTTCAAAGAATGCTGGTGCATCTATCAAGACACCGCAAACCTTGCCTTGAGCCTGCGGTTAGGCCTCACAAAGACAATGTGAACCAACTCCACAATCCATTTCCTGTTGTGTATGTGTGTTAACAAGACACAGAAGAAGGGTGGGGCACGGGGAGGTGGTCCTGGAAAATTCCATAGTGATATTCCTTTAATGTGTAAGCTACTGCACCTTAAAATAAGGAAGAACATCTCAGAAACCAGGAAGTACAGATGCCACCCTGTGTGACCCCACCAAACCCCAAGCATTGCTATCTTTCTGAGGAAGGAGAGGAGCAAGGGTGTATGCGCCTGTTGGGGTATTTGGTGCAGGCTGGAGAACTGAAGGAAGCAGGTTTGTGGAACAAAGGATCTTATGGACACAAATATGACATAGGAGCTTTAGGCATCAGTTCCCACATACACAAAATATGAGGAAAACAAAATTATATTTAGGTATGACAACCTATCTAAAATAAGGAAATAAAAAATAGGTAGCCAATGCAGGAATGCCTTGAACAGCACCCAAACCAGATAACATCAGCATAGTATTCACTGATGTGAATACTCTGCTGTCGTATGGACTCCAGGTACAGTACCTTGGAAAACTATAAGGAAACAAAGACATTGCCAGGAGTCGGGGAGGTGAGGTGTCTCTGGGACGGTGCGGCATTGGTTCCTTACTACTATACCGAAGAGGTGAGGCGTCTGTTCCTTACTGCTAAGCAGGGGAGGTGAGGCTTCGGTTCTTTACGGTTGCAAGGGAGGTGATGCGGTGTCAGTGGCGAGGTGTCAGTTCCTTATGACAATGCGGGGTCGATAAATCCAACAGGTCAAGGCTTAAGGCATTGGTTTCATGGGGTCATGATCACACCACTGGGCCACGGTTGTTGCGGTGGAGTCGAGTGTCATGGACATAGGTGACACAGCACTCGGGACTCTCTGTGTGGCGAGACTTCGGAGGCACTCCAGCACCATCTGGCCTGTGTTGCAGGTAGCTGTAGTTGCACTCGATCAGGGACTACGGCTCTGGTGCAGGCGCCGACGCTGGTTCTGAAGTGCTCTGGAGTCAATGTGTTTATTTTCCTCTTTGTTACCCCAGAGCTCACATCCAAGGACACAGGGACTGGACTTGGCACCAAGTGGCAAGTCAGGACTCTCAGCAGGAGAGCCCAGGTGCTGGCAGGTGAAGTCTTTGATGTCCCTGAGACTTCGTAACAGGAGGCAAGCTCAGTTCACACCGTTCAATAACCATGAAAAGCAGGATGTAGAAAGCCAGGTTCAGTCCTTTCATTCCCAGGACAGAAGCAGCAGACTAGCACAGCAAAGCATCAGGCAGAGTGAGAGTCCCTCCTACAGCATCCAGCTGTTTTTCTTGGCACAATGTCCTCAGATCAGAAGTGTTCTAAATATGTAGGGTCAGAGGTCCAGTACTTATCGTCATTTCTGTTTTTGGGGTAGGCAAACTTCAAAGAGAAGTCTTTGTAGTGCACAAGACCCTATCATTCCCTGCCATGGTCCCAGACACACTCCAGGGGGTTGGAGATTGCTTTGTGTAAGGACAGGTACAGCCCTATTCAGATACAGCTGTCAGCTCCTCCCACCACTCTAGCTAAGAAAGACCCATCATCCTGGTGATGGGCCATCAGGAAATGCAGGGCACTCCCCAGCTCCCTATGTGTGTCTGTCTAGAGTGAATGCACAAACAGCCCAACTGTCATCATGACCCAGACGTGTATTCAGCAGACAGGCAGCGGCACAAAATGGTTAAGCAAGAAAATGGCTACTTTGTATAAGTGGCATTTTCAAATTTATAACTCAAAAACTAACTTCACCACAAGATGTATTTTTAAATTGTGAGTTCAGAGATCCCAAACTCCATGTGTGTATCTCCTCTCAACAAGAAATTACACTTAAAAGGTTTTTCAAGGCAATTCCCACATTACTCTAGTGGGGAGATAGGTCTTGTAATAGTGAAAAAACAAATTTAGCAGTATTTCACTATTTGGACATGTAAAAGACACCAGTACATGTCCTTCCTTTTAAACAAACTACAGCCTTCCCATGGCACTGCCTTGGGCCTACTTTAGGGGTGCCTTTCATGTAATAAAAGGGAACGTTTGGGTCTGGCAAGTGGATGCACTTGCCAGGTTGACATGGCAGTTTAAGACTGCTGACACAGACAAGTTAGACAGAGAGCCCTTACAGTTTAGCACTAGTCAGCGGTGGTAACGTGCCCAGAGTCCTTATGCCAGCAAAAACTAAATTCAGCACAAGGTTAAAAACAGGAGGACAGTAGCAAAAAGACAGGGGAAACCACGTCAAGAGCTTACAGGTCTAACAGTATGATACTCGCTCAAGGGGTGCTTTGACTTTTGCTTATGCAAATGGTTTGAGATATTCCGTGGCTATTTCAGACAAAAGGTGCTGTGGATTTCAGGAAATCTGGGGTGGACCAAGGGCTTTCATAGGTCGTTGCAGGGATCATTCAGCAAGCCTACACAGAGGATAAGATCAAGAGCCTGGAGGTGATGGTCATGTTAGTGTTTGGAGAGACAGCTAAAGTCAGCAGTGCGCAATTTGTCCCTGTCCTGAATTACCTATCAGAAAAGACTAAACCGATCTAGCCAACAGAATGTTATATACTTTCAGATTGGCCATGTCAGCAGGTTACAGCCCAATGAATGAAACCTCTGTGGGTGAACACTCTTGGCTATGTAGATTGATGAAGGTAATTAGACTCTAAACCTCTGGTGTCTAGCTGTAACAGTCGATAGGTATGGATAAAGTACAAAACCTTTTTGCTGTCCTTGAAGTTTAATCATTTTTTATCAGGGAGAGAGTTGTCAGCAAAGTTAGCAGAATTGCTATGTTTGATTTCATTTAAAAGGGTGTCTGAAGTCCGGCCACGGAGTATTTCACGGTGCATGTTCACGCCGGATGGGCTCACTTCTGTTGTTGCCAGGAGAACAAAGATAGATACACGGTTAGTTTTGAATACAGCATTCAAAGACATATTTGTGTGTGGTTAGGTGTATTATTACCTATGAAAACATGACTTTGTAATGTAGACCGGCAAGAAAGAGACATTGCTGATAGCCCTGAAGAGGCCTTTTAAATCAGTTTCAAGTTTCAGTTTCACATTGCCAGATGGGTAAGGTGGATCATCCAGAAGGCAGAAATAGATGTATCACATTTGAGCTAGAGGTGCGACGGTCTCTAAAGCGACCACAGTTGGAGAGCGACTGAAGGACATCATGAATGCTGTGGATTGGTCATCAGAATCAAACTGAATAAAAATTCTATTTCAAGCCCATCTTTGAAGCAGCATCATTTGGTGGAGAGTAGGCTTTGAACACACATAATTCCTGCCTCCAGTCATAGTATAGAATGCAACATTTCTTAACTATGGAAAAGGAAAGTTTTGACTCTATTAAGGACACAGAGTCACATATTATCCCATCAAGAAATATTAGGGAGATGATTCCGGTCTCCCTTGAGAAGTTTTGTTTGAAGTAAGTAAATGTTTTTTTTTATAGATAATAATTGATGATGTACATGACAGATAAATATATGACTGTTGACGAATACAGTTAACAAATGGAGCTATGATGAGATTATGAAATAAAGAGTTGAATAAAGGGATGTATTACTACTCCAGGTGCAGATTAGAAGAATGACCCTTAAAAGGACCATGGGATAGATAACCTTGCGATAAGAAGGGTGAGGAGAGCACAAAGGTAATTATAATGGACACAAGATTGTGTTTAGTAGACTATGTGGTTATTATGCATTAGGATTTCCCTGTGTCCTGGGAAATGTATAAGTGTAAAGTTAGAGGTTTTAAAGACATTAGCTTGGGAATTACTGCTTTTAATTAAAGTTAGGAAATACATGCATAATTCTTGCATCAGTGTCCTTAATAGAACTAATAACAAACACAAAATTCCCTTTATGGATTTCCACACTATGTATCCTCACTAGTGTTGTTGACACACAACAAATAATCCACAAGGTAATGTAGTAGTTATTGTATAGCCATATTTAAAACCCACTCATAATAAACAACCTACTCGATCTCCGTCTGTTAATAAAATTACTTTTCTTTATTTTTATATATTTTTAATAAATATATACATATTTATACCATATCATCACCAAATATTAACATTTCATCACATTCAAATTAAAAACATGAATATCTTTCTAAAATATTCTGTACCTTTTCAGACAATAAAACTTTAACTTTCTAACTTCCACCTCGAGAATACCAATGACAAAAACACTGCCACCCTGCTCGATAACCTCTCCAACCTCGGCCTCAAACAGCTCGTCACGACACTAACCCACTCTGCAGGACACAGACTCGACTCTATTTTCTCCGCCAGCAATCATGTCTCTTTCAGCCACACCACCCAACTCCACTGGGCAGACCATTGCTGCATCCACTTCTCCTTCAAGAAACCCACAACACACCACCACCCACAACGGATCCCTCACCACAGTTGGAACAAGGTCACCAAAGAACAACTTACCGCAACCCTCTCCCAGAACCCACCCATTGACACCACCAACACTGATGCAGCTGCCCGCAACTTCAGATAATGGGTCAACACCTGTGCCAATACTCTTGCCCCAATCAAGAATCCCTCCAACAGACACACCGACAGAAAGGCCTTCTGGTTTAACGCCGACCTCCATGAATCTAAGCAAAGCTGCTGAAGACTCAAAAGAAAGTGATGCCAAGATCAGACTCTGGGCAACCTCACAGCCTTCAAAAACGCCATCCGCAGACACCACCAACTCATCCGAGCCGCCAAGAGAACCGCCTTTAAAGACCGAATCAACAACCACACACACAGCCACAAGGAGATCTTCAACGTCGCGAAGGAACTCTCCAACCCCAGCTCCAACGCCATCCCGCCATCCCACGACCTCAGCGACTCCTTAACCTCCTACTTCCAGTGCAAGATTGCAGACATCCATGACAGCTTCAGCACCCAGACCCCCTCGGCGACCACCAACACCACTGATTCACCTCTGACCAACTTCCTGCTCTCTTGGACCCCCGTCAACGACACCATCAAAATCATGAACACCAGCCACTCCGGCTCTCCATCTGACCCCTGCCCTCACCACATCCTCAACAAAGCAAGCTCTGTCATCGCACCCCAACTACGGAAGATCATCAACAGCTCCTTCGAGTCCGCCACCTTCCGTGAGAGCTGGTAACACACTGAGATCAACGCCCTCAAAAAACCCAAGGCGGACCCAAAGGACCTTAAGAACTTCGGGCCTATCTCCCTGCTCCCCTTCCTGGCAAAAGCCATTGAGAAGGCTGTCAATAGACAACTAACCCGCTTCCTCGAGGAGAACCGCACCCTGGACCCTTCCCAATCTGGATTCCGCAGCAACCACAGCACTGAAACCACCCTCATCGCTGCCACCGACCACATCCGAACCATACTGGACAGCGGCGAAACCGCAGCCCTCACCCTCCTGGACCTCTCGGCCGCATTCAACACCGTCTGCCACCACACCCTACGCTCACGGCTCAGCAATGCTGGAATCCACGATAGAGCCCTGGACTGGGTCACCTCCTTTCTCAGTGGCAGAACCCAGAGAGTCCGCCTCCCTCCATTCCGCTCGGAGGCCACCAAAATCATGTGCGTCGTACCCCAGGGTCCATCCCTCAGCCCGACCCTCTTCAACGTCCACATGGCCCCGCTCGCTAACATCGCCCGATCTCACAACCTCAACATCATTTCATGCGCCTACGACACCCAGCTGATCCTCTCCCTCACCAAGGACTCTGCCAAGACCAACCTCCAAAAAGGAATGAAGGCCGTCTCCGAATGGATGAAGAGCAGCTGCCTCAAACTCAATTCTGACAAGACGGAAGTCCTCATCTTCGGCTCCACCCCCTCTGCATGGGATGACTCCTGGTGGCCTGCCACTCTCGGAACCGCTCCGACTCCCACCGATCACGCACGCAACCTAGGATTCATCTTGGACCCCTCACTATCCATGACCGAGCAAGTCAACGCCATCTCCTCCTCCTGCTTCAACACCCTCCGCATGCCCTGAAAGATCTACAAATGGATACCCATCGGAACGAGAAGAACAGTCACCCAAGCCCTCGTAAGCAGCAAACTGGACTACGGCAATGCCCTCTACACATGAACCATGGCCAAACTCCAGAAGAGGCTGCAACGCATCCAGAACGTCTCCGCACGCCTCATCCTGGACATCCCCCACCACTGCCACATCACAGGCCACCTGAAAAACCTGCACTGGCTCCCAGTCAACAAGAGAATCACCTTCAAACTCCTCACCCATGCCCACAAAGCACTGCACAACACCGGACCAGAATACCTCAACAGACGACTGTCCTTCTACACCTCGACCCGTCATCTTCGCTCCCCCGACCTCGCCCTTGCAGCCGTCCCACGCGTCCGCAGAACTATAACCGGCGGTAGATCATTCTCGCACCTCACCGCTTAAACATGGAACCCACCCACCTGCGCCAGACCAAAGACCTCCTTACCTTCAGGAAACTTCTCAAGACCTGGCTGTTTGAGCAGTAGCAGCACCATCCCCCCCTACCCTCCCTCCTCAGCGCCTTGAGACCTTCACAGGTCAGTAGTGCGCTTTCCAAATTCCTGATTGATTGATACAGTGTATAAAATGTCATGTAATCTCAAAGTGTCAATAAAACTTGAACTTTCATATAAAATATATAATATCTCAAAGTGTTGATGCAGGGTTCCTGTGGTCTTTTAGAAAGTTCACCCCACCTTCTTCAGGACAAATTCAAAAGTTCACAATCTGTTTTTAAAATGAACAATCCATGTTGTTATACAGTGACCTCGTGTTTCAATTATCTCTCAGTTATTTTCTGCCATCTTCATTACTTCTTGTTCTTGTCAATAAAGATTGTGTTTCCTTTTCTTCAGACAACTCACCGCTCTTTAGGATATATTTATTTGTTGACTCTAAATGAGTTTAAATTTGCACTGCTAGCTTCTGTGTTGTAGTTACCCAGTGCGATTTAATCATATTCCATGTACCGCCAGTTTTATCAGATCCTACTTATAATGGCGTTCTTCTCCTTCTTCTTCACTAAATAGTCGGTCTTAATAGAATTCAAACTTTCCTTCTTGATAGCTAGGAATTATCAATTTTTCCTGTAATGATCATTCTGAAGGGAATTGGACAGCTCTGTGCTATGTGTTTGCTGTTTATGTTTCAGAATGGAAAAAATACTGAACTTAACTGCTTTTCCCAATATTTCTATTCGCCTGGACTCAGCTATACTGGCAATATCACTCATAAGCATAAAAGTGGGTTTGCAAAGTGGAAGGCAATGGGGATGAAGAAATGCAGTAACATGATTGGCCATAAAGACTAGGTTATAATAAAGACAAAATAACTGAGGTATTTCATGTTTTTTCTACTTTTAATTTTAGCAAGTTTTTTGCTAGCTCAGACCTTTCAGATTGTAACTCTAGTGGGAACAGGTCATCTTTCTTGTGGTAGGCATTATTTACATAATGAAAGTTCAGTTTGTTTATGCACTCTCTGCAGATGTCTGTATGTAACCAGAGAGTCTCAGACTGAATCCTTGCTCATGCACTGGGCACTAGTGGCATGTGGACTGATAGCTTTACAGGAACTCAGTTTGCGACTGAAAGCACTGTGAACACGCAAGTCATAATTTAAAAATTGTATTGCACACATTTTAAGAGCTTCTGCCACAAAATCTGCAAAAAGATTTAGGTGGTCATTACAACCCTGGCAGACGATGTTAAAGCGGCGGTAAGACCGCAAACAGGCCGGCGGTAAAAAATTTGCAATTCCGACTGTGGCGGCCACTTTAACACTCAGACTGACACGGCGGTACAAACACACAGCGCGGCGGTCACCGCCAACAGACAGGCGGGAGACAATGTACCGCCCACACTATTATGATAGGCCAATCCGCCACCTTTTCCGGGGCAGATTCACAGCAGATAAAAACACAGTGGAAACAGGAATTCCGAAGAGAAAACGCTTACCTCTACACACCCCATGAGGAACGTGGACACCATGGACCCGGAACTCCAAATTCTACCTGCGATAGTCTTCCTGCTCCTCTACCAGGAGCACGAATGCCGGCGGCGAAGACCACAGTGAGTACTCCACCTACAACAGAGGGGAGGAGGGAGGCAAAAAACAGGGACACACACACGCAACACCTCCACCCCTACCCTCACCCACTACAACACATACACTAATACATATTAATACATCACAGTTACACCCCCAAAGTCCCCTGGGAGAATGCAAAGACAATAGAAAATGAGTGTAACCATTGTAATATATTAAAATCAAGTATGCAGAAATATATAGATATATATATATATATATATATACACCATTTACAAAATATATACCAGGCATAGTAGTCCAGGTAGTGCTCCAATTAAGTCAGTGGAACACTGGGCCCGCACGGTATGGGCGAGGCCCACACAAGATCCCCGACCATGACAGAGAGAACACTGCAGGGGCATCAGAGAGCAACTAAACAGGCACCTCAGGGGGAGGGAAAGGGGGGGCACCTCAGCCGGTTAAGTGCACAACGCCAAATCCGCGAGGGGGCCACATGCCCACTGTTCAATCCTGGGGAGTGCAAAGCCACAGTCTCTCAAGTCTCTACAGTGGTTGGGTTGCCCACTGTTCAATCCTGGGGAGTGCAAAGCCACAGTCTCTCAAGGCTCTACAGTGGGTGGCTTGCCCACTGTTCCATCCTGGGGAGTGCAAAGCCACAGTCTCTCGAGTGGATAACAGTCTCCACTGGTTCTTGAGGGGGCCTTGTGCCCAGAGTGCTTCATCCTGCCAAGGACAGAGGTAGTGGATGACAGTCTCCACTGGTTCAGGAGGGGGCCTTGTGCCCAGAGTGCTTCATCCTGCTAAGGACAGAGGTAGTAGATGTGATTCTCCACTGGTTCTGGAGGGGGCCTTGTGCCCAGAGTGCTTCATCCTGCCAAGGACTGAGGTAGTGGATGTCATTCTCCACTGGTTCTGGAGGGGGCATGGTGCCCAGAGTGCTTCATTCTCCCCATGACGGACTCAGTAGCGTCAGTGCCCTTGGCGCTCATGGGCCAGCGGTGCTTGAGGCGGCGGTGCCCTGTTCAGCGGTGCTTGAGGCGGCGGTGCCCTGTTCAGCGGTGCTTGGGGCGGCGGTCTCCATTGCAGGGACTCAGCTGCTGGCGGACCTTCATGGCCCAGCGGGGCTTTTGCTGGCGGTCCTTCATGGCCCAGCGGGGCTTGTGCTGGCGGTCCTTCATGGCCCAGCGGGGCTTGTGCTGGCGGTCCTTCATGGCCCAGAGGGGCGTGTGCTGGCGGTCCCTCATGGCCCAGCAGGGCTGGTGCTGGTGGTGGCCTCCTGGGCAGCTGGGCTGGTGCTGGCGGTGGCCTCCTGGGCAGCTGGGCTGGTGCTGGTGGTGGCCCCCTGGGCAGCTGGGCTGGTGCTGGCGGTGGCCCCCTGGGCAGCTGGGCTGGTGCTGGCGGAGGCCTCCTGGGCAGCTGGGCTGGTGCTGGCCTCCTGGGCAGCGGGGATGATGGCGGTCTTCTCCACCGTGCTGCTCTTCCCAGACTTTCCGGGTTTCTTGTGGCCCTTCCCCACCTTGAAAGGTGTCACAGCTGACTCCACACTCCCACCGGGACCCCTGGGAGCGGCTTTGGTGGCTGGAGTCTTCCCCCCTCTCCCGCCGGGCACTGGCCAACTTCTGATGCTTCACAGGTGGGGGACTGTCTGTGCTGTGGCTCCGTGCTACACTGGCTGCCCTGGTGGCCGGTGCACTCCAGATTCCGGTGACTACAGGCACCACTGGTCCCGGAGATGTTGTGGCTGAGGTGCTAGTTCGGGACCTATGAGACGGACGGGGTGGGGGAGGTGTGGGAAAGATGTCAAGGTTGGACAGGAAACGTTTTTTTGACACACTGGGACGGGTAGCTGGAGGAAGAGGTTGTGGTTGTAGGAGGTTTTTCGTTTGCTGACTTTGGGTGAAGGTGCATGCGCTGGAGGCTGTCGTGAGGTGGATGGCTGTTGGGTGGGTGTGTGCCTGCGTTTGTGTATCTTGGGAGGGGGCGTCACAGACACACTGGGAGAGGACACAGGGGACGTGTGAATGGTAGTGGGGGTGGTGACTGCACGTGAGCGGGGTGTGATGGTGGGTGTGCTGGAGAGGGACTTAGTGGCTGTAGAGGTAGCGCATGCAGGTGTGAGTGTAGACGAGACTGGGAGGGAGACGAGGATGAGGGGGACACAGTGGAGGCAGTGGATGTTGGTATGTCTGCATGTGTGTGTGTGATGCTTGTGTGAGTGCCTGTGGGATGTGTGGTGCTTATGTTTGCCTGAGCTTCCCTTGTGTGTTGACGTGTGTGCATGCTGGTCTATAGGTGTGCTTGGGATAGGCTGAGGTACAGAGGATTGGGTCTGGGTGGAGGAAGATGGAGGGGGGAGGCTAGAGACAGGGACAATGGCTGCCATCAGTGCTGAGGCCAGAGTCTGAAAAGCTCGCTGAAGGGCCGCCTGACCAGAATGAATGCCCTCCAGGAATGCATTGGTTTGTTGCAATTGCCTTTCTACTCCCTGGATGGCATTCAAAATGGTAGACTGCCCAACAGTGAGGGACCTGAGGAGGTCAATGGCCTCCTCACTGAGGGCAGCATGGGTGGCTGGGGCAGGGCCTGAGGTGCCTGGGGCGAAGGTGATGCCCACCCTCCCGGGTGGGCGGCACGGGCGAAGGCTGAGGGGCTGCTGGGAGGGGGGGTGGCGGCTGTACCTGTAGATGAGGGGGGGGCACAGATGTTGCCGCCACCACAAGGGAGCTCCCATCAGAGGAAGAGTCCGTGTCACTCGTCTCAGCTCCTGTCCCCGCCGTGGAGCTCCCCTCGCCCTCCGTCCCACTGGTGAAGTCCGATTCCGTAGTGTGGCCGTCCATGGCCATGTGGGATGCAGCCCCCTGGTGCTCCGGTGCCACTGCTCCTCCACCTGACGATGCTAATGAACACAAGAACAGGGAGACCACAAAAAGGGGGACGACGACAGAAGAAAGACATGTTGAGTGCATGCATTACCGCTACCATTGGCAGACACGACAGACACAGAAGCCCCCTGCACTAAGCCGCGCTCTTGGGCTCCACTGTTGAATTCCTGGGAAATGGCCTACTAGGCTATGGACGACATCTGCACACAGGGGCATGACTAGGTGTACTTGGCACTCTGCAGAGTTGGGGTGGGGTGCCACATGGCCTGCCTTACGGAGGGACCTTGCCTACGGAACTCGCCCTGGCCTTAGGGAAACCCACAGCCCACCTCCCCCACCCAGACCCCTCCACTGCGCGCAAAGTCAGCAGAATGCGAGTGTACTCACCCCCTTGTGGCTGCTGTGATGCCCTCAAGCGCCCATCCAACTCCGGGTACGCCACCGCCAGGATCCTGAACATCAGGGGGGTCATGGTGCGACGGGCACCCCTCCCACGTTGGGAGGCCATCCCCAGCTGTGCCTCCGGCGTCTTCTTGCTCCTGTGGCGAATGTCCTCCCACCTTTTCCGGCAGTGGGTGCTCCGTCTGTGGAAGACCCCCAGGGTCCGGACGTCCTTGGGGATGGCACGCCAAATATGTTTTTTCTGGTGGGCGCTGACCTACATGATTTGTACAGGGGAAAGAGAAAGTTATTACCAACTGCACCGTGAAAGTGATTGGCCCCATCCCTACCCTTGCCATGTGGCACATGCACTCACCGTCGTTTCATGCACGCTGCACTCTCCCCCCTTCCTTCTTACATCCACCCCACTCCACACAGGCATAGCCCATACAGCATGCTCCCAGTGTACTTACCTGTTTGTCTGGAGGACCGCAGAGTAGTGTGTACTGGGGGAGGACCCCGTCCATGAGTTTCTCCAACTCCTCCGATGTGAAGGCAGGGGCCCTTTCCCCCCAGACACTCGAGCCATTGTCTCTTCCAGACCAAGGTCACTGCAGCACTTGCAGTGTAGGTCCTCTCCTGTCGAAGATCAGGTATCGAGTGATTGAACAGATAGAAAATGGCGGTCACGTCCGCAGCGGTGCGTACCGTCACCGCCGGCGTACATCGTCATTGGCTCCTGGGACCCATAGGGTCCAATGTTAACCAATGCAGCATTGCGCCGCGGTCTTTGACCGCCTACCGCGACGGTGTACAACGCCAGCGCAGTTACCTCACATCCCATTGTCCCACTTTAGAGGTCAGGCAGCTGCCATTTCAGGGGCCCACATGGCTTCATTTTCAAGTGCGTCACAGATACTTATGCCTAGACTCAACACACATACAGGCCACTTTTGGAGTATGATTGGTGTTCTGTGTAAGCTGTGGGTACGTACCTCTGAGTTGTTTGACTCTGTGCTCGCTGTTGTCCTTCATAGGCACCGTCCGCTGGGACATGTCAGGAGATGGCGGCATCCTCCGGTGTACAGACCATTGGTGGACCTGTCGACAATGGAAGAGAGACATGTAATAGTCACCTACAGACTTTATTGTGCCACAATCTAGGAACTGTGTGCCCAGTTGGAGCCAGACCTGGTGTCAGCTATCCGCCATCCCACAGGAATCCCCCCTCAAGTGCAGGTGCTGTCAGTGCTCCATTTCCTTGCAAGTGGGTCATTTCAAACAACAGTGGTCATAGCATCAGGGATGTCCCAGCCTATGTTTTCCAACGTGTTGTCCAGAGTGTTGTCGGCCCTGCTGAAACACATGCAGAGCTACACCGTTTTCCCTCAGGTGGAGGATTTGCCTACATTGAAAGGTGATTTCTATGCCCTGGGACGTATCCCCAACATCATAGGTGCCATTGATGGGACCCATGTGGCTTTGGTCCCCCCCACAGGAGTGAACAGGTGTACAGAAACCGGAAGAGTTATCATTCTATGAATGTACAGATGGTATGTTTGGCAGACCAGTACATCTCCCATGTGAATGCCATGTTCCCTGGCTCAGTGCATGACGCCTACATCCTGCGGAATAACAGCATCCCTTATGTGATGGGGCAACTCCAGAGGCACTGTGTGTGGCTATTAGGTGAGCACCTGGAAGCTAGTCAGTGGGAATGGTTGTCTGGGTCTGGGGATATCCCTCCAGGTTAGTGTATCTCTAACAGTTGTCCCTCGCCATTTGCGGGTGACTCTGGTTACCCCAACCTGTCATGGCTACTGACCCCAGTGAGGAATCCCAGGACAAGGGCAGAGGAACGCTACAATGAGGCCCATGGGCGAACTAGGATGGTGATTGAGCGGACCTTCGGCCTCCTGAAGGCCAGGTTCCGGTGCCTCCATATGACAGGTGGATCCCTCTTCTACTCACCAAAGAAGGTGTGCCAGATCATCGTGGCCTGCTGTATGCTTTTCACAACTTGGCTTTGCGACGACAGGTGCCCTTTCTGCAGGAGGATGGTCCAGATGGCAGTGTTGTTGCAGCTGTGAAGCCTGTGGACAGTGAAGACGAGGAAGCAGAGGAAGAAGACATGGACAACAGGGACTCAGTGATCCAGCAATATTTCCAGTGAAACACAGGTAAGGATACAAACCTGCCTACTACATGTACTTAAACACTACTACCTCTCTACTGTCTGTCGTTTTCACCCAGTGTATGGTCAATGAGCTGTCACTTTCCCTTACGATTTCACAGATCTGGGTCCCACAGTGTGAAATCTGCTTTGATTCCTCATGGACTAGAGCTGTGTGACATAGGTATGGTGACATTACAAATGAAAGAGCTTTTTGCCACAGTTATTGCTAATACAGTATCCCGAAATCACAGACAGACTCCAGATTTTTTTGTGCTTTAAGGGTGTTTATTTTAGTGCTCAAAATTGGAGGGGGCAGCAAAATGGTGAGGGGTGATGGTGGAGGAATGTCCATGGCAGAGTCCAGTCTATTAGTCTCACAGGTGCATTGCAGAAATGGGCATAGGAAGTGGAGCTGGGGCAGTTTAAGGACGGACAGGGTGACAAAGTGGGACAGTAGGATGACAATCAGGGTGGTCTCATTTCTTGGCAGGGGTCTTGGCATCGTTCTCTGCCTTTGTCCTGGATCTCAGGGACCGTTTGCGGGGTGGTTCTCCCTCTGCAGGGGGTGGGGTGCTGGTGTGGTGGTTCTGTGGCGGTGCCTCCTGTCCACTAGCACCGGCGGAGGTGGTGGGCAGTTCATCGTCCATGCTAGTGTCAGGGGCCCCTTGTAGTGCCACAGTGTCCCCCCTGGTGTTGAGTACTTCCTTCAGCACCCCTGCGATGGTGCCCAGGGTGGAATTGATGTATCTGAGTTCCTCCCTGAAGCCCATATACTGTTTCTCCTGCAGGTGCTCGGTCTCCTGAAACTTGGCCAGTACCGTTGCCTTTGTCTCCTGGGAGTGGTGGTTGGCTCCCATGATGGAGGAGAGGGCCTCGTGGAGAGTGGGTTCCCTGGGCCTGTCCGCCCCATGTCGCACAGCAGCCCTCCCAGTTCCCCTGTGTTCCTGGGCCTCCGTCCCCTGGACTGTGTGCCCACTACCACTGCCCCCAGGTCCCTGTTGTTGTTGGGGTGATGGGTTAGCCTGGGTTCCCTGTAGTGGTGGACACACTGCTGATTGACGTGTCCTGGGGACGGAGGTATGGGCCTGCTGGGTGGGTGCTGTGCTGGTTTTTCCAGAGGGGGGAAGCTCTGTAGTGGCCTGTGAATGGGTGTGGGGAACCGACTGTCCCGAGGTCCCCGATGGGCCGGGCTGGTCATCTAGATCCAGTTGGACAGAGGTGCTGTCATCACTGTGGGCCTCTTCTATTGGTGATGTGGACATGTGTGGACCCTCCTGTCCGGTGACGTTGGGTAGGGGTCCTGCAGGGGTATGAAGGCATGATTATTGCATCTGTGTGTGTCAAGGTGTGCAATGGGTGGGTGACCGTGTACCCCAGTGCTAGCATACCTGTGTGGGACCTTGTGTGATGATGGTTTAGGGGGGTGTATGGGTATGTGCAGTGGGCATGCTTTAGTGATGGGTGTCCATGCTTTGGTGTTACATGCAGGGCTTGGTGTTCGGATGTGTGGTTTGTGATTTTGGGACATTTGTGAGGAGTAGGAGTGATGGGGGTGAGGGCGAGGGTGGGGGTATGTGATAGCATGCAGGTAGGGTGGGGGATGAAGTAGTTAAAGGTTTGACTTACCAGAGTCCATTCCTCCAGCTACTCTTTCGAGGCCCTCAGGATGCAGAATCGCCAAGACCTGCTCCTCCCATGTTGTTAGTTGTGGGGGAGGAGGTGGGGGTCCGCTGCCAGTCTGCTGAACCGCCAGGTGGTGTCTGGAATACCACGGAACGCACCTTCCCCCGTAGGTCGTTCCACCTCTTCATGATGTCATCCCTATTTCTTGGGTGCTGTCCCACTGCGTTGACCCTGTCCACTATTCTTCGCCATAGCTCCATCTTCCTTGCAATTGAGGTGTGCTGCACCTGTGATCTGAATAGCTGTGGCTCTACCCAGACGATTTCCTCCACCATGACCCTGAGCTCCTCCTCCGAAAACCTGGGGTGTCTTTTTCGTGCCCTGGGGTGGTGTAGGTGATGTGTGGGGTGGTGTGTGGGGTGATAAGTGTGCTGATATGTAGTGGGGTGTTGTGTGAGGTGCGTGGAAGTTATGTGGGTGATGGTGTTGAGTGCCTGTGGATGCTAGTGCTGTTGCTGGTGGTGTCTCTCTCTGTGCTTCGTTCTCAATATTTGGTCGTAGGGGTTTGTGGGTGATGTGGGTGTGTGATTTATATTGTATTGGGTGTGTGGGAGTGGTGGGTGTATGTGTATCAGGTGTGTGTATTTCGAATTGTCCAATGTGGCTGTGTTTTGTAAATGTGTGTGTATTTTGAGCGCGGCGGTGTGTACCGCCAATGGAATACTGCGGTTGAAAGACCGCCGCGTGGATTCGTGGGTCGTGATAGTGTGGGCGTATTTCTGTTGACGTGACAGTGGAGGTTTTGTTTTCGCCAGTTTATCACTGACCTTTGGTGTGGCGGACTTGTGTGGGTGTCTGAATTTTGGCGGATTCCGAACTGTGGGTCATAATAGCTGTGGCGGAATTCCACAGCCGCGGCGGTGTAGTGGCGGTCTTCTGCACGGTGGTAAGCGGCTTTTACCACCAATGTCATAATGAGGGCCTTAGTGTTTAAGATCAATCAAATGCTTTTAAAATATATGTAGAAATATGCAATTGGACTGTACCTAATGCAAACATTTTTTATACATTTCCATAGTAAGGTGCACTCCAGAGCTCAGCTGGTCTTTGACTGTCTGCCTTCCCGTGATTTCAAAGTACATGAAACTACCTCCCTTTGCTTTTAGCCAGAGGTACCTTTGGTTCAGCAGTAACCACCTAGGATTGTTTTTTAACAAGAAACATGGGAACTCTCGTAATAAAATTAAAAAAAGATTAGGAAAGACATTCCCAATAAATGTTACCCTCTTCGACCACTGAGCAGGAAACATCAACTTTGTAAACTAAAAGTGCCTTTAGTTTAGCATTCTCCCACATACAACTTCCTCTACTCCAGTGGATACATGGGGAAATTAAATTCCCCATTTTATTCTAAATCTGGATTGTATCATCAGCCACTGTTGACACTGACGTACTAAGGAGTTGTTTTGTGCCAGCTTATAGACAAGATACCCATTGCAGTTGTGTACATAATTACTTATTTATATATTAAATCCAACAGTAGAATTAGTTGCTTACTTTTCAAAATGTGTTTCTTTGATGTTGAGAACCAAATAGCGTGCTGTAGTTGAACTGATAAGCCCATGATTGTTAAGGAGATGAAACATACTTCAAGACTTCTAGCTGAAAAACGTAAATGTGTTAGGATGTAAGAGGATGAAAGTGGGCGGAGGGATAGCTATGGATGTAACAGGAAAGGTAAGGACCTTTTGTTTTTGAGCATGAAAGATTGTAGGTTCATTCATTGGCGAAAAGCCACAAGACAAACTAAGCTATGATAGTGGAGAAGGGTAGAGAATGTAGGAAAGGAGAAGATATGTGTATGTTGACAGTGCAGGGATACTAAGAGAAGTCCAGAAATGAGCATGATAATGCCACTACCTGGCATCCCAAAAAGCTGTGTCTTTGGGGATGTCTGCTACTATTATGGGGGGGGAGGCAGAGATTGCCTATGTGTGTGTGTAGGGGACTAGTGTGTATTTGTCAATAAGTTATCAGATAGCAATTGTGAAGACAGAATCTTTTGAAGCATATAGTCTGAGGTCCCTGCTAGGAATGACAGAGTTAGTGGATTCATATATTTTAAAGACACTGTGGATGTCATCAAAGAAAGTGCTTATAATACCTAGTGAGTAGCCAGTTGCTAGGATATAAGCATTGAAGGCAGCAATGACTGGGCTAGAGTGGAATTCGAACAAAGGAGAGGAAGTAGTGGTCCTGGGGGAAGGATGATTGTCAGTTAGTTAAACCTCCTTTGTTGTTGTTTTGAGAAAAGTATGTGTGCCACAGTAAGTAATTTATATCACCTGGCACCTAGGACAACACATTTTCATGTTTATTTGTCTACTCAACAAGTAGGCCATCGCAGCACAAAACATTTGACTGCCAGTTTACAATAGAATAGCACATATAGCTGAGGAAGAATTGTCTGCTATTAAAGCAAAGTTAGCTTCCCTTTGTTTAAGTTGTTCAAAACTGTAGATATAGTTCATAAATGGAAAGCCTTTTATAGAGGTTGAACTCTAATGGGAGCTGTGCTTGCATTCCCGACAGTGGTTCCAGCACAATCGTGTACACATATTTGTAAAATTAAACCATTTGAGGCTTTTATAATGCTGTTAGAGTAGTCCCTGATTATCTGCAAATACATGCATAAGCATGAAAGCAAGACTGGTGATTGTGTGATATAAAAATGTATCCATAAAACTGTAACTCAAAATAAAATGTTTTGCTAAACTATTGTGCAGCTTTAAAATTTCATGTCATATGTTTGATACAAGCCAGTATTAAAAAAAGATTAATAGTGGACAGTCAGTTTAACACTACATGAAAATAAATGAGATTCCCAACTCTTAAAAAAAAAGTCACAAATGTGCACCTACTGTTGAATGTCCTTGCCATTTTGCAGATGTATGACTTTCAGAAATTCATGTGTTTTAAAAAATGCATTGAAAGTGTATTTTTGCAAATGTTTCTGAAATCCATTTTCTCATGGCCAAATATGTACATATACATTTGGTCATGTGAGAATCTGCAGAGCAATTGCAAATTCCCTTTCCCTACATCCAGTTTTAACCCCACCCAAGAAAAGTTTTAGTTCATCCCTTGTCTGGAGTACACTTTTAAACTTTTCAAGTATGTGACAGTTAATACCCTTAAACATGTTAGTTTGTACGGGTGCACAGACGTAGAGGACAACTACCACTTCCCAACCAATTCCAGCCCCTGAGGTAGATGTGCAGAAAGATGGCAAAGTCTGAGACTTGTTAGACTCCTAACTCTGAAATAATATGAACGATAACATAATCAACAAAGCTAATATCAGGGCTCTCATATAATGAGACTGCTGCCATAATCTGTCACCTCACAAAATGGCACCCAAAGGGGCAAGCAATTATTATACAGGACACGTAGATGTTTGAAGCCTCCCACTCATTGGACAAGTACATATTTTATAAATGTCATACCCTTGTTGTGGAGAGCTGCTTATATGGCATTGATTGAAGTCTAATCATGTCTCAGCGATGTTGGTGGTGTAGTAGAGGACAGCGGGCCTCAGATTAGTCTGTAATATTACTTGTTATAAAAACAAGGAAAAACATATCCAATTGTAACACAATTTAGGGGCAACAAAAAAAATCAAGTCAACACACCAATACTCAAGATGGAACCTCAGCACTAAACATCAAACTGACACACACCAAAAATATCAACTACCAGAAACCAATAGAGCAGTTCAACATAACACAAGCACCTAAAGTACTCAAGCACCACTATAACAAAATACAGCACAGCAAAACCTCAACACATTAACTAGACTTCACAGCATAACAGCACATTGCACAGACACAGGATGAAACCCAACAAAATACCAACACTGCAATAATTGTGATTTATTATCTTGTGGTGTATATTTCTTATGTTATTCAGTTTATTTTGTGTTGTATTCCAATTTGTGCTTTGTTTCATTGAGTCTTTATTGTGTTTTGTTGTGTTTTTATTTTTTGTGTAGAGTTTATTCTGCTGTCTTGTGTCATATTTTATTTTTAATGTGTTCATTAACATGCTGGGCATTATACTGATGATGCCTTGGAATAGAGCTTTCTGGACATGACTTGTTAGCTTATCTTATTCATATAAGTGTGGAGTATGATGTTTCATTTGATTTAGCACAGGCAAAGTAACAAAATTACCATTACTAAGTCAGACACATTACTATAACTTTAGAATGTGAGTCAAACTTCTCTCTGTAGAGAGTTAGCATGCACACACAGACATGATGCCAGACATGGTGCTGCCTCTTTTCAAAATGTTGAGAGACGGATTAGGTTTCTCGTATGTCCCAGTTTACATTATGTGGTAGTGTTTTGCCTATATCCTTCTCTTAGAAGATCCTCTCCAGAGGTCGTGGGTTATCCTCTTTGTGTACAGGAAATAATAACAACTGTTGGTAGTAGTTGAGTTTGTAGCTATGGAACAGGTGGTGTGGTTGAATCTAGACTCCCTCGCTCCACCACAGTGCGATGTGCGGGATAAACTATACTTGTGACGCCGCGCACTACTATGGTGTCTCTCTATCGGACCGTGGTCAGGCCAGCAGTCTGCATTTCGGGACACCGGCCCCGCCGCGGCCCATTTATCTGTGTTCATTTTGTTGCGGTGCGGCCCAGGAGGCACATTTCATGCTCTGGGTCGCGTCGCAGCCCTTGACAGCCTCCCTGATTTTTCCTCTATTCACCTCTTTTGGTCTTTCCTTTTCTTTTCCTTCTGTCTTGATTTCTTCTTGGTCTCTATATTGTCTTCTTCCTTGGTGTTCTTCTTCCCAGCATGCCTTTTTCCTTTTCTTTTCCTACTTGGTCTTTTTTCCTACTCATTTCTATATGTCCTTCCCAATCCAAGATGGTGTTGTAATTTCTTTGTGTTGTGTCACTTCCTGTTTTCTGGTATACAAGCACTGCAGTTCCTTTCTTCCTTGCGTTGCAAACACTTGCGTTTGGTGGTGATCCATTTTTTCCGTGTTCCTGCTTCTTGCAAGATAATATTCTATTTTTTTCCTATTTTCATTGTTCTTTCCTCTTTTTCTGGCGTTCCTGTGGTAGAGGTTTTTCCCCAATTTTGGGTTTTTTCCTCTGGGACTCCTGGAGGGTACAGTCTGCCTTAGTGTCTTTTTCAGTCAGCAGCAACGTGGCTACTAGAAAGGGTTGCCCCTATATTGGCCAGTCCAGAACCAGTACAAGACTGGGTGATCCTTCAAGTTCTGCAACCTATGGTGGTAAGAGACGCGCAGTCCGTGACAATACTATCTACCTGGACTTTGGGTTCTTCATTTCAATTGCAGGTAGAAAACATCAAGGAATCGGTTAACCTCGCAATTAAGTGCTATGTAGAACAGTTATTCAAATGTAATCCAACCTTCTGATCATTCCCTGTAGTCTGATATTTTGCCTACTTCGCCTAACCTTACAGGTTCAGCGTAATCCTGGTCTTTCTATAAAATGAAGTGGTAATCCCCGAAAGCCTAGCTTTCCGATGACGTGTAGGATAGTGACGCGCACATTATATAAATTATCCTTCTGATAACACGCTGGAGGATGGCATTGAGCTTGTACAGGTCAGACTGTGTGGCGACAAATGGAACAGCAAAGGACTTTCCAAGAGCACCTTTCTAATGACAGACACTACAGTTACGGTGACACCAGACCAGTTGTGTACAGAACCATTGTATTGATGTAAGTGCAGCTTTTGGATGAGGCACAACATTGTGGTATTGGGTTGATACAACTGAGCTTACCTGTGACTAGCAGTTTAATTGACATTGTGTTGTGAGCCCCCTCCCATGGCGGATAACACCTTGGTAGATTTATTTAGCCTTGTAAGCCAGTATCTGCCTCTTTTGTTCTTTTGTGAAAAAGAATGCAGGATTTCAACCTCATCTACTGGGTCGCGAATACAGAAGTGTGGAGGTGTGTGGTTTCAGACTGACTTGCTAGAAGAGCTCTTATCCTTACAGGGTATACATTAGGGACCTGTCTAATCTCCCACCCCCACACACAAAACTTCGGTACTTTAAAAAAATGTGTTCATTAAGTGCTAGTTTAAAATGAATCCCATGAACTGCCCATAACTGGATAACATGGTCAGTTCCCCGCTTTTTTTTATTTAAAAAACCCACCATAGACAGACAGGGGTTTAAAATCACAACTATCTAGTGGACCATATTTTTTTTAATGTGACCGTAAGGAAGGTTTGCAGACGTAGCTTTTATTTATGTGTTTGCTGTTTTATGAAACCTGGGTACACAACTGCATGGAGTCTGGAGCAGGACAAGTCCCTGATGTGGTTCCGATTTAAGGCACAGCTAATTTTCCTTTCCAGGTACTTATGATCCTTTTTTCAGGGAGGGACCTATTGACAGGGGTTTCTTCTCTGTCAGGAATCCTGCCCCTCACTCCAATTACGTAATCTTGTTATGTTATCTCAGCTGCTCACCCCAGGTGCATTCTGCACTTGGTGATGTTGAGGCTGGACTGCAGCTGAAAATGAAGCCAATCAAATGTGGTTGCAAATCATCATAAATGTTGTGTAAACGAGCTGCCAAATTTGGTGTGAACGAATCAAACGTTACTGGCTGAACAAAAAACACCTTTTTGAAGTCCAAAGCAGCAATAACTAGAGAAGTGACACAAGCAAATGTAAAACTCCTGCACCGCTATATGTGAGGAGCTTGTGGGATGAGGATCTCTGGTGTTAAGAGTTAGGGGTCTACACGAATGTGCGAAGTATGAAGTATTTCAGGCATCTGAGGTTAAGCGGCAGATGGTGAGGAGACCTCAGAGTAACAGATCTCATAACCTGAGAGCTAGCTTAGCTGTCTGAAGCCTGAGAGCTAGCTCTGCTATCTGATGCCAGAATAAATGCAAAATAGTTTTGCTGTGGCTTGCGCTTGTAGGTATGGTGTCACCTAACGACTGGCTCTGCTATGTAATGGCTAAGCAGTATATTCTGTCTCGTCGGAGATTTAGCACTCCTGTTTGAATCCAAAGATTGTGTCCTCAGCCATTTTAAGGATTTTTCTGCTGTTTGGAGCCTGATCACATAAGATTTATGAAACTTGAGATACAGATCTGCAGTCTAGGAGTCAACAACGTACCTGTCTAGACACCGAGATAGCTCTGCCACATGAGGCCGGGTCTTTTAGATACTTCTTACATATGAGTTTTAATGTGGTGTGCAATCTTATGGATAATTCCGTTATTTTAGACCTGACCTTTAAATTCTATGTAGCCTCCGGGAGAAATCCTGTCTATTACAATCAACTGAATTAAATGGACAATCTAAGATTGCTCTTCAGTCTCAAGTCAGAACCTGTGGATTTGATCAACCGGTGGCATAGTTCAATTGTGCACGGCACTGGCCTGTAATGTCTATATCATTTTATTGCATCAGTGCACTGGAAAATATTAGAAGGGGGTAGCCATACAATCACTGAAGTAAGATCTGTCAAACGAACATTGTTTTGAAGGTCCTGGGTTTTACTCATAAACCAATACAGTGGAATTACCCATTTTCTTTTATTTTTTCTAAACAGAAAACTACAATAAAATATGTTAAATGAAGTTCATATTTTATTTGTCACTTTGCTCGCACAACTGTTTCTGTGTCGCAAACAAAAGGAGGCAAAAAACAGGAAAATATACATTCCCCACGTCATTAATCGTTGCTTCTTTATTTGATTGCTGCAACTTTTTTATTGATGTAACACTGACAATTCGCAAGAAACATAATGAGAACGTTAACACAGAAAATGTTGTTGTTTAAATAACATCGTTAGTGTGCGATTCTTCTCCTGGCTATGCCCCAATCTTTCGAAATTTACTTTAAATGCAATAAATAAAGTTCATGGACCCAAGGCAAAACATTACAAATTTTTTTTGCGGAGAAACAATCAAAGACTCGCATGGTAAAGCATAGAGAGGGTTAACATTAATGTTCTGGTACACTCCTGTAAGGTTAATTGTTTATATAGTGCTTATACCACCAAAAGACTGCTTCAGGGTACTAAGGAAAGGGCAGAAATATAGAATCAGTGGAGATGAGATGGAATCAAGGGACTTTGTAAGCTGATGTCGATAGTAAAAGAGCACTGTCCCTGGAAGATAGATTGGGTTTTGACAGAAAAAAAATGATCAAGCGTGAGGAATGCTATAGGAAAGATAAAATGAGGGAAATGTTGTGAAACAACATTTTTGGTTTTAAGAAGTGGCATAGTCACTCTCTGAAGCAATTGTTTTGCTCTGTGGCTGCGATAGAGGCATAAAGCACCATACAAACATGACAATATAATATCCGACAGAGTCCTACATTGTAACCTGCCTTACTAAAATCAGTCCAGTGTCCCATACAAATTCCGCACTGGACCTTTTCCTAAATGCTCTCTCCAATCTCTTCTTTGTGGGCCTTGCTGTGTCCTGCACTCACTTGAAAGTACCTGCACTGAGCCCGTCTTATATCTGTTAAGTAAATTCTGTGACAGCAGTACTAAAATACTGTGTGATATCGGGAAACATGTCATTTGATGATTGTTTTCTTGAGTCTTTGTATTCGTTGGTTCACCAGTGGTACAGTCACCACTGCCACAGTCTCCGACATGCTAGTTTTTGACTCCATATTCCTCAAAGTCACAGGCACCCACAGTCTTTGATATCTGATAATTTAATAAAGCACGCAAATGCCAAAGGCGTCTTTCACGTCACAGTCTTCCACACTGCAGTGTCCAATTCTTCACTTATCAAATTACACTCTATGACACCACAGTCTGGGTAGCCGATCCCCAAGGCCAGTGCGTTCAATGGGTACGTCCTGACCGGAACGGAGTACTTGCACGTCTTTCATTTGAAAGGAAGGGTACCTGCACATTTAATGGAAGAGTACCGGCATTTCTCAACACTGCTTCTCTACATTTAATTGGAGAGTGTGGTACTTCACTCCACTGTTTCTCTACATTTAATGGGAGAGTACCAGCAAGTAACAAACAGGCACTCTGGATAAAGAGTACCAACTCTCCTTCATTTCCATTTAAAGCATTGTCCATCACTACAGTCTTTGACACCAGTCACTATATCCTATGGTCATCAACTCCACAATGTGATACCACTGTCAAATTCCAGTCTGACACAACAGTCTCCAGCACGGCAGATCAAAATGCTACAGACTGTTATGACTCAACCACTGATGCATTTAGAGCCGAAGTCTTGGGCACAAAAACCTCTGATGCTGCAGTGGCCCATTTAGTAGTTGCAAACACCACAGACTCTGATACCTCAGTCCCAGATGTCACAATGCCTGAAATACGTCTTCACAGTACAGTGACCAATGCAGAAGACACCAATGCCAAGGTTTTCAGTACTGCAATCTGACTAGAGTGACCAGGAGCCATAGATGTGCAAGGATACTCCTGATTTTCCACCGTCCATCTTTGGAAATGTCAGTAAATTCAGGTACATTTCATAGAGGGTGCCAAGTTCTCATATGTTCTAGTGCAGGACAAGTCAGCGGGTCTCACTAGAAGGCAATGTAATTAATCCAGAATATACTACTTCTATGTTCGTCGAGCGTCTCACTTTTTCGTTTCCAAAATCTGGTCAGCCTACTTCCGATGACACAGATTTCAAAACGCCACTCTCAACAAGGCAGTGGGTGACACTACAGTCTCGCATGTCACAGTCGTTGGGCCCACAGTCAGTAACGCAATAGGGCAAGAACCCTTTAGTCAGACATGCTGCAGCGTCAGTATGGTTCACTGGGATAGAAAGAAGTTAGCAAAGGCTAATTTTTCAGCCTAAAAATCCTAAAAGGAAGCATCAAAAAGAGAAATCCATTAGCAAAAAATGTGTTGTGCGCCATCCAGTAGATGAATGCTTGGAGCTTTGCAAGGGAGACCAGCCCCTCTGGCCAAACAGCAATAACTGACCTGACATATTAAATAATACAAAATACATTCATAAAGCAATTGGGGGGAACACACATTCTTGTGTGGGCCATTGTTGGATGGGGCCCCATTAAATTCATTCATTGACTCAGGGGCGGCTACTCTTTAATAGCGGAGGAACGTCATCCCCCTGCTCAGAGTCAGACAGGCAGTGATAAATATAATAAAGATAAAACAATTTTATTATCATTTTGTATGTTGCTGTCTCTCTGACAGCCAATTAATCTAGGGAGGGGCGGGCCTGGCCAAAGGAGGAGTGGTGGTCACTGTAAAGTGTGCATGTCTGTTTGGTCAGCTGTCTTAGACCGGCCATTCCAACACGCACACTTAGATTTCTCCAACCCAGTTGTATTACACAGGCTTCCTGTGCCTGAGTGAGCATCAAACCAGGCTGCTCAGGCCAGTGCTGACGATACTGTCATGCTTGGTATAGCATGAGAGCAGCATCTGGATCAGTAGCTTGTGCTTTAGTGGTGACTTGTGACTGTTGTGAGAAGAGGGAGCAGCCGGCAGTGGAAGCGGCAGGTAGATTATTTTTACCCCCCCCCCCCGACACCCACCCTCCAAAATGCCCACAACCTCCACCCCCACCCCATCCACTTTTGATTGGCGGCAGCTGTCACAGTCTGCACTTTTCCGGGAAGTTCATACCGTTTTCATTGCAGTCACGTAGGGTGTATTAGAAGCGCTGTTTCAATATGAAGCAAACTAAACTAACATGGCTGATTCTGCTTTAACCCCAAAAACATTTGCTTATAGAGCTCCTGATATGTGGCAGACTCAACCCACCCACCCAGGTTTTCAGAGTCAAGCAAGTCTGGCGTTTTAGTGACCCTGCCTTAGTCCCACTGGACTTTCAGAGGCATGCCTGATAAGTAAAACAGCTTGTGTAATACATGGCAGAATATTGGACAAATAGAACATTTTAGGACCCGATTAACACAGAGTGGCGCATTTCATGAAGAATTTGGTTCTTACTGCACCACAATCTGCTTGTGTTTTTATTTACCAGACTTTTTCTCTCCCAGTAAATTTCGTTGATGCATATCAATCAAACCTGTATTGGAACAGAGGCTATAGCAACAGTTACTGTATACATCGTAATTGATCGTGCCGGCCGGAATCAGACAACTCTGTTTTAAGACATGTTTTTCTGGAGCTCTGAAAGCCACATTAGCCTAAATCAGTGGTTCCCAAACTTTTTCGATCCCCGGCTCCTTTGACCTATTGGCCGTGTTGGCCACGGCTCCCCATTATGTTACTTTTTTTTGGCGGGTGGGGGAACGTAATCCCAGCCTGTACCTGTACCTACACTATTTACAGTTTGACTTCTTAATTCTCTCGTTCAGGTTCCTGAAAAACATTTATTTTAAACTATTTCTTTTCTTTTGTCATAGGGATATTATTAATGGTACTCTGGCGCCCTCCGCTGGTCACAATAATTAATGCAGGGGGTTTTGTTTCCAAAACCACAGTGAAAAGCTACCGATTAAAAGCACCTCCGAGTGGTTTCCAGACTGTGTGCGGCGCCCCTGGCTAATTTTGACGGCGCACCAAGGAGCCGCGGCGCACAGTTTGGGAACCACTGGCCTAAATGATATCAGCAGTGCAGTGCAGACTTTGGGCCATCCTGTTGATGAGGTCCCCCACTGGCCAGGATGTATCTTTACCTGGAGCTCCACCACTGACCCACACCTGATTTTTAAGCGAATCCCCAATGCAGGAGCATGCCTGGTTAGGACCAGTTATAATCAGCTGGAGCGGAAGTCCATCTGCGGATACACTCCAGCCGATATTTGAATGCATCATCTGATGTTAGCACATCACAGCAAAAGGTATGCCACACTCTTACTCACTCTCACAAGGGAGTGTGGTATCTTCCGAAATAAATACATATACAAATAAATACATAATTATAAATAAATAAAATAAATAATGTTCAGCTGAAAAGCGAGAGCACCGAGTTGTGGGCAGGAGCAGTGAGACCTCCTTGTAATATTTCTCACGCCCTCATGTGTAGTTGCCAGGTGACCCATGGAGCGCATGGAACATGTTGCCAACATCACACTACTTTCTGTGACTTGTAATTCTGCTTTTAAAAAGGCATGCTAGGATTTGTGAGCCCAGGCTTATAGTCCTTTGGTGGCAGAAGGTTCCACACATAAAATGGGGCCCTTTGGCAGCTAACCTTAAATACAACCACGACCCAGAGTAGATGTAAAGTATGACAGCGGTGTAGATAGCAACTGTTCCCACACTGAGCAGTATGCAATTACTAATCCGTATTATCAATTAACCCGACAGCTCGATCTGCAGGTAAATGCTTGTGTGGGGATGCAGGTTTGTTTTCTACCAGAGTATAGTTCTGCCAAGATCCACATTGTTATGTGTGACACATTCAGCTAGCTACACTTGCTTCTAAGCCATCAGCTCTTTGTGAGCTCAAATTATTTGACCCATATTTTCAAAGTTGAAAGTCAATCTACAAGCTCCCGAATGCAGTTCATACTGGATTAAAAACAAAAGGATGAAAGTATCCTTATCCACTTGGCAGCTGTGCAGGGGTCAATACATTGAGAGAGACTGAGGTGGATAATAATATATGTTACTAGAGCTCAAGATTTTGGAGAGTCTGAGGTTACTAGGTGCACATCCCTGGTCCTAAGCTTTCCATTCTACCAGAATTCAATGTATTCCGGGATGGTAGTCCTTGTCCATCTCAAGTGAACCAACTGGACCACATTTTTCCATAAGAGGGTCTGCTGATGGAAAAACTGAAGTGGAACGTGTTGTTCCCAATAACTTTGGGTCATCTGGCAACCTTAGTTGTCGTTTTAGAGAAGAAGACAGAGGACACCAAGACTAGTTGCTTCGTCAAGGTTACTCTGTTTGTGGTGTCTCTGTATTTTTTAATTACACTTAAGTTGTGGTGTAGGTTTTGTAGTGCCTTAGGTCACTCTAAATCGATCAAACAATGAAAAACACCTTAATAAATAATAAAATTAAGAAAGTATGAAATACATTCAGCAAAAATTAACCCCGTATCCCGAATAGGTCCATGTTTTTGGGATTTGCTGATAAATGGCTTTCTGTGTTTCATTTCTGCAGAAGTGTGTGCATATAATTGGAATTCATCCTGCAATGTTTTCTGAAGCTGACAGATTTTACTATATAAAATTCGCAAAACTTGCCTGTGTTTAAATTTTCCACAAAACAAGTTTTGGTGGGAAGTTTTTCAGCAAATACTAATTTATCTAATGTGTAGGTTTTGTATAATTGTTTTCTCCTGCAAAGCCTACTTTTTGCACTTATATCTCTGTCTGCCTCTAACATTCACATCTGGCTAATACTGTAGAGCAGAAATACGAGGAATTGATATCTTGACATCAACATCTTATGTTACAAAGGTCCTTTTACATATTTGTACCATCCTAGAAGGATTGAATTAAGGTTTTACCCCCAGTCGTTGACGAGTAATAGCTGTAACATAAGTAAGAAAAAATATAAGAACATTTGAGCTAAGGGATATAAGGAGAAGACAACAAAGTACAGGGAATTTCACAGTATGGCACAAATAAAAGAGAAGAAACTACACTAAGTCAGATGTTTGAGGTATGAGCAAAAAATACCCCACCCCCACGCACCCAAAGTCTGGTGTCACCATTAAGGACAACAAATAAACCCAAATCACCTATCCACCCAAAGCCTCCTATGCCAGCTTCAAAGCTGGTTTGCAAAGCCTTTTATCCCACTTTTCAAGATGGCACCCCAAATCTGCTATTGCACCTTCTGTGAGTGAGAAGCTGTGGATGGGGGATGCTAAGGTATGCTAGATCTCTCTAAATGAAATCAAAGTCCACCGCCATGATTGGTGCTCTCCAGTAGTTGAAGGAGTTGTACTGCACTAGGCCGTCCTCTTCTGCTGGCTCCTTCAGCTTGCCGTACTGCGAATCCCCATTGCGCTTTCCATTGGCACCTGGTTTGTTTGAAGGCCGTGGGAACTCGATGCCTAATCCCTCCAGCTCGCTTAGGTCCAGCTCTGGGATAGGAAGCTTCCAGAAGACGCAGGAGTTGAATTGGCTGCTCACACTGTCCAGCATCTTGCCCTGCATTCGAGTGGAGAGTAAGAGGAAAGAAGAACGAAGAATTGGTCATATATGATAAACAAACATTCGGAATGCAATGGTCTCATGTTTGCTCGATTTCGAGCTGTTAGGGTTGTAAATTACTGACTGGACTTTTCTTACCACACAGACTGAAAATAAGAGAAAGAGAGCGAGGGCGAGCTGGCCCTGGAAAAAAAAAACCTCTGCTGCTGGTTTATGTTTGCAGAGGGAGATGGTGGGGAGGAGGGACTGAACATACACCCACAGTGTAAGACGAACAGGCAAATACTAAGAAAAAAAGACCCTTACAGAAGAGATAAGCAGGACATCGCGTAATTCTACAGTACTTTGTGCTGCTCCCAAAGAGAAAAGGGCAGGACAAAGAGGCAGATCTGACCACTAGCAAGCAAGGATTTTTGAATGAAAGTGGAACCAACAAATTAAATCACTGGAACTCACAGTATAAGTATACAACACGTTGAACGCTACGCCCGACCTAAAAATGTAACCCCTTAATGTTTCGCTCTTAACAAAGATTCTGTTATTCTTATTACTCTGCATTCACTTTATTAAAACTAAAGAGCACTTGGGCAGTGGCGCTAGGCAGAATGGCACAGTAGACGCCTAAACCAAATTGGCTCCACTGTATTAGACATAGCTAGAGACAGATGACCGGACCTACCTCCAAGACCTGAGCACCTTTTTCATAGGAAGCAAAGGTGTGACGAGAGAGGGCATTTCAGCCATGAATGGAGCGGCTGGATTCAGTCAACCTAATTTTTATTAGAGTGACACATTTAATAGGTAGGAGCTAAAGCTGAAAGTTCCTGGATATTTCTAAAATTCTGCTTGGGAATTCTGGTAAAAACAAATTCCACCTACATTTTATGAGGTTGAGTGTGAGACAGTAGCTCTCATTTTAAGAGTTTGTATGGTGACATGTTGGAAGGCCTCTCCTTGATAGAGGTTCCCGAAGATTTTGGACATTTTGCTAATTTTCAATACATTTTTTCAAATTACCTCCATATTTTTTTGATCTACTAACTCAATGTCCAGGCAGAGAAAGTTTGTAAAGTCATCAGAAAGGAAAAAGGTATGCTTGGAGCAACGAAGCGAAGCCATAGGGTTGCTATTAACACAGACTAGCAACCCTGCATGTGCTCCCAGAGGGGTGCATTTATTTTAATAGCAGCTGAGTGGAGCTGCAGGCTGGGCTGAGCACCGGGCTCCTTCATGGTATGACTTCACAAGGACACCGACCCAACCTAAGTCACCCAGTCAGCAAGTGGCTTCTTCTGCCATAACTGAATGCAGGAAAACATGCACTTTTAGTAGCACGAAGGCGAGAAGACCTTGGTGGAAGGATTTGGGAGGGTGCAGACATAAGGACACAGAAAAGCTGCTGAGAGTAGTATGCAAGGAGAGGTATGTCACCGAGACACAGCTTTACAATAAGATTCAAGGAGAGCTTGAGAGAGAGATGTGGGACAAGACAGACTAAAGACAATTTAATTACCTCGCCTTCTACACAGTCAAACAGAATGAATGCAGAAAACGCAGTTTGATGTTATTGTATCATTATTCTTGCCACTGGTTTAAAAACACTCTTAAGTTTCTTCAATTTCCTGTAGATTTTACCTATTTCCCCAAATAAATGTTTCCATAGTTTTTTCTGCAGCTTTGGATTGTCCATATGTATGGGGCTGCGTGCACTGACCTGGCTTAGAAAACTAGTTTTTGAAGAGTTTATAAAACGTAACGTAATTTTTTGTAGGCATAAAAAGACTTATTGATGAAAAGCCAGCCTGATGCCCATCTGCTTGAAAGTTGTACTCACTGATCCCTTTCATGAAGCTGTTAAGAACAGAGCTTTATGCTGCTCTCGCAAGACATAGGAAAGCCATAGACTGCTCTTATCCCAGGTTAAATTCTCATGGGCCAAATGTTATATACTTTCAATATCCAAAGTGTGTGTTTCAGTCTACACGAGAAATCTCAGCTTGGTAGTTTTATTTGCTTTGGAAGGGCCAGAAAGATGGGAGTTCCCTTATAAACATCATAAAATGGAAAGGGAGAAGGGGTCCTCTGGTCTGTGTTTGCTCTAGGGCAGGGATACTCAAAGTACGGCCCGCGGGCCTCATGCGGCCCCTCTGACCTTTACATGCGGCCCCTTGGGCAACAGGAGCACTGGGCAGCTGTTTGCTTGACTCCGCGCTAACAATAAAAATATTAAATACACACTCAATCATTTATTTCAAACTTAATTGGTGTTAAAGAAAGGAAGTAACTAGGGCCTCCTGCACTTAACTTTAGAAACGCCTTCATTTTTAAAGACATCTTGCAGCACAAGTGTAAAACTAACAGTCTCTTCAAAAATGTATTTAGTTAACATGCAGAACCTTTTTGCCTTAGTACAATTTATTTTGTCAGTGCATTGAGATGTATTCCTTTAAAAGTGATAGTTTTCAAACATACATTTGGAGACATACATTTTGAAACATTAATATATTTCCCTTACCCTGAGAACACCACCAATAGTAAATTAAAGAGGCAAGTCACTTGGTATGAGCACTTTATGGGTGGCCTGGGTTCCTATCATACATTAACATTATAGTTTATTAAATCAAACATAGAAGCAGGTTTTGTGCAGCACGCACCATGTATCATGTATTTTGAGGTCATCTTAAATGTGATAATGCAGAAAAAGAAGGGAAAGTGAGACTAAACAATTGCCTAGGATCACACAATTTGGAAAACTGCGTAAGCCGGGATTCATTCCAGGTTTTCTGGTTTCCCTTTGTTTATTTCAGCCACTAGATGTATATCATTTGCTTCTCCTACACCTGCCTTGCCACCAGTCCCCCCAGCCACCCCACTTGACCGCCACTACCCTGGCATCAATGCGGCCCCCGGGTACATCACAGACCAAACTTTTTTGCCCCTGGGAAAATGTTTGCGAGTACCCATGCTCTAGGGTTTGCTTTTTGACTGCAAGTCCACCAGCAGGGAAAAAAGTGTTAGTTTTTTTTTTTTAAGTAGGTTGATATCTCAAGCCACCACGAGTCTCTCACCTTAAGCAGCTAAATAGAATCCATGAAAGCTGGGAAATGGCCTTCAAGTGAGGACAATTTTGAAAGTCATGCCCATTGGCAGATTCTCTGGATCAAAGGTGAGAGAGCGTAGGTGAAGTGATTCTAAAGAAGACAAGAAACAAAAAGCCTGTGACCGAAGCAGAGCAATACCTAGTGTGTTATTCTTGTAAAATGTATGAAATCCTCAAATAACTGTACGAAAATCTGTCTGTAAATGTCTTTATATTTCTGTACTGATGCGACCTCATTACTTAACCGTCAATAATAAAACTACAGTTCTTCTTTCCTGTAACAAATTACAGGTGGACTGTGATGTTGAAATGTAGCCTTTCATCAGACAATACAGAAAATATCTCTGCACGAAACATCAGTTGGCACTTAAAGAAAGGTAAAGCACGCTTTTCAGCTCTCTTCCTTTTACATTGTATCCTCTTAAAAATCAGATGCCAGTACGCCAAAAGTAATTATTTATGGTAGTATTCTTATTTATTGTACTGTTGGTGTTCATTATGCAGAAGCCTGGGTTTGGTTTTGATAAGGGCTTTAAACTGCTTACAATATACAGTTGCATCAATCAGTGTTCTGCATACCGCCAGATCATTACAGATGTCACATTATTCCACATAGGTGGTACCAGAGGGCCACCTTCATGTGGATAAACAAGGGACCAAGGGCCTGATTTAGAACTTGGTGGATGGGTTACTCCATCACAATACATCACAGTGACGGATATCCCATCTGCCGTAATCTAAATCCCATTCTATCCAATGAGATTTACATTTCGGCAGATGGGATATTCGTCACCATTGTGACGGAGTAACCCGTCCGCCAAGTTCTAAATCAGGCCCCAAGTATTTAAAAGAGGATTGGGAGAAGGATGGTGGTGGGTCTGTGCACTAAAAATAATTAAATACCGTACAGGTGCACATTAAAAGTCTATTGTAAGTGGCCTCAGCGTTCCAGTCCTTTTAAAAGACTCTGCCATCAGCCTTGTCACTGTGGTAAGGAACTCGTCTAAGACTTGCAATCATCAGAGCTTTCAGTGGAGCGGGTCCACATGGTGTGGAGTTCTGGCAGTAATTTGGGAAAAGACATTGAAAAAATGTTCCTACCACGCTTTCTATCCATGTTCCTAACTTTACAAACAAAACTACTGACCACTTTCTCGAAAGTGTGGGGAAAACCCTCAAGGTAATCCATTTCAGTGATGCAGTGCACATTACCCCAGTAGTCTCTGGCCCACCTTGCCAGGCTTGTAATGGGCCAGGGACCCCAACCCTTCGGCCCAAAACTTAAGTGTAAATAGGGCCACAATCCCTGAGCCCATAAAGGACTAAGGGATCCATCTCCTGGATCCAGCTCAAACAATGTGTCCCGTTGAGCCCATTCCCAAAACACAGTAGTTTCCATGCCGACAGGAGCGTGGTGAGGGAAACATGTCCGCTCTTACCCGGTGGGAGCTTTAAAAATGCTCCCGCCATGTAGGAGCAGACTTAGTTCCCTGCGATGCTCCAGTAGGCAAGGAATATCAGATTGTTACCGCCTGGTGGTGGAGTAATGCCGGCTCCCGCAGCACCCACGATGGGTGCATTTGGGGATCCGGCGGGGACCATGGGAGCCCTTCTGAGGCCCACACCATATTGGGCTGTGTGTGCCCTCAGTGGGAACTGGGGCACCTATGCAAGACCTCGTAGAACGGGATTCCTGGGGACATAATTGGCTTGGGGGGCATGCCCCCTTCCCCTATTAAAAAAAAGCCCATGCGCAACAGGGGTTGATTTTATGTATGGTAATATAACTAGCCAGCCACAGGTATTTACCCCCGAATATTACATCACTCATGGCATATTCTATGACATCAATGAAAACATTTTTTATATATATGTCTAGGCTAAAGTCAGATTAGAAAAGAAGATGGAAAATAAAACACCATTCAACAACAGCACCCTAACTACTACTTTCCAAAGAAGACAGTGACACACTCGTACAAATGGCAGCTCCAAACAGAGGCACAAAACCACACTCAAAGTTACACATACAGTCAGACACAAAAGCCTGGGCAGGACATTAGTGTTGCACCACACCGCAATGCCCATACATATGGCCACATATAACCACCCCGTAGAGGGCCATCTAGGGATCATACACCCAGGAAGTTGAAAGCAGCACAGTCACACAAATGACAGTCATACTCGCGCGATAACACACACACAGGAGTATTCAAACAAATGTACCGACAGAGGTCACAAACACGCTCAGGGGCTGCAGAGTCTCACCCATGGGCAGTCGCGCTCACAGATAGATATATATATATGTATACACACACACACGGTAGAAATATGTAGAAAAATTATAGTACACAATAAATATTAGGAACACTCTGTACGTTCATTTTGTAATAGTCTGGAGAAGAAATATAAAAATGTTAGGAGTCTGTGGCGGGGCTGTAAACAGGACATAGTAGGGGGAGGCGGGGCACCCACTCCAAAAGTGTCATATACAGCTGGTTGGTTTACAACTGGTTCTCTCCATCTCCCTCTCATATGCAGGTGCACTGTCACCAGCACACCTAAAACCATCGACACACACCACCTTTCCCATGAAGAAAAACGCGCGCACACATTCGTGCTGACAGCCACCCGGGCAGACACACCGAGCCAGCGCATGCATGCGGCCACGCCCTGCAGAACAGGCTCCGAGCCCTGTTTCATTCCGCCCCAGCATTCCCCAGATCCCGGCCCTATTGTGTGCGAACAATAAACGGCATTAACATGATAAAACCCCGCGCTTCCGGTCCCAGGCCTGCCACGCCCGGGGATCACGGCTGAGATCAAGGACCCGAGCTTGCATTGTTCCACAACTTGAAATCAAAGGTCTGCCTGCGGATTTTACAACCATTTCCCAGATATGGCGGCGAAGGCCGCCGCGGTGCAAACAGAAGTGCCCAGATGGCCAGGCTGTGCTAAAATTGTACTATTGCCATATATGTCCAATCAGTAAATAACGTGATTTGAGGAAGCCCTGCCGCCTCCCATGCAGTACTTCATTATTTCATATTGAGATACAATGTCCCGTTTGCAGCCCCTCCAAAGACTATCTCATCTTTATATTGTAGAAGGGCTTCCTAATATTTCCTCTGTCAGTTATTTTGAACGCTTTAAAAATACTATATACTATATGTTTCCGTATTCTTTCTGTTCATAATTAAGAAACGTATGGACGGCATCATCTTTATGGTTGTGTTGTAGATTAATCGAATGTTTAAGAACTATAGTATTTTATCGACCAACTCTTCAGAAATCTCGCACACCGTCATCATCCTGTTCCTTCTATTAAGAGCTTATTTACTAGACCATCTTTACATTTCTTATCTACATTATTCTGAAGGCTTGCAGTGGACCCCACCTGCATATTTCTGCTGTATTATTTGAAATCTCATCTGCCATAAGTTTATACAACTGCTGTTGACTACAGCTCGTCGTATCACCCCTATATCTGGTGTTGACTACTCTAAAAGCTCACTACCATACCATCTCTAGATCTGCTGTCAACTATTCTGAAAGCTCATCTCCGTACCATCTCACCGTACCATCTCTATATCTGTTGTTGACTACTCTGAAAGCTCATCACCGTACCATCTCTATATCTGTTGTTGACTACTCTGAAAGCTCATCACCGTACCACCTCTACATCTGCTGTCAACTATTCTGAAAGCTCATCACCGTACCACCTCTACATCTGCTGTCAACTATTCTGAAAGCTCATCACCGTACCACCTCTACATCTGCTGTCGACTATTCTGAAAGCTCATCACCGTACCATTTCACCGTACCACCTCTACATCTGCTGTCGACTATTCTGAAAGCTCATCACCGTACCATCTCACCGTACCACCTCTACATCTGCTGTCGACTATTCTGAAAGCTCATCACCGTACCATCTCTATATCTGTTGTTGACTACTCTGAAAGCTCATCACCGTACCATCTCACCGTACCACCTCTACATCTGCTGTCGACTATTCTGAAAGCTCATCACTGTACCATCTCACCGTACCACCTCTACATCTGCTGTCGACTATTCTGAAAGCTCATCACCGTACCATCTCACCGTACCACCTCTACATCTGCTGTCGACTATTCTGAAAGCTCATCACCGTACCATCTCACCGTACCACCTCTACATCTGCTGTCGACTATTCTGAAAGCTCATCACCGTACCCTCTCACCGTACCACCTCTACATCTGCTGTCGACTATTCTGAAAGCTCATCACCGTACCATCTCACCGTACCACCTCTACATCTGCTGTCGACTATTCTGAAAGCTCATCACCGTACCATCTCACCGTACCACCTCTACATCTGCTGTCGACTATTCTGAAAGCTCATCACCGTACCATCTCACCGTACCACCTCTACATCTGCTGTCGACTATTCTGAAAGCTCATCACCGTACCATCTCACCGTACCACCTCTACATCTGCTGTCGACTATTCTGAAAGCTCATCACCGTACCATCTCACCGTACCACCTCTACATCTGCTGTCGACTATTCTGAAAGCTCATCACCGTACCATCTCACCGTACCACCTATACATCTACTGTCAACTACTCTGAAAGCTCATCAACGTCCATCTCTATATCTGCTGTTGACTACTCTGCAAGCTCATCAACGTCCATCTCTATATCTGCTGTTGAGTACTCTGAAAGCTCATCAACGTTCCACCTCAGTATCTGCGGTCGACTACTCTAAAAGCGCTTCACTGTATCATCTCTATATCTATTGACTACTGTGAAAGCTCATCATCATACCATCTCTAGATATACTGTTGACTAGTCTGAAAGCTCATCACCGTACCACCCCTATATCTGCTTTTGACTACTCTGAAAGCACATCATTGTACTATCTCGATATGCAGTGTCGACTACTCTGAAAGCTCACCATACCATCTCGATATCTGTGACAATTATTCAAAAGCCGAAAGATTATTCATTCTATACATTTCTTCTGTCAGTTGTTCTCAAAGCTGATTTACCTTACTAACTTTTATTTTTTGTTCGCTATTCTGACAGGTCTCATATTGTCCAGTCATTATAGCTATTATTTCAGAGCTCATGAGCTAGATCTTTTTAGGGTTCTTCTGTAGATTGCTCATAAGCTCACCATCTCTGTATAACGTTTATTGATTATTCCTTGATTTTTCTGAAATGCCACATACATTTGTCATGCATTCTGAATGATTATTATATATATATATATATATATTTATTTATATATTCACCCTGCACTCTCTGTGCACTTCATGTCCTTAGTCTATTCAAAACTGATCCCTGCCGACCACGTGAAAAATAATGCTAAATCCTCCATAAAACCTCGAATGATCACTTAATCTCCCTCTTAACGCGTGTTATAAGAACTAGCCTTTAACACGTGTTAATGACCGCAGGTACTTACCGGTTTACGGAACGGATGCTCTTTGTGTAAGATGGAGAGGTTTTAGTGAGCCGTGGGGTGCAGAAGGTGGGTTGGGGTGCTCGGTGCCAGGCTTCTTTGAGCCACCCTGGGGTGCAGAGACAGGCTGCCAAGCTTCCCTGGCACAGGAGATGCGTCCGGGAGAGGGTCACTGCGGCGCAGCTCCGAGCACCCCTTCTCTGGCGAGGATGATGGAAGAATGATTCAGCTCTGCGGCCTGAGCAGGGCAGCGCCCACCGAGTCACGTGACCCCTGTGCTCCCTCCTCCCTCATCACATGGTCCCATGGACCACCACCCCTGCCCATCAGACGGCAGCCACGGATAGGACGCAGTGCTGTGTGTAGGAGCGCAGCAGAATCTCATGTAACCGCGGCACCGAAATAGCCTCGGTACTGCCCCAGGGGCAGCCCACCCCAGAGATGCTGGAAGGAATAAATAACCCTCCCAGGAGGAGTCTGCAATGCTCTGCCGGGCTAGACGAGCCGCCGGTTACGTCTTATGCCTGGATTTTCTAAACTATGCAATGCCCTGTAATGGTTTAGCTGCCCGTGGGGCGTGCTTGTGTGTGCGCGTAATATACACAACATGCCACTTGCATAGCAAGCCTGCCAATGTGCACAGGGGCGCGGATCGTAATATGCTTTTTTATTACCATTGTGCCCTGGGGGGAGGGGCCACGGACCACATCTGTGTGGAAGAAGGGGTGTTTTTCAATCGGGAGTGTTTATAGAAAATAAGAATGAGGTACCCCTGGGCTATACATACTATCTGGCTCTGGGGTAAATAAATATAAGATAGTGCTCAAATACGCAGCTAGTCAAGAATGTAGACTTTTTGAAAAGCATCCTTTGTTAAAAAATGTTTCTAGAATGAAAGGATTTTTGAAGCTGTTTTCTCGAAGGTGCGGTTAACAATGAGCACTGATTGGAATCAGAACGTTTAGTTTTTGTTTACATTTGATGAATAGATGGCCAATAAAACAACGGGCAATGGTCGGGCCATTAGAATGATGCAACTCTGGGATTGCTGTGTTTACCAAATAGTTATGGGTTTACTGCACTTGCCACGTTCCTTGTGGAACAGTTTGCAGATTTCAATCAAAAATGTTGTTTCTAGCTCAAATAGATCAAGAAAATACAAAGAATGTGGCACATTATTTATTTCCTTGCCTCATTATACAGATTATCCTGCAACATAATTTGGTCCTGTTGTGCTCCATAATCACAAGAGAGCTATGCAGAGTTATTTGGGAACTATCATGATAATGAAAACCATAATTCACGGGGGCCTGTGAAATATTTTCCATATTTCCTGGGTCCCTGTGAAATATGGGGTTTTATACTATTAGGAAAACATTCAAGGCAGGGGAACAAACATTGTTTTCCCCATTTCAGCTCCCATTGAAAGGAAGTGGACTATCTCCTGCCATGACTTTTATTCACCTACCAAGGAATTCCACAAAAAGGAGTTTAGTTCAGTCACTTCAAACTTCTGATTTGGGAATCTAGAGCGTGATACATACCCTTAGTTAGAGAAGGGTGGGTAGGAATTTTAGAGGCCCCACCCCCCGGGAGGATGTAGTGGACTATGTTATTGGCCCCAGGAAATTAATGGTGCAAAACAAGAGTCCAGCAGAGAGAAAGAAAAGAAAGAAAAACATTCAGACAAGCCAGGAGCTGGTGAAAGAGTGGTAAGACCCAAAAGTGATGCAGAATGGGTATCGAGAGGGTCAAGAGGTGGTGGCGCAAAGCTCTTTTGTCACAGAGCTTTAGAGGATAAGTGGTGGGGGTTTGACAAGGCAGTGCATAAGATTTCCGAGGTGCCTCACGTGGTGGACACAGGTGCCACACAGGGTACAAGATGTGAGCCTGCTGAAACAATACCCCCAGAGAGATTTAAAAGGGAGCTTTCTGGCAATGCCAAGCGACATTGAGGAGGACAATGAGCCACTTCTTGGCCTATTCCACCATAAGGAGAAGCAAAGTGCTGCAGAGTGGATACAATTTGCAGCTGAACTGACACCCAAACAGAAGGGTGTACGGAGAGGTACTGTGATGGTTTTCCACTTTCTTCCCGCTGTTCCCAGGGCTAACCCATCTCTGGGCAACTAACATCAATGCAACTCTTACAGTGCCAGTATGGAGTATGATACAGAGGATGTCAGAATGAGACCAAGGATGCATCAAAGCAGGAGTTGCTAAGATGTTGGACTTAGGAGTGACTGAACATTCCCCTAGTCCTTGGGCCAGCCCAGTAGTGAGGGCGCCCAAGCAAGGATCCACAGATGTGCTTCTGTGTGGGCTAGGAGGCCCCGTATGTAATGCCCAAGATTGATTGATTCATTCATTCATTCATTGTTTTTTTTTATAGATCGCGTAGCTGCCCAAAGGCGTCCCAGTGCTAAAGTATGCTAGCAGCACCATTCAGAGAGAGACAAACCCCAGATCGGAGATCAATAACAAGACTGAGTAAACAACCAAGTTTTTAGATGCTGACAGAACTGAAGTTCTAAATCCAGGGACCTCATAGAGGAGGGCAGCAAATTCCACAGTTTAGATGCATTAAACTGGAATGAACGGCCTTCTTTCCTGGTCCTTATAATAAAAGGGGCAGTGGCCAAAGAGGCCTTAGATGAGCGCAAAGACCTGATTGGCTCGTAAGGGGTTATAAGAGAGTTACACAATATTAGTCAAATATTCATAAAGGCCCTACGGGCAATATGGAGGGACTTAAATTTGATCCTAGGTGCCACTGGGAGTCAGTGCAGGGATTTGAGGGCGGGTTGGGCAGGCAAATGTCTAGGAACATTATAAAGTAGATGGACAGCAGCATTTTGCAGCACTTGGAGTTTACAAATTGTGGATTTAGGTGCTCTCAAGTAAAGAGAGTTTCCATAATCCAACGAGATAACACAAGTGCCTGGATGGCCAATCATTTGGATGAAAAAGGGAGAAGGTAAAGACCTTTCCTCAGTGATCTAGGCAACCCATAAAAACTTGCTGCTAGTTTTGTAGCTTGGAGATCCATGGTCAGGGTCTTGTACGGCCAAAACCCCAAACTCTTTACATCAGGTTTAGGGATGGGTGGAGCACCCAAGATATTGGACCACCCCAGGTCGAGCTGTGGAGATGGGGGTTGCCAAGAATCAAGAGTTCAGTCTTTTCCACGTTCATTCTTAAAGAAGATAATTTCATCCAATTAGCCACTGCTGTGAGGCATCGTCCTAATATTGATGAAGAAGGGGACTGAGTATGACTGAGGGGAAAAAACAAGTTGGGGCCGTCGGCACACGAAATAATTGAAATGCTGTGGGCCATCACCACCTCTCCAAGTGAGCGCATGTACACATTAAAAAGTGTAGGACTTAAAAAAAGATCCTTGTGGTGTGCCACGATTGAGAGAGAAGGTCTTGGAGGTACGATTACCCTCAAATATCTGGAAAGATCTATTACCTAGTAAAGAATTAAACCAGGTCAGGGCTTGGCCAGACACATTCACCTCTGAAAGCCTTTTGAGGAGAATTGAGTGATGAGACAGCTGAACTCCCAAGCTAATGAGTTGGTGGACCACCTGGCTGCTATCCGCTTCCTCTGTACCATCGGTTGGGCCAGTGGTTAATGGCAGATCACATTGCACCTATTGCTAAGAAGACTACTGCAGCCTGTATGACGGAGGGTTTGTACTAGGTTATGGTCATGCCTTTTGAGCTCAAGAATATTCCTGTCAATTTTCAGAACCTATTGAGCTATGTTTTCTTAGGGCTGGAGGAGTTCTTTGTGTCCTACATAGATAGCATTGCCATCTTTAGCAATTCTTGCGACAGTCACATGAAGAGGTGTTGGTCAGGATCTTGGATGTGAAATTGACCATTAAGGTAACAATGGGCCAGTTGGGGCAGCCCTAAGGTCTACTTTTAGCATCAGGTGGGTTAATATGATGATGTGTTGTATTCTAAATTCCAGTCTGTTTTGTAGTGGGAATTCCCTCCACCCACACTCACGTGAGAGTTCTTCTGGCACTCACTGGATACTACAGCAGCTTTATGGCCAACTATGGGTCCATAGTTGATTCCCTAACAATCCTAACATTCAGTAAAAACCCTAAGAAAATTGTTCGGACTGTGAAATGTCAGAAGGCCTTTGAGGACCAGAATTCAGACCTATGAAGTGTTCCTGTGTTAAATGCAATTGACTAGGGTCAGCCCTTCACTGTACTGTCTGATGCTTCAGATAATGGAGTGGGAAGAGTAGTGGCTTAACTTAACCTGATGACAAGGGTAGAGGGCACCCTGTGACATATATCATTCACAGACTGCTCCTGGGGAACAGACCAGGTGCCACTGACAAAAATGATTTGCAGTAGTGTGGTCCCGAAGCATGGTCTTACTTGTTTGGTACCAGTTTTGTGGCCCAGACAGAATGCAAATTGCTGAAGTGGTTAATGGCAATGAGGGATGAGAATACCAAGGTTCTTAGGATGTCCATCTCAGACCACCAGATTTCACTGTAGAACACAAAGCTAGAATACAACAAGGGAAAATTGATGGGCTTTCCTGTTGTTTTGTCCCAATCTGATTACCAGATTTCTTGAATGGTTGAGGGAGGTTCCAGGTATTTTGATCTTGGAGGGCTGTCTCTTGGGATGAGAATGTCCCTGTATGGTTTACAATTGTGTACCCCAGCCCGGATTGACCCAACTGTATGTGAAACTTGTATCCTGTCTGTTGCCCTTAAAAACACACAAATCTAGCATGTGTGCTTTGGCCTAGACTTGTTCATGGAATGCCAAGGACTAAGTGTAGCCTCATAACTATCATGGGACTAATATCGATGTCCTGAATTGATCACCTAAAGCAATGGTGGCAGTGTATACATTTTTGTGAATTATCAGCCCTGACCAGACCTATTTTGTATGTCACAGAGGAGTGTGGTCTTCTCACTAAACTTCTGTAAAGTTCCACTTTAATGTGACCAGTAGCCCCTTGAAATGACAATGTGTGTACATGTTGCATGCATGTGTGTCAGGTGAATTTGTGGCACATGCATGATAACAAGAGTCTGTTTGTGGTCGCTGTCCAAGTGCTTTGACCGGTAGGATCTATTTTGGAAGCCTCTGGTTTAACATGGGACACAATAGAGGGTCGATGTAGCATCTCCAGACAGAAGGGTGTTCATTATAGTCCTGTGACTAAAGGATGGAGACGCAGACACTGAAATGACAGAAAATGGAGCCAGGATTACCCTTACAAATTCAAGAGGTATTTTGAGCAAGGAGCTACTGATTAGATTATCCACAGCACTGCGTTTAGTAAACGTTAGCAAAAGAGTGGTGAGACAGCAGGATCTGTTGTTAGAGGGGAGGAGGTTTCTAGGAAAGGCTTGCCCTTTTGTCTGTGCATGGCTGCTATTTCAGGAAAACCTATGACAGCCAGGCAAGGGGCTTCACTCTTCATTTTGGTCATGTTTTGGATACTGCTGTTCGGAACCATTGTCATCATTACTTGCTGTGAGAGCCCTTGCATTAAACTAAGCCTGTATCAGCACTACAGCCAGAAAACATTTTATAGGGAGACACTTCAACCTGGTTCAAAGACCTCACATAGTAGACCCACATCCCATGTCTGGAAAACTATTAGCAGTTACCAGTGCATTATTGATAAGAGAGCAAAATAAGTTTTTTTTAAATCAGGAATCGTGTTGTAAGGCTTTAGAAACATTTTGTGTTTTTTGGACTGGCTATGTCTGCATCTCCCCAGCTACTTTTAAATGTGTCTGCTTTTTATTTTACTTGTTTGGTCCTTCAGTCCTGGATTCCTTCTGCCCTTCATACCACGCAGGCAGGGCTCCTCCTGACCACTTGAAGCACTCACAATTGACGGCTGGTTCCTTCCGCCCGCTGGCTGCCCACCAACACCTACCATACTTTGCTGCATATAGAACCCTTCATCTGAGGGCTTCTTGCTCAGACATCTATGGAAATTGCAGAATGCTAATGTCATCTTCATGTCCTGGCTTCCCTGTTTTGGCCTGTTATGGAAAGATGGCGGCTAGGGCAGATACCCAGCTCCCTCTATCTTCTAACTCTTCCTTTTCTGTCATCTACCCTTAGTTACTGCTAATTATCTTCTGAAACCTTACTTTGCACTCCTTATACTCTCCCTTGAGCCTCTCGCCTCTGATCACATTTTTTACTGGGTTTATTTTAAACTACACTGAAGCTGACTGGCTCAATACCACTTGTGTGGATTAGGATATATTCAGTGCTTAATTTGTGAAAGAAGGATTGCCGGTGCCCAGAACTCTGCTCAGGAGCCCACGGTTGTTGCGAATAAATGTTAATGGACCACATATCAAGGGGTTGTAGTTTTACATCCATCTCGGACCTCTTTAACTTTCACACAAGCCCTGTCTGTTTATCTCACTGTTGCAGATTCCTGCTTTCTCCCTTTGTGGCAGCTTTTCTGACCTATTCTTCCGTCTTCCCTGCGTTATTTGTTTTTCGCTCTCTTGCACTTGGTTAATAACTGATGCAGAAAAATAGGTGCTGGTTCCCACAACATGAGTTCTGGTGGCCCCCACTTGCAACCACCGGCTCAAATTAAGCACTGAGGATATTCCTTGGCAAATAATATTTACCATCGGTGATCTCCTAGTCCTTGTATTTGGGGTCACCTTTGGGACCTTTTTTGTGCTATTCCTCTCCTTTCCTGCTTCTTAGGTTGACCCCATAGAGCTTGCTCTTATTTTTATGGTCAGCCTACTCATAACTGAGGGTTAGATTAATTATTAATTTGAATATATCTGAATTAGGAACACATGGAAGCATATTTTTTGTTATTTCTGAAGTTTTTTGGAAACAAGTACTTTAATATGATCAAAACACATCATTACACTTGGTAAAGCAATTTCCACACATTTTCTTTTGTGTACCGTATAGTTTTATTAGTAAAACTCCATGTCTATGTAGAAAAGCCATTGTCATCGGGTTCATTTTTTTTTTTTTGTTCTTTGTATTTCTGGCTGCATCATTATTGTACTTTTTAAAATAAGCATATCAAGTATCACCATGTATATGCTATTTATTAATTATATTAACAGGTACTTAGTATAAATCTTATTCTTAAATAATTTGCGTTGTATATATTATTCATTTTATCATTAATAATTGCAATAGTCATCATTTATCTTAACAGGATTGTGAGTCAAATATGGTCTATCCGTGCGTCTTTCAGTTTACAAAACATTAAATATACAAATATTATGAAGTTTCATGATATTGTACTGAACTGTATAGCTGATGGCAGATCGTGCGCTACGCAAGCCTTAATTAACAGTAATGCTATGATTAATATTCACACTGCGTACAAGGAAGGCTCATGAATGCACAGGGTGTTCCCGCCTTCCCCGGCCCATGCAGTACCCCGGGTTTCCGCTCGGGGGCGCTGTGAGCGCAGTTCTCTGCCGGGAAGTTTTTCTTTTTAATAAAGATTGTGTTGAAAGTCGAGCATTTCCTCCACCTCAGTCAGGGCCACACCTCGGTCGGAGGGCAGACCGAGAACTTCAAGGAGTCCCGGGGAGCCTGGTGCACCGGAGAGAAGACGCGGGGGTCCAGGGCACGGAGCCAGGAGGTGAGCGGCGGCAGCAGGGACTGGGCGGTCCGTGTGATCGTGGGCACTTTCACCGGTATGGAGCCGGGGGTGTAGGAAGTACACTTTTACACAAGGCCTAATTTGAGACAGCTCGTTGTTCACATTAGGTAAGGGGAGGGCGGCTCCTGGGTACTTTCTTAAGGGGGGGGGGGGGGGGCAGGGCACGGGACGGGTGCACAGGAGGGGGAGAGGCGGCTGTAAGGACACTTTCACTGGAGGTGTGTGAGGGTGCAGAGGTCACAAGCCACTTTCACAAGAGGTGAGGTGGAGGTTTGTACAAGTTGTGATACTTTCACCGGCTTGGAGCACGGGCCACCGGGCTCTTGATAGTTTGACAGGAAGTGACCAGGGTCACAGGGCTGCAAGATGCTGAGCCGTGACCGGCTGCGAGGGCGGGAGCCGGGAAACTTCTAAAAAAATATGGGGGTACTGGGTGCACAAGAGGCTTACAGGAGTTTGGGGAGGGAAATGAGGGGTTGTCTCTGTACAGTGTCTTAGGAGATGAAGGGGATGACGGAGATGAGAGTTGAATTCCAAAAATGGGCACTTGTTGGAGGAGATCAGGATAATCTGATATGATTTTTGGGGGGTGTCTTGATGAACACATTTACAGGATGTAAGGTGTCTCAGGACACACCCTTTCATAGGCGCATCAGAATCGTCTAAATGACAATTACTCAAAGGGTCAGTGGGCAGGAGGGCGTGACAACTGTCACTGGGGTCCTCTGGGTGGATTCAAGGAACATTTGCAGGTGCTGATGGATGGGCGAGGGGTGGATCCCAGGACACTTAGAGAGAAGGCGAAGAGGGCCGGAGAGCTAAGTGCACTTAAACAGGAAGCGGGAGGATGTCCCTGGAGGGTGATAGTGGTTGGTGGGCAATGTGGCACTTTAAAAAGGAGATAAGGGGACAAGGGTGGGTCCAGAGTAGCTTAAAGAGATGTTGCGAGGGGGCTGCCTACTCCAGGGTTTTGTTCTGGAGATGCGTATGTGGGGTCCTCTACACGTTTGTAGAAGGCGTGCTGGCTGTGGTGAGGTAGTCTACTTGGTCTAAAGTTCCTAGCTTAATCAGGCCCCTTTGTTTGATACTTCAGGACGCACTCTTTGTATCTTACAAGTTGTAATTGCAGTTTGATGCATTTTATTTCTTCTTTATTAAAAAAAATATTTTCACATCCACCACACAAGCCTTCGCTTCTGTGAAGAGGAAGTGACATTTTTGCCTGTCATGTGTTCCCTTCTCAGCAGACGTCTTTCAAAATAGCTGTTTTGTTCTTTGTATCCCGTAGAGCAGTACGATTTTTTTTAAACTGACTGCAAGCACTTGTTGCTTGCAAACCTGCATTGCCTAAATATATGCAGTTAAGAGACTCCTTTATGGTTGCCAAATAATGTAATATGTTAAAATTGATATTTGTGAGTCAGAAAAAAGGATAGGGTTTAATTATCAAAAAACTGCAAGATAGAGATTTACAAAAGCATTTCGAGAATGGAAACTGCTACTGTATGAGTGTTTTTCAACAAGCCATCGTCAGTCAGCCTACCTCAAAGTGTCTAACTCCCCATGAGTAAAAGTGCAATTAGAGCATAGTCTGTTTTATTTTTTCTAACTGCATAGCGGGATTCCATGAATGTTTACATTTTATTGCCACTTTAGATGTTTTGAGGCATTTCACGAAGGCAATGTACTACGAGGTGAAAGAGTACTACCGCAGTGGTACTTTACATACTCCAAAATGTCTTTCTGAATATCCCCGAAGAGTAGAAATACATTTGAAAGTGTAAGAAGGTGAACAATTTCACCAATCACATGTTTTTTTTACATTTTGGATAAAGAGCATCTGTTGTGCAGAATGGTTCAGTATATAATATAAACAAATGTTGGTGCCATAATTTCGTTTGTCTTGGAATTATAGTGACAGCCACTCTTGAGGAATATATTGTGTACTTTTTGGCAGATATCCTCATATTTCTGAGGGTCATTTGAGCACATCCTCATTTGGGGGCGGGGGGGGGGACATATTTGTTGTAACAGCACTCATCGTGTTAGAGCCAGGTGTGTTATCCATAGAAGCTGCCCTCATTTAATTGCCATGTTTATAGCTGTGTGGATTTGACTATAATATCTGCCAATATACAAGAATGTGAACAGGCCCTAATACTTTGAAGACATTGTCTTGAAGTCCAGCGCTAAGAAGCCTGTGCTCAGCTGAGAATTGCTGGATTCTCTATCTCACTATGGGATTACTGTTTTTGAAGGTTGTTGACTTTAGGCCTGACAGAGAGTACAATTAATGTAGCATTCAACAACTAGTGAAGTCCAATTTGCTAACTTCCTTAACTACATCACACACCATTTCTATGGGCAAGTAAGGACATGTACGAGAAAGATGCTGTGACCTCAGCCTGTACTATTTTTCCCCCTAAACCGTATTATCTCTCAGACGTTTTCCTATTTCTTAGCTACACATTACAACCTAGTTTAAAACCGAGCTCTAAAGCCCCCAGGGAAGGTCAGTTTTACTTTCGTTTTATCATGGCAGGAGAGGCTCTTCCATATTTCAGCAGAGTGAGTTCACAGGACATCATGTCGCCAGTGCTGTGATTATGCGTGCATTTAGAAAAATTAGAAATTAGCAAAACTGTTACTTTAAATTTAAACCATGGTTTTGTACAGGAATGTTAAAGGCTTTGTTTCTTGACAACATAAAAGCGAATATCTGTACCTTGATGGAGGAGTGCATCAGACTGTCCTTCCAATGCATGAGTATTTTTTTGCCAAAAAACAAAATGGGTCGAAAATTCAAAAAGAAAACAAGACTCCAGGGTCCTCCTGTCTTAAGGGGGGCAAACACCACCAACATTTATCAGAAGCGCTCTTACACTGATTGACAAAATACATTTTTGTATAATTCATGGAAAAGCATTCAGACCAAGTAATTTATTTATTGTCCAGAATGCAAATGGTCTTTTTAGAGAATATTGTACACTGGGATGGAATAGTTTCTGACACTATCTTAGATCGGCTTGATAAATCTCTTTACTTAAAATTACAATGAAAGCTTGAATTTGAGGCCTGTAAATTACAAGAACGGTAGTCTTCTTTTTTTAAGCATCTTGGGTAAGAAAGCACCACCTGCTGGGCAGTATTACCACTCCCACACAGCTAGGAAGACACACAGGGGCTTAACGTTATTTAACTGAGGGATCACTTTACTGGTCTGGGCTGTGTGCATTCACGATCTTTGACCACTAGGATAGTCAGAAAATTAGCCAAATAGCTTTGTGTGGCATATGGGATAGGAAATACAGGATGAAATTGTGTGATGTAGTCAGGAGAGCATCTAGGAACCTTCTCACCCGCCCATGGTCAGATGTTTTCAAAGAAGGCATGTCTCTTTCCAGGCAGAAATATCAACCATGTCAGCAGTGCGGAAAATAAAGGACACATGAAAACTTGCTTATTCTGTCCCTGTCCCTCCCATGTTTCTATGGCTTAATGTACTTACTGATATTTTTATTTTTGACTCACCCCACCTTCCTGTTCAGAGTTTTTGTTGCCGCCATTGGTTAATTAAAATCTTACCATTAGTCCTCCGTGGTGCTAGGCGCCCACTCAAGCAATTACCGGGCATTATTTAATTTGAATATTGAGCGGAGAGTAAATGTATGTAAGTTAATTGCGTTTTGACAATGTAGGAAAACTTGTTCTTAAGTAGCATACATTGGATCCATGAAAGACCACATTACTAGTGGAGTTTGCCATCTCCCCTAAACTGGCAGTAGAGCCTCTGGACTAACTGGAATGTGCACCCGCCTGAGTGTTGAAACAACATATTAGTGACCACTTCCTACTGCAGTATGCTGAACCTCCAAATGTTGTGAAAATGCAGGGCAGTCGAGATAGGGAACCAAGGAGGCTCTCAAAGAGGTTCAGGGTCATAGAAAAAAGGGTTTGGCGAGTGAAAGAAGGCTAATCTGAAATCCATTTGACAGTCATCGCCCATACCCACATTCAAAGGTAGCATCGTTCAGCATCCCCGCACTGCATGATGATGGATGAACAAAGGTGGCCAACAGCACTTGTAATCCCATCATGAGGACTTTGTGGCATTGGTACTCTCCTCAAATCCAGGAGGCGCAATAGAGGTTACATAAAACTAGTGGAGATACAGGAGGAAGCAACCATAGACAGGATCCCAGCTACAGCAGCAGACTATTTGTCGGAAACCCGGAAGCAACTGTGGAACGGTTCTCCGCACCTAAGAGGTGTGCAGAAGTGTTCCCTGACCCCAGCGAAAAGTGTAGACCAGGAAGCCACGAGGATAAAGAATAATGGAGCAGTAGCCTAAAGGAGGAGCTGCAGTGGTTTCTTGGCTTAATTATCACAAGGCAGTTGGCCAAGATTTAGCCAAGGAAATGTTGCATAGCCAGAGTCCTCAAGAGTGAAGCTTATCATGAAAAAGGTGCTGCAGAGATTGCTCATAGTAGCTAAGGCGAGATCAGCATTGTGCCTCAACTTATACTACATGTTGTGATATATTTGTAGGGCCCATTGCATCCTGCACATTGGCATGTTGCAGGAGTTGGACAAAGTTGTTGAGCAGTGGCCGGTTCTGCACTTCAGTAATGCCATGTTGACTTATAGGAGTACACCCTTTTCCGCTATCTATTGTACTTTGAGATGTGAAGCCACTACACCCAGTTGTACATACTAGACGAAGCAGTTGGACAAAGAGGCCAAAAGATAATAAACTTGTCTGCTTTGCTACGGAAGACAGATGCTCTTGCACCCTTCAACCCACAGAAGTACTCAGCTCTTCTTGTGAAATGAGCACCTGCTCCGTTTAATAGTTCTATGTGTTTTTTTGTGTCCTGGTCGCCAATTCACTCGCATTACTCAGGCTTCAGTTAGAACAGACATCAGGCTGCAGACACCCAGAGAGAAATTTGCAGTTTCTTTGTAGCCAAGATTCTGGGGCGACAAAACCTTTATGGGTTTCTGTAAGAGAAGCAGTAAATGAGCCGAGTCCTTGTGACAGATTCGAAATTCAAATCTTTGTATATTTGATACTTACATCTTGTCATTTCCACATGCATTTTAGAATCCCACGTTCATCGTTCTTTTTAATATGTTAGTGAGCGCATAGATGATCAATTATGCGATGCCCCTTCATCAGTTGAGGATTGTAAGACAGAGCCGGAAGGTGCCAATCATTAAAGCTGGGCTATCTTGTTGGGAAAAATAATTGTCATGGAAATCCCAGGCTCTAGAGGTTGACTCAAAAGGTGCACCAGGTGATAGGTCACATGGATCTTGATGAAGTTCACATTTATGGCCTATTTTAAGTTGTATGTTTTTGAGAGTGCTGCACAGTTAAGACCATTCATATTAGGCTACTATCTTCACCAGGGCTTTGTAAAGACCCTCCCATCAGTTTTAGGCTGTGTGTGAGCTGGGCATGCCATACAGGTTTCCATCAGGCACTTGCGGGAACTGAAGATGTATTTCCAGTTGGTGTTGCTGTTGGTGCAAATCCACGACCAACTCTCTTGATTTTCCACAACTTTGAATTTTTTTATTTTACATTTTTACACATAGTTTCGTTCATGTGATGAAATTAGATGATTTCCTTCACAGTGAGTAGGAAGGGTGAAATGAACATTGAAGAAAAAGGCTTAGATGGGGCACACCCTTAGGTTTCTGGCCAGTGAGAAGTCATTTATAGAGTACAAGTCTTCTTCAATGAATGGATAGGTGAGGTTTTCACGTGTTTTGCATTTTGGTAATAGGATCTTGTTTTCTTATGGGGGCAGCATGGATGTTTGTGCTCAGCACGCCTGCGCTTCAGGACCTCTTGCGCATAGACACCGCTCCTGTTGCAGAGCTTGTTGTTTGAAACTGAACACCACAGGGGTGTTTGTGCCGTCTCTTTCCATGATGCAATGCATCTTCCGTTCTTGGTTCGTCAGAAGTTCCTCATGTGCTCAGAGTCCAAAGATGGAGTAAGGACCATTTTAACCCAATATCGTGAATGCCTACGTATGAGAAACCTGTGGAAAAGCCAGGCGTGCACAGAGCGGCTCTAATTGGACCAAGCTCCTTTGTGTACACAAAGAAGGTCTCAGAGTTGATTAACACCAGCTAGCTGTTTCCTGTGTCGGGGAAGGACTTGTTCCATGTACCTTGCGGGCCTCTGGGTGTGATGCAAGGATAACCAAAGAGTGGGGTCTACCACTTTACGGGGCATGCTGGATGGCTGTCCCAGTTGGCCATCTCAGGTGGTACCTGTGCCTTTCTATTGTCTTAGCCTAGCACTGTCTAGTAATACAATAGCTATCTCTGTGGAGGCACAACAACTCAATACTTGAGCATCAGACATGGTCCCAAGCCGTCTGCTCTTCAGGCCCCTCGCACTAAATTAACAAACAAATTACCAAGGGCCTCTTCTGTAAATGTATTTTGTATTAGCAGAAGAATGTGATTCATAAAACCACGGGGTCTGTGACCACAAAAACCTTTTTTATAACGTATGGGACACTTTTACAAGTTGGAAAGTTTTCTGCCTCTTAAAAGGAACCTTTCAGTTCATTACAAATCACAAGTAGGAGGTGGCGTGAAAGGGGCATCCCGTTTCTCTTTGGATTTTGCAACATATTGTGTGAATGTTTTTTTAAAGCAGTTGTGGTCGCAAACTATTGATCAATTTCTGAGCCCCGATTTGGATAGGTAGGCAGCCGGTGCGCTACGTAAGCTGTCCCCTATGGACAGCTTGGGAGTTGTCGTGCGATATTGGGGTTAGATAAAATCGGGAGTAGAGAGAAGTCCAGGGGATGTGTTTTCTCATGTCACTTTATTTATTTATTTTAACAACAAAGCTGCACTTGTCTTTTGTAACAAACCAAGGCTGCTTTTTTTTTTTTTTTTTTTAAAGATGTCTTGCATGTGGGACGCAAGGATAAAAGTCTGCGGCGTCTTGCAGCCAATCACAGTGGGGTATCAAACCGCGACCTGCTTTCGTTTTGCCACTTCCTGTGAATGGACAATTAGCGATGCAACCTGTTTGTTGAAAAGTCATTTTGAAAATTGTTTTCCCTTTCCCAAACCAGCCTAAGTGCAATCAGCCCTTCCGCGGTTTTCCAGTAGGAATAATATATTGCGTTTCAGTGGCCTCTACTATTTTCCAAGAGTGTTGCCGTAGAGCTTATGTTTTTGCAGTGTAGGCAAGCGCTTCAGCGCCCCATATAGGAGTGGTAAGCGCTATATACATGTTGTAATACACAGTCTAGTACTGTGTTGCAAGTGAGAGCGTCGGTGATCCATAGCAGACAGACCTGTTCAGTAATGTGCTGGCAGGAGTGAGTTTACAACACTCGCCGGGAGAGAGGCCAAGCCCAGCCGGCACAGAAGGAAGGCTCCCTCCGCTCTTGGCGCTCGAAGAGGTTTCTCTGGAATTTGAGCCTGGAAACAAATGTCGCATGAACTCGGTTGGAAAAAGTGATTTAATTTAATAACCCTTCACAGATGTATTTGACACAGTCTGGGGCTCCCTTCTTTGCTAACATTATTCCATGCTGTGGCCAAAGTTCGTTAACCCAAACCCCAACCCATAAGATAAATTGATGAGTGCTGCTTCATTGCGCTGCTTAGAATGGAAAACCCAATTTACAAAATGTGAATATACTCTATTTAATGTATGAAGCTGGTGTTTTTCTAGAAATACCTTACAGCATGCCTTGCTACTTTCTCAAGCACCCATGTTTGTCAGATTCATCATGGTACTCTTGTTACTAAATTAATTTTGTTCTCATAAGGATGTTCATTTTGTGTATGAAAGATGGGCCAGGGAGCATTCGATTGGCAAACCAATAATGTACTCTCAATACTGAATTAATTTAGTTCCAATAAAGGCAGGGATTTGAAGACTGGGTTGATTTCAAGCAAAGACAGTAGACAAAGTTTTGTTAATCCACGTAATTTTTTTTGTGGTAAATGCAGTTGACTTTAAGCATTATTGGTGTTTAAATTGGGGTCACAAATGTCTGACATAGTGCTTGCAGATACAGCATGTCTATAGTTGAGCTCTATACTCGGTATGGGTGAAATTTATTATGCAAGACTAATTTCAAGTACATGATAATTGCGGGCTTTTGCAGCTTTTTTTTCTTAAGCTCTCTGTGAATTTTTCACTTAAGGGAGACTTTGTTCTGATACAAATGTTTCGCAAGAGCTGAGACCTTGCATGTATGCTCTGCCTAGATTCTTTTCACTATCAACGTTCACAGAGTTACTTTAGGAATTGTGTGAACAATACACTAAGTTGGTGTCTTGCCCGTCTTTGTGTGTAAAGGGCACTCCTCACGTGCAGTTTTCAAGCTGAAGGCCACACAGTCATATTTTGCACGATACCTGTAAATTTTAACATAATTTTGTGGAGAAAAAAATCTGCAATTTTGCTTAACCCTACAGCATATTTGAGTGAACCAGGCCAATGGGCCTACTGCAATACAGATCACCTTCTATATGAATTGATGTAGCCAACTTCTGGCTAAATTCTGGTCTCTTGAAAACATTGTTGACAAGTTACTCATTAAGAGCGCCAAGGCTAGGTAGACCTAAACCACCTGTACCATGATTTCAACTCATGGTTTAGTCCTCTAAGTGCAACAGAATCCTGGTTAATGCCAAAGCAGATCTCCACATTGCACTCCAAGAATGAGAAGCAGCCATGAGTCTACATAGCTTCATTGGAGCCTGAGCTGCTGTCGACCCAAAAAATATAACTATCCAGCCACAAAGTGGTTCCCGATTGTTTGACTCCCTCAAATTGGATTTCTATTGTACTCCCTGAGCCCAGCATTCCAGCTCCCACAGGAATGACTGTATGGTGCCAGAGGGGTCTTCGGTCCCCCCAGGCTCCCTCCTAATTACCCCACCACACACACTACCCTCTTGTTCATCAGCTTCATGCTGAAATTGGATCAGGAGCTAGTGCAACTCCTGCAACCTGCGAAATGTTATGGTGACATCCCAGCCTGATGTAAGTATGACTGCTCGTTAGGCAAAGCCCACCTTATGTTTTGACTTCCTTAAAAACGTGTTGCGAGAAGACTTTGTCTGTCTAAATGGAGCCAATTCTGAGATCCCTAGCACTGTGCTAGACAGATCTTGCTACACTCCCAGGAGTTAGCATCAAGCCGGAGAATTGTGCTCCTGCGCCTGAGAATTAGGAATACTGTTCGATCTCTCTCCCTTTTAGTTTATTTTGAGCTCTTTTCGAAATTATGATTTTTCTTTTTATTTTGGCCCTTCTGTCTTTTTTCTCCTGCCCTCTTTCTCTTTTTAGCTCATCTCTGCTGATCCCGACAGACTCCACTACTCCTTTCTACCTCTCCCAAGCCAAGAATGTGCCCGGCAATTGATCATAAAGTCTGGAACTTTGTTTTTTTCTCCGTCGCAGTCTAGAGAAGTGCAGCCTCGTTTGCTGTACTGTTATAGACAAGCCTGTGTAAAATGTTCACAGACATGCTGCAGAAACGTCAGAATAAAGCTGCAAGTATGTGCCCTGGCCTGCCGAAACAAGCCCATGCTAAGCACGCTTTGAAAGACGGCCAGCGGCTCATGGATTAAGCTTAAACCTGTATGTATTGTATGCAGAATGCCATGGAAAAGTAGCTCCCCACGCCTGGGTGGCATCACTGGTTAGGCAAACTTTAACCCAAGTTTGAAACAAAAGCAGGAGAATGGTCTTCACTGAGAGTTCAGGGCTGAGAACTCAAACATCCTGACTCTTAATTAAGAGCAGAACCAACCTATCCAGTTGTAAGGAGTTTCTCAAAACAAGGCAGTCATTAGACTGACGTCCTGCTCTTGGGCACGGCCTGAATATTATCGAAGGGTCCCTCTGTGCACCTGACCGGGCCCAGCTGCCCATGAATCTTGGTCTGTGCTTGCTGTTCCTGCATAACTGAGCCCTAAGAAGTAACCAGATGAAAAAGACACCCCGCAAAAAACATCCACAGCTTTAACCCACTTGAAAGAAAACGTAAAAAGTGAGGGCGTACACCTGGAAAGCTGCCTGAGATTTTTATGAATCTTCTACAGGGGTACATGGTGCATCCAAGCCACGGAATCCGATCCGAACAGGCTGCGGCTACCTTTCATCCTTCCAGAGCCGATACATGTGGACTCTCTGGTGAGCTCCATCAGTTCTGATGCCTGGACACTCCAGAAGGAGTATTGTGCGCATAGGGTGTAATCGTAGTGTTCTATGTAGTTCCCCACATATTATTGTGGGCTCAGGCTGCTCCGTAGTACCGTCTCCTTCATTAGTACAGTGCCCCATGCCATCACAGTGTGAATGGGATCAGTGCCAACCTCAGTTGTGAGTATGCCCTTTACTCTGGCTTTGCAGTGTACCTGCTGTAATGGAGTTAGGAAGCCATAATATGGCTTTTTGCCATTCTACAGAAGATAGCCAGATAAACGCCCCCCCCCCCCGACCCCCGCCACATTCTCCACCGTACCCATAGATTCAAATGCTCAGATATAGTTGCATGATTGGCACCGCTCCACTCTATCTGTGAAACTAGATCACACCAAGTGTCTGCCTCAGATCTCTTCAGTCTATGAGCCCCGCAGTGCTCCCCACAGCTGCTTCTACAAGCATTGGCAGTACAGCAGAGGCTGGGGCTTCTCTGCACAGGAGCCCGCTTTTTGTCACTTAAACTTTGTAATAGATGAGATGCCAATTTCGATCCAGGACTGTTTATGTAGCCTCTTGAGGAATGGTTGGAACCATGCCTCGTAGGACTTTGTTTTCCATCTTCTGTAGGTTGGTACATGGAGTACTGTTCAAGTTGGTTAATTACCACCCATTAACTAAGGGTTGGTGGTCAGTTTAGTTTCTGGTATGTGCAGTCTAATCACATCATTTCATCTTTAAAATCACTCCATTGTCTACCAGTCAAACAATGACTGAATTCAAAATTGTTTGCCTGCTGCACAAGGCCTTGCATGGCACCGTTTTGGAAAGCCTATCAAAACTCTTCTCACCCTCCTGACCGACAGACGCAGGATGTTGACCTGCTAACATTATGTCTGTGTTTTCAGTGAGATACAAATGGTTTAGTGGCAGGTTCCTGCTGCATCAAGGCACTTCCTCATCTGAAACTTTCATTGCCTCTTTGACGCAAGACCCATAGGAGATCATCAAGCGAACAACAGATCCTCTGTTTGACCCCAAGCAGTGGATCCTGAATACTTTTCTCAGCCTGCCACATTACATTAGGCGCCTGAGCGTGTTATAAAAGCAAATAAATGATTATTGTTGTAGCCCTACTTCGATTGGGAAGACCCTGGCACACTTCCTATTCAACCATCTGAACAGGAAGGAGCAGGACAGAAGAAGAATGCAGGTGGCGGGCTGTGAGCTTGGAGGCATGCCCTTCGCAAATCATCAGAGTAAATACTTACATTATTACATTTACACATACAATGCTGCTAACTGGGGGGAAATCTGCAGATGTGGTGTATGTCTGAGTGAGGAGGTGGAAACATTTGGCAAATAAAGTATGCGACCATTAAGGTCTGGTTTAAAGTTGGGTGCACTTTGCACCCCATAGAATGTGACCATGGATCAGAACTACTGAACCCTTCCAGTCTTGTAGCCTCTAGCTCTCACTCTTGCGATGTAAGTACACTCATTCCTAAAATTAGTTAGTTGGACAGACTTTCTGTATAAACAAACAAACAAACAGAAGAATATGCATTACCTGCTCATACTCCTAAACACTATAAAAACAGCAACGATCAAGCAAGTTTCGTCCTATTTAAAAAAAAAAGAGAAATACGAGCAGAGGCGAACCAGTCTGAGAGTTCCCAAAGGAACAATAATTTAAAAGCAGTTCTTCTATTAGTGCTTAACTCGGTTCTATTGAGCATTGGGCAGAAATGAATCCTCCTAGCCTGAGAATGCTTGAGACAATACAGCAGCAGCTGAACCAGTTCACTGGGTTAAACTTTGTTCTGTACTAACCAGTGACCTCACCGAAGCTCATCAAGAAGAAAAACCTCCTAAGAGGAGACATTGATGCAAAAGAGGATTGCTGGGGGGAGGGGGAGGTGTGTGTGTGTGCGCGTGTGTGTATATATATATATATATATATATATATAAATATATATATATGTATATTCTCCTTAAATCTTGGTCTATGCTTCCTTTTGTGCATACTTGAGCCCTAACAAGTAACCTGACGAACAAAACATTCACATAAATAAACATCCACAGCGTTAACCTCCTTGAAAAAAGGCCTGCTTCGATAAGCTGTAGGGAGGGATACACAGTATCCCTGTAAAGATGGGTTAGGCGATATTGTAACAGAATTGTGCTCGAACGAGTGGAACCTACATCTTTCTACACTCTTTGTCCTGTTGAATCCTTATATGGTGATGTTGTGACGAGTATTGCCTTCACTATGTAGTAGAAGGATGACCTGAATTTGCAAATATAGACATCTAAAGATGTGATCATTGAATGAATGGGAGACCGACATATGATGAGGAACACCAAACATGGTAAACGTGGTAAAGAGGCAGGGCTGTCTCACAAAACACATGTTGGCTGCGTACATCAAAATTGGGTGTCCGTATTGCCAGAGACTCCTTACATTGAAATAGAAAGCTGACATTACAACAAAAAGACTGTCATCTCAGCCAACACAGATACTATGAATTGGTTGATGCTATAGAACTATTTCTGTTCTGTTAGGGGTCTTAGGCCTGTGTACAGAAATGTTTGCTTAGTACTGTTTATGTGATTAAAATACATGGAATACATTATTTGATTGTGACATTTGTCGAGGTTATAGACTGTTTTGATACTTGAACTGTGCAGTGCTTGTAGGGTATCCTCCACGGTTCCGTGGCATTGCATCATTTGCCAACGGCTTAACATCTACATACAGTGATCTCCTTAATGGGAGGGCCTGTGACCTCCTTTAATTTAAAACAATAAAATAAAAATAAAAAATAACCTTTATGTTTAGTTAATATCTCTTCCCCCTTTACATCCTATACGGTGACTGCCTTCAGGGGGGCATCCATCACTGTTCCTCCTTAGAGACCGCATAAAAGGGTTCAGCTTCCTCTGGATGTTCGTGGATATATCTCCAAGGGTGTTCTGATGCCAGCCAGTGATGAGCCCACTCCTCTTTCGGACTTGTGGACAAGTGAATGTCAAAATTAGGTCATTCGGGTTCAGTGGCAATGTCCTATAGAGTTCTTCACCTCCAGCCGAGCCCAGCTAAAACCAGAGCATGTAATATATATTCACTATTTTTTTTTTGGGTGGACTAGGACTTTACCTGCCTCCCAGGTTTTTTTCTGTAACGTGCAGCTTCTGCTTACGTTTCAAGACCTTACCTCTAATCTGGTTCTAGGTACCACATCCCCATTCTTTACCCGGCACTGCTACTCTTTTTCGGATAGTTGCAAAACAGGATCCAAGAGTTGATTTCTGTAATGTGGATTGTTAGTTTGAGAAAGACCGGTAGGCGTTTATCTGTCTGAGAGGGTCTGACAATGCCCGGGGCAAATGCTACACTCATACTTTATTACCTGCCATTATATCCTAAGGAAACCCTGGTATGGACAACTCTTCCTAATTTTTGGACTATGGCAACTGTACCTTTTGTGTTTCCAACCAGGCAACTTTAGTCTTTACGTTTAGAATGCTGGTGCCCCTCTTCTTGCAAGAAGTTCCTATGTTTTACCACAATAGCACCATTTGAGATCTTCTACATCTTAACACAGTTGGAGGAGGAATATTTCAGTGCCCTCCCCTATATTCATACATCCATGGATTAGATTGCTTTCGTCATTTCTGTGGGAAGGCATCCCGTTCCCTTGGCTCAACCACTTTCAGTTTGATCACTCAGATCTTCAAGCCCAGCAAAAGCAGCTGGTTGGTTTTGGTCCTCTGAGCCTGTTGTTGAACCTTGCTTCTGCGCCTGTCTCTTGGCAAGTAGCTTAGTGGATACTTTATAATAAATGAAGTTACTTCTGAAGCAACTCACAAGAAGTCATTCATCCTTTCCTGCCTTCCCTATATATATTTTTCTTCTCACCCCTGAAGGTAGAAAGGCGCTTGTGTGAGCTTCCATCGACATAGACCACAGGGTATCACATCTGGATCTAAATGGATTCCAGTAAAAAAATAAAAATATACATTCTACTGTAACGGTACAAGTCTGAGACAAATATTGCAGAACTCTGTCAATACTCCCCCTTAACATTCACGCGATCTATGCATTGCAAAAACTGAAGTCTTGGCACTTTGGTGTGCAAAGCCATAACATACTTTTCCTTCCCCTCCCCCCAGATCCAAACTACTTCACACAGACCTGGTCAACATTTGTTATTCAGGCCTTTCTTGTAAACCTTGAATGACCTTGGGTCTGGCAGATATTGATCTACATTTGTCATCACGTAGGGAAAGCCATAGTTCCCTATTAACCAAACATTTTCATAACACTGCCCCCTTTGGAAGGTTTTGGATCCAGTCACGTCGTGTTCATGTGCCAGCCAGTTCCTTAAATAAATAGAAAACATATTAAGTGAATAATTAAGTGAAACAAGTTGTAGTTTTCTAAACCCTCCTGCAAACAAACTGTTACAGGTAGTTAACTTTTACTTTACCTACCACCCCACCTGACCACTCTCATTTCGGACACCTGAAATATGTAATATGCCTTTTTGGTAATCCGTTTACCTCATATATGTGAAGGTAAACTTTAATGTGATATTACAGTACAGAAAACCTTTTGCCAATTTACCAACAGCAAAAAAACAAAAAAAAGTTTCAGCTCCTGAGACGTAAAGACAGCGCAGCCAGCTGAAACGGAATTTCCAGCCCTTCACCCCCTCCTGGGCACGGCTCTCGTCTGCAGTAGCGGGCACTTTGCACCTATTTGCGGTATTACCTCATGTGTGAAGTTGCCGCGAGTTAGCATGGAACTCTGTATAAGATACTCGAGTATTCTCGGGCCTTTTGTATTGCTCTTTTGGATACCGTCCTTTTGGGATCTCAAACACTAGCGCCGATGTTAGCATCCTCTTTGAAAAGCCACGCTCCCTCTCTATTTCTGTGTCGGAGACAACACCCATATTGTGCCACTGTCTGGGCAGAAGGCGCTTCGACAATAGAGTGTCTTGGTTTTAGCGGAATGAAAGCTGCCCGGCTGCACCCACCTCCTTCGGCCCTGCCCTGCCTTCTCTTCCCCTGTTATTAGGCTGTTCACCTTTCACCTTGCACGCCCCGCCCCCACTTTATTGTCGTGTTCTATAGCATGTCCTTTCCTTGTTTAGAATGGGGCATTGAAACCAGTCAAAGAAATGAAACCCCAACTGTTACCCTCAGCAGAACGACGATGCCCTTTCGAGCTTAGGGTGGGGCAGGCGGAAGTGACGAGGGCTCGCTGGGCGCGAGGCCTGTGATGGAATTTAGCTCCAACTTTGTAGATCAGTGGTTCTTCCCAATCTTTCGGCTTATGTGGACCCCCAGTTTATCGTTACTGGAACCCCCACTGAATCATTATTGGAATCCGGGGACCCCCCCAAAAAAATCACACACCGCTGAGTCATTACTGGACGCCGGGGACCCAGACCTAAACATTGTCGATGATCTGAAACACAAAACATTACACAAGAATTACCGAAACAAGCATTCATCAAACACATACACAAATAACCCATTTTATTTATTTTAAAAACCAATATAAATAAAAATGTATAAAAAATAATTTGAATAGGAAGGTTGGAGCTTTTCTAAATTCAATTGACACCACATGTCATCCATACTATATTCTGTTTGATGCACCTGCACTGCTCCCACGAATCAATCTGAGGATACTAATTACATTTTTATCCTCTTTGAGAATTCCAGTATGTTTTAAACAGTTGTGCACTTAGTCACTTTATTTATATACATGTTATTAATCTTAATATTATTTAATTTTCTTAGCAGTTGCAGACCCCTTGAGGAGGATTCGCGGACCCCCAGTTGGGAACCTCTGTTGTAGATCAGTCCTCTATGCGACAGTAAAGGCGCACATTTGCGAACTATACTGCTCCATGGCGCTACATGGCCGATGTTGACCCATTTGACGTGCCAGCAGTTTTAGATTAAAAGTTCTTTGCATTTGACTTGTGGTGTTTTATTGATAATGCAGAACCTTTAATGAGCAGGTTCTGTTAGGTACTGAACACCATCACTCAATATAAAAGGGAGAGTACTGGCACTTCACAGGAGCAAACGGGTACTCCAGGATGGCGAAGTACCCTTCACTTGTAAATTTTCACCTGCAACGCTGCAAAATTTAAGACAGTTTTTTTTTTTTTACAGGGTGGTGTCTTTTAGAATTTTGGGAAGATTTTCAGACAGGCCACCTGTCTCTGGAAGCCATTTGTGCTGGGGTAGGGTCAGTCACATGACCTAGAACCTGTTCTTTGCCCTTGAAGCGCTTGTTTTTTGGGGTCTTCTCCTCACATCTCCTGCCACCTTGATTATGTGTATGGTGGGTTATCCCATCCCGAGGTGGACTCCCTCTTTAACAATTTAAGATTTGTTTTTACTGCCCCCCATACTTTAGATCGCCTCTTTTTGATATTGATCAGAAGTTCCTTCTCTTCCTGCGAAAGGAGTTCCAGTTAATGCATCTTCCCTTATTTCCACCCATGTTGTGGCTGGCCTAGAAAAGATGCTTTATAGACCCCCACCCTTAGATTTGAACTACATATCAGAGTGCTGTGGTGACTGATCTGTAACTTCTAAGCGCTTCGGTATGTCGGAAACCAGAGTTTTTAAAAAGCATTTTCATGTTGTGGTTTCGTTGAAAACCGTGCACGCCCTTCCTGTTTCAAACTCTCAGACTATTTTATTTTATATTTTCCACTTCTCCTTTTACGAGTTGAATTTGTTTGCTTGACATTTTGTCAAGTGAAACGTAAACCCAAGAATACCCCTAGTTTCATAATAGACTGGAGTAAACCCCCTTCAAAACTCTAGTCATTAAGCAAAGCCAAATAGCTTCCCCTCCATGCTCCCTTATTACTGACAGCCATTGTTCAATCAATCAATCAATAAAAAAAAATTATAGAGCGCGCTACTCACCCGTGAGGGTCTCATGGCGCTTGAGAGGGGGGGGGGGCGGTGAGCGGGAGGTTACTGTTCGAACAACCATGTCTTGAGGTTTTTTCTGAAGAGTAGGAGGTCTTTGGTTTTGCGGAGGTTGGTTGGGAGGGAGTTCCAGTTTGTGGGGGCGAGGTAAGAGAAAGCCCTGCCTCCTGTGGTGGATTGTTGGATGCGGGGGACTGTAGCTAGTGTGAGGTGGGCTGATCGGAGGTTGCGGGTGGGAGTGTGGAAGTTCACTCTTTCCTTGAGGTAGGTCGGGCCGGTGTTGTGGAGGGATTTGTGTGCGTGGATGAGGATCTTGAAAGTGATTCTCTTGTCTATGGGGAGCCAGTGAAGGGATTTGAGGTGTGGTGAGATTCGTTCGTGGCGGGGGAGGCCTAGGACGAGGCGTGCGGCTGTGTTCTGGATTCTCTGGAGTTTGTGTTTGCGTTTGAGTGTGGTGCCGGCGTAGAGGGCGTTACCGTAGTCTAGTCTGCTTCTGATGAGTGCATGGGTGACTGTCTTCCTGGTCTCTGGGGGAATCCATTTGAAGGATTTTTTTTAGAGTGCGGAGTGTGTGGCAGCAGGAGGAGGTTAGTGCATTGATTTCCTTTGTCATGGAGAGGGAGGGGTCCAGGATGATGCCGAGGTTGCGTGCGTGGTTTGCGGGGGTGGGTTCGGGGCCTAGGGCGGTGGGCCACCAGGAGTCGTCCCATATGGTTTTATTGGGGCCGAAGATGATGATCTCGGTTTTGTTGGAGTTAAGCTTGAGGTGGTTAGTTGTCATCCAGTTGGTGGTGTCGAGGAGAGCAGCGTGTAGGTTGGTTGTGGCGCTGGTGGGGTTGCGGGTGAGGGAGAGGATGAGTTGGGTGTCGTCTGCGTAGGAGAGGATAGTGATTCCGTTTGGTCGGAGGATGTTGGCTAGGGGGATCATGTAAATTGAAGAGTGTGGGGCTGAGAGAGGACCCTTGGGGGACTCCGGAGATGATCTTGGTAGCAGTGGAGTGGAATGGAGGAAGGCGGACTCTTTGGGTCCGGTCGGTGAGGAAGGAAGGAGGTGAGCCAGTCTAAGGCTTTGTGGCAAATTCCTGTGTTGTGGAGGCGTGTGCGGAGTGTGTGGTGGCAGACAGTGTCGAAGGCTGCAGAGAGGTCTAGGAGGATGAGTGCGACGGTCTCGCCTTTGTCGACTTTGGTCCTGATGTCGTCAGTGCATGCAATGAGGGCAGTTTCCGTGCTGTGGTTCGTGAGGAACCTGGATTGTGAGGGGTCAAGAGTGTTGTTTTCTTCGAGAAAGTGGGATAGGCGGGTGTTGACTAGTTTCTCTGCAACCTTGGCGGGGAAAGGGAGGAGGGAGATGGTGCGATAGTTGGAGAGGACCGCCGGGCCGGCTTTGTTTTTTTTTTTAGGAGAGCAGTGATTTCTGCGTGCTTCCAGGGGTCTGGGTAGGTGGCGAAGTCGAAAGAGGAGTTGATTATGTCGCAGAGTATGGGGGCAATGGTTGGGCTGGCTTTGATGTAGATGCGATAAGGAGAGGGGTCAGAGGGGGATCCGGAGTGGATGGAGTTCATGTTTTTTTCGGTTTCTTCGTGTGTGTGGTGGGGGCCCAGGTGGTGAGTGTGGTGGGGGGTCATGAGTGGGGGTTGAGTTGGGTGAGTGAGGGGTGTGTGTGGTGGGTGTGTGTGGTATGAAGCTGTTGTGGATGTCCAGGATTTTGTGGTGGAAGTGGTTGGAGAGGGCGTCACAAAGGGGCTGTGTGTGTGTGTGGGGTCTATGTTGCTGGCTTTGGGTTTGGCTAGCTCTTTAATGATGGTGAAGAGTTCTTTGCTGTTTTGGGAGTTGTTGTCAAGGCGTGTCTTGTAATGATCTCTTTTGGTGGTGCGTATGAGTTGGTGATGGGTACGAATGGTAGTTTTGAGGGTGGAGAAGTTGGTTGTAGAAGGTTCTTGTCGCCATATTTTCTCAGTTTGGCGGCATTTGCGCTTGGAGTCTTGGAGTTCGGGGGTGAACCAAGGGGCATTCTTGATGTTGCGGATGGTGATGTGTTTTCTGAGGGGGGGTAGTGTGTGCGCAGGTAGTGATCCATTTAGAGAGGTTGTGTGCTCCAGCGTTGGGGTCGTTGGTGTGGGGGGGTGGTTGTGAGCCAGTTGGGAGTTCAGGCGTTCTGTGGGGATCTTGTCCCACATGCGGTAGGGTGTGGTGTGTTGATGGTGGTGTGTGGGGGGTTTGGTGAAGGAGAAGTGGACGCAGTGGTGGTCAGTCCAGTGGAGTTCGGTGGTGTGGGTGTAGGCTATGTGTTGGCTTGAGGTGAAAATTGCATTGAGCTTGTGTCCTGCTGAGTGGGTGGGTGCAGTGACCAGTTGTTTGAGTCCGAGGTTGGTGAGGTTGTCTGTGAGGGAGGTTGAGTTGTGGTCTTGGAGGTTCTCCAAGTGAAAGTTGAAATCACCGAGGAGGATGTAGTCTGTGGAGGTGAGGGCGTGCGAGCTGATGGTGTCGGCGATGGTGTCGCAGAAGGCGGGGCGTGGTCCTGGTGGTCTGTAGATTAGTGTACCTCTGAGGGTGGAGTTGTTGTTAATGTGGATTAGGAAGTGCATGTGTTCTGTGTTGTCGCTAGTGTCTTGGGAGCTGGTGGTGACTTTGATGGTGTTCCTGTGTAGGATGGCAATGCCACCACCTGGCCTGTGGAGGCGGTCTTTGCGTTAGTTTGTATCCCTTGGGAGTGGCGATGGCTATGTCTGATTCCGAGGAGGGGTTGGTCCAGGTTAGAATTTTTTTTTTTAGATGGTGCTTGGTGGAGTAGAATATGGGTGCCATTCCACTAGCCACCTATAGGGCAGGGCTGTCTCACGCCTTCCTATTCAGGGTTTCTTGGAGAAAAACATTGTATGATTACAAATTTTCCCTCTTCAGCCTTCCCCCCCCCACCCCAAGTTAGGATCAGAATGCCAGTGAACAGTGCATCTTGTAGCAGTCTATGAGCACAACACCATCAAGTGCTCGTGATGAAGCGAGGTCTCCACATAGTACCATTGCACAGGGCTTAAAGCACATTGTATTAAGCAAATTAACTCCAAGGCTATGGAGAAGTTGCAAATTCACTCAAGAATTTCCCCCGGGTCAAGGCGTGTGTGATGACCTTAAGGAATCATCATACCTCCTATGCAATCCATTACCCTCTGCCACAAAATGCAAGGACTTTGGTACACCAATGGTGCTATCACACAGGCCTAATTTCTATAGAAATAAGAGTTGAGTGGCCGGACAACTTGATCACTGATCAATAGGTCGCGTCTGACAATGGGGAGCATGCAGTGTAGAGCAAGCATTGACAAAGGCTGAAGGGTCTTCATAGGCAGTTCAGTTATTTTGCAAACATATGAAGTATGCAAAGCGATTGGAGAATACATAAAGAAATGGCCCTGCCACATCACCCAGGGGCATTAAAGTGTACTTCTTCTCAGGCGACAATGCATGTGATCAGGCAAAATGATGTCACTGTCAGTGTAATCCAGTGGATTAAGAAGGTTGACCTATTGCCAGGGTCACTGGAATTATGTGAGATACGAAACCAAGTTTTGTGGCTGGGTTGACTAAATTATGTCAAGAAAAGGAAAATTATATGGCATAACGCGGCCCATTTAGTCATGGCGTTTTGCTATTTTGTAATCTTTACACTAAGGTTTCATCTCATTAGTACCAATTTAACACAGAAATACCGCAATAAGCAACAGAAATGGTGACCAGCCAACATTTACGAAGGATCTTCCACTGCTCTGTAACAAAGGTAGCCGCACTTTTAATGACTTCACCCATTTGAGCTATTTTTTTTGTTTTCTTGTTAGAATCTGCATATCATGTAGCAGATGATGGATTATGTGGCAAATGCTAAAAAAATGCATTATAATACAGAAAACAAATTAACTGCAAATTGGCTGAATTGTTGTGGTCCTGCCTGTTGCTTATTGCTGCATGCTGTAGTGGTGGTGGTAAAATGTCTGACACATGAACAGATCAATGGAAGAGGGCTGACCGAAACTCTTGTGTATTTTATTATTAAATTTTGGGAAAACAGGAGTCTGGTGAGAGAATTAAAGCTGTCCTCGACCAACCCCCAAAACTCAGTAAAGAGCCATTTTATTTATTTATTTTTATCACTGGCTTGGAACAGCGTGAGATGCCTGAGCAGGTCCTATGTTGGCTGTGTACATAGGGTGAGTGCAGTGTGGCTGCCAGGGATGGTTGCAGTGATGCAGGTTTGAACAGGAGCAGGTAGTAATATTCAGGAAGAACCGCTTGCTACCCTGTGATGTCAGCATGATTAGGCAGCAGCCGCCGCAGGCATTGAGAGTGTGCTCGGACGAGCTGAGGCGTGCCTGCTCCTAAAATGAGACACCGCGTTCTTGTGCTTCGTAGATTTATCATGTGAAATGGATCGACATATGGAACACAGCACATTTAATGGCCCCTGTGGTCCTAGGGGTATCTTTACTGGCTTTGCTGAAGATGCATATGGGGGAGAAGACTCTGAAGAGTAGGTGTAAGTTCGGAGACCATGCAGAGTGTCTCAAGAGCAGACTGGGAGTTGGTCCTACTTGATGGTCTGTAGCGACAGAGAGTGGGCCAAGGGTTGTTACCTGCAGAGCATGGCAACTTGATTGGCCTGTCCCCAAACGGCAGTTAGGATGGTCTGGGTGGAGAAATTTGGCAAACTGGCTTGGATTAGTGGTCTGCAGAGGACTGGATAAGCTCAGTGGGCCTGGTGGGCTTTCTCTGAATGGGGTTAGGAGATAGCAGGGAACCGGGAGGTACCTGTAATAAATGGTCTCTCTTTTTGGACTCTCTTTTTGGACCCGCAAGGGTTACGTAAGGAAAATAGGCAGGCTGTACTCATGTTGGACTTTTCTTGACATTGAGACATGTTTTCTAGGCGAGAAAAGTATTAAGAGGCCGATCTATACGCTGTCATTCCTGAACCGAGAGTGGAAATTCAGGACAGCACTGCTTTACCTGCTTGCATGTTGGATTTTAAAACAGAACTTGTCATGAGCCTAAACAAAAGGGCTGTCTCCTCTGTTGAAAAATAATTTGTTTCGCTGACTCATTCAGGCATGGCAGAGGAGCTTGATGTTCTGGTGGCCTCATGATCTAATGTAAGCTGTATGCAAGGGTGAGTGTGGGAAGTCTGGTTTGGTTTAAAAAAAATATTTACAAAGGCGGGATGGAGCGGTCTGCCAGATGACTGCTCAGGTTCAACGAAGCAAAGTCATGAGTAGAGCAGAGGGTAGTGTCTGACTTAGTATATGGGAGAGTGGCCTTCAGCATGTTTTTTTTTTAGATTGATTTTGAGATGCATAAACAACGTGGGTGGAGGAAGATGGTGCATTGGAAACTTTGGAAGGCATACATCTGGAGGTAACGTGGCTCTGGGATGGGGTTACGTTCTGAGGTGCTCCTGGAACATAGTTCAGAAATGGAGCCACCTGCTGTAGCACTTTGTCCATCCCTGGAGTGTGAATATGACAAAGTCATAAGACATGTGCAACACGAAGGGGAGATAATCTAAATTAGCACTCATCACAGATCAGAACGGACAGCATGCTATGATGGATTTTAAGGTTAAACCTGTCGTACCGGGTGTATCTGCACCAAGCTGAAGGGTTCCTACACATTTGAAGTCTATCAATTAATTTGTGATAAGTATGCCTGTGGTGTTTTTTTATTTTTTTGTCTGAGATTATTCACCTGAAATGTTCTTTGCTCAAGATGTTTGGAGAGTGGAAGAACCCTGTCATTACTTCTACCAAACTCCGAATATGTGACTTGCACCGTTGAGGAAGGATGGGAAACGTGTATCTTGAGATCCGGTCAGAGTGAGAGACCCTTGCAGCACAGCAAACTCAGCCAAAGACTGTAATTCTATAAAAAATGACTGATCCTAATATATATATTAATTTGAAAGATTCCCATCGGAGGTAAATCCGGGAGATGCAGTCACAAACGGCTCATTAATTGAAATTGAAGAAACTATTCTACGCCCTTCCCTGATGAAAAGTGGGATTGCTGGTTTGCGTTATTGTGAATTCTTCCACACAATGGATCGTCGGCCGTTAGCGCAGAGAGGCCCAACTACCTCTCTCGACGCTACAATCTAATCCGCTGTCTATGCTGCTCCAAACCCTCTGAAGTTTGACTTGGGCTCTGATCATGAAAAATGTTTATTTACGCTGGTCAAATTTCGCATTGCACAATTTTATGTAATATTTTGCCTTAGGGGCTTTTTCTCCTCAAATCAGCACCTTGATCATACCTCATGACTTTACTAAGCAAACTACGCCCTTGCGTGGACATTGCAAGTAAAATGCATAAATCCGCTCTGCGTGCCATGCGCCTGATGCTGCTTCGTATTCATAAAGAAAAAAAACTCGCAAGCACTACTCTTCCTCAGACCTCCAACCCAGTTGTCAAGGACGGTATTCAAGGTGCCCCTTATTTGGCAAGGGGGGGTGTTCTTTTCCAGTCCCTTTGAAACTCTGTTGTGTCAAGGGGAAGACCTCTGGTGGGACGGAGGCCGTCTCCTGGCTGACATGCCCCTCAGCCTCTGAGCGAGCGGGGACCCCAGCTCTGGAAAATGAAATGTAATCCGCGCAACGGAAGCAGGATGTATTTTAAGCAGTCCGAGGGCTTCCTGGTGGCACGAGATTTGTGGCCCGTCAGCCTGACAGCGTGTACCCTGCTTCTTGCAGACGGTGGACACGTTTACAATAAATTCAGGTTTTATTTCATGAAATGTCTTTACTTCTTTCTTGTTCCTCTTAGGTGCTGGCCAAAATGGAGTCTGTTTCCTAACAGATCAAAGATTTTCGACGGGCGGTAGGACAGGGGCAAAGCCTGCTTTTGAAAAACTTTGGGTGGAGTCAGTGCTGGGCAAGTGACAAGTCCGTTCATCTGCCTCTGAAAAGTGGGTATTGCAGGGTGCATGAGTTTTCACCTCCAGTGGGGTTGGGATAAAGTCAGTCGCAAGTATGGCTCCCAGCAGTAATTTTGATCCTTGTTATGGTGCAAAAGTTTTCTGTGACCCTCCCCGGTATTGACAGTAAACTCTCAAGAAACTTCTCTTTAACAGTTTGTGCTTTAGTGTAAGGCCTCTCCGCTTTGTCTGTGGTTTGTTATTCAAAGTTTGAATTGGGCCGGATGTGGGGGCCCTCGCGTGCTGCACGCCTCTGGTGTGGCCGTTCCTTGTGTTCTGTCACAGTTTTGTGCCAGCGTGAAGAATTGTACGATTGTGTCCGGCGATGTTGGGAATGCACACGGGCTGCAGGCTTGAAAACGACGCTCTTTGTCCAGATACTATGAGCGTCGAGGGCCCCGGAGGAGGAAACGCCGGATATCCTGCCCTTCACAAGGCCTGGGAGGGAAATGTGCGGCCTTTGAAGTCGCCAGACTTCCAAAAACAGAAAGATTAGAAGGTTCTGTGCCCTCCAAGTAGTGGGGACCCTGTCCTATAGTATAGTGCAAGGAAGGTCTGGCATGTGGGCAAGGCAGCTGGAATTGTGCTGCGATGGAGGACCAAATTATGCGGCATAGATAGCTAAGTGGCATAAAGCGACAGCCTGTGGCGTCATTTCACTACTTTCCATCTTACTACACATAAAACATTAATACGGTCCTGGAAGGAAAAAAAAAGGTTTTGCATAAATCATACTTCAATAGCAGCCATCGGCAAATGACAGGTGACCAGAAACTAATGCCAGAGTTTTGCCACCTTGCGGCACCACAAGTGGAAATTAAATATTAGCTGAAAGAGGGACTTATTTTTCATGATCAGACTTTAACCTGAAGCAAGAGAGTGAATAGAGAAAGAAATACGGCAAACTCCTGGCAAAGCATAGATAACCAAGCATTGGCAAAGCCAGTAGGTCTCGCCTTTGCAAGAGCTGTTGCCTTTGCCAGTGTGTTTTAGGCATAATGTTCACCAGCATAGCTGCTGTTCAGCATGGCTACAATTTAGTGGCACGGAGGGGAGTGGCGAAAAGTAGAGAAGAGTGTTGCAGCGTGTTGTGTATTGGAGTGGCATACACTTAAGTGGCATAGAGTAGAGTGGATTGGTGTAGAGTGTTGCAGAGTATAATGGTGTAGAGACCAGTGACATTGAATACAGCGGTGTACAGTGCAGCATCATAGAATTAAGTGGTGCAGAGGGGAGTGGCACACAGAGTGGTGCAGAGTGTAGTGGTGTAAAGTGGAGGTGTGTAGAGTGATATAGATGGCAGTGGTGCACAGTAGAGTCAAGTGGCATAGAGTGCAGTAGCGCAGAGTAGAGTAGCATATAGTAGAGTATAGTGCTACAGAGTGCAGTGGAATAGTACATAGTAGTGGCATAGAGTTCAGTGGTGGAGAGTGCAGTGTTGGAGTGTAGTGTGTTTGAATGCAGTGGTGGAGAGTGGCATATAGAGCAGTGGCGTATAGTTCAGTGATGCAGAGTAGAGGGCAGTGAAATAGAGTGCAGTGGTTACAAGTAGAGTGGCATAGAGTGGAATGGCGTGGAGTACAGTGAAGTGAAGGAGTAGAGTGTTTCAGAGTACAGTGAAGTTTGCAGAGTAGAGTGGTGCAGGGTTCAGTGCAGTTGCGTAGAATGGAATAGAGTGTAATGGCGTACAGTAAAGTAGTGTAGAGTGCAGTGTCAGAGTGCAGTGGTGCAGAGTGGTGTAGAGTACAGTGGCGTAGAGTGTAGTTGTACAGAGTAGATTGATGTGGCCTACAATGGAATGGTGTAGAGTGCAGTGGCGAAGAGTTCAGTGGTATAGAGTAGAGTGGCAAAGATTGCATAGGCATACAGTAGAGTGGTACAGGGTAGACTATAGAGGCGTAGTATGAAATGGCATTCAGTGGAGTGCTGCAGGATGCAGTGTGGAGTGGTGTAGAGTGGAGAGTTCATGGTGTGGTAGCACACTGCCATTCCAGACAACACATTTTCAATTGATATGATCATTACATTTGCACAGACATACAGTTTTACTAATAAAACGATACAGCGCACAGACAAACGTGTGGAAATTGCATCACCTAGTTTAATGATTCGTTTTGATCATTAAGTATTTGTTTCCAACACACTTCAGAAATAACAAAACATTTGCTTTATTTGTGTGTTAGTAATTCTGATATATTCTGAAAATGTTCTTGTGTGCTAGAAAAAAAACTTTCCTACCCTCAGTGTCCAGTAATATTGTTACATAAATCCTCCCACTTTAAAGTCAGAGAAAGAAAAGTAAGCAAGCACTCTTGGATGACCTTGGTCTTTGAATGCACAGCAAATGTACTGAGAGAGAGCAAGATTTAAAGGCCTGTTAACAGGAAGCAAGTTTATGGAAGGATACAGACAACATGGTTTAGGGAACGAGAGGGACAGACTGTACCTGGAGAGTCTAAAACAAATCAATCCAGCAAATGGAAAGCCAGAAAGTGTGAGTTACAAACCACAAAGCTAGTGGTACTCAACAAGCAGAATGCATTCATAAATCAACTTTCTGAAAGTCCCCAAAATGTGTTTTTGAATTCCAGACACCTACGCTGTCTGATAGACTGCGACTTAAAAAGAGCCTGCAAAAGTTTGGTAAAGAGACGATTAATGTAGGACGTGAAAGAAAGGGGCTTGAGGTAAAATGAAGGCTAGGCAGCTTTGGTATTTTGCAGTCCTGGTGTTTGTCAGCAGCTCATATGAAAAGATAGGCCCGTCTCTTTATTGTTTATTTTTATTATTTATTTTCAAATTAAGAAGTGATCTAACCACCACTTATAAGCGGTTGAGTTATTTTCAAATAGAGAATGATTGTGACCCTAAGTTATGACTGCTGAGATTGTAAAATCACACTTCATGTCCAGCATTTGTAGGTGTGAAACATTCTTTCTCATTCTGAAGGGCAGGATATCCTGTTTTCTTCTATGGAACCCCATGCCTGGCCGAAGATGAGCCTGGTGACCACAGCTGGCCACAACTTCATCCAAAGAGTGCCTTCAACTTCTGTGCACTGGCAACTCCTTTGGTCACTATGTTTGCTCTCGAGGACTCGCAGACTTAAATTCTCCCCTATCTAAATATTACCGAAGACTGACCAGTTTATTTAGAAATAAAACCTGGCCAATTCTTAGGGTCGAGGTAGCCTGATTCAGTAGTCAGAAGAGAGATCGCCTTCTAGTGCATAACCCTTGGTGCACTGGGCTCAGAGTGCCTAGGTATTGCTATTTCTGTACACTTTTACTGTCTTTTGGGTAGCCCGAAGCATCCGGAGTAGCATGTGGTGCTATATAATCACTCAGAACACTAACCTAGGTCAAAAACCTTTCCTGTAGGTTCACTGTACAGTGATGGCCACAACTTGACTCCTGCATTGTCACATATATAGAGACGGTCATGAGGTTTGGAAGAGGTATGAGAGTGTGCTACAGGGCCTCATAAACTACTCCATTATTCCGATTTTACCATACATTTCTCTCAGTGGTAGATTTACAGGCTATGTGAGTTACCATCTGGGCTTCTGACATGGGGCTTGGAAGGGGTGATAAGTCTAGGGCAGAATCTATCCAGGTTCAGCCCCTAAACAACCTCTCTTTTCAAGGCATCTAACTATACGGACTAGGGGCCTGACTTAGATATTGGCGGACAAGTTACTCCGTCACAACGGTGGGGGATATCCCGTGTGCCAAAATCTAATTCACACAGGATATAATGGGATTTAGATTTCGGCGGACGGGGTGTCCGTCACCGCTGTGATGGACTAACTCGTCTGCCAATATCTCAATCAGGCTCCAAGTACAGTACCTGACATTGGCCTTCTAAAGGTTGGTGGGGCTGGGGCAGATTCAGTCAAGCTTCTTTTAGAGACGCATACCTTTCTACAAATATTACCATTTTCAAGTAAACAAGAGTTAGTCTGGTTAGAGCGACTCTAGGTGAGTTTCTGTGATTTTACAGAACTTGAAAAAAGTTCACATTAGGGAAGAGCAAAAAAGCACCGCAGAACCACAGACATCCGCCAAGGAATGCCTTTTAGGGAAAACTTCTTTAAGCTAGGAGGCCCTGCAGAATTTATGAGACCCAGAAGGAATTGTTCTAGTCAAGATGACTCTGATAAATAGGAAGCAGTAAAACGTGAAAAATGCCAAAGGCTGGGAAAGAACGAAAGTACAACTTACGTTTTCCAAACACGAAAAAGCTTATTATCCCCAAAGAAAAAAAATTGCGAAAGAAATAATGTTTTTTCCAGTGCCCTTTTTAGGCGCTTATGTTGGAAATCTGTGGACATTATGTCAGCTTTTGTTCTGGAGACTTGAGCTATTTGATAAGGAAACAACCTTGTAAAGAAATGAGTTGTAATGTAGTTTTGGTTTTGTCGACTTATTAAAAATCTCTATCAGAAAATCCTGTACTGACTCCTATCCGCCCTGTGTGCATGATCAGTGAGAGGGGAGATTGCACTTTTGCTTTTAATGTGCCTGATCAGTTTGTTATAGAGGCCCACCGCGCCTCTGGTCAGGGAAATTCCTGTAAAGGTACAGGGGCTGCAAATGTTTTTTTTTTTTCCTGTATACTTAAAGCCTGTGTTAACTTGGCAGTGTATAACGACTGACCTCACTATCCCCTGCATCAGTGGTCCAGTTTTTTTTTGTCTTCCTTGGGATGATGAAAGTCTCATTCTAAACCGAGACGTCTATTGGCCCCCGCAGCTGGCGCGCGACGCGCTGAACTATCGCGAGGGGGTGTGCTGCCCCTCTTGGAAGAGTTGGCTCCAGGCCACGCGCCATCCCGTGCAAGGCCTGTTTATAATTGGCGTCCTGTCCGGGCGCTCAGACCCTAGTGCTTGAGAAACCCTTTGTTGGTCTTTCCCCTCGGCGAGTAAATGGATGGGTTCGACTCCACCAGCGTCACTCCGGTATTTTTAGCCGCTTTTTCGCCCTTTTCCCAGGCGGGCCGCTGTTTATAGAGCTTCTGTCTTTGCCAGGAATTTCTTTCCACCATTCTGCGAAGCCTTCATTCATTGCCCGGGACTGGTCCTTATTGAAAACGCCAGCGGTCTGTGGTCCTGCCCTGCAGGCCTTCCACAGCCACAGGCGCTATGACGATTATACCAATTGTCCTATATTCCGAGTTTTGTGATTGCACAGGGTGAAAATGATCGGAAGAAAGGCCCAAGAAAAGCAAATGAAACGTGGGAGTGAAAATGTAATACCGAGATGATTTAAGTGCCCCGAAAATGGTTCATATGATCACGAGGAAGGCAACAATTCATCTGAGCTGGCGAAGAGGAGCATGGACATGGAGGGTGAAAGCAAAATCTCACTCTTGTTTTTATTTTGTCTTAAAAAATTAGCATTTAAAACTTTAAAAAAAATGTAATATGTGTCAGAATTATTGTACCTATTAATTGATAGACAGTCAGCAGTACCTCTCTTTTTTTTGTGTCCAGACACAATCTGTTCTGTTAAATGGTGCTGTCGCCATTTCTCCACCATAGGCCCTTAATCCCTCTTTGTTGCACGCAAAGTTGTTACTTCCTGTGAATTCGTTTGCTGCAGTTATTTTTTTTCCGTCAAGAAGCTAGATTTCACGTAATTATTTTTTTTAACTATGTTAACCTTTTCTTCTTTTAGAAATGTATTAAGAGTCTAGGTACAGGGATTCCCCAGACAGAACAACCTATGATGGAGTGGGTTGACATGGGCGTAAGTGACAAGGGACCACAACCAGAACTAGATCTTTTTCAGATAGTCACACTTGGAAATAAAGCTCACGAAGGTTAATAGAATAGACCTGAGTGATACACTTGTGCCTGACATGCGACAGCTTAAGGTCTCCGCTGAAAAAAAACGATCATTGGCAAACACAAAAGGTCTCTGATTTAAAAATGCCGAAGTCTTGGCTTTGCCTGTGCTTTGAAGCACCAGTTTGTGAATCCATTAGTCAAGACTTGCACAAGCATGGTGAGTCATTTTGGAAACATGGAAGAGACCGAGGGAATGCATGCATTCACATTGATTATTCAATAACAAAGAATCCACTCATTTATGGAGTGGAAGGATACAGCATATTCAGTCAGAACACTGTGAGACTTAAGTGTTCCTAGGCGGGACAAATGAAAGAATAGGGAGGAAAGCCATCAAGTCAAAAGCAGAACACTGAGACGGGCAGTAATTCCACCAAATAATGAGCAAGCCCCAAGTATATGATATGCATTGGAAACAGTAGGTTATGCTCAAAGCAGTCAGCAGATGTGACCTAAAAAGGGAAGCTTAGATATCGGATTGTTCATTACCCGACAGAGGTGCATGCAAAGTTTGAATAAAATGTTCAGACAACAAAGTCATTTCCTGTTCTTAAGTATTTATAAACTACAGCAGTTTTCTAAACAAGCCGTGTTTAACCTGGAACTCTTGACATTTCAGAACTGTTAGGTGCCTCAACTTATTTACACACATAGTTCTTGTTCTAAGTTGAGCCCATCGCACCTCACAATATACACATGAGATTTACCACAGTTTGAAGACCTTAGGAGTAGTTTTTACACTCCCAAACCGAAAACTATCTAAAATCCGATGAGATACTGAATATAAATAGAGGGTAAAAAATAGACCGAATCATACAACTGTAAAATATGATTTACGAGTGTGCACTGCCACACACTGATTTATTGTAAGAACACACACAGTAATAGATTGGAGAAGCGCAAAGGTCTGGCCTTGGCAAAGGTACAATTTTGTTTTTAAATGTATGCATTATGCCATAATATTTTTAAAAAGAGTGACCTGTCAGAACCAGCACACCTAGCCCTGCAACTGAAGTGATCTCCTTGTCGGGTAGCTGTGATGAGGTAAAACATTAGTAGTCACAGTTCATAAGAACCAGTAAATTAATTGGGTTCACCCAGTTCAGTATGCTATGAGGACTGGTATTAAAATAAAATCACACTTAAAAAGACCAACGAATGAAGAGGACTGACTGAAAGGTCCTGTATGTCTGTAATTTTGTTTATCAAAGTTTTTATTAGTTTTCATATTACCATCACCACCAAACACTCGAGTAGCATCAACTGTGATGACATATTTTGTTTTCTATATGTGTGTGTGCGCGCGCATATATGTATGTGTTTATCATCATACGGGTCCTCAAGGACATGACATCCTTTAGCAAACCTAGGTCCAATCCTTGTGACCAGGAGGATGCTTTCCTGATGCAATAGGCATGTATGCGTTTTCTAACTGACAGACAACTATGCGTTAAATGGCACATATTATGTTAGGGCTACATATAATTTTAACGATTTGGAATATTCCTGCCAGGGCCCCCCAAATCCCATCTTGTTTTTGGGGCACTCTTTGGAACTTTACATCTCTTTTTCCATGAGGGCACACCAATCCATCCCGCTCAATCATTCCTGGTGATTGGTGCTATTTCAGAACACCAACTAGTGGTGATAGCCTTTTTGTATGTAAGTCTTTATCAATAAAGTTTTTCAAAAAGATGAGACTTTTGGAACACCTGAAACTGTCTCAAGGCCAGACCGAAGCCCACTGACTCTGTACTAACAGGAACCAAATTGATTGCAAACTGACTCGGTCTCTACCGTAATGACCACTTGGAAACTGTTTCAACCTCTCTTGTGATGCAGCATACCTACCAGCCTTTTCGTCTGACTGTTCTGGAAATCTGTTTCTAAATAAGCCAGACATTCTCAGACCGGTAGCAAGTTTGGTAGTTTTTGGGCCTTGCAAATCACGTTAAAAAATGTTTTCCTCAACTCGTGCAAGAATGACTCAGGAGACTTGTTTACTTTTCATTTCAAGTCTGATATCATTCTGTGCGCTCAATAATTACAGAGACTGAGAGGCCATAGCTTGCCGACAGAATCTATCTGCAACTCAACCCTTTTTGCGCTTGTTGTTTCATACCTAGGGCATGCTATTTGCCCTTGCAGCATTGGCAATATGTTGGAGCTCGAAGGCTTGACAAATCTCACTGATCCTGTGTGCCAGAGTTTCGGAGCTGCTGGACCCATTCATCCGAAGAGGCAGCTGCATGGTGGTTGTTGCTGCCATTGCATCATCTCTTGGCTCACTTTGCCTTCTCTTTCACGAGTTTCTGCCGCATGTTGAGTCTTGCTTCATGGCAGGACAAGGCTTGAGCAGTTACTGAGCCCTGCAAAAGACTTGCAGGGAGAGCTTCGGCCAAGGCTGTGGGTTGGGTCTTGGCAAACAGCGAATGTCTCCTTTCCTCTCAGGGAACATGTTTTGAGTAAAGGCATATCCTCCATAACCTCCGATGGTCTTCCCTGTCACCCTCCCATAATCTTTCTCCTCCAGCATACAGTTTTATAAATTGATGTTATGCTTTCTTTGCCTTCGACAGAGCACAGTTTATAAACATGTCCACCCATAAGTCCAGTTTGGTTGAATATTTCCACTTTGCGGCTATGGTTTTGTGTATTTATGAAATCATTACATATTGAAACTCTTCGCCGGCTAGCTGGGAGCATGGTTGGTGAATATTGCAGCTGTGGGCTTAAACTGTAAGCCATTTAGAATATTGACAATTTGAGAAGTCTCTGATAGATATCAGGTTTTGTATCTAGAAGTGAATAAGGGTGTTCAACCTACTAGTGACTGCTTACAGCTTTTGTCTGACAAGAGGTCAATGTTCGCATTTGCTTGGGATCACCCAGTAAGGCAAAGTCTGCATTAGATGCTGGTTCTCTGGGCTCCAAAGTTGACAAAATGGCAACTGAACCTTAACTTTTTTTGTAAGTGAAAAGTACAGTGGCTTAATTCTTAGCCATACTTCTTCAGTAGATGCTTCCTTACTGTCTGGTTTAGAAGAAGATTTCAGAAGGATGACATTCAGTTTTGGGACTTTTGACTAGTTGTCTGGGGTGTGTTAAGTTAGGATGAGTTGTAAAAAAAAAATTGATTTGGTAATTTTGAAAAAGAACAAATCTCATTTTCCGACTCTAAAGCTTACGGATCATTGATGCTGATACTTTATGTGCAATTCGATAGGTTACATAATCTCATTTTGACGAATCTGCATTTCCAAACTGTTACTGCCCGCTTTTTTGTGAATGTGTATTTGCTGATTGAAAATGCATATTTGTTCAGTAGCAAATGTTGCGTTGGCAGTCCCATATAATTTAAGAACTAGGAAGTAACCTTCCTGGAGCACATTTGCTTGATTTCTTTTTGGAGACCACAAATATCACTGAAGCAGGAAAACTTTAGGGGTCCAGCCAGGAGCCTCAGCAAGAGGAGGGTGGACACAAGAGAAAGTCAAATTGTCAGTTATGAATCTGGAAATTCTGATTGATGAATGCTTCACAAATGTTTTGGAAAAACTTTTTAAAGTGTGACGGTCTACCAAAAATAATGTGTGTGAGAATAGAAGAGGGGATAAACACTTTTTTGGGTCAAAAAGTTCATATTAACAAAATCTGGCACTGCGACTTAATGTTAATATACAAAGAGAGGTCACACTGGTGGAGGTTCTTCTACTATTCCCTTTGCAAATCCAGTGGATAAAGTTATAGAACCCACCTTCAAGGATAGCTGTGCCACCTGGTACTGATAAAAACCTTCCCTCTTCTCCAGAATAGAAAGTAGTTGTGTAACGCACATTGATATCTAAAAGCCTTCTCCGACTATTCACGGTTTGTCGTCTAGGATCATATGCATATGAGTGCTTGTACACTTTTAGCAAGCCATAGAGTATATATGAGACCTAGATCTTATGTTAGCCGAGATAGGCAGGCATAGTTAACGTTAGCACCCCAGTTCCAACAAATCGAGAGAGATCTTGGTTCTTAGTACAAAAACAGCAACTGCAAGCTTTGCATTTTATGAGGAAACATTACTGGTGTAGTGAGAGCCATAACATCTGGGATAAAACATCCATCAATAATATGAGATTGTGTATCATGAAGTAAGTTCATTAGGTCAGACTGTCACTGCTCTCTCTGGAGTCGTCCCTGATGAGAGCCTCAATCCTCAACGCAGGCACAGACACCTTGAAATGAAGTAGCATGGTTTTGGGAGCTGAAATGATGATCTGGCAACTGCTACTGGTGTTCTGTCTTGAACTATGAATTTGCAAATCTGGAGCATTTAAGTGTGGATGTCTCAGAGGGCCTACAAAGAATACTTCATGTGCTGGATTGGATGAAATGCAAAATGCACGTGTTTCTAGACCAGAGAGAGTCCAGGTTGAAGAAAGCAGAGGCCTCAATCCTTATTAGTGAGCCAGTGGAAGAGCAATGTAACTTAAGGTACAGAACTAGACAGAGTGCAGTAATACGGGGCACAGCAACTATAAGTTCAACCGAAAGGATACTGCAATGAAAGGCAGGCATAGAGCACTTCGTTATATTGTATTTTCTGTACATTTCATAGTATTTGGAAAAAAAAGATATTAATTTTTAGATTTAATTTATAAATGTTAATTTTACTGGTGTCTTTATAAACAGTACTTTGCCTTTGATATTGTGAAGACCAGTGGAAAAAAAAAGAAAATGTAGTTGTTAAAAATATTGCATTACGCTTACAAATATTTTCATAGTTACAACAATAATGTGGCTTACTTCAGAGACCGTTGTTAGGACACTTTAATGCATAGTCTTTTTCCATCCACTGCCCTGTTTGCATCCATACCGGGGTTAAGTTGAGAATGGGGCGGTAAATCATCACTTTCAGGATATACAGGCCCTTTCTGGTTTCAGTGTTATGCAACATAGCACAGCATGCTACTATTTTATAAAGGTGCGTGGGCACAAAAAGTGCCATTTAATGCTCTTACACTTTTATAAATGAGTCGGAAATATCCTTTTAATAAACCAAATGTATTTGCGGTCACATATGGTGTTTGCCTGTCTGCTGTAGCGTATCTTCCCACCCGCGCTTACAATGGATTTAGGCATGGAGTCATTTTCTGTGGTCGAACTGGATATACACTGTCACTTGCACCAGTATTATTAGGTTACTTAACTAAGTCTTTTCACCTAATCTAAACTGTCATGTAGACATTACACATCTAACAAACCTCCATATCCAAGTTGTCTGTTTTTCAACAAGTTGTGAATGGAACAGTGGCAGAATAGATGGGTGCAGCCTGGCGCGCACCAGTCTAATGACATATTCGCATAGTACCTAATCATTTAGAAAATCATACTTTTTCCTGTTCCAATACAGAAATTAAGTTCTTGATGGTGGGCATATTGCACCCTAAGTTCCATCTATACAGCAAATTACTTGTGGAAATTGTACAGTACGAAAAAATCCCATGTTGGGGTCCAGAAGCTCGCCTTAAGTATTAAGACGTGCTATACAAGAATTGATTTTTAGTAACATGGCTTCAAGAATATTATTAGAACCTCTGGACAGTGCACTCAGATATCCGTCCTGCCACGGTACCCTGACAGCTTCATGTTGCATACAGGTCCCTGGAGTACAGAGCCTGAATACGAGTTGAACAGTCTGGCTTCAATGTGTCAGATTAATTTATAAGTTTAACAATGACCATACTGCAGAATCTGTACTTGCTATAAATCTCCTCTATTTGGTCAAAGACTGTAACTCTCATCCAAAAAATCCTTTCCTGTCTCCTTATCCCCCTTGGTAGTCCAGCCCAATAATGTCTTCTTCTCAACTCCATATATACCACTACAATTGTGAAATAAACTGAAGCATTCTGGTCCCATTTTTAGGTCGCAGCCTACCAGACAGCAGTTTCCTAAAGACATCTTGGGGCGGTCCAAAAAGTTGATGTAGGAATGCATTCTGCTCGTTGATTACAGTTGACTTTGTGGGTTGTAACTCACACTTCCTGGCATTCAATTTGCTGGCTTTATTTGCTTTAGGCTCTCCAGGCTCAGTTCGGCCCTCGCGTTTTCTAAACCGTGTTTACCTAATCCTTCCACAAACTATTTTTCTGTTAACAGGGCTTTAAATCTTGTTCTTATCTCGTCACATTTGCTGTGCATTCAAAGACTGAGATCAAATGTCAGGTGCTGTTCTCCAAGGGTGCTTGTTTACTTTTCTTTCTCTGACTTGAACATAAGAGTATTTTTGTGACATTTTGCTGGATACTGGGGGTAAGAAAGAGCTGTTTCCTATGACAGGACAACTATTAAATGAACTGTGTACATATTTCAGAATATATCACAATTATGAACATAAAAATTAAGCACTTTTTTGTTTTCTGAAGTGTGTTTGAAATAAATACTTTAATATGATCAAAACAAATCATTAAATTTGGTGATGCAATTTCCACACATTTTTTGTCTGTGCACTGTATAGTTTTATTAGTGAAACTGTGTGTGTGCAAATGTAATGGCCATTTCGACTGAAAATGTGCGATTTGTAATGGCAGTGTGCTGCCACACTATGAATATTTCAATCTACGGCACTCCACTCTGCACCACCCCACACCACTGCACTCTACTCTGCACCATTCCATACCGCTGCACTCTACTCTGCATCACTCCACTTTACACCACTCCACTGTACGCCGTGCATCCTAGGCCTCTTCATCCTATGCCTCTCTTCTCCACCGTGTACCACTCTAGTCTGTCAATGTATTCTTCGCTACTTTACTCTACACCACTGCACTCTTTGCCACCGCAATCTACACCACTCTAGTGTAGGCCACACCAATCAACTCTGCACATCCCCACTCTACGCCACTGTACTCTACGCCACTGTGTGCCACTGCATTCCATGCCAATGCACTTTACACTGTAACACTCAACTCTGTGCCCCTGCACTCCATTCCAATCCACTGTATGCCACTCTGATCTACTCTGCACCACAGCACTCTGACACTGCACTCTACACTACTTTAAACCATTACATTCTTTATCACTCCACGCAACTGCACTTTACCCTGCACCACTCTACTCTACGACACTTTGCTCTACTCTGAAATAAACTACTCTGTGCCACTCCACCCTACAATGATGTACTCTACTCTGCATCACTGCTCTTTACACCACTGCTCTCTACGCCACTCTACACCACTGCATTCGGACACTCTACTCTGCAACACCGCACTCTCCACTAATGAGCTCTACGTCACTCTAATCTGCACTACTCTCTGTGGCATCGCACTGTACTCTGCATCACTCTATGCTACTCTGTCTGCACCACTCTACGCCACAGCACTCTATGATACTCCACTCTACTCTGTGTCATTCCCTTCCTCAACTCTGTGCACCACTCTAATCTTCGTCACTACGTTCTACGACGCTGCATTGTATGCTGCTGAATTCAGTGCCAATACACTCAGTGCCACAGTACCCAGTGCCACTATACTCTGCAACACTCTATGCCAATGCACCCTGCATCAGCCTACTTTACGCCACTCAAGTAAGTGTATGCCACCCTACATGGCTCCGCACTATGCCACTCAAATATACAATTCAGTCTGCCACTCTACTCTACTACACTCTTTGCCATTCCACTCTAAGACACGCCATGACACTCCTCTATGCCACTAATTTTTAGCCATGCTGAACAGCAGCCACTCTGGTGAAAAACATGGCTAAAATACATTGGCAACGCCAATAGCTCTTGGAAAGGCGCGACCTATTGGCTTATCCAATGCCTGTTATAGTTTGCGCCTGGTTACCACCTGCTTCTACTTGATGGTAATTTGCGAGTGTTAACTGCACTCTAACCAATCCTTATTTAATATAACTTTGAGCATATAATCCATTTACTTCAGTGTTTGCAAACCAGTTTTCAACCGGTTTGCAATATATTTCTTATACATAAGTCCCTTAATGTTTTATGTGATGTTGTAACATTTAGACTTCTGTCCTTAACACAACTGGGAGCCAGTGTAGTTTTCTTGAAACTGACACATTGTGGGCCATTCAGTTTGCTGATTCAGCTCTTTCTGCAAATCGTTTTTTAGTCTTTTATTCATGTTTTGATCGCCCCTTCCTCCCAGTTCTTACCAGCAGTATATTCCAGTTCTACCTAATGGTACCTTTCATTTGAGTATTCCTTGCAAGCGCTGCTTCCTGCTTTTCTGGAAATTCACTGACTGGAATTGGCTGCCTTTTTTAGGAAACGTTTGGTCTGACACAACAATGTATTATTTTCCTAGTTATTTTCTGCTGTTGCGCTATGGTTGAGGTGGCCCGATGGCAGGTTTTAGTCATTTAGTACATGTCCTTATTAACACCTAGCCAACCAAACCCCAGTCTTCCCTTGTAAGAGAAGGAGGATGGTGTACGGTTGGTTGTGCGACATGTTATTGGGCTGCTGAGAGGAGAAGGCCTTGCAGTACTTGCTCTAGTAGGGAGGGAGAGAGGGTAAATTGACATGGTTCCTGTGCTCTGACCTGGAATGGGAGGTAGGATACAGGGAGTGCAGAATTATTAGGCAAGTTGTATTTTTGAGGATTAATTTTATTATTGAACAACAACCATGTTCTCAATGAACCCAAAAAACTCATTAATATCAAAGCTGAATATTTTTGGAAGTAGTTTTTAGTTTGTTTTTAGTTTTAGCTATGTTAGGGGGATATCTGTGTGTGCAGGTGACTATTACTGTGCATAATTATTAGGCAACTTAACAAAAAACAAATATATACCCATTTCAATTATTAATTATTACCAGTGAAACCAATATAACATCTCAACATTCACAAATATACATTTCTGACATTCAAAAACAAAACAAAAACAAATCAGTGACCAATATAGCCACCTTTCTTTGCAAGGACACTCAAAAGCCTGCCATCCATGGATTCTGTCAGTGTTTTGATCTGTTCACCATCAACATTGCGTGCAGCAGCAACCACAGCCTCCCAGACACTGTTCAGAGAGGTGTACTGTTTTCCCTCCTTGTAAATCTCACATTTGATGATGGACCACAGGTTCTCAATGGGGTTCAGATCAGGTGAACAAGGAGGCCATGTCATTAGATTTCCTTCTTTTATACCCTTTCTTGCCAGCCACGCTGTGGAGTACTTGGACGCGTGTGATGGAGCATTGTCCTGCATGAAAATCATGTTTTTCTTGAAGGATGCAGACTTCTTCCTGTACCACTGCTTGAAGAAGGTGTCTTCCAGGAACTGGCAGTAGGACTGGGAGTTGAGCTTGACTCCATCCTCAACCCGAAAAGGCCCCACAGGCTCATCTTTGATGATACCAGCCCAAACCAGTACTCCACCTCCACCTTGCTGGCGTCTGAGTCGGACTGGCGCTCTCTGCCCTTTACCAATCCAGCCACGGGCCCATCCATCTGGCCCATCAAGACTCACTCTCATTTCATCAGTCCATAAAACCTTAGAAAAATCAGTCTTGAGATATTTCTTGGCCCAGTCTTGACGTTTCAGCTTGTGTGTCTTGTTCAGTGGTGGTCGTCTTTCAGCCTTTCTTACCTTGGCCATGTCTCTGAGTATTGCACACCTTGTGCTTTTGGGCACTCCAGTGATGTTGCAGCTCTGAAATATGGCCAAACTGGTGGCAAGTGGCATCGTGGCAGCTGCACGCTTGACTTTTCTCAGTTCATGGGCAGTTATTTTGCGCCTTGGTTTTTCCACACGCTTCTTGCGACCCTGTTGACTATTTTGAATGAAACGCTTGATTGTTCGATGATCACGCTTCAGAAGCTTTGCAATTTTAAGAGTGCTGCATCCCTCTGCATGATATCTCACTATTTTTGACTTTTCTGAGCCTGTCAAGTCCTTCTTTTGACCCATTTTGCCAAAGGAAAGGAAGTTGCCTAATAATTATGCACACCTGATATAGGGTGTTGATGTCATTAGACCACACCCCTTCTCATTACAGAGATGCCCATCACCTAATATGCTTAATTGGTAGTAGGCTTTCGAGCCTATACAGCTTGGAGTAAGACAACATGCATAAAGAGGATGATGTGGTCAAAATACTCATTTGCCTAATAATTCTGCACTCCCTGTATATCCTCCCCCCTGTCTACAAGTAAGAGCAGGGACAATCCTCTTTTGCTGTCCTTATCTTCACCTATAACCCTCTCCTGTCAGTCTCCCTCTTCTCATCACCCCCCTTCTTTCTCCTCCACCATTTCCTTCTCTTCCTCTCCTCCAAGCTTCACTCCACTCACATCTTCCTTCTCTCCTTTTCTCTTTCCCTTCTCTCTAATCTCTGCCACACTTGCCTCCTCTCTCTTCTGTATCCCAAGTAGGTCCTTCTTTCCCATTTTCTCTCCACTCCCCTGTTTTGCCTCTCCTATTTCACCCCTTTTTTTCTCCAGCACTCTCTCTCATCTTTTCTCTTTCCTTTGCATTCTCTCAGTCCTCTTCTCTTGTGTCTCTTCTTCTCTTTCTCCGTGTTTCCTCTCCCTCGGTCTCTCTTCTTGGAGGGGGGAAGGAAAGTCGGATGTTTTTCGTTAGTTACCCTGTCTCTGTACTGTACATCAGTACACTTTGTACAATACTGTTCCAAGATGGCTGCCCAGTGCTGTATTTCCCGAGCAGTCATCTTGAAATTGACTGATTTTTGGCATAATGTATTTTTGTTTTATCATTCCAAGTTGGCCATTTCATTCATCACACTAAAGTAGAGCATTCCTCTTGCCATCTGTATTTTTAATTCAGATTTCTGCTGTTTATTAAACAATTATGATATACAGTGTTGCATTTTAGAGTAAAACTTACAAAAGTTAAGTCTTTCTTCAAACTGTTTGCGATCCGACCGTAAATTGTCATTTGAAGTGTGCCTCTCGAGAATGTATTACCATACTTTTAGTTAGGAGCACGTGCCCTTACGTGAAAGTATGTCACTTGCATGCCAAGGCGGGATGTTTTACAGAGATATAAGCCAACAGCAAAGTTAACTTACCCAATCACACCTCTGTAGCTGCAGTGTAGATACCCGCTTCCTGTACCGAGCAGTGATGTCACAAACAGTTAATCAGGATGCATAAAAAATAAATGCATTAAATACATTTTAAGCCTGTTTGACCGTCCGTTCTTTTTTCCCCCTGTCTTTTCAGCTTCCTTTGAAAAGCATTTGTCTAAAGGAGGAACTCCACTGAAAGGATCAAAAGGATTACTTTTACTTATTTCAAGGAAGCACCATTTTCCTTCACTGACCATGAAGTGACCCGGGTGTGGAAGTTTCATTGCTTTACCCTTTGTTTTTTTGACCGAGCCCGGTTTCCTAATTTATTAAAAATACAATAAGACTGGGTGGACAAGTTGGACTCAAACTGGAAACGTCTGACGGAGACATGAGTGACTTTTGGCACAAATTGGGTTGCTGCGTCGTAGAGAAACAACAGCCGGTGAGTAGACCTTGGCCTCCAGAGGCCAACGCATGCTGTCCAGGTGTGAGTGGAGGAAAGGGACTTGTAACCCCAGAGAAGTTATGATGCCTCTCACTTACTGATCTGCATTGTACACTCATTTTATTTTGCAATTTAAGCCTACAGCATCAACATATATTCTGGGTAAAGTGACAACCATAGAACCCTTTGTGGAATCACATTGCTGCGGGTTGGAGCAGTGCAACATCAATCTGTCCAAGTGCTGTGTGTGTGTAGGAAAGCACTAGTGGTTGCTATTTAAATTGCCACTAGATTAGAAGACAGTCCATATCATTTATGAACACGTGATCATAAAATCGTAATGTACTGGCCAGGAAAAAGGTTTGTTTATTCACAGCTTCTTGTTATGTAAAGGTAAACACAGTGCAAGGAACCTTATCAATCAGTGAATGTGATACTTAAAGGAAACCCCCATCTCTTCATGAACTGGGATAGTAGGCGGGAAGAATAACAAGCATTTGTAATGCATTGGGTCTCACGTTTGCTCGAGTTAAAGCTATTAGCGTTGTAAACTCCTAACCGGACTTTTCTGGCAAGGAAACAGAAGTTCGCTAGCAGTGTAACGTATCAGCAATAGTGCAATTTTCCATGTAACCAGCAAAAGTGCAAATATCCATGTAACAGAGTTGATGTCATGCAAAGCGCTCCACTACTGCCCAGGGAGATTGCACTGCCTACGAAATAAAGAGAAAAAGTAGTCCAGAAATCATACGGAAAACATTGAAGCCTCAAATGTTTTCAGTAGTTGGCCGATGCGCTTGAGGAGGGCTAAACATCGGAAATGCATGACTTGTGCATGCTTTTCACTAATGAAATCAAGTGACTTTTTAAAGGCAAGCCCACAAACCAACCAAACGGATAGGCTTGACATGGGCGTGGTTAAAAGCCCATAGAGAGATTACACCAGGGACAGAGCGCTTTTCGCTCTACCCTAAAAATGTAGTGCAGGTCATATCCACAGCCAAGTTGTACAGGAACTTCAGCGTTCGTACTTCCATCCTCATTTATTGTGAGCTAGCTTTTAAGGAGTGTGGGCAGGCCTACTGTGATATATTTATTTTATTTTTTGTGTATTTGACAGTGAGTGAGGTTTGAGTGGTTTACCTACATACTGCCCTTCTGTAAGGTGAGTGTGCCTTTGGAAGGGTCAGTCCAATATTGGGCGCTTACCTGACATATGACTGAGGGCTAGGACGCACTGACCTATCTGCTCTTAAACTGGAGACCTCAAGTTTCACTCATCGTTGTGAGTGAGACTCACACATTCATAGGTCAAGTTGAGTGTTCACTCACCCCAGGCTGCAACTCTCACCTCCTGGAAAAGACTAGACCCTGAACTTCAGTTGCAGCTGAAAAGGATGCAGGGGGTCATCCCAGAAGGTGGTGTGTGTGTGTGTGTGGGGGGGGATCTCTGTACAGCAACTGCTGTGCACATTAGAAATATTCTCCTTGTTTTTGTCGGTAAAAACTTCACCGATCTGCTGTTAGCCAAGAACATTTGGTTTTGCTGAAATTATATGTATAATATATACCTACAGAGGTATTTTTTTTCTATCCAGCCTAATTTATTCATCGGTCTATCATTGTCATTCACAATTTTCATCCTCCCGCTACAGCATGCAGCACAGAGAAAAGGGGCAGCCCACTTCAACCGTTCGCTAATTTCACTGTTTATCATATTTCAGCTTTTATACATTTTTTTTTATTTTTATTGTTTAAATTGATGAGAGCACTGCAGCTCCTCAAACAGTTTTGCAAAAGCCGTGACAAAATGAAGCAAGCATTGACAAAGCCAAAAGGCGGGCACACAAAGCCCGCCCTCCTGGCTTTGCCAAGACTTACTTCATTTTTCCTGGAGTCTTCTGCATATATTATACATGTTTTATGATTTTTGTTTCTGTACATATTTCATTGAGCTTGTGGTGTTATTGTATTCGTTCGCATTTATGTGGAGACTGTGTCATTGCGCTGTTTGGAATTCATGTGAAATTATCGCCCACAAAGCCTATGAGACGTAACTTCATTTAATAATAATGTATTAGTCGGTTCACGCTTCTCGGACTTCTACAAAGTTTTGAATTGTATTTAAAAAAATCCCAGAAAACTGTGTTATTGGAAAACAGGCTTGTGTGCTGCAATGTGGCAGGGTCTGGAAGGCAGGTCCCGCCACCCCGGGGTGTTAGCGAGAAGGGAGGCGGGGGCAGGGTCGAGGGGAGGGGGTTTGTGGACGTGGAGGGGCCGTGATCAGACTTGTGCAGCTCATGCAGCTGGAGGGGGGAGCGCCTGCTTTCATCTCCATTGCGCATGCGCCTTTCACCGTGAACTCGCGTGCACTTCTGTGCACCCGTGGCTGGTGTTAGGGAGAGGTCCGTGGCACACACGCCCTAGGAGTGAAGAGTGAGTATGTCAATATGTCAGTACATCACCCTCACTGGAGACCCATTGGCCCCCGGGGATTGGGCAATTATGGGTGTTGTTCGGTGCTCGTGGAAAAAAGTGATCGGTGTTGAAAAGTGTGTGTTTAAAAATGACATTTTAACAACCAGGATAGAGTTGGCGGTTCATGTAGGGGCACACCACCAACGGAGTAAGAAAACCGCTACTTTTTGCACAAGTCACAGTTTTTTTTAATCGCGTAAACTCACTGGTGGATCTCTTTTGTCAACTCTGTAAGAATAAAAGGCAGAGTCAGTGTTGCTGCAGTTGGAGACGGTAAACAAGGTGCGTTCTTGCCGTGCGCGAAATACTGGCAGGATCAGAGGTGGTGTAGACTGTAATGAACCCCGCTGGAGGTCGGTAGGGCTGGGGTGGATACAGTCATACCGCAGGCTGAAGACTGTCCTGTTCGCGCGTGTACCGTTGAGCTATCGGCCTACCCGGAATTCCCCAGGTGGTTCCTGTAGGATAGTTCCCATTTCTGTCTGACCGAAGCGCCAAGAGGCGTGGAATCAGCAAGCGCTACGCTATAGCCATGCCCTTTACTAGGAGACTTAGCGCTCGGTGCGCCCCTGGGCCTGCAGGCACCTCGCCCTGGCAGGGGTGCACAGGGCGGATTTCGAGCAGTCCCTCCTGCCTCGGTCGGCCGGCTGCATCATCTCTTGGCGCTCCCTGGAGAGGCCGCCTCCAGGCTACCAGGAGTGCCTGGACGTAGATCCTCACAGTATCCGCCCTGTGATCTGCCTCGACCTGCTCGTGCACGGCTCGTGGAATCTCACCTCAGCCGCCGTCTCGCCCTACCCCACCAGAGACCCACCCCCGGTTCAGTGTTTGCACTTGTACAACTCTCTGCGTGACCTCCAAGGCCCAGGAACATTAACATCAAGAGCGCATAATTGCCACCCATCGCTGCTTTCATTCCTTGCAGAGGTGGGGAGGCCTTCAACATTTTAGGTTCATGGGGACAGATCCGAGCCAGGGGTCTGGCTTGTCCCTAGTACCAAACACGAGCAAAGCCATTTTAAGATTTGACATGTAAATACCATGTAAACCATGTACAGTATCATATACGTTTTAACATTCGTAATTTGTTTTCCATTAAATGTTTTATTTCACTTTGTACAATACATTACTTAATTGACATTTATTGACATGAATAGTTTCTAAAATTGACCCGTCCTATACCCTAACATGGCTGCCGTGATTGCACCAAGAAATGTCAGTGTTTCACGTGCACTGCTCGTATGGGCAATATTGTTATATAAACCGTGCAAAAGTGAGGTTTTATTATATTGTATATCCAGTACTAAGTTACTCCAAAATGCTTTCAGAGCTGAAGGTCCTATTGAGGAACATTTAATGGCAAGTTTACTTAAGTAAGGAAGTTGGGATTTGAGCCCAGGAGTTCTGGGTAAACATTGTGAAATTCACCGACTGGATACTTGTCTCTGGCTCTCTCACTTTTACTTCCAAAGGACAAAGGTTCGCCTTTATTTCATGACCTAGATTACGTTCAGTAAACGCTTGGCTCCACTTCGTTTTGGCTCTGCTCCTTTTTGTTTTTGTCCCCATAGGACAAGGGCCACGCCATAGCCAGGCAGTCAGTTCAGGCCAGGCTCGAGTCTTGCCTTTTGCCTACCTCTGAACACAGCTGATCTGGAACTTATTACATGGAAGTCCTATTTCAGAGTATTGCACAAAGAGAAATTGTGCCTGCTCTCTCAGAAGTTTTGCAGTGGCAATTTATTACAGGTGCCGCAGAGAGCACATTGCATTGGTAAAAGAGTGAATTAATGTTGCAACAAGCACAAAACTAGTCACAGACCGTTTTGGCACGTTTCTTCCCTTTTTAAAATCACAATAGCTGTTATTGGGTGCAAAATCAATCGGATACTGGGCACAATTTATTTCAACCCTGCAGTTTTTGCGTCTGCTGCTGCCTCAACACATGGCGTAAGGGTATATGAGTTTTCTGGTGGCCAGTGCAGTTGAGTCTCCAACTAAAAACAAGTATTTGGAAAGCCAACAGGTCTCGCCTGTTCGACCTATTGGCAGTGACTTTTGGACACGTTGTACAGAAGTGTGATTGATGATAATATTTAAAAAATGGTTTGGCGTGGCCATCGTGCCGTTTTGTAGGTCTCTAGCAACACCGATGCGTGCATATACTAAATGTATTAGTTTATTGTAGTTAGTTAAAATCTTTGCAAAAATATATCTCGTTAGCACAAGTTCAAAACAAGAATGTAAAACTGCGCTTAAGGATAGGGCCTAAAGAGAATAAAGTGCATCTCATTGGTCCAGGTCAAGGGAAATGGATTAAAAATTGGCAGGGGTTAGTAAAAGCCTCGGGGAACCAGAGTACAAAGCAGGCTGTTAGTCAACAGCTTAGCTGCAAAGGAAAGGAAGTGATCTTTGTTAGTCAGGTACTTAATGACAATCAGTCACTGTTGATCAGTTCAACTTTGCCTCAAAGGAGCAAAAGCAATAGCTGGAGGGACATGCATCAAGGAGACAGATTCAAGTGTGTAATAAGGCTAAGCCTACTCCTACTCGGAAGCCTTCTAACCAAGTAGTATTCTTGGTATCTGAGGTGACAAATTAAAAGATAGCCCAGAAAGATGTAGGATTTGGAAGCATTGTAAAGCTGTATCAAAGTTGGTATAGGTAGCTTCAACATAGCATTCAGTTTTTAGAGACCTGGGAAGATATGGGAAATGCATAATGCAGGGTGGTCAAAGATTGACCCGAGAATACATCAGGATGCTGGCCATAGCATTTCATATGGCGTTCATTTTGGCTGCCAGAGGTAGTATAAAAGAGCAAGGGTGTAGAAGTAGCAGCGAGATGAGTCCACGTAACTTCAGACGTTGAGTAGCGGGTAGGCGTTCTAAGTAGCGTTCATACTAAATTATGAAAGCATTTTTTTCTGCTTATAGGTCAGTCTGAGATGGATTAATAAAGATAAAATTGACACCAAATGCGCTTTGTTGATATAGCACTATTACTCTTTTTTTTTTGTTTTGTTTAAAAAAAAGAATAGATCGGTGAGTAGGTTGGGTGTGGGAGGCGGGTGGTGAACGAGGCAACAGGAAGTAAGGGTGGGAGACAAGGAAGAGGGTAGTGGAATATTAGTACAAGCAAAGGACAACATTGGGTACAAGGACAACGGGTGGAGATGGGGAAGGATGGACAACAGAGGTAGGAGGGGGTGGAAACACTCGGTCAGTGGAGGGCGGGCTGGCAGGTTTGTGGAAGCAAAGGGACAACGGGTTGGTCCATTTTTTGGTATCCGAACCTAATCAAAACAATTTCTCCTCTACCAGTCAGAACTTTTGCTACGGTGTTAAAGAATCTCCTCCCCTTCTTCAAAAGTAGTCTATGATCAAAACAAGGCTAATAAAATCAAAACGTAGATCCATGTACAACTTCAACGAATGTGACGCTTTAAAAACTACCATTGTCAGTTCCTCATCATGATGAATCTACACATGTTTAATTCTTACCCTCAAGGATGTTTTCCAAGCCAAATGTTGGTAGTGCCCAGGCTAGCAGAACCTTTTTGAGATTACAGTTTCTTCCCTGATTAAAGAGGTCTTTCCACCCTTCTTAAAATGTTGTGAAATTACCATTGTGCTTAAAAGAAAACAAAAAAAAACCTGTACCCATCGCTCTTCAAAATCTTTGTTCTGCCTCAAAGCTTCCTTTCTTTTTATTGAGCATGCTGCAGCCACCCACTACAGTTTGACATCCTGAAACATAGTGGCCTCTGACCTTACCACTCTGGATTCACAGCAAACACCAATATTGTGGTGTTATCCACCGGACGTTGCATGATGTTCTGCATATAACAGGCTCCTAGGCTTATCCAGCTTTGACTTCAATTTCTGACTCCCTCGAAGTTTGCCCTCTCCTTAGTTCTTCTCGTACACCAAAGGGGTAAGGATATTTATTACACCTAAAAAAATGATGCTGCCTCCCCATGGTCCCAAAACCCCTAAAATATCAACTTCACTTCTGGGAAAAAATTAACACCCTTCTAAAATAAACATTCTGTTTTGTTATCCAGGCTATAGTAGTTTTAATATAGAACTTGCATCCGTAACCGGTTTACCAGATAAACAATTTCTACCCTTGATTAAGATTGTTCTCTGCTCTTCTGCCTAGCAAACTCTGCCTAGGCACATTACGAATGCACAACGTTTACATTTTGTTTTGGAAAACCTTGCAAAGGTGTTTCGTTTGTGTTTTAAAAATCATTTTTGAAACAATTTGTTGCACATATTATTTTCAACATTTAAAACAAAAATCTGTATAGAAGATATTTCGTTGAAAAAAATCTTCTTTACTGTGCAGTACCGGTGAACTAGCAGAAGGTGAACATGCAGAGAGAAAGTCTATACAGAATTTCTGTTTTGTGGAGGAAAGCTTCCCCAGTGGTAAATTCTTCCAGCTTTGCTGGGTTCGATCTGAATGAAAATTATCTGGCCATACATTGGAAATTATCCATCGATAACTAACACTACTTTGATCGGGTGAAGGAAAACTAGAAAAAAACAACCTTGGCAAAGGCTAATATAAATAACTTTGCTGGGGAAAAATACTTAGCACACCACAATGGACTGCATCACTGTCTCCTTTAGGAGGTTCACATTTCTTTCAAGCTCTGTTGTGCCGTCTAGGCAGCCCAGAGTTGCACCATCCAAGTAGCCAAAATCTGGAGAAAACCAGCTGCCTGGAAAAATAAAAGCATCTTTTGTTAAAGAATCTTGCAACAGCTGGAACAAGACCAACCTCAAACTGGAAATTCTTGCATCAAGAAAGGCAATAATGTTTCACGTTTATCTAACAACAATAAGGGTATCCGTGACATTCTGGGAGCAGCCATTGGAAATGTCAGGACTGCCCATCTATAAGAGAAATCTCAAAAAAGCATGTTTAACAGAATTCTTACAAATTCTAACCGAATAACGTCAAAATGTGATCCTAAAATAAAAAGTTACTATTTCTTGCCACAATAATGTTAACAGTTATCATCTTGTTAATTTGGTGATGTAACCGAGAGTTTTAGCCATTGAGGATCCCCAGGTTCCTGAGTGTGGTAGACAAAAGGCAAAGCACAGGGCCATTCGAATCGCAAAGAGTCCTCTACTCCCTCCATCACCAAAAAAAGACCTCCTTCATCGGAGAAGCACTTGGACCAGATATTGTGTGTATTGGTCTTATTATATGGCCTCTGTTGCCACCAGATGTAGATGTAGGTGTTACTGGGGTTCAATTGGAAGTTTACTAGGTATATCCCAAGAATCTCTGCTAGAGGATGCTCACAAATGTTAAACAAAGGGACAGAAGAGAGAGGACCTCTGAGGTGCGCCACAAGACACCATCTCTGAGAATGACTGCATTCTGAATTTTTGTCTGCTCTCTGGGAGAAAAGATTGGACCCAAAGCAGATCAGGATACACACATCCAGCTTTCCAGAATTTCCAATAAAATTCCCTGATTTGCTCTGTCTAATATGGTGCGAGGGAGAGGAGTATCTAGGCTTTTGCTACCCTGTTCTATGGAGATGACTACAGTTAATAGGGATATATATCTATCTATCTAGAGAGAGAGTTTGTGTCAATAGCGAGATACGAAGAAGTTGTTTATTTGGTAGTTGGTTGATTGTTGCATGAGGACGCCAAGTTCCTTGACTCAATTGGTATATAGGCATCCATCCCAGTGCAGGGCCTCTGCAGCTCACATTTTGGCCCGATGCAGCAAAATAAAAAGATTAGTTAATTTCCTTCGGTGAGCACCCCAGCCATATTTTCTGGTGGCATACATCTCAAATAGAGGATGTGGAGAAGGTTTGGAGAGGCATGGACACGTCGTCCCATATTTTGCTGTCCTTCCGAGCAATACCACAAACTGTCTCAGCCTGGCCCACAAGTGTGGTTGCACAATGGGAATTAGTGAATATTAAACAAATGATCTTGTCTCGACTGTGCAAAGATGTTACGTTCTGATAGTTTAGTCTACAAACCATGGAAAGGAGCAGGTTAGTTCATGGGAGTCCTTCCATCTCTTGTACAGCTCCCGTCTCTGAAATATTGTGCCTTAGTAAAAGTTATAGGGGTCATTTTAGGTGTTGGTGTGGTTCAACAAGGAAGATTGTTAGAATTTTAGTAATGCGGTGGCATATTATAGTCCATAAAGCATTTTAAGCATTATGTCAATAGCAGCATGAAGAGATCCTCTTCTGCGAATTATTGGCATTCTCTGCATTGTTGTGGCCCTATTGGTGCGATGTGGGCAGCCTTACCATCGTGCTATTTGTACCATTGTGCTATTTGTACCATGTATGTGGGTTCTAATCTTGGCATACTATCATCATCATTGGTAATCCAGTGGCGCAAAGGATAACAGTGGCAGTTCTTGCAATATTATACCTACCAGTGGTTTCTGATGGTCATCCATGCATACGTATGTGTCCCTGAACTCTGGTGGTTTCCAGTATCGTGAGACGGACTTCCAAGGCATGCAGTTGTGATACAAGCACACGTGAGGCCGCTTATGTTCGTTTGGGGAAGTAGAACATGTGAGTACTTATTGAAAATTACAAGCTGGTGTTTGTTGATCCAATTTGTGTATTTTATTATTTTTAAAAAATCTGAGATTTTGATGGCTCTTTTTTAAATAATTATGTTTATGTACCCGAAATAAATATGACATTTGGTATCAAAATTTGTTTTGGAATACTATCTAAAACTGATGTTTGAGGACAAAATAATAGGATTTTTCGTTGTACTTGATAATTGAACAATGTTTCATGCTGAGTCGGAGACATTTCTTTGGTGCAGGAGGACACTCACTTCTGTGGCTCTGTTTTCATGATTTATGTGAGAGCATTTCATCATCTATATTGATAAAGCCTTTCAAGCCTTTATGATCTGTGCTGGTGAATGAGGGCAGGTTGTGTAAGACGGGTGTACCAGTTGCATATTGTTATCTGTGTATAGCATTTGTGGCATGTGTAGAATGTTATGGTAGGCATGTGATCTCATGGAATCCTGGCGGTGAAGGCTAGATCAAGATTGTGTTTTTGCTACTGGCTGCCCTTCCTCCTCATGGGTTTCAGTATTTGTAAATAAATACCTGTTCAAAAGAGTCTTCTTCACATATGATCGTTTCACTGAAGATGAGTGAAAAACTATGAGGTGTTGGAGATCGGAATGACTCTCGAAGAGTGCTGTCAGTCTAATTGCGTGGAGTAAGGAGCATTCTTACATTTTAAATGGGCTGTACATATGTATTTTGGTTTCTCGGTCACATTATCAGGTGCAACATTGAGGGAGCATTGAGCAACATAAGGTACTGTTAAAATTTGGTTGCTAGTGACTGTATCCTAAACGCCAAGAGCGTGAGTGTAAATGTTTATGGCACACAGGGCGGTGAGAGGTGTGTCAGTTGGAGCTACCATTGAATTTTGAGGCCCAGTTGCATCATTGTGGTGGTGAAGGTGCCCTTGAGGTAGCAGAGGTGACTGCTGGAGCTCAAACCTGGATTTCAGGGACAGGTAGAGGATTACTTGTTCTAGTTGCACAGGGCGGAGCGTGCTATTGTGACAGGAGGAGAGCTATTCACTGAAGACCTGGGTGAAGCATAAGACGTGTAGTTGTGGAGAGACACAGGTAAGAGGAAATACATAGGTGAGAGCAACTCCTGCCGGCACAGAGGCACAGTTGGTTTACAGCTGCATTCGGAAAAAAATAATGGACATTCCCATCAAGTGAGGATTGCTGGATATTTGCACTCTGTGTATAGATTTGTAAGTCAGATACACAGGAAGAAAACTACCATTGGTTGAAAATATCCAAGACTGCAAACTAAAGGTTAAGCGCTGCAATGTGCATGTGGATTGCCAGTGACATGCGCACCTTACACCATAGTAGGTTTTTATTTAATTGTATTTACATAATATCAGAAATAGAGGTGATGTTGTTTCCTTGTGTGTTCTGGCCAACCATTGCTGGATTGGAATAAATGGAAATAGGGTCTTGAAGTTTATCTGTAAGCAACGGGTGAAGATATCTTCATGGGCAAAGTGAAACTAGCCATGCTTAAACATCGCCTTGGCATGGCAGTAATAAACTTCTGAAACCTGTATCTCCACCCTTAATTGGATGATGAGTAGGAGGAACTGGATAAGTACGTTGGTGCAGTAAAAGTCCTCCATCCCAAATAGGAGGAGAAAAGGAATGAGGCTACGGAATGGCATACATTTCTGGGTCCAGGCCAATTAGCGGAGAGCTGGTTGAAGAGAGTATAGCAGCTTCAAGGTCTTTAATGGTTCTTGTGCAGCTTCTGATCATTTCATGAGGAAATGTCAAGAGAACAGTTTGTACATGGAGCAAATAATCTTAAGATTTAGAAAAAAAACATTATTAGCAATTAGTTTGGACTTGGACAATTTTAGAAATTGCTTAATAAATTGAATGTGTCTCACTTAGAATCAGCTCCTCTATATTCAACAAAGTTGATCAAAGTAACGTAAAGGAGATTGGATCCTGCGATGTTTCCAGGACTCTTGTGAAAAATTACTTTCATCCTTGGTCTAGCAGAGTACTACTCGAAAATTGTGAATTTTACTGAAACAACCCAGGGCATAGAGAAGTTCTGGGGCAGGGATTCAATTGGTGTCAAGCTTGTGAAGGCAAAGTTGTCAATTTGAAGAGAGACTTTTTGATAAAACATTTGACATATATTGTCAGTCTGGATGACCACAAATGGAAGAGAAGTAACAGCGACCGATGTCCAGTACATTGAAAAATGCTGAATTTAAATAATTTATGTTGAAGAAGATATCTTTACCTGTAGGGTGTGGAGCTAAACCTTTTAAAATATGTTTGGAGTAGAACTTATCTGGAGAGCAGACCTAACGGTGCTAATAGATCTTTTTTTTTTTTTTTTTTTACCAAAAAAGAGGCAGGTAAGGTAACTCCTCACTTTGCCAAGTGACTGTTCTGAATTCATTGATATGCTTTCGGAATTAAATATGTACCTAAATTCACAACCACAACGGCTGTTGGTCTTCGAGCATTTTGACAGTGACAGCGTCAAACGTCTCATCTTGCAGGTTCCCAGAGTATGACCATGGAGGCTTCCAATTGCCTTTCACTCAAGGACCAAAGTGGGAACTTCAACCTGAAGTGACGGAGATCATCAAACTGGAGTTTCTATTAATGGATCTCTTCGCTTTAGAGTAGAACAAGAAGTGTTCTCAGTTGTGTGTCGTGCATAAGAAGACTATATTATTGATTGCAAGAACTTCAGCTCAGGGGTTAACTTCAAAGCCCTCGTAATTTGTTCATCCTCTAAAGTTTTTGTACACAAATAAGGTTCTCCACCCCTACCCATTCTTCATGCTCTAAGGCAATTTTTAAAACTTATATGGGCCAATGTAGTCATTTTACTGAAATCCATAGAAATATTGCTTCCTTATTAACTGTTAATTCACGTGGAGCCCTAAACATTCCATTTGGAACTATTGGAGCCAATAAAACGCAGTGGCGAATAGTCCTCAACCAGGTCAGTTTACTCTCTCTCCGAGGCCGCTTTCATTTCTCAACCCTGAATTCGGTCCGTTCACTGTGGACTACTAATCCTTGCTAACCATTGCATTTTCTTTTTGCCTACATAAGCTGTAGGCTTCACCCTGTTCCGATCCATAACTTGTTCATGTTAACTGTGTACATATCTGCTGCTTCTTCCGAACATCCTGGTGGATTTTCATGTCCACCAAGATATTGTTTCCTATTTTATTCCTCTTATTCGTATTGTAAGGTGGAGAGGTCTCATCCTAGAGGTTGCTTACAATTGTACTTCAGCGGTTCTGAAAGCATCAGGCTGTATGAATATCTGATTTGCCTTTCTGTTTGGAATCCTGCGTCCAGTGCATTGATCGCATGTTGGTTAGTCTCCTGCATTTCATACTGTTGCAAAGTTGCTGAGCTCCCTCCACTAGAAGCCTTGCATGCGCATACAGAGGGCCAATATGGCGTCCAGTGCTTTTTTTCGTGGCACATCTCCACGGATGTCATCAGCTTAGCATCCATTTTCCTCTGTGCAGCATATTGTCTATATCTGCAAAAAGCTATAGTCATTATTGAAGCTTAATACATAATGTATGAAAGTCCAGCTCTGTTAAAGGATTGTGTATCTGTTAATAATGTCTTTAACATGCATATTAAATATTACTTTTTGACTCCTACGCGAGCCAGATGGAACAGAGGACAGGGTGCATTTTTCAGCATTAGTGCGTTAAGGTACCTGTAACGACTGTAGTATTGGTTTTCGCTCCGTTCCGCCTCAAGTCTCTGCACCTGCCTGCTTCTGCATGCTTTTGGTTAGACAGAGGAAATTAATGAGGTCCAGGAGAAGGATGGTCCGAGCTTGTGATGTGCATGCATCGACTCCCTTTGTTCTGGTGCTCCAAGGAATGACATGGGCATCCGATCAGGCTGGAGGACCAGGGGACTATGAACTACCAGTACACGAGTCACTGAAGTGAGTATCTTGTAATCATTAGCATCACACACATCAGTGTATCTCTCCCAGTTTGATGTCCTTTTTGCAGTAGGAACCTATATTTCTTACGTACTTGTAAAAGTACAGACCTAGCAAGGAACTGGTAAAGAAAACCTGTTGACTCTTCCTTGCAGATGACCTTGGCTCTGAAAGAGGGTTTTGTCTCAGCAACGTTTAATTTGGTTGCATCCGAATGGGAAATAGCCATGAACATATTCCTGTAAGCTACTAGGATGCAGGTTTGTGGACCTTATTCCAGGACGTAAGACTGTCCTCCTAGATGAGGTTCAGTAGTGTTTAAATGTCTTCTACACAGTTTGGAATCTCTCACATGTGAACACGTAAGGACCTGCTTTGATGCTTCCCTCGGTTTGAATCGCAGAGCTTCAAAGCAAGTAAATGAATTAGCTGAAATATTTTCTCCTTAAGTCAATGCAGAAGGCATGATTAATGTACGGCATGTAAGATAATGGAAGGAACGTGCAGAAATGATACATTTATATAGGCCACGGACTACATTGTTGAAGTAATCAATCCATTACGGAGTCTACCAACTCTCCAGTTCTTTGTCCATCTAAACAGTGAGTGCAGAAATAGGAAACATGAGGAAGTCAATCTTCACGCTAAGGAAGAGAAACCATTCAAAACAAACTCGATGAACTTCTTCGCTGATAAGTCTACATGTTGAAAGATGAACACTGAGGCAGACTTTGAGCTCTTTACAATTGATCTGTAAAACCGAATTACTGGCAGATGTGCTGATGCACCTAGAAAGGTTAAGCGTAAGCTGGACTGGGGCAAAGGAACCCTGTAATTAAAGGGGAGTTATGGGGCGGGGGTCATATATATTAGGCAACTGGCTTACGTAGTATCTGGTATTTAAGTTCATCACATTATCTTTTACTCAAAAGATCGGTGATGGTATACGGTTGCCAAGTGTTCCTTGTACAAATTACCATCAGTAAGTTCCACTTTTCCACCAAGTAAAGCCCTACCGTTGACACAGGGACTATGATCGCTCGTGGTTGAAGTGCCACGAGCATGAGACAACTAACTTTCATATCATCTGGCTTTCATCTTTTAAAACACGCGCAGATGACACGAGAACTAAGGAAATAAACGTGACTTTGACTAGCCTGATTGCCACTAAAGTTTGGCTCCCCCATTTACAAGTAAATTAAATAAAAGACTATAGATTCCTGAGTTGATGGTATTGTAAGGACCAAGATTGAATTTGATGCTATAGAATCCCCACCTGCGTGGATTTTGTCAGTGGTCTTTGGTTGTATTGTTTATTCCAGCTAGCTGCAGGCCTTTGTAGGCAGACAGAACATCAAAAAGTGGTGTAGGTGCTTTGGGCCTTAAAGGGATGGCCCATCTACCTATCTGTACTGGACGGGCCATAGGCAGCAACGTTAGTCGGAATTAGAACATTGGCATGTTGAAGACAGTGGAGTAGCTCTGGCTTTACCTTGGCGGATGTGAGCTCCCAAATTCCAGTTCCTCGTTATAGAGCCTCGCCTGCAGTTCAGGCCTATAACCCTAGTTCAGGGCCTTTAACAACCGATATAACCCGCAGCAGTGGGCTCCGAGTCTATATTACGTCTGAATGTATTGTAAATTAAGGGTAGACCACTTGTACGCTGACCACCTCGGACCAGTGACCCATCACTGCATCAGGCAAAACAATGATGCATCCTGCAGTCTCTCTTCAAAGTGGGTAGAGAGAAATCGAAATAGGAGTGTCTTCTACTAGTCCAGGGGCGCAAAAAAAGACACATCACTGACATTGGAAGGGCATTGCAATAGAGAAGAAACTGGTGTAAAATGTTTATCCTGTTTTAAAAGTGGTTTGTTCAATGTACATTATTATTATTATTATAATACTAAAATTATAATTTCGTACATGACACGTTACTAACTGATTTTTTTAGCACTTAATAATAGATGTAAGTTACTTTGCAGGTCGAAAGTACCTCTTTAGAGGGACGGGGAAAGAAAGGAGATTTAAAATTAGCCGTGAAATAACTCAAACTTGAGCCATGCAGGTTGTGTACCTTTTTGCGACTGACTTACAATCAACAGATCAATTACTCCAGATTTGCAACCTGCATGTTCCACATGCCTTCTGCAACATTCGCATGAACGCACCGAGCTACCTTAGCAAAAGCCAGATCAAGCCAAAGCATGCACCGCTGCAGCACGCACATTAACCAACTCATCTGTTTCACTAAGGTTGTAAGGCGAGCAGCAGTTAGTGAACTAGCACAAGAGGTAAATACTCTGCACTTGTAATCTGAGGGCAACCCGAAGGTCACCTTTTCCAATCTTTCTGTGTTTAACCAAGCATTTAATCCCTGTAAGTCAATAAGCAGAGTACCACTGAGTTGGGTAAGAGTTTATATTAAGCCCTAGGACTTTTACAAATTCATCTAATAAGAAAATATGTGTGTATTCTCCTGCATAGCTATGTATTGTGTTTGAAAAGGAATGCTGTAAAGGGGTGTTTCACCTGGTCAGAGGGGGTGGAGTTAAAGTGTGGAATTTGCTTGGGACCTTTTTTTGTTACATGTTGAATGCACACTTTTTTTTGTGTGCTTTTTTTTGTCACTGCAGCGGATGTTTAGGTTTGTACACAATGGTACTTAAGCGATTGTGATAATATATGGCGTCATGGAAAAGCAAACACTTGTCCAAGGGCATGGCCAAGGAAGGACCAAGTACACTTGCTGTGTTCCATATATTCCGGCTAGGTTTTTGTTTTTTAAAATAAAAATGGCAGCTAGCAAGCGGGTGCGCCTATGCCCACACTTTTCTGCAGGAAATCTGTTTTGCATAACAATATTTAAGTTGGGTCTCATCCCCCCCCATTAGACCAGCCTACCAGCCTTCGGAGCAAAACTACTGATTGGCATGGGAAAGTGTGTCTAAATCCTATATATTTTAATATTGCAGCATTAATGAGCTTTGTCAATGACCACACAAGTTCGTTGTGACTGAGCTGCCTGCTCGTTGTAGGTGTTATTTTCCATTAATTAGGAACCTCTGATTTTATGGCTAAGTAGCTTTGTCCTATGCCTGCCACCTGCAGCCACTCCTAGCTTTTTAGCCAGTAGCACTTTAAAAGCTTGGATTTTTAAGCCTGCTAATTATAAAGTCAGGAGGTAGACTGTGTAGAAAGCTTTAATTGTCTGAACAGTTTTTTTGTTTGTTGTTTGATAAATGAACAGTTTCAGTACCACAGTAGTAAATTACTACTAGTGTTCCTTGATTAACATCTGGGAAAATTAGATCTCCCTCCTCTACTAGTTGCATCAAGCGTATTCTTTTAGGTTTCTGAATCACGCGTGGTATGCTTACGCCTTGCATATAACGTCGCCAAAGTACAGCCTTCCCATTGAATACTTTGGTGCGGGCAGGTGGCTGACAGGAGAAGGGTGGCCTTTCTCACAGGATTGTGGCTTACGTAAACCCACATACGCCCTTTGAGAATCCCTCTGTAATGTGGTTGCATGCACAGCAACCTCGAATATCCAGATTTATAATTCATGCTTTAAAATACTTCTAGCCATGGTATTTGTCCAGAAGGATATCAACTCTTCTCAACCCCTTGCTCATTTTTATATGCAGGATGGGCAAAGGCATTATTGCAGAACCTAAGGTGATCTCAGAATTAGTCTTTCTTCGTCCTCCTTTCAGGAATAATTACTTCATTTCCAAAAAGGTGTTAAGGTTCTTTTTTTCTTCCCTTTGTACCAAAGACCTGTCAGCAGAGGCTTGCCTTAAAGGATAATCATTGTAAGGGGCTCAGGTTGCTGTAGTCACAGTTGTTGGTACCGAAGTTTTTTTTAAGTGAGTTCTTTAGTTTTATTAAGGAACTGAAACATATTGGCCACATACTCTGCCCGACAAAGTATCTAAACCATGTGCAAACTTGATAAATGTTACACTATGTGCTACTTATATTTCACATACACGTTTCAATCGATCAGGAATTTGTAAAGCGCACTACTCACCCGTGAGGGTCCCAAGGCGCTGAGGAGGGGGAGGGAGAACTGGGCGCAGAGGTGCTGCTAGTGCTCGAACAGCCAGGTCTGGAGAAGTTTCCTGAAGGTAAGGAGGTATTTGGTCTGGCAAAGGTGGGTGGGAAGAGTGATCCACATTTTGGCGGTGAGGTGCGAGAATGATCTACCACCGATTGTAGCTCTGCAGACGCGTGGGACGATTGCGAGGTCGGCGGAACGGAGATGTCGGGTCAGGGTGTAGAAGGAGAGCCGCCTGTTGAGGTATTCTGGTCCGGTGTTCTGCAGTGCTTTGTGAGCATAGGTGAGGAGTTTGAATGGGATTCTCTTGTTGACTGGAAGCCAGTGCAGGTTTCTCAGGTGGTCTGTGAAGTGGCGGGGGGTGTCCAGGATGAGGCGTGTGGAGGCGTTCTGGATACGTTGCAGCCTCTTCTGGAGTTTGTCTGTGGTTCATGCGTAGAGGGCATTGCCGTAGTCCAGTTTGATGCTTACGAGGGCTTGGGTGACTGTTCTTCTGGTTTCGGTGGGTATCCATTTATAGATTTTTCGGAGCATGCGGAGGGTGTTGAAGCAGGAGGAGGTGATGGCGTTGACTTGCTGGGTCATGGATAATGAGGAGTCAGAGATGAATCCTAGGTTGCGTGCGTGGTCAGTGGGAGTCGGAGCAGACTGCTCTCCTCATCTAGGAGGGCAGTCTTACATCTTTTTCAGTTTGTCCTACTACGTGGCTTAGTTGTGTAATAAACAACATTCAAAAGATGTCAGAGATTTAAATACTTTGACTATTGACAACATCTTTACTTCCCTCTGGCTGTGGTGTATAAATAGGTGAATTGTCGGAAGGTGGCATGCTCAAGTATCTGCTGTTGGTTTCTGTATAGTTATCACACATCATTGTTAGAGTTACACCTAGTAGTTCACTGGCATCACTTAAGACAACAAAATAATAACTTAACTCAGTGCTGCTTGAAGAGTGGAATTGAGAGAAAGATAGATACATACACACTCGGATAAAAACATCCCTTCTTTTGAGCCTCAGTAGGTTCAAGGTATACTGAGAAAGTGTTTGTCTGATGGGATCTGCGTCTTATCTTTTGGATGCCGTTGATGCAGATTGAGAAGTATTGTCATAACTGTCTGAGTCATGTGAGTCTGGAGTTTTACTGCTTGTCACAGCAAGATCTTGTGAGCTATTGCTGACTCTCGATTTGAGGGTTGAACTCACTGATATTGATCTGTATTTAAGAATACTTTATATGGTTGGTCTGAATAGAGGAAAGTGTGGGTGGGGCGGGGAGGGATCACAAATTATACGTGTGCACCATGGATCGTGCTGAAATCGAAGCAAACTCCCTGATTTTACTTTAAGCTGCGCGCAATCGACAGGCCCACAGCCAGTCTCAGTATGAGTTAAGGTGAGGCTGGCTGCTGATTCATAATTTAGGAATGTAAATGCTTGCTTCCAAAGAAGTTTAAGAAAACTTTTTGCCCTCCAGGGGTTAACTGCAATGGGAATGTTCTGACCAGCTGATACTGGGCTGCCCTTAGTCGTGATCTTAAGATATAGTTCAGGGTCATCTCTTAGGCAGAGTGCTGTGAAAAAGAAGATTAAGTAAGGGCTGTATAAGATTTTCCAGAGGTCTAAGATGACCGGAAAGAATATTTGAAAAGTCATGGAAATAATGAATGCAGATGGAGTCTGGAACTCTAGCTACTTGTTAAAGGCAGTGAAACTTTCCCTTTGCAATGTATGGTCTCTAAGAACAAGTTAATATTTGAGTACTAATAGACTTGTCTTGACTTTGCTGATTCCAAGGCATCTTCACAGGTGTGAGAAGGAAAAGCTGTGTGCCCAGGCCATAGTGGATGCCCAGCTATTAATGACTTTGAAGGTTACCAGTGAACTGCTAAGCCCGGAGTTGGCCAAGCATGGGTTTCTCACGGAGTTTGAAAGATTCAGTGAAACCCTATTTGTAGAAATTGAATGGGTCCAAGTTTTTGATCTTGTGCAGCGAGCTTAAGAGCATCACAAATCATTGCTTATTTGAACCTCTAGTGTATCCAATGAATTGGGGAATCATGCTAAGATGTCTGCTTAAGAAGAGTTGATTTTAGTGCAAATCGCCTTTATCCGATCTGTTTTGAAGTCTTAAGATGTCATTGGTATTTTTGAGAGATGATTTTGAGAGTATATGTCAAATGATGTCTTGTTTCTTTTGTCCGTGTTATTTTATGAATGAACAGTGATGGTGTGTAGCAGAATCTGAGTCATTAGATGTGGGGTCTATTCAGGTTAGTTTTAGTACTTGAGGTTTGATATTGAATAATACTCCGTGTTGCTAAGTCAAATTGGCTAGTTTTATAGTTTTTAAATCGCTCCAGATGGATTTCTGATGATGGTAGAAGTAGACTTGTTTTGTGCAAGGTTGAATCTGGTTACGTTTGCAGAGTACGGTGTTGGCCATATCTGTTTGTTCTCGTAGTGAGTCATTGAACCAACTTCTTTTTCTGGTCTCTGGATGCTGTGTAGAATGAGGGTGCTCTGTGTACATTTCAGAGGAGGGCGTTGTTGGGATGAAGTAAGTAGAATGTGGCCCGATGAGATATTTGAGTGGCTTTGCAAAGATGATGTTTTAAAGGGAGGTTTTCAAAGTGAATAGTGGAGTTTCTTTAGAGCGCTACAGTGATGTATAATCAATGCAAGGGTTTTGTTAACTGGGTGTTGGGGAGGCTGATGATGAAGTGTATTTCATTCTGATCTGTTTGAGTGATGTCTGTGCAGCCCAGAGGATCAGTCACTAAATGTGTTGAAAGATCAGGCCAAGAATGTATCTCTCGGCTCTAAGTAGAGTCACTGACCAATTGGTGCAGTCTCAGGCCTTTGAAGTGTTCTGTGCAAGATGGGGCACTTCTGTCACTAGGGGAGGATTATCCCTGAGTTGTGGTCTGAGTAATAGAAAACGTCTGGCTGACCTCATGACCCAAGACATGAAATTGATGTCTGTCAGAAATTGGTAATTGTTTCTTTGCAGTTTGAGGCAAAAATGTGTAATTCTTTTTTGAAGCTTGAAATGTTTCCTGGATATTTTAAACATTGCATATTCTTATTGATGAACTTGGTGGCCTTGGCAGGATTTAAGTCTTAGTTGACCCTTCTGGATTCCATTTCAAACTTCACCTCACAGTTGCTAATACCATAGCAGTAGGTACTCATTCTCCTGGGCCATTTATTTGGCCTTTATAGATAGGTTTGCCGAAGGCTAAATAGGGGTACGGAGATAATGCTACAAGAAAAATGACTAATATTTTTATATAAAACATTTAAGAGCAGGGGAGCTGAAAAGAGACAAACGGGGACAAGTTGCAACGGGTGGTTAGGAATTCAGCGGAAATAGCCAAGGGCTCTACATCCATTCAGAGGCAAACATTTTCTTTAAACATGACTGCTGGGCAAGCACGTGCCAGAAATGATCTATACTGACAAGCGAGTACGTGAGGCACAGTCTGTGAGGCACAGTCTGACAGGATGGGTTAGGATGAACATTCAGCTTGGCCTTAATGAAACAAATTAAACTTGTATTGTGTAACCAGCAAGCAAGCCTATTGGGTTGTGCGTCTAGTGTGTGACAGAAATACCTCTTATTTATAGCAAAACAAGGCTGCAAGCGTGCAGCAGCGAGGTTGATATTAACAAGTAGCTTTGAGTTGTGTAGTAGTAACACTTGTTTTTTTTAAAGAGCAGGATAATCCCTTTTGTTGTGTAGACACAAACTGGTGGTGACCCATTGGTGCAGTGTACATCGCACACAGTGCATATTAAGCTGCATTATCTGCACCGGTGTCTGAGTTTATGGCAAACACAGATGGACAAAATAATAAGCAGGATGTACCAGGCTGTCAGAAAAGGCAACAGCCTGGAATAGTCCATATCCCTCCTTAGGACAAACTGTTCCTACTGAAAGGTCCTTGTTCCCAATACAGTACATAGCCATTACAAGCAATTCATACTTCGTGCTTGAAGGACAGGATTGCTAATGAGCCAACCTGATAATAAAAAGTCGTATCCAAAGATCAATTTGGATGTGCCCTACTATGCACTGCTAGTTACCTAGCAGATTACTGCTCTCATAACATCTTTGATACCATCTTTGAACATGACATCTTTGATAACATCAATGTAGTATTTGTAGTAAAAAAATTGAGGAAAAACTGTGTATGGCGAGGGCGTGAGTTATAGTTACCTCAGGGCACGAGTTATAGTTACTTGAGATAACTCTAACTATAACCGGTGAATGTCTATGGTTTTGTACAAGTAAATTCAGAACATAACTATAACATCATTGTAACCTTTGTTTTTTTTAAGTGAATATCTATGTTTTTTTTTAAATCTAATTTCCTAAGTAAAACATCCCTGTAACCTTTGTTTTTTTTTCAGTGGATTTCTATTGTTTTTTTAACATAAAGTATTTTTCATTACTATACGTTAATTTAACCACCGCTGCACACGGACTGCGGCCAGGCACTATGACCAACCCCCCTATAACCACCCAACCTTGCGCTGTGCATGACTTTTAGCCATGCGAGGTATAGTTGGTCACAGCGCCTGTGGCTAACCACCCAACCCTAAGAGAGAGTGGCATTGAGAGATTCAGAGACTGAGAGTGATTTAGGATTTGATGAATGATAGATGTAGAATGAGATATTTTAGAACAAATTTAAAAAAAAGTGTATTTGTTATTTAAAACGAGTGAGATTACCTTTCAGTATAAACCTTTAACTTTTGAAGTTTAAAATAAATTAAAGAAGCGAAAAGACCACAGGCACACCTGGAGTAGAAAACTCAACTTTCAGTGTGAGGGTATGTGACCTTAAACCTTACACCACATGTGACTCCTTACCCTGCTGTTTCCAGACATACCTATGACATTCAACGTATGCATGTGATAGGAAAGAAACGTGAATGTTCCATCACTAGGAACGTTTAGCAGTCAAAACACTAGTGAATAAACAGACACACTGGCAAGCAATACGAGGGTTTGAACCTTCAACCTCCTTAATGCGATCACAAGATCTTGACCATTAGGCCAGAAGTGACTCTGTTCCACTCTGCGTCCAAACATAACTATAACATTCATTCCAAACATCTGGCTAGTCTGACAGTTTGAAGTCATTGCATGGAGAGACCTCCGCAATTACAATCTTTTTCTCTCTCCCTCTCTCTCTTCCATCCCGTTATGGGATGTAAGCGAGAGAGAGAGAGCGAGAGAGAGTGACAGGAACGCAGGGTAGGGGGCTGCAAGGCACCCGTGGTCCTAGCTGGCTCCTCCGGCATTGCTCCCACAAGCAGGGAACTGCTTTAAATAGCTTGAGCATGACACATAGCCACTACACCACAGCATTTACTAACCAACCTGCGGCTGTCCACTCCACATAATTTAGCAACTCCCCACAATATAAAACCAACATACTATCCAACTAAACAAGCCAATTCTGACCGATCTCCGGAGCAGTAATTATCGCTCTTAAATTGAAGTTCATGCCTAGTGTTTTTACCACTTACATCTGAACACACCACCCCAAAACTCACCACAATGAAGATCACACCGCTGAGCAAAACACCTCAATTCGCCCCAACCAAACACTACCACTGTACACTGCACCTGTACAGCAAACCATGTCCTACTTCACAAGGCAGCCACCATGTTCCTGCACCCCACACGAATCGCCACTCAACCTCCCTTCCATGTAACACAAGACTGAATCTAAAACTGTACCACACTGCACAATACCATGCCAGAGACATCCCATAATTAACATGGCTAAAATATTCTATATGCAAACTGAACCCTCTCAAACGCACCACCTACTAAAAGTCCAGGTCAGGGAATTTGACTGATTGCTCACAGAATTGGATAGCCCCATTCATACCTCACCACATACCTCACTGACTAAACAACTCAACAGAAATTGATGACCCACTTCTCAATAAGCAACTCTAAACCAACTTTACCCTAGCATTCTATATAGAAATATTCCCTTCATCACATTATCACAGGGACCTATCCAATACCATCACTCAGTTGTTCTGCACACATCGGACACTTAAGTCACATCCTCCTACCCTCTCAAAGTACAAGTCAGATCCTGCTGAACTAGAATACCCCATAAACACAATCTGTCAATCCATACTTAAGACCAATAATTCCATGTACTGCATGACGCAACAAGTATAAGCCTGAACTTGCATACTCCTCAGCCACACGTTATGTCTCTTCTACGATCTCGACCACACTGAACTTTATCATAAACCAAGGTATACATAACCCGTGTGCCCACACATTATGCTCAGATTACATCACACAGCAGATTCCATGCTGCACTGCATGTTTCAAACGTCAGTTACATGTTGTGAAACTGGTACTGATAGGGCTACGCAACACTGCAACCCAGGCTATAGAAATTTGCACATGCTAAAACATCATTCAGTATTAAGGTGTTCAAACTGGCGGTCTAAACACAGATTGAGAGCCTGTTGAAGACACCGCTGGCCCAGCAGAATGCTGGGCCTGGACATTGCCGACGGCTCCACATGGAGCCGTCGTCAATGTCGCAGTGCGGCGGGTACCCGTCGCGCATATCACTGCCAGTAAATCGGGCAGTGACATGCGCGACGGGGCTGTGCACGGGACCCCGGCACTGCCCATGCCAAGTGCTTGGGCAGTGCAGGGGCCCCCCATTCAGCCAGCCTTTTCCTGGCGGGGGACACCACCAAGGAAAGGCTGGTGGACACAGGTTCTTTATCCGGCGGGCAGCGCTGCTTGTAGCGCTGCCGTGTCGGATAAGGAACTCTGCCATCGTCCGGCTGCCTGGCAGGCAGAAAGTTGTTGCTCCTACAAACAAGCATTACTAAACCCAAAAGATCTCGCCTATGCAAGAGCTATTGGCTTTCCCAGCGTATTTTAGACATGTTGTTCACCAGTTCAAAGTTAGAGACATAGAGGAGTGTAGAGTGTTGTACAGTGGAATGGTGGAGCAGGGTGTTGCAGAGAGTGTTGTGTATTGGAGAGGCATAAACTGGAGTGCCGGGTGTATAGTGCACTGTCGTAGAGTGCTGCAGAGCAGAGTGGCATTGAGTGCAATGGCATACAGTGTAGTGATGTAAAATGCTGAGGCGCAGAGTGGAGTGACGCAGATGGCTGTAAAGCAGAGTAAAGCTGAGTGGCATAGAGTGTAATGGCATAGAGTTCAATAAAGTAGCATATAGTGGTGTAGATTATAGTGCCATAGAGTAGAGTGGCGTAGAGTTCAGCGGCGGAGAGTGCAGTGTTGCAGAGTAGAATGTCAGAGCAGTGGTGTAGAGTGACATAGAGTACAGAGATGCAGAGTAGAGTGCAGTGACATAGAGTGCAGTTGTGTATAGTGCATTGGCTTAGAGTGCAGTGGTTAAAAGTAGGGTAGGTTGTTTCAGAGTAGAGTGTAGTCGGCGTGGAATGGAGTGGTGCAGTGTAGAGTGCCGTTGCCTACAGTGGCATAGAGTGTAATGACTTAGAGTAAAGTTGTGTAGAGTGCTGTGATGCAGAGTACATTAGTGACTTACAGTGGATTGGCATACAGTGCAGGGGCATAGAGTTGAGTGTTAGAGAGTAATGTGCATTGGCGTAGAGTGCAATGTTGCAGCGTGGCATAGAGTACAGTGGTGTAGATGTGAGTTGTGCAGTGTAGATTAGTGTTGTCTAGACTTGAGTGGTGTATAGTGCAGTGGTAAAGAGTCCAGTGGTGTAGCGTGGCAAAAAGTGCATTAGCATAGAGTAGAGTGGTACAGTGTAGAGTAAAGAGGGGCACTGTGAAGTGGAGTAGAGTGGTGTGGTGCAGAGTGCAGTGGCATGGAGTAGTTTAAAGTGGAGTGGTGCAGAGCAGAGTGCAGTGGTGTGGAGTGGTGCAGAGTAGTATGGAGTGATGTAGAGTGAAGTATTCATGGTGTGGTAGCACACTGCCATTAGACAACACTTTTTCAACTGAAAGACCATTGCATTTCCACAGACATACAGTTTCACTAACAAAACTATGCAATGCATAGACGAAATGTGTGGAAATTGCATCTCCTAGTTAAATGATTTCTTTTGATCGTATTAAAGTACTTGTTCACAACACATTGCGGAAAGAACAAAAAATGTGCTTCATTTGTGTGTTCATAATTCTGATATATTCTGAAATTCTTTGAGGGTGCCAGACAGTGTGTTGAAAGTGAGTTTGTAGTGACTCTGTTTTCCTACCATTTGACTAGGAATGCTCTCATTTCAGTTTTGAAATTCCGAATGCCTGCTGATATCCAAAGTCACGACTATAATTATGGAGGAGGGAAAGGTGAACAGTGTTTTTTGTGACAAGGACGCTGCTTTCTGGCTAGTTCTGAATGCCACAAGATGTGTTGGGTCAAAAAAAAAGTCGGTTGGAGTTTCAGGCACGTTTTCTGTCGGAGATGGGGGTCTTTGTAGACGCAGAGGTGCCGGTGGTTGTTTATGGTTCCATGGTCTGATTGTTGGTACTTGGCTATTGCTGGATAGGTTATCAACTAAGAGATGCAGTGGTTCCCTAGATGATGGTGATGATGGTCCTGATGGTGCAGTGTGTATTGATAACACAAAGAGCAGGAACCCTTTGTCTAATTAATACACTCTCACCATCCCTCGCCCTAGGGAAACCCGTAGATCTCAAATTTGTGACAGTGCAGTTGTAATATTTAGTAGGCATATTTTCCTATTTTCCACTCCTCCCATGATGCCTTGGGTGATAACTAGATACAGATATCTCTGCACCTTCAGGTTTTAATTCTTATATATATATATATATATATATATATATATATATATATATATATATATATAAATAATATATATGTGGTTATGGTGGACTCTTGAAATAAGTAATCCCCATCTCATAGATACTTTTAAGCAACGTCGACAGATAAAATATATATATATATATATTTTAAAGTTCCGCAAGTGATTTTGAAAAATGCATGGTCTGCAATCTTTGTCCCAGTTCACCACACCTCCCACATAAAGTTCTGCGCGTCCAATGATTTTTTTGAAAACTTTTTGAACTTGAGTGACAGGTCTGAACAGAGCGGGGAAACCATTGATGTCGACTCTCCACGACGTGTAGTCTTACTTTCCCGTTCAGTGTTGTATCACTATTATTTAAGAATTTCTGGGGGCTTCTACCTATTTTTTCAGTGCTAAACAAACGCTGTTGCTTTTTTTTTTAAAGCTCTGAAACCTAGTTCTTGCAAAACATCCGGCCGAAGCGGGCCCGGAGGAAGTTGTTTAAAAAACGCGAGCTCGGGCGTTGCTGAAGATGAGGGCTGCTCTGGTGAGGCAGGTAGTAAATTACATTTGTAATAACACATTTCAGTGCAGCTTCTGCCAAACGAGGCCTTGCTTCTGGTATGGACCCTGTCGTGGAAATAACTGTGGCGCACCCGAGAGCGTGTGAATGTGCAACCTGAAACAATTCACTATGAGGAAGTTGGGAGACTTGTGAAACATGCGGGCTAGGGCCCTCTTGCTAAGCACTTATCTGCACGGATTAGAAGAGGGCGTGCTTTTACTGCTCTTTCTATATTCAAAACAGTTTTCCAAGAACAAACTTCTAGGGCAAAAGTGCATCTCGGTAACAGGGACAGGGCTATCTTTGAGAGGAGGGCGCTACACTCGGCTTAAAGGGTTATGAAAGCGCACTGCTTAGACAGCATACTCCTCGAGGAACCCGCGGTGCATCTCAGCAAAGTATGCGAACACTGCAGCGCTGTGTGACACTGCAGTGCATCTAAGCACTGCAGGCGCTATGTGAACCTGCAGTGCATCTAAGCACTGAAGCTTTATGTGACCCTGCAGTGCATCTAAAAACCGAGGGAGCTATGTGAACCCGCAGTGCATCCAACCTTTGAGGGCGCTGTGTGGACCCGCAGTGCATCTAACCTCTAGATGCACTGCGGGTCCACACAGCGCTTTCAACCTCTGAGGGCGCTGTGTGGACCTGCAGTGCATCTAACCTCTGAGGGCGCTGTGTGGACCCGCAGGCATTCTAACCTCTGAGGGCGCTGTGTGGACCTGCAGTGCATCTAAGCACTGCAGGCGCTATGTGAACCCGCAGTGCATCTAAGCTCTGCAGCGTTATGTCACCCTGCAGTGCATCTAAAAACGGAGGGAGCTGTGTGAAACCTCAGTGCATCTAAGCTCCGAGGGTGCAGTGTGGACCTGCAGTGCATCTAACCTCTGAGGGCGCTGTATGAACTCACAGTGCATCTAAGCTCTGCAGTGTTATGTGACCCTGCAGGGCATCTAACAACTGAGGGAGCTGTGTGAAACCGCAGTGCATCTAACCTCTGAGGGCGATGTGTGGACCCGCAGTGCATCTAACGTCTGAGGGCGCTGTATGAACGCGCACTGCATCTAAGCTCTGCAGCGTTATGTGACCCTGCAGTGCATCTAAAAACTGAGGGAGCTGTGTGAAACCACAGTGCATCTAAGCTCTGCAGCGTTATGTGACACTGCAGTGCGTCTAAAAACTGAGGCAGCTGTGTGAACCCGCAGTGCATCTAAAAACTGAGGGAGCTGTGTGAACCTGAAGTGCATCTAATCTCTGAGGGAGCTGTGTGAATCCACAGTGCCTCTAACTTCTGAGGGCGCTGTGTGGACCGCAAGTGCATCTAACCTCTGATGGCACTGTGTGGACCCGCAGTGCATCTAACCTCTGAGGGCGCTATGTGGACCCGCAGTGCATCTAACCTCTGAGGGCGCCGTGTGGACCCGCAGTGCATCTAACCTGTAACGGCACTGTGTAAACCTGCAGTGCATCTAACCACTGAGGGCGCGGTGTGGACCCGCAGTACATCTAACCTCTGAGGGCGCTGTGTGGACCCTCAGTGCATTGAGACACTGAGGGAGCTGGGTGAACCCGCAGTGCATCTAACCACTGAGGGCGCGGTGTGGACCCGCAGTACATCTAACCTCTGAGGGCGCTGTGTGGACCTGCAGTGCATCTAACCTCTGAGGGCGCTGTGTGAACCCACAGTGCATCTAAGCTCTGCAGCGTTATGTGACCCTGCAGTGCATGTAAAAAACTGAGGGAGCTGTGTGAAACCGCAGTGCATCTAAGCTCTGCAGCGTTAGGTGACACTGCAGTGCATCTAAAAACTGAGGGAGCTGTGTCAACCCGCAGTGCATCTAAACTCTGAGGGCGCTGTGTGGACCCTCAGTGCATCTAACCTCTGAGGGCGCTGTGTGGACCCGCAGTGCATCTAAGCTCTGCAGCGATATGTGACCCTGCAGTGCTTCTAAAAACTGAGGGAGCTGTGTGAACCCGCAGTGCATATAAGCTCTGCAGCGTTATGTGACCCTGCAGTGCAACTAAAATCTGAGGGAGCTGTGTGAAGCCGCAGTGCATCTAACCTCTGAGGGCGCTGTGTGGACCCGCAGTGCATCTAACCTCTGAGGGCGCTGTGTGGACCTGCAGTGCATCTAACCTCTGAGGGCGCTGTGTGAACCCGCATTGCATCTAACCTCTGCAGTGTTATGTGACCCTGCAGTGCATCTCTAAACTGAGGGCGCTGTGTGAACCCGCAGTACATATAATCTCCGAGGGCGCTTTGTGGACCCACAATGAATCTAACCTCTGAGGGCGCTGTGTGGACCCGCAGTGCATCTAACCTTTGAGGGCGCTGTGTGGACCCGCAGTGCATCTAACCTCTGAGGGCGCTGTGTGGACCCGCAGTGCATCTAACCTCTGAGGGCGCTGTGTGGACCCTCAGTGCATTGAGACACTGAGGGAGCTGGGTGAACCTGCGGTGCATTCTAATACTGAGGGCGCTATGTGAACCTGTGGTGCATCCAAACACCTAGGGCGCTAAGTGAACCCGCGGTGCAGCCAAACACTAAGGGCGCTATGTGAACCCACGATGCATTTAAACACTGATGGCGCTGTGTGAACCCACGGTGTATCTAAACACTGATGGCGCTATGTCGAGCTCAGACCTGAATAAACCCATGAATGGTGCTTCACTGAGTGGATGGCAGAAGGAACACTGGGCTAGTAAGGTGCAAAGGTTCTTGAACTGATGGCACCTTTATTGACTTTTCTGCCTATTTTTGGGTGGATTCGCTTGCTAAGTTGGTCTCTGGGATGGGAAGGGGGAGGAGGAAGGTGCTGTTATCTTTCATCTAATGTTCTTGTTTTTTTTGGGTACATACACCTTCACTCAAATCTTTGTGTTGTGACTACACGAGAGACTACTTTGCAACAATTGTCCTCTCTACTATTTCCCTCCTTTGTATCTCCTTCTAATATACCAATGCTGCGTGCATTAGCACATTAAACCCCAGACCTATTGGCTTTGTCAGTGCTGGTCTACACTTGGTGACAAATACTGGTCTACAGCCAGTTATGGTGACTCGTTAAACAAAGGAACAGACACTGACAGTCAATTTGGCCTTTATGTACTAAAAACGTTTTCTCAGGATTCAGTAACACTCTTAGCACCAGGAAGACCTGCACACGGAGAGACCCCAACTGAACACAGACACAGCAGTCAAGCATCCTTCACCCAGGTTTTGCATGTATAAATGTTACAAGTAAGAGGCGCAACCTGACTCGCGCACACTGTACAGTTCCAGCAAAGCTAGTGTTAGTTCAATCTTGCAATGGTGTGAGCATTATGGAGTTCTCTTAACGAATTTCCTCTATAGATAAACATCATGACAAGAGAAAGAGGGAATGGACAAGCTAACTGAGAACAGGACTGAGGTATGACCTTATGCCAGTTCATACATCTGGAGTGTACACGAACCGCACACTGGCATAACTGGTGCAGTCACAAGGGGTGCAAGCTTCTGTCACTGAACAAGTAGAGCATGCTCATTAGCAGTTCAAGCCTTCCACACACACAAAATAGCTCTAGCAGAAGGAACCCGGAGGTGATGCACATAAAGCATATTTACAAGCCAGTTTGCTTGCAACATTGGACTGTTCCAAAGAAACTGCAAAGTCCAATTAGACTGCAAGGTGATTAAGAGTTTGGTTACCAGCACTGATTCCGTTCACATGGGCCAGTAGGATAATCTGACAATTAAGGCCCCGGTATTGGTTTTCAGAGATGGACAAGCCGAGGCAGTCACCCAGTAAAGAGTCAACGTCTCCATTCTGATGTTATGGACCTGTCCATTCACATGCGTAGTCAGGCGGCAGGAAAACACTGAGCATGGGCATTGAACACTTCAGGACCTCAAGGCCAATGAATAATTGAGCTCAACTTTGAAAGTCATTCCTGGGGGCATAAGGGAATTACAGGCAATTCCCTGACCATCGTTTGCCCAGTTGACCCAAGATCACTAAACTTTCCCACCTCTAATATAATGTACTTTATCCTTGTGGGCACCTGGATGGTACAAGATCTACCTCCTTTCAGCTGAAAAAACAATAAAAGGCAATGGATTTTACTCTCAGAAAATTGACTATCCAAGAAAAACCTGAGCTGGTGCTCTTTCACCCTCATAAGTGAATATGATACTCAAATGGTTTCAGATCCTTCTTAGAACTTCCTCTGTGTGGAAACATGTATATGTCACATTATACCAATCGCAGTGGTCTAGTCCATTTCTTGTAAATTACCACCCCTTAGTTTTCCTGTGGTGGCCCTAAAGCGCCATTATACCAGAAGAATACCAATAATAATACTGTCATCATTGTGCATTTGTATTGTTTAAAAACTCGCCAGAATAAAAAAATGTTTGTAGATTTGTGTTAATGTATTCTGTTATTTTATTTTTTATTTTTATTTTTTTATTTTTTATTAAGCACCGCAGACTATAATAGTTTTTAGAATAGGTTGCTGTTTCACATGTAAGCTTCAAATACACGGTGTTGGCTTTTATTTTGGGGAATTCCTGATGTGTAGCTGTAAAAGGCACAAAACGCTGGAGTGGAGTCTGAGCTTGCGAGAGAAGGGTTCATTTTGCTTCTTACATGTCAATGCTAAATATTGCGATAGAGCATGAATAGTTTCCATGTGTGCCTACAAGCTGCACTCGCAGATTCTCCGTGAGTGAGGTTGTGTCTTGAACTGTGGGTGACTGCTTGGGTGGGAGTCAAACGTCTTTGGCAATGATGGCTTTATATCAAGAAGTCCCTGTCCTAGAGGCTGTAGAATTAGTTTTGTTACAATTTCATGGTTATTGGCTCTATTTCTAAGGTCTCACTTTGACAACCTTAATTAAGTTCTGAATAGTTTTGAGTAATTGCGGTGCATTGTGGGTGGCAAATTTGGGGTGTCCTTCTGCATTTATAATAGGCACATATTCATTCTTCATTAGTGTTTGCAAAGTGGAGCAGACACACATGCTCATATATCAGAAATAACCCTTTAAATCCATTGGCCCGTTGATTAAAATGTGCAGCTGTCTGGCTGGACAGCGGTGGATGACCACCATTGACACATTATCCGCTCCATAAATGGATCGTTAGCCTTCTATTTTATCCTAATAACTTCTTTGACTCACTTAATTCAAATAGGGAGTTATACAATCACATATTGACCATGTTTCTAAGAATTATGTTAGATCTGATATAACTCGGTGCCTTATTAAGTTAAGATAATTGAGCACATTAGTCTGTACACGAACCAACAGCACACCTTTGTGTTTTCAGTCCACAAATCCTATTGTTCAATACGTTTCTGGGGTTGACAGAATACCTAGGCACGTGTCTGCAGGAAAATGCTGGAGTGCAGGAACTGGCCTTGGGAGGACAAAAGCTTATTTAGCACCGCCTATCATGAACACCATCCATGGATACAAGCAGTGCAATACACGAAGTACCACTGCAGCAGAGAGACCTAGGAGTGTATTCTATGTTCTTTCTAACATTGCAACAAACAATCATCAAAACACACAGGTTCTGAACGACAACTGTTTACTAAGTTATAAAAATGTTGGATCAACATGACTGCATAGCGACAGTGGATTTAAAAGACTCCTGCTTTCATGTCTTCTTGCATCCAACGCACTTGACACCTGAGGTTTCTGACTGCGAATGTATTACCTGTTCAAGGCACTAACATTCGCTATAAAGTCTGTGCCAAGAGTTTTTACCAAAACACATGCAGCGTTAGAGGGCCTCCTTGTAGGAAGCTATTCATATGCAGGGTTTCCTCCACGACCAGCTGGTGAAAGGGAACACATTCAAATAGGACCGACTGCACGGGCTGTATCAGTTGTTATTCACAGCAAACTTGATAAAATCCTCCCGATTACCGGAAGAAAAAATGTCATTCCTGGGGGCAGAAGTTGACACCATAATGGTGATTTCCAACCAAACAGTGATGATAATGCAAGCATTGCGTGATCAGATTCACCTTTACCAGACATCTAAGTCTCTAACGGTGAGGTCGGTCATGAGGTTGTTGGGTGTGATGGCTCCAAACATGCATTTGATTCCTAAAGCAAGGCTGCATATACAGGAACGGTTGAACAGTTAGTGGTCAGAGGCTGCGGGGACTGGGAGGATCTAGTGGTTGTAACAAGATTTCAACACATAAATAACAAGCCTTTACAATGCAACGGGTCTTGCGTTTGCTCATGTTAGAGCTGATCGCGTTGTAAACTCCTAACCCGACTTTTCACCTATCGGGCAAAAGTGCATTTATGTACATAACCCGAAAAAGTGAAATTAACTATGTAAAGCGCTCGACTTCTGCCAAGCGAGATCGCGCTCGTAAATTAGAGAAAAAGAAGTCCACGAGCCCAATAGAAAACAGCGAGCCTCGCATGTTTTCTGTACTGGGTCGCTGCGCTCGAGGAGGGCTAACTACCGGAAAAGGCATGACGTATGCATGCCTTCGACTAATGAAAGCAAGCAGATTTTATTAGGCAAGCCCACGAACCAATAAAAAACACTGATGTGAAGTTGACAGGGCTCCGAGCCCTTTTCTAAATACTAAAGAGTCTTGCTGCGATACGCATGCACGAGCGCATGCAACGCAGGCTCGACCCTAAAAAGGTGGAACAAGCAAAGTATGTAACAGGAAGACCCTTTTAAACATACGCCCCACAAGCGATCCTAACAACCGATGCATCACACGCGGTATTGTTTAAACATGGACAACCCATAATAAGAGGACTTTGGTCACGCTAGAACCAGTGAAGATTTACCCAGAACTCAAGATGATTTTTCCAGGACTGTAGGCTTTCCAAAGTCAACTTCTTAACAAAGGTGTGGAAATAATGAAGCACAACAAAACAGTGTTGTTTCACCTCAACAGAGCCACAGCCGCATACCCTAAGTCAAAATGAACACAACAGATTTGGAGGTTGGTAATTGCAAAGCATGTCTTAATTGTAGCAAATCACGTTCAAGGAATAAAAAATCCTCATGCGTATGCAGTAAGTAGACAAACAGGAATATGGCACAAGTGGGAATTCAAATAGTGCATTGTTGACATGTTTTTTTCATCACTGGGGTACATCTGTTTGCAAACATAGAAAACAGAAAATGTAAAATATTTGATTACAGGCTCTACTAGCCTATGTCAGAGGGGACACATTTTCAATAAGTTGGTTCACATGTTATCTCATGCTTTTCAGTCGATATGAATAATTTCACGATTGTCGGTTTTCAGCATGGTACTAATTATAATGACTTCCATATGGACACAACAGATATGCTGTTTATGTCATATTCAGTGAAAGGAGGGAATTCTTTGATCACATTCTAAAGGATCTGCACCTAACACCTTGACATCTGAAACAGCAGAAGTAATGTATGTGACCCTTCTGAAGAAATGCTTAAATATTATAGCGGATGCGTGTACACCATCAACAAGAAAGTACTATGCTTTAACATGGACCAGGTACATTAAGTGGTGCATGTGCATCTTTTCTGTTCATTAGTTTTTTCAGCAGACCAGCACTTTTTCTGCTTTCTCTAATACTACTTGGCACACATCTAATCCTCTCAATGACCCCTGGTCAGACGGCAGCCATTTACTCCTTCTTTCATGCTCTTTCCTTGTCCACATTGGTGGATGACATTCATAACAACATTGCTGCTAAAGTGGGATCCTCATAATTCATTTTGGGTCTTTTTACTACAAGGTCCACCTTTCAATACGCAGGACTGCATTGAGATAGCCATGCAGCTCAGCTACAAACCCTGTGTAATTGGAGGAAGAGGGCCTCTCAGGATTGGTGCTCTGTAGTAAAGTAAGAGCTAATTGTGGGGGTGATTTTACCATGGCAGACCGAAGGAGAACTGGATAAATACCTGGCCTCTACCCCTCCACTGTTGCAAGTAGGATCCCTACATTCACATTCCTCCTCCAATCCATCTAATACCGCCTTTCCATTTAGCACCATCCCAACATGCTGTGATATTATCACAGGATGCCCCCACTCTCGCTGGCTCTTGAACATTCTCCAAAAGAAAGCTTACAAGCACACACATTCCCAGGCACAGCAGGACAGGAAAAGCCTGGTTAAATGTTTTTTCACTAGTCAACAGTCAGATGGTGGTATAGTCCTCACTCATACCAGTTAAATTAACATTGGGTCCATAGTACTGATGTTACCCTTGGAGCAGAAAACCGTATACAAAAGTTTAGACCATAAACTTTGTGAGTGGTACATATATTTGCTCTTTGTTCTTCTGCATTTACGTTTTGCCCTGTGTGTGTGTGTGTGTGTGTGTTTATTCCATGTTTGGCAGGATCTAATCTCGCCTGACCTGTCTCTTCTTTCTTGCAGAAAAAGAAGAGGCGGCGAATCGATCGGTCGATGATTGGGGAGCCCATGAACTTTGTGCACCTGACGCACATAGGGTCAGGAGATATGGCAGCCAATGATGGCCTTCACATGGTAGTGTATCAGCTGACTTTTTCCACCTAACGTAGGAGTGGGGAAGCTTTTGAGGAGAGGGTAGAAAACTACAGCTTGGCAGCAATGAAATCTCTGTCTAGTAACTAAGTTCATGTCCGCCATTGTAAGTACTTAGTGAAATTACTCTTCATTACTAATGAATGAAATAAGAGATGGAACTCACAGAGCCTAGCACACACCAACTGTAGAGACATATTTACAGTTGTTTGCCGCAGAATTCTTCTGGATAAATATGCTTCCTTTGAAAATATGAAGAAGCATTGTGGTGACTAAGGGCCTTATTATGAACATGGCAGGCCAGACCGCCATACCGGCGGAAATTACCGCCACCGGCATGGCAGTCTGGTCCACCATATAATCAGCAAGGGAAGACCACCACAGGCGGCCGCCACCACCAGGCTTCCACCGACAGACAGCCTGACGATGGCGGATTTCTCTATTTACAGGGCAGTGCTGCAAGCAGTGCCGCCCTCTGGATAAAGAACCCTTGTTCCTCCAGCCTTTCCCTGGCGGTTTTCCCCACCAGGGAAAGGCTGGCGGAAGGGGTGGTCCAGGGCCCCCGTGCACAGCCCCGTCGCGCAGGATCTGCGCGACATGTGCTGCTTCACCTGTCACACTGCAGCATTGATGACAGCTCCATGTGGAGCCGTCGGCAATGTCCTGGCCCAGCATTTGGCCAGGCCAGCTGGCAGAAACACTGTGTTCGATGGCATCTGTTGCTGCAGATACACATGTTGTGCACAGTCCGCCATCTGGTGTTGGGTCGGAGTGTTACAAGTTGTTTTTCTTCAAAGAAGTCTTTCGAGTCACGAGACCGAGGGACTCCTCCTCTTTGCTTCCATTGCGCATGGGCGTCGGCTCCATCTTAGATTGTTTTTTTTCCGCCCTCGGGTTCGGACGTGTTCCTTTTCGCTCCGGGTTTCGGGACGGAAAGATAGTCAAAACTTCGAAAAACTACGTCGGTATTGTTTTGATCAGGATAGTTAGAATCGACACCGAATCGTGAAGAGCTCCGGTAGCCCTTCGGGGTAATTTCGATCCTCCGTCGGGGCCTGGTCGGCCCGACCGCGTGTAACATCGACATCGATGGAACGGACCCCGTTCCGATTCTGTCCTAAATGCCACAATAAATATCCATATACGGACCAACATTTGGTCTGTAACTTGTGCCTGTCACCCGAGCACAAAGAAGAAACTTGTGAGGCCTGTCGTGCGTTCCGGTCCCGAAAAACGCTCCGTGACCGTCGAGCCAGGAGATTACAGATGGCGTCCACGCCGACAGAACACCGAGAGTTCGAGGAACAAGGAGAAGAGGAGGAAGCCTTCTCCATCCATGAATCGGACTCGGATGAATTCGACGTCGATGAAACTGTGAGTAAGACGTCGAAAAGCACACAGCACAAGAAAACAGACAAGGCCCAGGGGACGCCACTGCCAACTGGCCATGGCTCAACCCATAAAGGTGACCGTCCATCGGCACCGAAAAAGGCCGAACTGGTGCCCAGAACGTCCGACTCGGGTCGAGACAAAGGCACGCAACATTCTTGGGACCGAGAAAGTGTTGCCGAAAAAGATTGATGCCGAGAAAGCGGAGCCGACGCTGCTCGACGCAGAGACAGCGGCACCGAGGATGATCGACGCCGAGAAGGCTCGACTCCGAAAAAGAAGAGATTCGCCTCGGAGCCGAAAACAAAAAAAGACACAGTTTCGGTGCCAAAACAACCAGCAACCGAACCCACTACCGGCTCATATTCAGAGGAACAATCATTGTCCTCTCAAATGCGTAAACACAGGTTTGAAGAGGAGTTACAGACTACTGATGTAGACCATACACAAAAGAGGATCTTCATCCAGAGTGGAACAGGGAAGATTAGCACTCTTCCACCAATCTGGAACTCTAGTCTCCTTTTTCTCCTAACTGAACAACTAACACCACAAGCAAAGGTGGCAAATAAAGCAACTCCGCCACCCTCTCCTCCACCTGTAACTCAGATATCACCGGCACAAACTCCGTCACATTCACCGGCTCACACCACCATGAGCCAAGATGACCAAGATGCTTGGGACCTATACGACGCCCCAGTGTCAGACAATAGTCCAGAGTCATACCCTACCAAGCCCTCACCACCTGAGGACAGCACAGCGTATGCGCAGGTGGTAGCTAGGGCAGCAGAATTCCACAACGTGTCGTTACACACAGAACCTGTCGAGGATGACTTCCTTTTTAACACCCTCTCCTCCACCCATAGCAACTACCAAAGCCTGCCTATGCTTCCAGGAATGCTAAGGCACGCGAAGCAAATCTTCAAAGACCCTGTCAAGAGTAGAGCGATCACTCCGAGGGTAGAGAAAAAATATAAAGCACCTCCCACAGACCCTGCTTTTATCACCTCTCAACTGCCACCAGACTCAGTCGTGGTAGGGGCAGCTCGCAAAAGAGCCAATTCACACACATCGGGCGATGCACCACCCCCGGATAAAGAAAGCCGAAAATTCGACGCAGCTGGGAAAAGAGTCGCTGTACAAGCTGCAAGCCAGTGGCGCATCGCAAACTCTCAGGCGCTCCTAGCGCGTTATGACAGAGCCCATTGGGACGAGATGCAGCATCTCATCGAGCATCTACCCAAAGAATTTCAAAAGCGGGCAAAACAGGTGGTTGAGGAGGGACAAAACATCTGCAATAACCAAATACTCTCCTCTATGGATGCAGCGGACACAGCTGCAAGGACAATAAACACTGCAGTAACCATCAGAAGGCACGCATGGTTATGCACGTCTGGCTTTAAACCAGAAATACAGCAAGCAGTACTCAATATGCCGTTCAACGAACAACAATTGTTCGGACCAGAGGTTGACACGGCGATTGAGAAGCTGAAAAAGGACACTGACACAGCCAAGGCCATGGGCGCGCTCTACTCCCCGCAAAGCAGAGGCACTTTCGGCACCTTCCGTAAAACAACCTTCAGAGGGGGGTTTCGGGGTCAGGCCACACAAGCCAGCACCTCACAATCAACACCGTCTACCTACCAGGGACAGTACCAAAGGGGAGGTTTTCGGGGCCAGTACAGAAGGGGACAATTCCCGAGAAACCGGGGAAAATTTCAAAGCCCCAAAACCCCAACAACCAAACAGTGACTTACAAGTCACTCAACCCCTCCACATAACACCAGTGGGGGGAAGACTAAGTCAGTTTTATCAATCGTGGGTGGATATAACAACAGACACTTGGGTCTTAGCAATTATCCAACATGGTTATTGCATAGAATTTCTACAGATCCCTCCAAATATCCCACCAAAAACACACAAAATGTCAAAACAGCATTTAGACCTCCTAGAAATAGAAGTTCAAGCACTACTGCAAAAAGAAGCAATAGAACTGGTACCATGTACAGAAATAAACACAGGAGTCTATTCACTGTACTTTCTAATACCCAAAAAGGACAAAACACTGAGGCCCATCTTAGATCTCAGAATACTAAACACCTACATCAAATCAGACCACTTTCACATGGTCACGCTACAGGAGGTGTTACCACTGCTAAAGCAACAAGATTACATGACAACCTTAGATCTCAAAGACGCGTATTTCCACATACCGATACACCCTTCGCACAGGAAATACCTAAGGTTTGCATTCAAGGGAATACACTATCAATTCAAAGTCTTACCGTTCGGTATAACGACCGCACCAAGAGTATTTACCAAATGCCTAGCAGTAGTAGCCGCACACATCAGAAGGCAGCAAATACACGTATTCCCGTATTTAGACGATTGGCTAATCAAGACCAACTCGCTAACAAAGTGTTCACAACACACAGAGTATGTCATACAAACCCTCTACAAACTCGGGTTCTCCCTCAACTACAAAAAATCACACATTGTGCCGTGCAAAATACAGCACTACTTAGGAGCGGTAATCAACACAACAAAAGGATTAGCCACTCCGAGTCCACAAAGGGTTCAAAATTTTCACAAGGTCATACAGGCCATGTATCCAACACTACAAATACAGGCAAAAGTGGTTTTAAAACTCCTAGGCATGATGTTCTCATGCATAGCCATTGTCCCAAACGCAAGACTGCACATGAGGCCCTTACAACAGTGCCTAGCATCACAATGGTCACATGCACAGGGTCACCTTCTAGATCTGGTGTTGATAGACCGCCAAACATACATCTCGCTTCTATGGTGGAACAGTACAAATTTAAACAAAGGGCGGCCGTTCCAAGACCCAGTGCCACAATACGTAATAACAACAGATGCTTCCATGACAGGGTGGGGAGCACACCTCGATCACCACAGCATCCAAGGACAATGGGACGTACATCAAACAAAACTGCATATAAATCACCTCGAATTACTAGCAGTATTCCTGGCGCTAAAAGTTTTTCAACCCATCATAACCCACAAATACATTCTTGTCAAAACAGACAACATGACAACAATGTATTACCTAAACAAGCAAGGGGGAACACACTCGACACAGCTATGTCTCCTAGCACAAAAGATATGGCAATGGGCAATTCACAACCACATTCGCCTAATAGCACAGTTTATTCCAGGGATCCAAAATCAACTAGCAGACAATCTCTCTCGAGATCACCAACAGGTCCACGAATGGGAGATTCACCCCCAAATCCTAAACACTTACTTCAAACTTTGGGGTACACCGCAAATAGACCTATTTGCAACAAAAGAGAACGCAAAATGCCAAAACTTCGCATCCAGGTACCCACACAGACAGTCTCAAGGCAATGCCCTATGGATGAACTGGTCAGGGAAATTTGCATACGCTTTTCCCCCTCTCCCTCTCCTTCCATATCTAGTAAACAAATTGAGTCAAAACAAACTCAAACTCATATTAATAGCACCAACATGGGCAAGACAACCTTGGTACACAACACTACTAGACCTGTCAGTAGTACCACACGTCAAGTTACCCAACAGGCCAGATCTGTTAACACAACACAAACAGCAGCTCAGGCATCCAAACCCAGAATCGCTCAATCTAGCAATCTGGCTCCTGAAATCCTAGAATTCGGACATTTAAACCTCACTCAAGAATGTATGGAAGTCATAAAACAAGCTAGAAGACCATCCACTAGACACTGCTATGCAAGCAAATGGAAAAGGTTTGTTTGCTACTGCCATAATAATCAAGTTCATCCATTACACGCATCCCCAAAAGATGTAGTGGGATACTTACTACACTTACAAAAGTCAAATCTAGCCTTCTCTTCCATTAAAATACACCTTGCAGCAATATCTGCATACCTGCAGATTACCCATTCAACTTCACTGTTTAGGATACCCGCCATTAAAGCATTTATGGAGGGCCTAAGAAGAATAATACCACCAAGAACACCACCTGTTCCTTCATGGAACCTTAACATCGTCTTGACAAGACTCATGGGACCACCTTTTGAACCCATGCATTCTTGCGAAATACAATTCTTAACCTGGAAAGTTGCATTTCTCATTGCCATCACATCTCTAAGAAGAGTAAGTGAAATTCAGGCGTTTACAATACAAGAACCTTTTATCCAAATACACAAAAATAAGGTTGTACTAAGAACCAATCCTAAATTCCTACCAAAGGTTATTTCACCGTTCCACTTAAATCAAACGGTAGAGTTACCAGTGTTCTTCCCACAGCTAGACTCAGTAGCTGAAAGGGCACTACATACATTAGATGTCAAAAGAGCACTAATGTACTACATCGACAGAACAAAGGAGGTTAGGAAAACAAAGCAACTGTTTATTGCATTTCAAAAACCTCATACAGGAAACCCAATATCAAAACAAGGTATAGCCAGATGGATAGTTAAGTGCATCCAAACCTGCTATCTTAAAGCAAAGAGACAACTGCCCATTACACCAAGGGCACACTCAACCAGAAAAAAAGGCGCTACCATGGCATTCCTAGGAAATATTCCAATGCACGAAATATGTAAGGCAGCCACATGGTCCACGCCTCACACATTTACTAAACACTACTGTGTAGACGTGCTATCCGCACAACAAGCAACAGTAGGTCAAGCCGTACTGAGAACTTTGTTTCAGACTACTTCCACTCCTACAGGCTGAGCCACCGCTTTTGGGGAGATAACTGCTTACTAGTCTATGCACAACATGCGTATCTACAGCGACAGATGCCATCGAACGGAAAATGTCACTTACCCAGTGTACATCTGTTCGTGGCATTGGTCGCTGCAGATTCACATGTGCCCACCCGCCTCCCCGGGAGCCTGTAGCCGTTGGAAGTTATCTTCAACATTTGTACATTTGTATATATATATATATATATATTACTTAACCTTCATTTGTACATACTTATTCATTCCATTGCATGGGCACTATTACTAACACACACAACTCCTACCTCACCATCTGCGGGGAAAACAATCTAAGATGGAGCCGACGCCCATGCGCAATGGAAGCAAAGAGGAGGAGTCCCTCGGTCTCGTGACTCGAAAGACTTCTTCGAAGAAAAACAACTTGTAACACTCCGACCCAACACCAGATGGCGGACTGTGCACAACATGTGAATCTGCAGCGACCAATGCCACGAACAGATGTACACTGGGTAAGTGACATTTTCATTCCGCCTGCCGGCCCAGTGGAATGTATATTATAGGGCCGGCGGGGTCTTCTAGGGGCTGGCGGTCTATGTTTAGACCGCCAGCATAAACATCTTGCTGTGTTCATAATGAGCCCCTAAGCATTAAAAGGGGAAAGAAGGTTATCTAGATTCCTGCAGAGTGCATTGTTATATAATATTTCCTTCGTGAATATGCAGCAATACTGTGTGCACATGGTTTCTGCATTCAATAGAACAGACCACATCTGACAACGACAATGACCTTCTAGTAACTACAGTAGGATGTTTCCTTAAAGTGTATCTGGCTGTGTATCTCCTAGCAAAGCTGGTGTGGCATTCTTCTGCCATGACAATTGATTATTATGTATTAACTGTAGCACTGTGTAGTTTGTTAGGTCCATTAGAAACTGGGACCTCAAACTCCAAGCGTGCACAATTTTGCTAGGTAAAAAACGAGGAGTTTTGTTTAATTTAATGTACCCGCTTGGTACCTCTGCATTCATATTTCTCATTGCTGCTACTCACCATATGTACATGCACTACAGCTTAGTGTGAATCCATCAATCTAAAGAACTCCGTTTGTAGCTGCTGATGCACAGGCTGTGATAATGCTATGCCTGGGTAAAGTTTGCAGAGTTCAGAAACACGGAACTCCGCAAAATGACCTAAAAACTCTGCCAGGCTACGTGGAGTTCCGCAAGCAGCAGAGTGCGTTAGGTTGCGTCATTCGTAATGATTTTTAGCACCAGCTGTTTGTCCTGTGCGAACGCAACACAAGCAGCAGGGCACACTGCTTCTTGTCTACCGCTCGAGTAGATTTTCTACTCCCAAGATATATACCCAACCCTTCCTCCCCATAAGTCTTCCCACACACACCTCCTAATTTGTGCCTTTTTGTACACCAGAAGTAAAGCACTGAGTTGTGCAAGCCGGTGGGCACTTTGAAAAACTGGAGTTTGTAGTTTTATACCTCAGTGGCCCATAGTTTTATCTCTTGCTTTGTAAGCTGTCCTCTGATGCCTCTGCCGTGCCTGGGACATCTTATGACTTTATGAAGTGGAATGTAAGGACAACTGGTAGAAGGCACCGTGGAGAGTAACTTGTACAATTATTAAAGGAGTGAAGCCCCACCAATGATGGGTGGTGCTCATGTTGTGCGCACACCAGCAAAACCGACCACCAGAGTAGGTGCTAAGAGGAGATTTTATTCCCAGATTCTGTCATGCCAGTCAAACAGTCATGAGGCATGGCACTCAGCCACAGACTCACAAACTAAGATCCCACTCTCAATCAGAAGTGTAACCAGCCCACCCCAGTTCAGTCACCTGTAAGATTGAGGTATTCCAAGGCTTTAGTGTGCCTAGTCCATGGGGTGACTAGGGACACAGCCAAATATGCCAGTGCACATATCATCTGATTGTGCTAGTGTGTACCCTTTGATGCACAGTTAGCACAATTTACTGTGACTTGTTTGCATGCACACTGACTCGCCTAGCTTTGTGAAGCCAACACTCAGTGACATCTAACTGCCATACAAAACAGGAAGTACGAGACAGGGAGGAAGGAGTTCATGTATTTGGGGGTTATATGAGATTGGCAGTATTTACACATTGCTTATTTCTTTGCTGCACCGTGGTTTGTTTCCCTGCACTTATGTTGATGACATAGTAATGTGGGCTCCTACTCAGTCCTCCTAGGGGGAGGGTAGTCCATGGTGGGATCCCAAAGGCCCCATATCATTCCTAGTACAGGGTATAACTCCACTCAGGTGCTGCAGAAAGTGGTTACACCACATGTATTGATGGTTTTGTTCTAGACACAGCTAAGGCCGTTGTCTAAATCTTATGTTTCTCTGGCTCTGATTTTCAGGCAGGTTCAGTTCAAGAGCAGATGAGATCCAAAGGTGGACGTGACCGACAACGGAACAGCTCCCGAGTTTTGTAGCCCCACAGAGTGTAAGTGTGTTATGTTTTCTGTACTTAAATGTTCTATGGGATGTGTGGCTGTAGATAAACATGCTCTGCATACTCCTGCAATCCAGTGTTAGGTTCGGAGTGTTGCAAGTTGTTTTTCTTTGAAGAAGCATTTTCAAGTCACGTGAATTGAGTGACTCCTACTCGGTGATACTACGCATAGACATCGACTCCTTGGTTAGATTGTTTTCTCCTCGCTGTCGGATTCGGACATGTGACTCTTCACTCTGTCTTTTGACTCGCTCCAGTTCAAAATCCTTCTTTCCGTCTGCTCTTTATTGACAATATTGTTTGTCGATTGCATTTTTTCCATCTCCGCGTTCATATCTACTCGTCGGTTCGGGCACCCACCTCGGGCCTTCCACACCACGTGGATCCGAAGATTATGCTGAGCTGATGGAATGGACGCAGTTTCATTTCTGTCTTCGGTGTCAATCAAAATTCCCCCACACCAGTCAGCATATGGTGTGAAACTTGTGGCTCTCCCCTGATGCCTGTGCCAGATCTGAAAAACTGTTTTGGCTGCCCTGCCCTCTGGTTGGCTCTGAAAATAGCCAAGAACAAGACGTCTTCGGTGTCAACCTCCGGCACCTCGTTCTGGGACACAACTCTGAGCCGACCAGCTTCCACCTCTGCTTTGGTGCCGACAAAAGGACACCAATCAAAATCTGCAGTATCAAAAAAAAAAAAAGGAGTCAACACCTTCGGAGCACAAAGACTCCAGCCAGTCTTCAGCCACACCATCAACTACTGAACCTATTTTGGAGACGATAGACACGCGACAGCACCGCCTCTTTATCCAGGAGGGCACAGGGTGCATTATTGCTCTTCCCCATAACCCCTCTCCCTCTCTCCTTCCGCCTCCACCCCCCCCTCAAATTTGTTATGTTGAAGAGGAAGCTGTCCTTTCAAGAGGTTTTGAACACTTCTCGACCTCCAAAGAAGGTCACCAAGGATAAGGCTACCAGCACACCTCACAAGCCTTCTCCTCGCCCTCCAGTCAACTGCAACTTCCACAGGCTAGCCACCGCTCTAATGGAGGGACTGCTTTACAGTCTGTGTAGAGCATGTTTCTCTACAGCAACACATGCCATAAAATGGAGAATCTTACCCAGTAATCATCTGTTCGTGGAAAATGGTGCTGTAGATTCACGTGCGCTCCCTCCTCCCCGGATGCCTGTGGCTGTTCCAGTATCCTTATATTTGTATATTCTTGTACATATGTAGTTACATTTGCATGGACATCTCTTTCTCTATACTTCCTGTACACTTCTTCTCTCACCCATCTGTGGGAGAACAATCTAACAAAGGAGTCCATTCCCATGCACAGTATCACCGAGAAGGAGGAGTCGCTCGATCCTGTGACTGTAAAATGCTTCTTCAAAGAAAAAACATTTGGAACACTCTGAACCCAACACTAGATGGCAGGAGTATGCAGAGCATGTGAATCTACAGCACCATTTCCACGAACAGATGCTTACGGGGTAAGTAACATTTTCCTATAAAAATGTTTGCAGCCTGTGCAGCGGACAGCTGTGAAAAAAGTGATTAAAGTTCACCAAACTTCTCTTTTCTGCTCCTTTGCAGATACGTCATAACAGCAATGGACTAATCATGGGGCATTATTGAAATTTTGGCACAGGGGATTATCTGTCAAACTGTGATGGATATCCAATCTGCCTGATTACAAGGCTATAAACTCTTGTAATAGGGCGGACTGTATTTCTGCCCTGTTTGCGACTGTGTACCACTTCACATTAGAAATAATGCCCAGCATTTTCCAGGCTTCAATTATATTACTTCTCTATTTCTGCTATCTCATTTCCCTGTTATTGAATTTTTCAGTTGTTTTCATTTCTAATGTAAATACCCCGAAAGGGAAGTATTTTGCATTTTCAAAACCTACAGTATATACCATTTTCTGATTAACCTGTTGTTACCAATTGTCGAAATATACAGCTTAGTCTTGCCTGGAGGTATTTTTCTCTCACCAGATGCTCTTGGCAGTTCGGTATATCATTCCCAAACTCCTTTGTAGTGCTGCAGTGTATGAACAACTACCTTTTGTCTAGAATTCAAGCTGCACGCAACTAATTGGTATACGACTCTCATAATGTGGCATAATATACCACTAACTACAATGCTTACAAATACCGCTATAAATTAACTCTGGGCTCCATTGAGGGGCATGATGCCCATCCTCAAAGAGCTACAAGGGCGCCAGTCAGTGCCATATACATTTACAGTAAAGTACACGAGGGACTATTTTGCATCTCAAAAGTGAACTGAATCCTCACACACTACTTTCTTTATCTCATAGTTGCACTGTGTAAGAAAGCAGCTTTTTTTATTTAGTCTTCTCACTGCAGCGTTTTTTTTTTGTTCATTCTGGACTTACAATTCAAGCTACTCCTATTGGCTTTGCCAATGCTTGTTATTTTTTTTAATTTTTTTAACTAAGAGGTTGTTACTGCTTGCAGTGCCTGTAGTTATAGATTGAAAATCCTCTGCTTAACCTTTCCTTGCACTGTAGAATACGATGACAGCCTATCCTTGTGAAAACCCTCGTTGGTGGCATGAAATGCTTGACATGACGGATGTTTATGTCCTGAAACTCCGCAGTTGATGTAAGTTCCACCTGTGGACTGCAGGCAGAAAGCTGCGCATTCCTTATGTATTAAGGAATCGGTATAGAGTCCCACACAGCCTTAAACACCTTACTGTGCAATAATAAACACAGTGATGCCCACCAAAAAAACAATATCAGTTTATTTTGGAACACCTGTGCTGGGTTACGATCACATGTGAAGCTTATTGTTATATCACCAGAGGACGCATGATGCATGTAATTGTGTGTGTTGTGACTGCACAGCGAGGGCCTGGTGCTGGGGACACCAGGAGCTGATGGTGAAACGCAGTATCAAGCACATGCTGACTTATCGTAGGTCTTTTGCTCATGGTTTGCAAGTGCATATTTTTCGTTGACATAAGCCACTGGAAAACTAACTGGTCAATGTTTTTTGTTTTTTTTTCCCCAGGTTTTGTGCAGTTACACTCCGAGGTCCACTTGAACTGCCAGCTTGCTGAACAAGAGGAAAACATGCCTTGCTTTTTTAGTCACTTGCTAAACTATGCCTACTGGTCCAGGTTACGGGATTTTCTTGAATATCGTTCTTTGCGGCACACCACCAGGCGGGCAGCCGTGCTCTCGTTCCATTAGGATATTGATAAAATATCAGACCTGCTTTGCACCCAAACTGCCCAGTAGCAGTTCACCCCGGCTAACATCCTTTATTTTGTACACTTGAAGGCTTTCGGTTCAAGTGCCCTTTCACGGCGGTAAGCCAGGTGTTTTTCCATTCACCGAGAGGTGAATGGCATGAATTGCCAACAAATACCATGTCTGCAAGTGGTTCTGTTTTGATTTTATAGAGTAAGCATAAGTCAAACCTCATACTAGTTAGTTAGTTGTGGTAAATCAAGCTATGCTTTTAAATGAACATGTTAAGTGCTACAAGACTAGATATTCAATCTTCTTAAGAAATTAACAATGCAAACCATTCCCAAAGTAAATTATTTTCTATTAAAAAAAAAGTACTTGTTGCACTTGCAAGGGTCGTTCATGTTCATTGTCAGTGTCTTCCATTTTTAGTGTGCTTGTCAAAACAGTCTGGCCATAGAGCTAACCAAGCATGGGTGTTTAGCAATAGTGATTAACAAGAAAAATAAAATGCATAGGAATTGTCTTTATTTCTGAACCTGTACTACTCGGACTCGGTTTGAACAAGTGTTGGAGTCGCTGAAATTAGACCTTCGTGTACTATCAGGAAGCTAAAATGCAAATGAAAATCAGAATAGGAGTATATCTCAAGGAAGTTGCAATATTCAGTGGTTCAGGACCTTGAAAATCTACTTCAAGAATGACGCCACGATATTCAGGCTTAATTGGAGACTTAAAAAGGCTGCTCCAAGAAAAAGCTCCCCTAAAAGGAACAATCATGAAGTGGTGTGTTCCACAAACCAAGTACTGTATTGTGTATATGTGTACTTTATTTGAACTCCAAATTGCTTGGGTGGAAAAACGTTGATCAGTGTGGCAGAAGCCCACCTCCGTGTGCAGCAAGAAACAAAGTACCGCTCTCTTTGCCCAAAATTTGATTGAAAGTTTCTGCAAATGAACTCGAGAGTTGCCAGAGTCGCCTGTTCCCTTTCAGCAGATAGCTGGCATTGTTACTATACTTCACAAGGACACCACCATCTCTTTTGTTGTTTGCCCAAACCACACCTTCTTTCTGCTGTAGGACTTCTACTTCCACAGGTTCTGGGTGTTTTTAGTGTGTTGTCATTTAGTCCTTCCAGAAAAGCTTGTGTTTTCTTTTTTAATCATGGTAGTTTATAGTGTCCGATCACGCTAGGAATTGAGCATGGTCGTTCTTTGGCCAAGTGTACGTGCACTCTTTAAACAGCGTAAATCTAGTGAAAAGGCAGTGGAGTGGACTTCAGACAAACACCCAGTCAACGTGTGGTTGGAAAGGTAGCAAGTTTATGGACTATTACTGCATCATGATGTTGTATTGCTCCTTCCAGAGCCGTGACATCACCTGAGCCACACAAAACATCATAGAACTTAGACAGAATGAATTTCTCTTTGCATCATGCAGCTGTTGACTTTAGATGGAAAGATAGATTATAAATCCTTCATAGTATTCGTGTGAAATGGCTACTTACGTCCATTGTTACTAATAGGGTATGGACTTTTTGAGTTCACAATTAATGGAAAATCGTCAAGGTTGTCGGGAGTGACGTGGAAAATGTTTAAGGTTAAAATTATGAGTTAGATGGCGCTCTGAGCCAGCCTGCACATATTGGTAATGGTGCATGTCAGTTACCGAATACAAAGAAGGGCTAATATGTTGGGAGTGTTTAGAGAAAAGTTGTTCCTGTGTACGGTACTCCCATCATAATACCAAAAAACCAAAAGTACACAGTTCCAGCCAGTAGACTAATACAAATGTATACAGTAAGTAATAAGAGTCTGTGAGTCTGCTCTTATTAGAACAAGAGCCCTCACTCACCAAATGGTGACATGCTTCATCATCGGGCCTTTGCTCCTCGTCAGGCCGGCACTGCAATGCCTGACGGGCCCCTCGTGGGTGCTCTTTGCTGGAGATCTTTTGAGTGTAAAGAATGCCGGAAGCTGAGTGCTAGTATGTGGGATTGGTATATGGGTATGTGAAAATAAAAATGGCTAGAGGTCTGGAAATATCGTATTTAATCAACCCAGACCCCTGTCATGATTAAAAACAGAGTATGGGTAAGGATTAGAAGTAATGTCTAGTCCACCCTCAGAAACAAAAAAACTGTCAGTCCCTGAATTGGGGGAATGTGGAGAGTTAGAGTACAGAACTAACTATAATTCCATCATCGGGGTCAACATGTTTCTCGCAAAAAATGTCTGTTAAGATCGGTGCGATTCGTCAGCACCAAAAAGCTTACCTAATCCACATGTTATAACCCAATACGGGATTTCTTCGTACCACAAAAACCCTCCTTGTATTAAAGGATGGGCCCCATTGGGATAGCAATAAGCATCAGTGGTCCAGGCTTGTATAGACAACCCGCTCGTGTGGCCACCGGGTGGATAACCTACTCCTACCCCTGCTCCGCGTCCCAGTGTCAGTGACCTACACTAGAAATTTATTTACCGTTTCAGTCTTGGATGCGAAGGACCTTCTATTACAGCCATGGGTGCTTTTAGACAGTATTGTGTTTATTTAAAATATCTAGGTCCAGTGCTTTAAGTGGTCTGGTATAGAGTGCCTCCCCTTTTTTTAAATTTGCATAGGAGAGTACTGGCTCTTCTCGGCAGTAACAGAGAGTGAGTACCTGCATTTGCATATTTCAATTTCAAGCACTTCCTAGGGCCGACAGTTCATCTTGGTCAAAAGGAACAATTATATTACTAAAGGATAGACACGCATTTTATGAAATTAGGCACAAGTACAAAATATTCTTGGTATCTTGGTATATTTGGAAAACCAAATTGCAGTGCACAGTATCATGATTTAGGCACCAATTATGTTTAAGCCAGATAGGAAGCTGATTAAATGGCAGCTACCTCTCCTAAAGAGTGTGTTTTGACAACTTCCGGCTAAATGTGAGTTTACACTATAGCATAGGCCAGTACAACTCGTAAAATACCAATTGATTAGTTGAAATATCAGCATGTACACCATTGTAACGTCACCATTTGGAGAGGTGCCAAACATGAAACGCACATTTGCAGTATTCTGACTCACCCTCCATAGATAAAGCTATTCATTCTATGGGTGGGTAATTTGTATACCATCTTGTGACACCCATAATTAAGATTATCTGTGAAACTATCAAAACTTGTGTATTTATGGTTGTGATGATCGTTGGGCGGATATGGTAGCGGGCTTGTTTTCAAAGTGCGTGCTCCTGCCTTCCGGCTGGGCAATTATGATGGAATACAGTGGGCCTGTGAAAGCTGACCGTCCTACTACTTGGGATAACTTAAGCACCCTCTAGCGTATTAAGGCTTTTGAGCTATGACCTTCTTTGACAAGTACTCCAACGACGGCATCTATGTTATAGCTGCAATGGATGGTGGAATCATAAGCTGGTGCTTTACTCGGTCCAGCTGAAGCATAAACAGCAGCACTGTTTGGGAATGGTGTGAAATGCGCAACATCACTGGCCTTGTGCAAAAGTATATAGGAAAGCAGAAAAGTAGGAATGCCCTTTACAAAATCTGGGAGTTCTAGCGAGTAGTAACACTGGGTACTATCGGCTATCTGACAGGCTTGTCTCCCACTAAATTATGGGTAAGGATGGCTTGACTGCTGCTCCTGACAGGAGTGCATTTAAAGAAGAAGACCGAACTCTATGGAAAAAAAGCAATTTGGCAAAAAGTCCTAAGCAGACAGAACATCGACATGAACCTTGATACGCCTGATTAAAAAGACTAATTTCAAAATTTTGTATGCGGCCCTCCTGTTTATCCCATAGACATACATTAGATCTGTGTACGTTACTGGAACTTCTTTTTATCAGAAAATATTTATTGGTTTGAAGGTATCAAGGTAATATAGAAAATAAAGCCCATTAAAAAATTACCCCAAACGTGGATGCTCTCTTAGGTTAATTATGACACAGTAATATTAATTTAGTAAATAATGGGTGATTTTATAAAAACACAAAACATAATTTTATTTTTAAGTTTTAGAGAAACGTTTACTGCTTTATGACTGAGAAAACAAGAACACTTGACACTTGCTGAACACTTAAAGTAGTGTGCAAGCTATCAACACAGTTCTGCTGTACTTATAGCCTGCCGGACAATTTTTTGTTGAAAAGATCACCTTGTGAGTATCATTAATTGGTGGATCACAATCCATAAGACGGCACACTGTTTCAGTGGTATTTCCTTTACTGTTAAGGATGCATGTTCTGAAACACACATTTATTGTACAATCCTAGGAGCACCTGCAGTGGACAGTTGATGATTTGTAGGAGTTCAACATCCAAGCCTAATAATTTCATGTCTGTCTTTGAAGTAGTTTTGTTAGGGTGTGAGTTGGACTAGTCTCCTTTCTCTTTGAATTTTGTGGTGATAAAATGCTTTTTTTAAGGAGAAAGTGTTCACAACCTACTTTCATTGCACTGCTGGATTGTGCATATATTCTTGTATTAAATACTGCTTAATTCAGTCCGATTTCTATGACCTCTTCGCTTCTCATCCTCAAGTTGTCCTGAAGGAGTGCTTGCCAGATTTCCTATTTGCCGCTGGTGGTATACAATGCTTTCATGGGATATCTGTTTTACTTTTGTTTCTTTATGGATCTTAACCTACATTGAAATGTTCTCCAAGAGAAATTAGTTGATTGGAATACTGCGTGGAATTTTTTTTCTTCTTATACTGTTAAATATTCTTCTTTACAAAGCTTTAATGTCAGTCTGTGCATATGATAGGGCTACAAATTTACATAAATTGTTGCAATTTTTTAATGTAATCGTAAACATTGAAATGAAAGGTTTCTGAACTGAATCGTCCGATTTGTTTTCACCAGCTATTGATAAATACATTAAATGCTTTTGTGGACACCGCCTCAGCAAAAAACAAGCATACTCTGAAGCAAGTAGTGCACCTGAGATGATTGCTGTATGAATTATTTTTGTGTATTTTTCATTCTGTTATAAAGCGAGTTAGCTTTTCTTGGTTGGAAGTGTCTCCTTCTTATCTGGAAATTAGTTTCACAGTAACTTTAGCTGCAGACTTGTGACATTTCTAAATCAGTTGAATGCCTGCTGCCTTGGGTGTTTATGGCATATTGCCCAGCACCTTTCCAGAGAAGTCCCAAATTATCTGCACAAATCAATTGTTGAAAAAGTGTAATACCTTAGTCACAGGTAATTGTCATTCCATTGCAAGTTAGCACAAAGAACATATTACCCTCAATATCCTAAAATGTTTTAACCAATGTAGATGATTTACACTTTGTTCACCAACAGTCAGTCTCTGGGAAAGTTTGCCACAAGGCTTTAATCCAGAACCTTGCAAAAAATGTTTAACAGTCATCTCTAAGCAGATATATAAAATGTTTGTTTATATTGTTACTAGGAAATTTGGAGCATCTGACCATCTCCATCATAGCCCCATATTTTCCTCTTCATGTAAAATTCTCATGCATACCTGTTTATTTCTAACCTGGTGTAATACTCTCCTAATAGCAAGTTTGTATTCCCATTATTAGAGAACGTTTTGAAAATTATCCTTTAACAATTCACATAAAGTGCTGTCATTTTTATCGAGTCAGACATCACATGTCATGAATCAAAACAAGGGTGTCTGACAAATATCTTGTTTGCCTCGATGGAAGAACACAAAGCCAGGAGTCCATTTCTGTTCTGCTTGTACAGATCGTAAAAAATAAAAATAAACTGTGCCAAAAATGGGTTTTTAGAAAATAAGTAGAGACCAAAAATACAATACATTTTTCCAGAATACTATTTTTCTTAACTCTGTGGCACAATGAACTGTCTGACGTGTTTTTGCAAACCAAGGTTACCCAAAATGAATCCCTACATGCACATTTGCTTTTGATGCAAAAGTAATAATCCTCGCAGAGGTTAAAATGTGTGCATTATTTTGATTTGCTTAACGTTTACTTGAATGTCAGATGTGTACAAAAACTAGGGGGTGGGGGAGGGGTAGAAAGATATAGCTTTGTGAGAAAAAAAAATAGTAACGTGGTAAGATGTTTTGTTTGTTTTATGATTAATTCATCTGTAGAATTATGTGTAAATTTTTTAGCTCTATCACATACACTGTACTATCGGTTTCACAGCTGGACTGTTGAAAAAATCATTTAAGTATAGAGTAGCTGGCCTGCTTTATATGCTGTTTACCTAAAATGTATTGTGCAATCAATTTGCAGCTGATGAATGCAAATCATGAAATCCTTATCTCTTGTTTAGAATATAGGATTGAAGGCATTTAATTACTAGTGTGAATCGCAATACACTGAAATTTACAAAGGATAGCGTGTAATTTCTGCTGTACCAAGATCTCGCCTACAATATTTTTAAGTTCTCAAATTGCCCTCTTTGAAACGATAACAGGGAATTTTGTTGTTTTTAAAAAATTCTTCAAACTACTGGACAATAAAAGAAAACCATAAAATTCATGGCTCGATTTTGAAAAGACATTTTCAATTATGTAAAAAAACATATCCAAGTATTTTCATGGTGGCAGGCCTTGTAGATCAAATCTTTTTTTGAGCGAAGTTGTTGAAATTTTTGTGAATCTGAAAGTTCACAAAATTGGTGCAGTACATTTTCATATTTGTAAAACACTGTTGATTTCTTTCAAATGTTGTTCTCATCAGCCCCTATTATCGCTTTGGAGCAATGTAGGTATTTTATTCTTGAAGCACCCACATTCACGTTTGAAAACAGGGCCATGTTTCCATACCAGGTTCATACATGATTTGATCTGATGCTGATTTCTGTCTGTCTTAGCAGCGTTAATGTGAAACTTCTCTATCTAAAACACTGTGACTAAAATAAGTACCCTTGTCAAGATTGACCATACCCCTAAAGAATTCAAACCATTAGTTGGTTGAACAATGAGTGACCAAGGACAACTGGCCCTAATTTGTGAATGTTGTGATGGGAATTATTTTCTTAATTATACGTAAGTTACAATGTGCACAAAGCTATCACACCAGCTGTATTTTAGTTTTGGCATACACTATGTGAATTCCTTTTGTAAAAATAAGCCTATTCGCAGGATCGCTGTCTAAATAATGAACATCATACGGAGAGGTACAGGAACTCTTAAATAATGCAATTGGTTTGCCCTTCATGGTAATTAACATGCGGCAACATAGGTGATGTACACCTTTAAGAAGTATGTCTGTAAATTATGTAAATTTGTAGGGTCTTTTTTGTTTGTGGCCTTCTCATATTTGATAGGTCTGTCACTGAGTATGTGGCGTGCTAAAACAGTGGCAGCATCCATTTTAAGGTTCATGTAGAATAGTAACTGCAGTGAGCAGACCAGTTAATTTCTTAAACTGCCCAACTATTTGTGTGGTGTACTCCATGTCAGTCTGTGATAGATTTCAGCCCCCACCCAAATTCTTTAAGGCTCTGTGACCTGGCATCACTTTACAGATCACAGAAAACTGAATCCTTTTGGGTGCTTAAATACAATGATTTGCAACTCTTTAAAGAAATACCCACGTTTTAGCTACTCTCTTATTTAAAAATACTTGGGTTCAGAGAGTAATGAAATATACTTCAGCCTAAATAGACATGCCAAAGGTCAATAAAGAGGCACCTCTTCAACAATGCGTGATTTAATGTACTATTGTTTTACTTTGAGGTCAACAAACACAACCGGTTCAAAGAATCTAGCATCGGATCAAAGTAATGATGAATCCATTTCTCTTGAAATGTGTGGCTCACTGACATTGGTGTTCAGAATGCTCTTTTGTCTCCCCATCAACATAATTTGTTTTGATAAACCACTTTCATGTGCTAAGTTGGTTCAGTAGGTTTTAAGGTATCAAAAGCCAAAATTTGTAATCACATTTTTAAATAAACATTCTTTGGAAAAACAGTTGTTTCAGAAGTGAATGTCTGGATATTAATTTAGTTTGAATTGCAGTTCTATTATACAACAAAGTTGCCTTCTCTAGTAAAATCTACTGTAGGGTTGTGGCCTTCTGGATGTCTTTTCTGGGTGCACCCCGTGCAAATGGGTTTGCACCCAAGGAGATGACGAATGACCTATTACAGGTTCGTGAAGCGAGTGTGAGGCGAGTGCTGTTTTTATTTTTGTTTTATAAAGTTACCTCCGGTTTGGTCTTATTAGAGGCTTCGCCATGGACACCTTGCTCCGCTTACCTTTGGGTGATGCTGAGACACACTGCTATTTGCCAGAGATTATTCCCAGAATTGAGAGATTGGTTAAACTCGTGCTGGGCTTCGAGGGGGGACTGGCGTCCTCTGCCTTGTGGCGCATTGGAAGATGCTAGGCTGCTCCACTCTTCGTTGTGGAACAGGGGAGGACTGACTAAATGCTGTAGTAGTGAGGCATGAAATTGGTGGATCCATTGGTGATCTGGATCAAGGGTCTTGGAGGAGTTAAGGGCCCTTGTGGTGCAGTAACGGAGAAATGTCATTATGTTGTGACACAGTGGTGACAGATGTTCTGGCCCTCGACAGAAAAACCTTGAAAAACATACGTAATTGGTCAAGAATTACTTGTGGTAAACCGCTTCGCTGAAAGGCACACAGGGCTCCGTGCTCTATGGAGGCACAGTGTCAACAAAGAATCTCGACCAAAGTTGCTGGGGTTGTTCTGGGAGTTATCCTGAGTAGAAACCACATTGGCAAGAGAACCCAAGAGGAATTAAGAAGTCATACCCATCTTACCGTGCGGGAAGTAACTTGAACATCTAATCAGTGAATGTAGTGGAATGAGTGGTTCACTTATGAAGGTTGAGAGTTACTGGTAAATATGATTCCCAGCAGTGGTGATAACCTAAACCACTGGACTGAAGAAGTTGTGGGATTTTGAGCATCTGAGAGTGCCCCCATACCAAGTGTGCTATATTCACTTACCTAGAATCACTGTATTTGCCAGTTGCTAGACCATAACAGAAGAACATGCCTATCGTACACAGTGTTTCTGTAGGACAGAACCCTTGCTCACTCATAACTTTCCTCGTATCTCCCTTCCTGGATTCCACTTCCCCATTTCTCCCTCCTCTTCACCCCTTCTCATTTATTCTCCACCTTTAGTAGTCTGGATCTTCTGTGTAATTCTGGCATGAGGCTTCCCTTGCACAATCCCTAACTAATGGTAACAGGGCTTTTGTAGTGTTGAGCGCCGGTACCCCAATCCAGATTTCTGATGCTGTTTGAATTGAGGACTATGTCTTCTTATTCAGACTATTTTCATAGTTCACCTAAAACGTGAAAGAAGATTTAAGGTAATAGAAGATTTCTAGCGCAAATCTCATTTTGCTCACTACTTGGCTAAAACAATGTTTTTGCCTTCCAGTTCGCTGGCTTGTGATCCATACTGTCTCACCAAGCACCCTACTCCAGGGGGTTTCATTGTACGGCCTCAACCAGTGAGGTGAACCATAGCTCATTTTCAACCAATAATCTGGATAAATAATCCAAAAGGATTGATGTCTTTGGCAACTGTAAGTTTTCCTGTTAGCTTGGAACCGTGCTCTGTGAATGCGGTCTACCTGTTGGGCTGGTAGATGCATGCCCCATAGGGAAGAACTGCAGGATTTTGTTTGCCATCCTGTAGGAGCTTTGGGCCTACTTTGCTCAGATGATACAAAATGGGCAGGAGGCGGACAAGTATGTAATCTGGACAGGATTAGATTATGTGCACTGAATCTGGAGTCGTGTCCACAGCAGCATATAGTGAACGTCAAAACAAACAATGTTGTGTTGGATGTGGGCAGTACTTGCTGGATGATGCAGTGTGGTATAAAGGTTTCACCCATCCAAGAGCCTGGATCTGTGAGATGGGCATGGCGTAGATCCAAGCATACCCATAGACAGAATCGTGAGGTGAATCACCGAGTGGAAGTACCCCATGCTTTAGACTCTTAGGCAAATTCTGACATCACCATAGGTGAAACCATCAGCCAGAGTCACCCTAGCAAGATGGGAAGTGACAATCAACCTAGCAATAAACGCTGATATAGCGAGGTATTTTCTCCTAACTTGTTTGCAACTTCATTTCGCTGACCCTGATAGTCTAAGCTATGAATTGTGGTTCTCTATGACCACGGCTGCTGGAATTATATGATGTGCGGCATCTGCATTTTCCTCATAATTATGTATTTGCCACATAATCTGTCATCTGCTGCATAATCTGCAGATTTCACCAAAAAATCGTTTTGTTGTCAAACTGATCAAAACCTACTTAAAACGTGGTGCCATATGTTACCGCACAGTGGAAGGTTCTTTACGAATATTCAGTAATTTCAGTACACCAAATACTACATAATGACTATCCACATCATTCCAGTGCACACCATGCCACATAATTCCACTACACATAACTCCCCTCAACATCACACAATTCCCTGCCACACAATTGCACAACAAACAAGTGCATTCCAGCCCACGGAATTCCACTCCACTCCATGCCTATCCACTCCAATTCAAAACACACGACTAAAAAATTAACAATACCAATGCCAAGAGCTCACAAATTGCTGAGACCGATTGGCTTTGCTAACGCTTGGGTTGTTGGGAGGGGGGTTTGTGGCTGTTCACCAGTGGCTCGTGAAGTAACAGTAGATGTTATAGCACCAAGGATAATGTGCTGCATGGCTAAATACTTTTATAAGGTGCCAAAAGCGTTACCTATTGGCTAGGCCCAAATGCTTGTTTCTTAATGTAGTTGCTAAATGTTTCATTACACAGTCACATTCATTAAGCTTTTCTTTCTAGTCTTCCATCTTATTCCAAACAATTTTTGAGCAGACTTTGCACCTGTCCATAAAAATACAGCTCTCTCTACGGCCACATACGCCTCTACCTACATCTTATTAACCTCTATTTAAATCCCACGAGAGGGGCTCTTTGTAACAGCAAGGATGCTGCTGGCACTGCAACTGCCTCCATAATATCTGCGGTACAGTTTTTGGTTCTAGGTTTTGTTTTTTTGTTAAAGCTGCTAGTTGTTTTTCAACGGAAACCGGGAACCACCAAGTTTAGCATCACTTTTAGTGCTTTGATGCCATCTGGTGTCAAACAGTGTAATTGCAGCCTGTGCCACTAAGCACTTTTCTGTGATGTATTCTCCCATAAGGGTCATAGTAAATCAGTTAATCTGCACTTGAAAGCCTTGCACAGGGTTACACGAACCAAGGGACCCAATCCCAATCCTTATCGACTGTTTCTGTCTGTTGTGTAATAGATGGCAGCAGGTGTGCAGCTGGACTTTGAGCAGTGTCTTGTTTCAGTGCAGGTGCCACCGTCATAATGTCCTCTTATTCTTCGACAGTGAGGCAGAGTTGTGCTTTCTGAAAGCTCAAGTATCAAAACTGTGGCAGCAAACATCATTGTGCATATTGATGACTTAAGAATCCATGTTCTCTCCTAAAGAAGTGTACCAAACAAGCTCTTGGGTTTACATCATGAAACCCTAGAAAAAAGTCCGGTTGGAGCCACATCCCTTTAGACAAAAGTTTCAGGAGATTTTTCATTAACACTTTCGGTACCCATGCACTGTCCAAGAAGGAGTCTGTGTGCTAGTTTATGGGAAACTGTGGTGTTTTAAGTGCATGCAAATAATACAGAAAATCCATCAGCTAGTATAGGAGTTGTACCGTTACAGCTCAAGCAACCACTATCCTGTACTTACTAGTATGTGATGCAGACAGTACAGTATAGCAAACAGCCCTGCCCACCAATGTAGGATGCGTTTACAATACAGCTCGAGCATCACCTATCTCAACTTTCTTTTCCACTGCATTCATGTCAAAATGAAGCTTGGAACTTAGGGGTGCCAGAACGAGGCTGGACACCTGACAACATCAACCATACAAAGCACTGCAACAACATTTAAAGGAAGCATAATATCTTGTGCAGTTGTCACACCATTGCTGTTGGAAGACAGCCCATGCCCTGCTTTCAAATAACCCAAGGTCCACCAACATGCTTGGTGAAAATGGATGCTGAAAGGTCCTGGTGCTGGCTTCCAAAACATACACAATCTCCCCTAGACATGGCTGGACAATGAAAAATAAACTTCATTCACAGTGTCAATGGCAAAAGCCAAAGATCCTAGACATCCTGCAAGTCATGCATTTTCTTTACCGCCCCTGTTGCACGGTTTGTTGTCACCAAAGACCCTATAATTAACACTATACATATGAATTCCTTAGTAGAATTCTCCCTTTTCACCATGTACAACAGGAATAGGCCAAGCTCAGACAGTCCTGATACATTTATTAACCCCATTCTTTCTTGACTTCTCTAGGCAAGGCTCGGGACAGTATGAAACTGGCTTGCAATAACCATGCACTCCACGATAGATTTCATGCCCTAAGTGAAAAATCTTCATTCAGTTGATCTTTGCCATTGTCTGAAGAACAAAGAATCAAGGTGTGTTAAATCAACACTGATAGCCTTTTTATTTGTTATAATCAAAGTTTAATTAGGTGCAAATATATCTCCAGCCATACACATTCTTGACAAGGAGTGGGACTTGACTGTGAGGAGGGGTTTGAGTACTGGGAAATTGCCAGGTGAGAGAAATAACGAAAAGTTACTTTAAAGCACAAAGTCAAGGAAGTGATCTTGCAAAGGCAGTTATAACCGAGAACAAAAGTAGGAATCAAAGACAAAAGGAATGAATGAGAGAAGGAAGGAAATACTTTATAAGCACTGGAAAACCTCATCACTTCTAATTTTCAAGAAGCAAGAGAAAGCACTGATATAAACTAATTTTTTACCGATTTTAAGAACATCAGAACCCACTGAAAAAAACACTGTAATTCACAGAAAAAAGAAACCGAAAACAGGAAAGCTTAAGTATAATACAGGAATTTAACTTAGAAACTCTTGATGTTCTGTTAGTTTTTGTTTTCTCCTTCAGAAATGTTTAAATTAAAACAACATTTATGTTAAGCACAATATGGCACTGAGTTAAACTCTGCGATGGAAGTACACACATCAAGATCATAACTAGGCGTTTTCCACTTTGAGGACTTTCTTTCTTTGTCTGCTTGACACACACACACACACACAGCCCCCCCCCCCCCCCCCCCCCCCCCCCAAGAGCCTCAGTTGCACTGTGTGCAAGGGAAGAGATCTTGCTCTTCTTGCTCTTCTTGCTCTAAGCCTACAACTGCTCTCCACCATGAATGCCAGCAGCGCTTGTGAATGGGTTCACCTTCCCCTGCTCTCCCCTTCTTGTTTCACTGCTCGTCATCGTGCCTGCAGTCTGTAAAATATCATGTCCTGCCTCAGTGGTACTTGCTCTGGGCTTTCTCTGATCTCACCTCCTACCGCGATATCGGTGCCGGATCTTGCCATCCCAAGGCTCAGGCTAAATGATTTCTGCGACCATAAGCTTTCTGAATAATAGCGTCCCCTCCCTCCTGGTGATAGGAAGCTCTCCTTTACCCTCCCAACTGCAAGGCAACTCCAATGGCATTCCCATGCTTAGGCCATGTGTGCAATGGAAACAGCAACCATGAAGCATATAATTCTGGATCATCTGTCTTATCTTCTGGCGCTGGTACACAGGACCTGTTTGATTGCACGTGAAATCTTTGAACACAGTCCTGGCTGAGGAGACCTGTTCCCACATAAGCACCTCGCCTGCTTCCTATTTGAGGCCAAGAATATCCCGTCAAGCAGGCTGTACTGCAGGCTTCTCCAATCCTGTTTGGGCTTTATTACTGCTCATGATGTCCAAGTATGGAAGTTCTCCCCTCTGATTTCCCTTTTGACACTAGTTAAGGCTGGCCCAGGTGGATGTTAATGGCATCATCTAGGCAGCCATGTCCTAAGAGAATGTTTGAGGGGAAGGTTTGGGGGGGGAGGGGGGAATTCACTTTGGCTGGTGAAAGAGATGACTTAACATGGAATGACCTTGGCTATCTCTTCCAACCCTGGCATGCCTAACTTTGGGGATGGGAGGTATATGTGAGAACTGGCTTGATCAAAAGGACAATGCCTGCCCTGCGCAATAAACAGTCATCTTATAAACAGTCATCTTGTGCATGACATGTAGAGTCGAAATGAACTCCCAACTTTCACCTGTATACTAACTACACAGTATGCCGACACACTCCACCATGCATGCATATAGATTTCAGGCGAATATTCCCTTGGATTGGCTCCTGAAGGGAGCCGTCATCATCCGAACAATGGAACCCAGGGTGTCAGTGTAGGAACACATTTAGATGAAGTATTTCTGGGTCCATGCACAGAGAAGGGAATTATTCTAACATTTATGATTAGCAATGAAGATTCCTGCGATGCAGAACCAGGACTGCAGGCAGGCTTTCCTTTCAGGTTATCTCTGTAAAAACTCGTTTGTGCCAAAATTCGCTGAGACAGCATGTAGTGAACTTGATTTGTTGTGTGGACATTGGACGTACTACTCTCTAGAGGGCATCTTTTTAGGCAGATGCCAATTGCTGACTAGCAAGTCAGATGGTGGTCCATGATTTAGTCTCTTCATTATATTCTCTGGATGATTTTAGTAAATAATGTAGTAGGTGGAAAGATCACTGGTAGCTAGCAGTGAATTTCACCACACAGTTCACCTATTTCTTGACTGTGACTGCCTTGATGGTGAATTGTTGGAAAGTGCCCTTTTTGCAGGGTTATTCCCAAACCTTTTGCCTCTGACCTCCTGTTTTGGACTGTGTTTTGCATTTCGTTTTTTTGCTGGCCTTAGGACTCTGAGCACTTTAGCACTGCTGACCAGTGCTAAAGTGCAAGTGCTCCATGTCTAAATTGTATTGGTGAGTGGTCTATCCATGATGGGCATATTTTATTTTCTAGTAAGTTTCTGGTAAAATGCAGTGTGTGTGTGCCCAGAACCTGCAAATCAAATGCTATTAGTGGGCCTACAGGACTGATTGGCCACCCACGAGTAGCCGTATAAACATTTGTCAGGCATGCCTCTGCAGTGTCTCTGTGCAGTTTTAAACTGCCATATCGACCTGATATGTGCACCCACTTGCCAGGCCCAAACCTTCCCTTTTGCTACATATAAGTTACCCCTAAAGTAGGGCCAAGGCAGCCCCGTGGGCAGGGTGCAGTTTATTTAAAAGGTAGTATATGTAGTGGTGTGCTTTACATGTCCCAATTGTAAAATACTACTAAAATCACTTTTCACTATTGCAAGGACTCTCTCTCCCATAAGGTAGAATGGGGATTGCCTTTAAATATATTTTAAATGTAATTTCCCATTGAGAGCAGGTAGAGTTAAGGAGTTTGGAGGTCTCTGAACTCACAATTTAAAAATACTTTTGGTGAAGTTGGATTTTGAATTGTAGGTTTGAAAATACCACTTTTAGAAAGTGAGCATTGTCTTGCTTAACCATTCTGTGCCTCTGCCTATCTGTGGAATACATATCTAGGTCAGGATGACAGTTGGGCTGGTTGTGTTTTGCTCTAGACAGCCACACAAAGGAAGCTGAGGTGTGCCCTGCATTTAGTGATGGGTCTTCCTGAGCGAGCTAGAGTGGAGTGAGGAGCTGACACTGGCATTTGAAAAGGGCTGTGCCTGACCTTACACAAAGCAGTTTCCAACCCCCCAGGGGTGTGTCTAGGGGCAGGGAAAGGCATGGTCTTGTGCACTACAAAGACTTCTGTTTCAAATGTGCTTACTTAAAAGGCAGAAATGGCTATAAGTCCTGGACGTTTGACACCACATAGTTAGAACACTTCTGAACTAAGGACATTGTGCCAGGAAGAAGAGCTGGATACTGTAGGAGAGACTGCCATGCTGCCTGTTGCTTTGCTGTGCTGCTGCTGCTGTCCTTGGAATGAAAGGACTGGACTTGGCTTTCTACATCTTGCATTCCAAGGTTCTTCAAAGGCTTAAACTGAGCTTGCCTCTTGTTACGAAGTCTCAGGGACATCAAAGACTTCATCTGCCAATGCCTGAGCTCTTCTGCTGAGAGCCCTGACTTGCCAAGTGGTGCCAATTCCAGTCCCTGGGCCCTTGGAAGTGCATCCTGGTAACCTGAAGGAGAAAATCCATGCATCGACATGCTGCAGCTGAAAAATCGATGCAGCGCCTGTCTCTCGACTGCAGAATCGATTCAGCGTCTGTTTCACTGTGGTTCCATTAACACAGCGTGTCTGGATTTTCCACGTATCATCCCTGGGCATCAATTTCTCATCAACCCCGCACCGCAGTAAGAACTGAGGCTATATGTCTGGAAATCAACGCATCGCCTTACCTGTGAGGAAAGGATCGACACATCACCTCCCCTGCCCGTAAGGAATTGATTCATAGCCTCACCTGCGAGAAAAGAATCAACGCATCACTTCCCCTGCGCAGTAAGGAACCAATACATCGCTTTGCTTTTTCGGCCTCTTAGCTCCCGATGCCGCAACATCTTTGTTTTGACGCATCCCAGGTGTACTTTGTGTAAAAAGTGATATCTTCACTTCTGTATGTTGAATTTTTGTCGCTTTGATCTTGTACTCCGATAAATATTGGCTATTTTTCTAAACTTAAGTGGAGTCCTTTTGTGGTTTTCACTGTACAAATACTTTACATATTGCCTCTGAGGTAAGCCTAACTGCTTGAGCTAAGCTACCAAGGGGGTGAAGCAGGGGTTATCTTAGCTGCGACTCCCTTACCCTGACTACAGTGAGGGCCCCTACTTGGACAGGGTGCAAACCACTGCCAACTAGAGACCCCATTTATAGCAAGAATGTTTGGGGGGCAAGCACCTGAGTGATTAAGATGATTGACTGCAAATGCACTTGGCACCAAGGCAGCTTCTCATGGTCTCAAATTCAATGGCTGCCTTGGCATCAAGGGCAATGTCAATGATGGCAAGACCCTACTTCATCACTGAATGGTGAACAGTTGTTACAGATGGCAAACTAATGGCAATATTCTAAGATAGACCTGTCATTGCATATGGGGCGTGCTCGACAAAACCAAGTTTATAAAGAAATTCTTAGTGTTTCTTGGCAGGCGATTCAGCCCAAGGTGTTGTATTGTTTTGCTTCTAAATGTAAAACGACTCTCTGACATAGGAGGAATCCCAGAAAATGTATCCAACTTTGAGAATTCTCCTGTCTTTGCTAAAGAATAGTTTCACTCCTGCACACTGTAGCTGCCCATATCATGGTTTTCAGAAATTTAGAAGACTTGAGTATCAGTCCTCTGCCTATCTTTCTACCACCCTGTGAACACATCTTGAACGTGCTGGAACTTTGTGATTGGGAAACATTAGCATGTTTCAAAACAGTGCAGACACCATTAATAACTGCAAGAAAAAATAGAGAGTGAAAATAGCATTTAAGGTTAGTGTCCTGGGACACATACTGGGTGGGCCAGAAAGTGGTCTCAAAGTGAGATCAACTATTACTATATGAATACTACATGAGTATTCACAATGTTTCATTTGAAGATTTTTTTTTTGTTTCCTTTTTAGACCACATAAAAATAATGATATAATGTTTGAAAGCCCTCAAACATACCAGTGAGCACTCAGGTTATTTTACTGACTGGAAATATAGTAAAGACCCTGTCATGAAGAAAGCTATGTCTTTGTCATTTTTTTCGTATTATACTCTCAAAGCAATAACATTTATACACAAACAGTAAGCAACTGTATTTTACGATTAAAAAGCCACAGTCATTAAATACTTGAAATTTAATAGTTACATGTTGAGTTTTGATGCACCATTTATATTGTACACTACTGCAAAGTCTGATGTTTCTTATACAAAAATACCAGTGTTTGACAACAAATACCATATAGAGTTTTTGTGCTATTTTAACATGTAGATCTGGTAAAACTGCACTGGTGAATCGCATCAAACTCAGGTTTTAATGTGTTTTCTGCTATACAACATTAAAATGGATGGAGAGTGATCCTGAATACATATTCAGGAGGCCAAACTGGAGCTTTCATAAATATATTTTCTGAAAGGCACTCGGTGGCATCCGACATTAAAGACATTTCTCAGCAGGTCGCATTGGAAATACAATTTTTTTGTGAATGTTGCATTGGATTCCAGGGAACTGGCGGAATAGCAATGGTGAGCATAGATTTTGGGAGAAAGTCATGGTAATGATATCATCTTCTGATAGTGCTCTGCTTTCTTTTTGTACTTGCTTTGGCTGTGCTCCTGCTCTTTGCTTTTCCTGTTGCAGTGCCCTATTTAAAAGAAAAAATTATTGCATTAATTTCAATGAAAATATTTTGCAAACAATGAGGAACAAGGAATGTGGCTTTGAGCCAATTTCTATATTTAAACTAATGCTGGAAAATTCTCACTAATATGCCACTGCTGTTCCCAGTCCATAAACGAGTGATCCAAAATGTTAATTTCAAAACTGTCAGTTTTACATTTTTCTATTTAAACTGTATTGTATGTTAGTATTTTCTAATAAACACAGCACAGAACATATTTGTAAACATAAACATTGTGGGCCTCATTCAAGAAAATAAACCTCAAAATATTGGTTTAGATTTAATAAACCATCTGTGCGTAAATTCATCTATTTCCTTTTTTCCAATTCCACATAGAATGCAGCTCGAAATCTATATCATTTACAGGTTTTCAGACATACTACTAGGAATCACAGGTTACAAAATTTCCTTTGTAGCGTATTCCCACAGTTCAGAGTAAAAATTCCTCAAATAGAGATTTTTTTTTCCCCAGTGAGGAAAACATTTTTCCCATTGGAGAAAGCTCTTCCATATATCCTCGGACATCATGGGTTGATTCCGTACCCTTTAAATCCTGGAAGGGAACAATAACCTTATATTTGAGTTAAGCTGCAACCATTTCCAGGGTATAAAGGAGCTATACTAGAGTCTAAGAAAGAGCTCAATAATACATTTGTGGGTGTTACCCAATCATCGGTCCACCCCTTGAGTGGTTTTGACAATTGAGAATTATCCAACTTGAAGACTTACAAAAGTGATCTTTGACTGTGGAACAGAACATCGCCAAAATGATGAATCACATAGTATCAAATACATTCCCATTCCTGAACCATAAGCTCTTACTGCTTACTTGCTTTTTCATCTACAGCCACCTCTTAAGCCTCACTGTTTTGATACTTTTTTATGATGGATTTTTCTTGTCTCATGTCCAGCCCGATGACAAATGGTTTTTCTGTCTTCGGTATCTCCTAGCACATCTTCTGCAAATGGTCAGTGAATTGGCTGTAGCATAATCAACTGTAGCAGCCCAGACAGTTCCAAACAAAAACAGCAAGCTAAATGGCCACGACACATTTGGGTGCTTACATTTTCCAATTCTCTCAATTTAAAAACTGCTTGTATAAGAGATGCAAGCTTTAGAAATTGTATTTTGGTTTCATACACGCGCGTAGCTAATTAAATGGTGGAGATAACAGTCAGCCAAGAAGATGCAGAGCAGGCAATGTTGTGTATGAATGCACTTTAGAGTCTGCTTACATGAAGGTATCCTTTTGCTAAAAGTGCAGGGCCACAATGGGTTGTGAGAAAGAAGGGGCAATGAGCAGAGGCAAGTATTCAAATCTATACGAAACGCTACAAGAAAGACTACTTTGCCACTGACAATACAACTCATCCCCCAAATCTTGATTCAACAATGTTTTTACTTTTAGCAGAGTCCAATTATATAGTTTGAAGTAAAGAACAAAGATGATTGATCTCTGACCACGATCAAGAAAACGTATTTGCATAGTGTGTTAGGAATAGTTGGCTTACTCTGATTTTAGACACTTGAGAAAATGTTTTAATTGTATCAGAACCAGGGTATCCATTTGACAGTGTTCTTTTTTAATGGATATGACATGAAAAATGCATCTTCCTGAAAGGGTTTAGGCCTCTTATGAGAGGTCACGTGATGCAGTATCATACTGATGTGACAAAGGATGGCAGAGAAAAAAGTTCAGAAACTTAAGAAATAATTTACATTAGAAATCTGCTTTTTGAGCACTTGAGTTTGAATATTTTTCCTTTACAGTTAAAAATGTAGTCGAAAATGTTGTCACACCTGACCCACTATCCAACAATCTGTTTTAAATAGTCCTGATCAATTTATTGTTGATATTAATAAAAAAAAACAGAACATGACTGACTACCAAAATTAATCTATATATAAACTAGGCCTTAAATTTTTCCCCAAACTTGCCCAGAGGCCATATTGTTTCAAATCTTAATGTAATGGACATTACGTCCTTGGCTGCTTAGTCTCCTCAACAATCCTACCCCACAGATTGGCCATTTTTTGAAGCTGATGGGAGTCTGTGATTTTGCTTTCATGCATTTGTTACGCAAAAGGTATCCAGCACAAATATATGCTGTGAAACAAAGTGGATGTTTCTTCTCCAAAACTACATCAGATAAAGGTCTGCTGTGCTAAGATCACTGGCTTTCTGGAACAGGCAGAGTTGTTTTTTAATTTTTATAACTGATGGTACAATTTTCTTGTTTATTTTCTAGTTTCTGCCTACTTGCAGTTTGTGATGGAAACAGGTTAAACCCATGGCTGTACCTGAAAAGATATAATTATCTTAAGAGTAGAAAAAATTAGTAAAAGGGTCATTTGTATAGATCGCTCAGGGTTTTCCTAATCAAACTAATGGTTGGAATTAAAAAATATATATATAAAAATATGCATACCACATATTCATCTGTAATTCTTTGCACCAATGGCAATTTTACAAATGTAATATACTGTTACATCTGTGATAAACATTGTCTATAGGATACAAAATATGTGTTGGTTCCCCAAAAACATGTGATAACCAGAACCAACAACTGAGCTGCTACTTATAATGATTTTTTTATTAGTGTACTGACAATGCATAAATTCATGTACTACAAACTAATGGATAAAAATGGGTATGGATTCCTATGCATTTTTTAATGTGCCCAAAATAGTTTGGGATAATTGGTAATTTTGTACAACTCTGAATTTTGGGGCTGCCCCTACTATCATGTGATTCAGAGGGCATTTTGCAAAATGTGTACATTCCTTCACAAGGGCTTGCATTAGGAAGCCAAAAATAAACAGAAATTCAATAAATAACAAATGTCTAGTATCTTGTGTTCTACCACTTCTCCTAATAAAAATGGTACCCAACTGTGGCTGACACTATCTCCTGTGACGGGGAAGCACCCAAAAAGGCAACATGGAGACATCAAGTTTTTGTCCATAAAAATGGACCAATTTCGGCGTTGGGTAGCTAAGCTATTTGTGCCAGGACTTGGCCACCACATGGGGAAAGTTCCCAAACCCAGACAGACATCCAGGTGAGTGCATGACGGTGTGACTTGTGTGGATCCTACTATATTTTCTGGCCAAGAATGCCAGAACAAACTCTGGCTAAAACTGCACATTTTACTCACTTCTTAAGTGGTAAAGTTCTAAAATCTATGACCCAGCGTTCCCACACCTCTTCCGATAAAACGATACGCCACATAGGTGGCTGGGCATATTGCCTGTTACAGGAACTGGCCAAAAACGCAAAGTGGTTCATGAAGCTTTCAACATGAACATGTCCCCTTTTTAGTGCTACGGGTAGCCATGGTGTTTGGGCCATGGCTTGGCTGCTATGCAGGGAAACCTACCGAACCAGGCAATCGTTTTTTTTAATTAAACACCCAGTAGAGTCCAGGGTGGTATGACTTGCATGAATCCCCTTATGCTTTCTTACCCAGAATGGTCTCAAACTTTAGCTAGATTTATGCATCTTCTCATTTCTATGAGGGAAAGTTCAGAAATCCTCAGTGATCTGCAAAATGTATACCCCTAACATTCTCACCATTCTTCAGATAAAAACAGTATCCCACTTGAGTGACTATTCGTAACGCCTGCAATAGGTAAGGCCCCAAGAGCATTGTGGGAACTAGAGGGGAAATTTACCAACCCCAGATTTTTCTGAAAACTAGAAACCCAAGGGAGTCCAGGATGGTGGTGTTAATTATGAGTATCACACTTTGTTTCCAACTCAGAATGCTCTGCAAACTTTGGCTAAAATCACACATTTCCCCTCTTATTTTTGTGAGGAAATTTCTGGACTCTGGAGGAACCACAAAATTCCTCTCACTTAATGTTCCCACATTTCACCCAGTCCAAACGGGATCCTACTAGTGTACCTGGGCCTAGTGACTGCTACAGGAGCTGAGCAAAACTTGGAACGTGTGAAGTTAATGTGGTGTCATTGATTTCTTCACATGGTTACCGGTTTTGTCCATTTCAATGATATCAGTTTGGCTCAATATCACGGAGAAAAATGTATCAATGAAGAATCCCGAGAATTGTCAGAATGCAAGGTGGTAAGGCTTTGTCCATTGGATGCAAGTGTCCGATCTTTATTTTGAATAAATATGGGGAAAAATAAAATTTTGCATCTCATACTTTGACTTTTGAAGGACATTTTGGGTGTGAAAACGTGTTGGGATCCACACAAGCCACACCATAGAGGATTCCTGTGGTTCTCTAGATTTGAGAAAGGCCAAGGCTTTGAAGGGTTTCCTGGTTGCTGGTTAACCACAGCCCGAATAGTGCAGGCATCCACCACGGCAAGTGAGAGGAATCTGTGACTTAAGCAAATCTCAGACAGCCTGTATGTCAAAACAACATTAGAAAGAATACACATTTCCTCTTGGTTTCCTTGGAATTGTGTCTGGGGATGTCTTAGGCCCGGCGGGAGGGTGGGGAAAAAGTCCTTTGGGGTGGGACTGCATTCTGAAGCCAGGACAGACTGGCCACCATGTGATGGTTGCCTCTTTTTTTCCATTTGTACCCTGGCATCCAGTGGGCTTTCTGTACTCCACCAGAAAGGAACCAGATTAGAGGGTATTCGTCCAATCTTCCTTTGTGGGGAGATTCAGGGGGGCTATTGTTGGTAGTCAAGGTAAGCTCTGATGCCTGGGCAGCACCCCACACACCCAAAATATTTTTGTTATTGTTATTCAAAAAATAAATATTAATCCCCAGTGTTCCTTGGCAAGACCTGAAAAAGGGGATCTCTCTGGAACCAGTACTTCACTGATACCCTTCTTGGGGTACCTGGGCAATGGATTGTGCTGTTGATGTGAAGGTCATGTCAATAGCATCAAAGAAGTTAACAAACTGAGTCACTTCTCAGTGATGTAGTCTGGCAAGATTAACTGGGGCAGGAGCTCCACAGAGGTGCACAAGAGGGGTCTCTAGTTGCCCAACTTCATAAGAAAGTTGAACAGCCATTCCAGAGGATCTTTTGTTGTGTACTAAGCAACAAACAATAAGGTAACAATGTTGAGTTGTTGAGAACTGTTCAAATTAAAAGACGAAAAGCAACTGGATACTTTCTGGTCAAACAGACATGAAAAGCATTCAGATACTGGACTTTATTGAAAAAATAAATACTTTGGCATGTACATGCAAGCTTCGGTTCCTGCACAGAGACCGACTCTTCCCTACTTTGAACAATGGATGAGCAAAGGATCCAGACTGGTTCTAATGAAAGAAAAAAGGAGCTGTATTGACTTTGATACATTTTTCTGTGCCTTTCAAACACCCAATCACCCACTGTTAATATGTCCAGCTTGTGTTTATTCATTGCAAAAGACCTAGGCCCTCATTACAACCGCACCGCCAACAGGCTGGCGGTGCTTCCCATGGAATTACGACCACCGGGACCGACGGTTGTAAGGGGATTACAAGTCCCCCTCCCGCCAGCCTTTTCATGGTGGTATGAACCGCCATGAAAAGGCTGGCGGAAAGGGAGTTGCGGGCCCCCTGCCATGGCCCCATGGAGCTTTTCACTGTCTGCATAGCAGACAGTGAAAAGTGCGACGGGTGCAACTGCACCCATCGCACCGCCGCAACACCGCCGGCTCCATTTGCAGACGGCTCCCGTGTTGCGGCCAACATCCCGCTGCGCCGGCAGGGATCTCGAAATGGCCACCGCGGGAGTGCGGCCGCATTGGCGGACACAACTTGAAAGTTGTAATGAGGGCCTTAGTCTTGTTGGTCTCTTCCAAGGACCATGTTATCTTTCCAATTGTCTACACACTGTGGTTCATTAAGGCTTTCCTACCCCTCCCTACAACTTCTACCATTGCCCTCCACTACAGTGAATACAATCTATTCTTACATCTTTTAATCTTGCTGATGAGACAAAGATCATCTTTGATTGCAAAGACTTCCAATGCTTGCAACTAGAAATCCTCAGATATAGAAATTTACCAGTTGTGAGGTTATCATGTTCTCTGCTGCAGAACACGTAATCCACTTAGATGCATACTTAGGTTTGGAACCACAAGCAGTCTGACGTAAAATCCATTATAAACAGGTTCAGAATCAAAAGACTGTGTTTACCCTGACCCAAACTTTCTGCACTAATTTGGCCCTACAGTACCTGTCATACTATCACCTGGACTAACTATACATAGGCGCTCCAACACTCTCCTTCAACAAAATGCAACTGGGCCAAAACTGTGTGTGCAGACTTCTACTCCCCCTTGAATCATGTTACCCCTCTCCTGCACAGCTTTAACAATTAACTGGCTCTCATTTATGACCCTGAATGAGTTATAGCTCTGTAAACAACGTATGGATCTCTCCAAGGAATTTTAGGTTTCCACCTAAAAAAAATTTAGACTAACCGCCCTCAATGTTGCTTCCAATCTAACAACTAAACAAATTATAACTGGATTCTTTCTTCTTCATCCAAGAAAGAAACTCTGGACCTCACAATCCCCTCCCCCCACCAATATAATTCACTTCTGATTCCTTGTTTTATTTTTCCATTTACTAATCGGAATGCACTTCTTAACCAACCATGAACTATCACTATCTTGACCAATGAACTGAAATATATCAAATAATTTCTGACTAGCATAAGCTGATATTAAAACTAAACTGGTCAACATGTGAATCTTTGTTTCACTCTACAATAAAATACATAACAAGGCAGTTCTATTGCCAAATGAAAATACCTCTAAAGCAAATCTTGAGTATTTTGTGAAACTCCGTCTTCTCAAAATGAAATAGGTATTCGTTAGGTACACTGTTACCCCCGACAGGGCATCCTGGTGCTACTGCAAAGAATCTTAGTCCAATCCCATATACGCTGTGTAATAAGAGATCAAAAAAGAGCCCAATAGAACAGATATAAGAACACCTATATTTTTAAAGAAAATACCTATGCTTTAAGATGGTTTCTAAATGTCACCTCATTTCCCACTTGTCTCAGGGAAAGATGGAGCTGGTTCCAAGCTTTAGCTCCCAAAACAGAGAACGATCATTCATCTCTGGTGAGCAGTCTGAATTTAGGGATCTGTAAAAGTTTTGTATTGGTGTATCTTCGGATCTCATGCATGAAGCGATCAGAAAGATATTTTTGTCCAATTTGACAGCAAGCTCTAAAAGTAATTGCCTAAGATCAGTTTCTGCACCAATTGCCAATAAGGAGCCCTAAGCCACTTGGATATGAACTCTCACAAGGGGGTTTAAGCACCATTCAAGTGGCAGCATTTTGCACAAACTTAAATTTGTTCATTCGGTATCTGGAGATACCCTAATAAAGTCTGTTACAATAGTCAATCCTAGAGGTAATTAAGGCATACACCGCTGATTTCCTAACCACAAAATCCACCACAGGGTTCCAGACATAGAGATTTTTATAAGAAATAACTTTAGCATCAACTGCAAACAAGCACTGGTTAACAAAAACTTTGGAAATGTTTGGAAAAGTTAGGTCGGCAGCTCTGGCCCAAGATGGCAGGACAGAGGTTCAGGGCGCCTGAGAGGATACTTTGGACAGGTACCTGGCCAACAGAGCATTTTTAGAGCAAGATCCATACTTTTCAGTATGACCACCATATACAATAATGGAGTGGTCCTAATGATGATGTGGTATGCAGGTTCAATGTGCTTTGCAGTCCACCACAGTGAAGTCCAGTTGACTCCTCCATTCACAGGTGACTAGGAGACACTCTGGCCATGGAGTTCGGGGCCTCTCAGAGTCTTCTTTGCAGTGTTCCAAGGGCTGCCAATGCAGACCATGCTCTTCTGCAACACAGTGGTCACAGTGCAAATCTTTGGTGGAGGCTAATGTCCCTCTTAGGTGACGGATCCGGTCACAACAAACACTCTTGAGTCCAGCAAACACGGGTGCACTTTTTGGCTGCACTGAATTGTCCTTGTAGTGACTATGCTTCTGCAGTGGCACCCAAGGATGCGACTTGGGCTCCTGCAGCTTTAATGTCCCCAGAACTGTTCTGGGGGGCAGCCAAATGACCTTTGGAGTCTCTGCTTCAGTCAGGGGCCTGGGATCAGTGATTCCTTGAGTTAGGCACACAGAAAAGGATCCAAACTCCACTAGCCCAAAGTGTAGCAGGGGAAGCCGCTAAGGCGCTGCAGCCTCTCCTTGTGAACTTCCAACTGGTGCAGAGTGGTCTTTTTGTTGTCCAGTTTCCAGATCCGGCAAGTACTGAGGGTCAAGGTGCCATATTTGTCCCTGGAAAGTGCCCTGATTGGACCACGGGGTCACTCGCCAATGGGCTACTCAGTCCCCTCCTGCCTAGTGACGCAGTTCCTGTGACTTGTGGCATCTGGCTATCCAAGAATGGCACATTTTTGGTCCCTTCAAGAGGACACGATCCTTCCTCGCTCACACACCCACGGTAAAATCAGTTTGGGGCAAGTTTTCCCCTTTCCTGAGCCTGTCTCCACACTGTCTACAGCGATAAAAGGCATTCTACTCAGGGGTGTTGGGCCAGGTGGCCCATCAAAGGTGGCTTCCTCTTTAAGGCATGCCTCTGGGCTAATTTCCTAGAGTGGCCATCCTGGCAGAGGACGTAACACCTTGCTGTTGAGGCACTGCCTTTGTCTCTGGCCGGAATATCTTTCACATGTCTCCCCTGGTGGTAAGAAAAAGAGGAGAGGGGTGAGTAGAGCACAGAGTGGTCACTTTTCTGAAAGTGGCCAAGTATTATTAGTTGTATTAATTTTGATCTGAGCATCAGATCGCATTTAATATCAAAATTAATTTGATCCCTCACATGACCCAGTCTGGTAGTCCCAGTCATATGTTAGCCAGGTGGGAATGTCACTCGGTAACCCTATGTTAGCCAATGAGGCTACCAACTTGACACACAGCAAAACGACAATTTGGAAGTGTTGCTATCGAGACATCTCAAAAATATATGTCTCACTTAACAAGATACAGCTCTCTGCCATAGGGCCCAAAAGGCCTTCCCTAGGGGAGACTTTTATATAATATTAACCCCTTCGCAGCCAGGCCTTTCCCCCTCAGGTGCCAAGGCTTTTTTTGGCTATTTGGGGCAGGGCGCGCTTAGGCCCTCATAACATTTTGTCCACATAAGCTACCCATGCCAAATTTGTGTCCTTTTTTTCCAACATCCTAGGGATTCTAGAGGTACCCACACTTTGTGGGTTCCCCTAAAGGAGATTAAGAAATTAGCCAAAATACAGTGAAAATTTCATTTAAAAAAAAAAAGAAAATGGGAAAAAAGAGCTGCAGAAGAAGGCTTGTGGTCTTTTCCCTGAAAATGGCATCAACAAAGGGGTTGCGGTGCTAAAATCACCAGCTTCCTAGCTTTCAGGTACAGACAGACTTGAATCAGAAAACCCAATTTTTCAAAACAAATTTGGCATTTTACTGGGACAAAACCAAATTTTATTATTTTTTTGTGCTTTCAGCCTCCTTCTAGTCAGTGAAAGAAATGGGTGTGAAACCAATGTTGGATCCCAGAAACCTAAACATTTCTGAAAAGTAGACAAAATTCTGAATTCAGCAATGGGTAATTTGTGTAGATCCTACAAGGGTTTCCTACAGAAAATAACAACTGAAATAAACCATTGAAATTGAGGTAAAGAAAACAGCCATTTTTCTCTACGTTTTACTCTGTAACTTTTTCCTGCGATGTTAGATTTTTGAAAGCAATATACTGTTACGCCTGCTGGACTCTTCTAGTTGCGGCAATATATAGGGCTTATAGATTCATCAAGAACAAATAATAATAAATAAATGAATAAGAATAAATGAGCCTTGCAGTGGGTTTTTATTCTATACCGGGTATACAGCAATTCATTTGCTGAAATATAAAGAGTGAAAAATAGGTATCAAGAAAACCTTTATATTTCCAAAATGGGCACAAGATAAGGTGTTGAGGAGCAGTGGTTATTTGCACATCTCTGAATTCCGGGGTGCCCATACTAGCATGTGAATTACAGGGCATTGCTCAAATAGACGTCTTTTTTACACACAGTCTTATATTTGGAAGGAAAAATGTAGAGAAAGACAAGGGGCAATAACACTTGTTTTGCTAATCTATGTTCCCCCAAGTCTCCCGATAAAAATGGTACCTCACTTGTGTGGGTAGGCCTAGTGCCTGCGACAGGAAATGCCCCAAAACACAACGTGGACATATCACATTTTCCCAAAGAAAACAGAGGTTTTTTTTTGCAAAGTGCCTACCTGTGGATTTTGGCCTCTAGCTAAGCCGGCACCTCGGGAAACCTACCAAACCTATGCATTTTATTAAACTAGACACCTGGGCAATCCAAGATGGAGTTACTTGTGGGGCTCTCACCAGGTTCTGTTGCCCAGAATCCTTTGCCAACTTCAAAATTTGGCTAAAAAAACACTTTTTCCTCACATTTCGGTGACAGAAAGTTCTGGACTCTGAGAGGAGCCACAAATGTTCTTCCACCAAGCGTTCCCCCAAGTCTCCTGATAAAAATGATACCTCACTTGTGTGGGTAGGCCTAGTGCCCGTGACAGGAAATGCCCCAAAACACAACGTGGACACATCACATTTTCCCAAAGAAAACAGGTGTTTTTTTACAAAGTTCCTACCTGTGGATTTTGGGCTCTAGCTCAGCCGGCACCTATATGGAAACCTACTAAACCTAGGCATTTTTGAAAACTAGACACCTAGGGGAATCCAAGATGGGGTGACTTGTGGGGCTCTCACCAGGTTCTGTTACTCAGAATCCTTTGCAAACCTCAGACTTTGGCTAAAAAAAACATTTTTTCCTCACATTTCAGTGACAGAAAGTTCTGGAATCTGAGAGGAGCCATACATTTCCTTCCACCCAGCGTTCCCCCAAGTTACCCGATAAAAATGATACCTCACTTGTGTGGGTAGGCCTAGTGCCCGCAACAGGAAAAGCCCCAAAACACAACGTGGACACATCACATTTTCCCAAAGAAAACAGAGGTGTTTTTTGCAAAGTACCTACCTGTGGATTTTGGCCTCTAACTCAGCCGCACCTAGTGACACCTACCAAACCAGTACATTTCTGAAGACTAGACACCTAGGGGAATCCAAGATGGGGTGACTTGTGGGGCTCTCCCCAAGTTCTGTTACCCAGAATCCTTTGCAAACCTCAAAATTTGGCTAAAAAAACACTTTTTCCTCACATTTCGGTGACAGAAAGTTCTGGAATCTGAAAGGAGACATAAATTTCCTTCCACCCAGCGTTCCCACAAGTCACCCGATAAAAATGGTCCCTTACTTGTGTGGGTAGGCCTTGTGCTAACAACAGGAAATGACCCAAAACACTATCTGGACACATCAAAATTATCAAATACAAAACTACTGTTAGAATTCATTTTGAATTGCTTCGTTTCTTTTACACGTGTAAGTTTGAGCTTTTGTTGTCTCTGAACGCACTGTCTATCACATATGTTATCTTATGTATATTTGTTTAGGTAAAATAAGCCTGGTTCCACGCCATGGGCTTGCAGCTGGTTTCTTTCCCTAACTGGGGCACTGTATTCATTATAATTGTGTGTTCAAATAACTAACTGACCTCGGCTGTGGTATTTTGGGGAGGGAAAGGCTGATATCTATACCTTTGAACAACGTAATCCTTTGAAGGGTCTCAAGAATGTGGGGAGTCAGGCAGCTGCAGAAGGGAGGCAAGGACAAGACTGGGAATGGAACAAGTGTGTGGATACTGATTAACTCCTTAAAAATATCTGTATGACGTATATCATTAGTTACACATTTTATGTATCCTTTGATGTATGAGTATAAATATCACTGTTAAACGCTTTATGTCAGCACACTTTACTTCGGGCCTGGGATGCCAGTGGTAAACCTGTCCTCTTTGCTGCAGCAAAAATAAACAGACCTTTGGTCATTGATTTTTCACTCCGGCTCTCCGTGTCAAAACTCCTTTGTAAATGCATTTGTAAGTATCTGCAAATATGTGCATTTGACAATTTGGCGCCCGAACAGGGACCTTCCAGTGGATATCTTCAGTAGCTCTGTCACGAGACGTGCTGCCAGTGGGGGGACGCCGTTCCGGAGGTGTAGATTCCAGGGGCCCCTGCACAAAGACTTAGTTTCTGAAGCAGCTGCATCTTATCCACCGGGCAGGTTTCCCCCCGTTTTCTCATGATGTCCCAGCGAAGTCCCTGAAACATCGGTGTTTATCTTGACGGATTAGTCTGACACGGGCGGCCGGAGAGAAATCCAGGAAAAAGCAGATAGTCAGGTAAGACTGTTCCTCGCTGGCTATTTGTCTGCTTTAACTTGCATTTGAGAGAATAATTGTTTTTGGATAACTTATCATTTTTGGGAATGATTAGTTCTTGGTAAATTTGCATTTGTACAAGGTACCATTTGACAATTTGTATTACATGTGTTTTTCTTGTTTGAGTAATTTGCCCAGGCCTGGAGCAATTTGTAAGTTGGTAAATATTTGAAAAGGTTTTCTTTCGTGCACATTTGAAAAAGGGTTTTTTTTTTCGGTGCAGGTTGCATTTTGAAATTTGGTGCGTGTTGCATTTTGAACAAATTAAAAGGTTAGATATGGGAAATAAGAAATGTTGGCAAGGGTTATGTCTTTGTTTTCGCCGAAATCATGTGCCACGTTTAGATAAAAAGCAACCCATTCCAAAAGAGGGAACACCAGGGTGGGACATGTTAAAGGATTATGGTTTAGAGAATAATTTGTATAATAGTATATGGCGCAAATATACTAGACATTGTCCTGACCTCCAGTGGCCGGAGGATGGGTCTTTTGATTTAAAGAAACTAACCTACCTACAGGAATGTTTGTTTCATAAAAAGGCTAGACAACATATGTTTGAAGTATACAGAAAATGGGAAATTGAGGCCACCAAAAGAAAAACGAAGTCAGATAAACTGTTAGAGAAGGAGAACCGGAGAACCATCATGCAGAAAGCCGCCCTGTACCACCATTCCCAAACCCAGAAAAGAATTGAGTCTGAAGATAGAGTCCATAGGGCCCAGGTGGAGGGAAGTTATGTATCAAAGCCAACAGAACCCAAACATGCATTAGAGGAAGATGAGGTAATGCTACAGCTGTTAGATAATAGCCCTACTGCACCTCCACCTTACACACCCCCTGCAGTAGCCCAACCTATCATGGGGGCACAGCAACAGCAGCAAGGGCAAGGGCACAATTTGGGAAATCCAGGTGCACCACTACAGCAGCATGTGCCACAGCCACCACAGCCTCTAGCTCAAGCCACCCAAATAGCCCAAGTCCTAATCCCTCCGCCACCTGCCCCACCACTACCAGCCAACACTGCAAGGTTACCAATAATGTCCCCTGCCCCTAATACCCCAAATGGACAACGCCGACGGTGCACAGCCACTCACTCACTTTCACCCATATGGAGCACACCTATGAAGTCGATTTCGCCCCCTGGTACCCGCTCCACTATTGGGGATTGGGAAAAACGGGTTATCAAGGATCAGTCAGATAACTGGATGTCACATCTTATTTACACCCACACCGATATTATGGACACAATACAACAGATGTCACATTTTGGACAGCAATTAGCACTGTTGTATATGATTGAAAAATTGGAGAGGGATTGGAAGTCTTGCATTACAGATTCTACCCCTCTCCCTTATGAACAAGAATTAAACCAATTATGGCGGGACAGTAGGGCTTGTATTCTTGATAGTAGCAGCATAAATGAGGGAGTACGCATTTGTGTCATAGCCAGGGAAGATGTTCTAAATAGATATGACAAGGGGTACCCAATGAGGGAAGTGCACCCTGATATGCCCACTGCAGCTGCAGTCGCAGCAGCAGCTGCCGCCGGACAGCCAGCTCCCGTGCCGGTGGCCCAATTTGTTCATATACCATGGAAAAGGGAGGAGGTAATGGCTATAAAGAAAGACTTGCCAGACCCTCGAAAGAATCCAGCTGGATTCTATCGGGACCTTAGAACTGCCATTTCCACCACAACCATGACTCTCAAAGACATTGACTATTTTTTTGGTGTTTTATTGGGTCCTGAAGTTTGGCATAAAATTAGAAGAGTAGATGATGCACCTACTTTGGGAAATACATGGGGGGGTTTAGAAGCACATGAAGCACAAAGGGCACCAGGAACCCTGCCGCATCAGGATATTTTAGATTTACCTAATCGGATATTGACTAAGTTAGAAACTGTTATACCTCTTCAGACTGTGGATTGGGGAAAGCTTGCCACTTATAAACAGAAAATAGGTGAAGATGTCCCAGATTATTTTACTCGAATTGAACAAGCGTTCATAGATTTTAGCGGTCAAGACCTCGCCACCGTAACAGGTGTCACACTATTTGTAGAACGCTTTGTTAATGGCCTTCTACCTGAAATATCACAAAAATTAAAAGCAACAGAGAGTTCGTGGATGACGAAGGGACAGGCAGAGATTTTGCAGATGGCGCAATACTATGAGAGCAGGTACAAGGAAGAATTAGAAAAGAATGAGAAGTCAGTAAAAGAATTGAAGAAAAAGGCATTATTACAGCAGGCATACCCTCAGCGGGATGCAACCCCTCAGCAAAGGGGTGGCCCACCAAGGGGACGGGGAAGGGGTCGAGGCCGAGGTACATCTGCACCACCCCAAGACCGCCGATTAAATATCAACCAATGTGCCTACTGTAAGCAGGATGGACATTGGCGTGATACTTGCCCATTACTGGAAGGAAGGCAAAGTATGTCACTTCATAGAGGGAACGCGGCAGGTAATGCACGAGGACGAGGAAGAGGTAGAACTGATCAGAATTCGCAGAATGAGAATCAGGTCCCGCGTAACACTAATATTTTTGACAATGCATTTGAACGACAATATTATGCTGATGATTTCTTTTCTGAATCCTACAATTATTAGGACAGCCACAGACAGGGCCAGGGGCGAGTAAGTATTCCTGTAGATCAAAATGGTCCCTACATTGATGTAAAAATCGAAGGAGAGGGCCATAAGTTTCTTCTAGATACTGGTGCCACCAGAACATCTATTGCACATTCTGCAGTCCCCGGGGCTCCCCTGTCTGGGCTTCATACCACATCAATTGGGATTTCTGGAATCCCCGTGGTGAGCCCCATCTCAACACCTATGAGAGTAACTGTAGGCCCATTTACAGTACACACGCCACTCTCTTTAACATCAGGTTGCAATGAAAACTTGTTTGCATTAGATTTGTTAAAGAAATTAAATGCAGTTATTCACTGTTCAATGGATGGTGTCTATGTAACTATGGATAGTGTTTCCCCAACTCGGTGCATGTTCTCACAGGAATACGACTTACCCCCAGAGCTACAGGAAATAGACCCTCGCTTATGGGCCAAAGGCAAGAATGATGTAGGCATTATGGATATCGACCCTATTGTAATAAAAATCAAACCAGGTGCCCGGTTACCTCGTGTTCCTCAATACAAATTACCTAAATCAAGCGAAAAAGGGCTCAAGGCAGTCATATCTGATCTTGTGCATGCAGGTGTCATAAAGGAAATAGTGAGCAGCCCATGTAACAGTCCAATCCTTCCTGTTGTAAAGAAACGAAATGATGCTAATAGATTAGATGGTGAGCAATCATTTACTGATAACACAGTATATCGATTAGTTATTGATCTCCGAGAAATTAATAAAATAGTAATTCCCCAGTTTCCCGTGGTCCCAGACATGAATAGTCTTTTCACCATGATCCCACCCTCTGCGTGTTTTTTCACCGTAATCGATTTGAAGAATGCTTTCTTTAGCATTCCAATTGCCGAAGAATCTCAATATTTGTTTAGCTTTGCGATTTTTGGTAGATCATTCGCGATGACAAGAATTCCACAGGGCTTTGTTGAGTCCCCGAGCATATATAGTCAATGTCTTAAACGTCAATTAGACCAATTCGATCCACCTACAGGCTCTGCGTTGTTGCAGTACATTGATGATATTTTAATTGCCTCAGATTCCATGACACAATGTAAGACTGATACTGTTGCATTATTACATCATTTAGCACCTCTGGGCCATAAGGTGTCCCTTCCAAAATTGCAGTATTGTAGAGAGGAGGTCACCTATCTAGGACACCTCCTCTCTAAGGAGGGAAGGAGATTACATCCAGACAGAATTAAATTGGTTCATACAATGACTGCACCACGCACCCCTTCTGAAGTCCGAGCATTTTTGGGATTTACATCTTTTTGCAGACAGTGGATTCCAAATTTTTCACTTATAGCAAAACCATTGACTGCTCTGACACTTTCAGATGTGCCCTCTCCTGTACCTTGGACTGACAAATGTGAGGAGGCTTTTCAAGAATTAAAAAAGGCGATGTGCTCTGCTCCTGTATTGGGTAATCCGGATTACAGCAAACCATTTGTTTTATTTGTGCATGAAAAGCATGGCTGTACATTGTCTGTTTTGACACAGGCCCAAGGTGGGAGACAACGCCCTTGTGCATACTTCTCTTCCACCTTGGACACTGTGGCGCAAGCTTTGCCTACTTGTCTTAGAGGAGTGGCTTCTGCAGCAGCTGCGGTGAAACAAAGTGAAGGGTTTGTTGGTGGCAATCCGCTCACTGTGATGGTTCCTCATGCCGTTGATATTTTGTTAAACAAGACACAGACGCAGCACCTCACCAGTGCTCGTCTAACGGGTTACGAATTAACATTGTTCAGTCCAAATATTACTTTGAAGCGGTGCAATGTCTTGAACCCAGCTACGTTACTACCCCTCCCTCAGGACAATGTGGAATTTGATCATAATTGCATTTTTGCCACTGAGGAAGAAACTAAGGGACGGGTAGACTTGACAGACACTCCCCTATCTGACCCACAGGGAGAGCTGTTTGTAGATGGGTCTTGCTTCAAGTTACCAGATGGTACGACCACTGCAGCCTATGCCGTCACCACAGTCAAAACAGTGGTTGAATCTCATAGAATCCCGCAAAATTCGGCACAGGCTGCAGAATTAATTGCCCTCACCAGAGCTTGTGAAATAAGTGAACATCTTAGTGTTAACATCTACACTGATAGCCAATATGCGTTTGGAGTAGCTCATAATTTTGGGCGACTCTGGGCGAATAGAGGCTTTATCACGTCACATGGCACTACCATCCAGCATGGCAACTTGATTGTGACACTTTTGACTGCTCTCAGTCTGCCCCGTCAGGTCGCAATCATTAAGTGTAGTGCCCACAAAAAAATTACTGATGATATAGGACGAGGAAATGCTTTTGCAGATGCTACAGCGAAAGCAACAGCACGAGCACCATTTGACAATGCATATGTTGAGAGTAGCATCAAGGGAGAGCCCCAGTACGAAGTATTAGAAAATACCATGCAGTGTGTGAGAGATATTCAAGCAGAAGCAACAGCAGAGGAAAGGGAACAGTGGGAGAAGAACGGTAGACTAGACAGTGAGGGTTGTTACACAGATGACACAGACAGAAGAAGATGGATGTTACCTAATTGCTATGTACACGCTATGGTTACTATGGCCCACAGTCCTGCACACATCAGTGCCCAAGGCATCAAGACAACTTTGGACCATGTTTGGAGTAATCCTCTGATATCCAAAGCTGCTAATAACCTGGTTAAAAGTTGTATGGTGTGTGCAGTGCACAATGCAGGAAAAGGGACCCCTACGCCCCCTGGTCACTTTGCCCCTCCTGATCTCCCTTTTGAAGCTATACAGATGGATTTTATCCACATGGAACCGTGTAACAAACTGAAATACGTGTTAGTGGTAGTATGCATGTTTTCAAAATGGATAGAGGCCTACCCATTAAAAGACAATGGTGCTCTCTCTACCGCCAAAATATTACTAAAAGAATATTTTCCTAGATACGCCTTGCCACGATTAGTCTGGAGTGACAATGGCAGTCATTTTTCTAATGAGGTAATGGAGAAGGTCTGTACCGCCCTTAACATCAAACATCGATTTCATGCTGCAAATCACCCACAATCAGCGGGCCTTGTAGAAAGGTATAATTACACCTTGAAGAGCAAAATAGCTAAGATTTGTGCTGAGACCAACTTAAAATGGCCAGATGCTTTGCCCCTAGCATTAATGTCCATCAGGATGACTGCCAGTAGCAAGTCACGATTATCCCCCTATGAAGTTGTCATGGGGAGGCCAGCCAATATCTGGGGGGTACCACGACCAAAGAAGCTTTCTGAAGTGCAATATCCTTTGTTTGTAGATTACTGTAAACAATTGACTAAAGATTTGCGTTTGATCCACCAACAGGTCAAGGCCAGCCTACAGACTCCTCTTGAAGGCCCTGGTCACCCTTTTAAGCCAGGGGATTGGCTTATGACAAAGAATTTTCAAAGAACCAACAGTCTTCAGCCCAGGTGGCGGGGGCCAGCCCAGGTACTGCTTGCAACACAGACAGCGGTGAAAGTGGAAGGAAGGAAAAACTGGATACATGCTAGCCACTGTAAGCGTGCACCAATTCCACTACAGAGTACTCTAACAGCAGAATTACCATTGTCTCCTGATTACAGCGAAGTAGGGAGACAGGAAACACCTCCACAGGTTTCAAGTGCTATTTCTGCTCCTGCGGTGACACAGCAGCCCAGTGACGAAGAGTTGCTGTTTGAAGATCAACAAACTCATCGATACAACCTGCGTCCTCGCCCATCCAAATGAACAGAATTTTGAAGGTGCGTAAGGTGGTGACCCCTACGAAAAGCTACATTTACATCACCCTGATAGCTCCTAGCTTGGAATTGCAAACTGAGGTCTCTTCTGAATGGCCAAGGAATCCTTTGCTCAGCAGAATACGGCACGCCTGCCTTTGTGAAATACAGTTCCCCGCTTTCACCGCCACCGGCATTTCCGATGCCATTGATGTACCAGCATTAAAACGAGCTATCCTCACTGTTGTTACGCACACTTTGGGCGACGAGGTTGTAAATGACTGTGATGACTAAAATTCCAGCATGAACACGGGTGACTAGCCTGTGCAACGACACCAGAACATTGGTCAGAACAATTGTCTCAACGAGAACACAAGTATAGTGGGATGCAGCTTGTGCAACGCTATTCAATCAGTGGGTAAATGGAGTTAACAGTTCTGTGACTGGCGAGAAAAAAAAAAAAAAAAAAAAACAAGTACCAGTTCTACGGAAGCGGCCAGCCATTAGGGTTGGTGCGGTTTGTAGTCCCAGCGGTAAAAAAAAAAAAGAAAGGTGCCCTTTTTCTGTTTAATACCCAAGCACATCACTAATCTGGTTGAAAATTGCTGGCCTCCGCCCTCATTTTGCTGAGACACTGAACGAAACTGACAAACTATACTGAAGACTAACTTTGAAGTATTGCGACTTACTCACTGGGAGTTGAGACTCACCAGGAGTTAAAACTTGAAAAGGAGAAGCTAAGGGACCTAGGATCAAGCCAACCTCTATTGTCCTGGACCAACCAGTGCAGCCTAACTGCTAGAGTGTAAAGCACGGCGGTGCTGAACCCTAGTGGGTGTGAACATTGAAGGAAAAATTTACTTATTTGTATCTATACGTATATGATTATTAGTATAGTGATATCAATATTTTGCATTTACATATTTGGTAATTGTGTGAGTATATTTTTGAACACGCGTAGGCGGTTGAGACGAGTAAAACGGTATCATAGAAAAGTTGTAGGACCAAGGAGAAGAGCACAATAAAATTATGAAGATATATCCATTTGGCAGGACAAATATCCCTCTAGAGAATAGGGAAGAGTGGCCTTATAACTATTTCTACAAAACCATAATGAAGTACCTAGTGACCCTTATGTTAATATGTATAATGTCCAGTGGTGTTGCATCATTGTTGCAAAATCCTACCTTACATCCATTAATAAAGGTTCATGGAAAATTAGCGGAGACATTAAGTCTCACTGACTGTTGGATTTGCCGGCACTTGTCTAGACACCCCGAGGATCCTATAGGCCTTTATGAAGTACCAGTATCACCAAGCGAATATGAAAGAGGGGAAGTGTGTCTTGTACCAAATACCACTTGGAGATGTGACCAACAAGAATATCAATGGTACCCTAGGTGTGCGGTGCTCCCTAATACCCAGGCAGAATACAAGCTCTCCCCGATGCCTGGAGAGAATGCCACACTTAAAATGTTTCCCATATGTTTTGGTACCTATTTTTATGGGCAAAACCCAGAGGCAAAATACATGGGAAAGATCCCTCCTGAACAGTGTGTTTACACTTTGTTATTTGATATAAAAACAGGGAATTGGGATCTTGAAGGAGAGGAGAAAATAGACAGAAATTGGACAGCGTTAATTAATGGGACTCATCAAAATTACACTGTGAATTATTGGAACCTGACTGTGGGAGAAAATGAGATTCTAGTAGATCCAGAAGGATTGTTATATGATCCCTCCAGAGAACAAGATAGAAATGGGAAAAATTCACCTGTAATATTGTCCCGGGTTTTCCTTGGCCCCCTCTGGACGGCTAGATGTTCATATGTTGCACCCTGGGCAAATGTATCATTGCTAAATACAATCTGGGAAGATTACAAATATTGCAATAATTCTGAGCATGACACCCCAGAGGGTGTAGGATTGCCTCGAATAAAATACAGCATTATAAATTCACAAATCCAGGGAGGCATGTACTTCGTATGTGGAAGAACTGCATATAAAGTACTGCCTCTAAACTGGGAAGGGATATGTTCACTGGCATATTTGGCACCCAACATTACTGTGATATCAAATATATCATCTTCCCAGCCCCTTAACATGGGGAGTTTTGCACATAGGTACAAACGAGGGACACCCATACTGGAGGAGCGAAAGAACTGGGTATTTCAAGTATTACATGTTCTTATTCCCGGATTTGGAATTTTCGATTTGCAACTGGCAATGATGAATATGTCAGCTGAATTAGCCATTGCATTTAATGCCACCAGAGAGGCCATAGGAAGTATACAGGTAGAGATAAACTCTGCAGCCCAATTGGCGATACAAAATCGGCTTGCCCTAGACTTGATTACAGTACAACAAGGAGGAGTATGTGTTTTAATCCAACATCAGTACCAGCAAAAGTGCTGTTATTTCGTCAACAAGTCATCAGAGATAGAATTGGATATTGGGAAAATAAAAGAAGCAGTACAGGTATTTGAAAAGGGGGGCCAATATGAAGGAGGCGATTGGAGTTTATCATGGTTATGGTCTTGGTTTGGGGGGTGGGGCTGGTTGTTTAAAGACATACTTTTTATAATAATAGCTATTGTATTAAGTTGTTTATTAGTGCAGTGCTTACCTGCTCTCTGTTCCTGTTTAAAATTGTGTAAACTTCCGCCAGTGAAAATACTAGAAACCAATCGAGCTATGATGCAGAGAGAAGAGATAACTTCCCTAATGGCTATTGACCCCACTGTCCTCACTGCAGATACTGGTTGCTCATACCCATCGGTTGTTTATGTCCCCATGAATGCAAATTTCAATGAAGTGGGAGTAAAATTCAACATATATGAGGAAATTTAGAACTATTCAAACGTTTATTATGTTCAGAAGAAAAAAAAACTCAAAAAGGGTCGATTGTTAGAATTCATTTTGAATTGCTTCGTTTCTTTTACACGTGTAAGTTTGAGCTTTTGTTGTCTCTGAACGCACTGTCTATCACATATGTTATCTTATGTATATTTGTTTAGGTAAAATAAGCCTGGTTCCACGCCATGGGCTTGCAGCTGGTTTCTTTCCCTAACTGGGGCACTGTATTCATTATAATTGTGTGTTCAAATAACTAACTGACCTCGGCTGTGGTATTTTGGGGAGGGAAAGGCTGATATCTATACCTTTGAACAACGTAATCCTTTGAAGGGTCTCAAGAATGTGGGGAGTCAGGCAGCTGCAGAAGGGAGGCAAGGACAAGACTGGGAATGGAACAAGTGTGTGGATACTGATTAACTCCTTAAAAATATCTGTATGACGTATATCATTAGTTACACATTTTATGTATCCTTTGATGTATGAGTATAAATATCACTGTTAAACGCTTTATGTCAGCACACTTTACTTCGGGCCTGGGATGCCAGTGGTAAACCTGTCCTCTTTGCTGCAGCAAAAATAAACAGACCTTTGGTCATTGATTTTTCACTCCGGCTCTCCGTGTCAAAACTCCTTTGTAAATGCATTTGTAAGTATCTGCAAATATGTGCATTTGACACTACCTATTTCTGCGGGGTGGGGTGCACCTGCGTTTTTGGTCCAGGGCTCAGCAGCCATCTAGGGAAACCTACCAAACCCAGACATTTCTGAAAACTAGACACCCGAGGAAGTCCAGGGAGGTCTGACTTGTGTGGATCCCCCAATGTTTTCTTACCCAGAATCCTCAGCAAATCTCATATGTAGCTTTAAAAAAAAAAACACTTTTCCCACATTTCTGTGTGGGATTACCGCACCGGGACAAATTTCCTACCACCCAACCTTCCCCTCAGTCTCTTGGTAAAAATTATACCTCACTTGTGTAGGTGGGCCAAGTGCTTGTGACAGGGAAGAGCCAAAAACATGTCGAAATTGAGGGGGAACCAAAGTGGGTCCAAAAGGGCAGTTTATAAAAAAAACATTTTTAGGCTGACAAGTGGGGCAGAATTTGTATCAGTATAGATGAGACAATGCTGGGTGGTAGGAATTTCGTGGATTCCTGTACATTCCGGAAGGTCCCATCACAAAAATGTGGGGAAAATGTGTGCTTTCCAGCAAAGTTGCAGGTTTGCAGGGCATTGTGGGTAAGAAAATGGTGTGGGGTGCATGTGAAGCACACCACCCTGGAATCAACCAGATGTTTAGTTTTCAGATGTGTCTAGGTCTTGTGGATTTTTTCTACATGGCAGCTTCCCAAAGTAAAAAAAAAAGTGCAGCCCTCACCATTCCAAGTGGGACGATTTTGAGAGTTACTAAGCTCTCATGGCCGAAAGGTAAAACACAAAACAAAAATATTCAAATGTCCTCTTGCTTGCCATGAGATAAGATGTTTTAGTGTGTGAGGGAGAGCTGAAAGACTGTTAGGCCCTTCAGTTCGGGTGGGGGCATAACCAGGCCCATACTGGTTGGTAGCCACCACCCTACTATTTTCTTTTATTTTTTTTATTCCCTGGCATCTAGTAGACTTTCTGTCTCCCCGGGGTGTGGATTGGGAGTAATTGCCCAATCAGACCCACAGGTGGGCAGAAAAACTTTGGCCCCATTTATTTGGGGTGGGGGGTATGGCCATAGCCCAACCTCGATTTTTTTTTTTTTTTAATCTTCCTTGGTCTCTGGTGGGCTTTCTGCCCCACTTGGGGGCAGATGGGCCTTCCAAAAATAGGCCAGTCTTCCGGCAACCGTGTGCCTAGACGAGACCAGTTCATCCCGGGCATGGGAGTGGGTTTGCCATTGGTGTGAATGGCAAAGCCGAACTGAAAGTGAACGCACCATCCTTCCAGTTTGCAGTGGCAGGCTGGGAGCTATTTTGTACCTTGTGACACAAACGGTGGCACAAGCAGTGCTGCAGCCCTCGGTGGACACTCTGCCTTACATGCCCTGGGTACCTTGGAGACCATACACTGGGAACTTATAAGTAAGTCTGGCTGTGCCAACTGGGTGAATCCAATTCAACATATATTTTGCATGGGGTCAGACCACTGGCACTGTGGTCTGGGTAGCAAGCCTCAGTGTACTCTCATATGCGAAAAAACAAAAGCATTGGTCCAAACATGTGGGGGTGAACATGCAAAAAAGAGGCATTCCCTTACAGTGGTACTGCCAAGATGTCTGTAGGTTCCAAAAGGTACAATGATGATGGAGCCAGAGAGCATTTTTTATGAGCTGACCAACCTTAGCACTTAAATGGTATAGGCATATGATGCCCATAATTAATCAGAAATAAATGACTCTAACCGGGCAGCGGAGGCGTAGGGAAGACTGGGGGTTATGCATCAAAGAATGGTACAAGTCAGGTTAGAGTAAAAAAAATTGCCTCTAACCTGACTTGCGCCATATTTTGACACACAACCCCCATGGAAATGACTCCTGTCTTAGCAAAGACAGGAGTGATGCCCCCCTGCCCAGTGGCCATAGTCCCTGGGCATGGCCATTGGGCACAGTGGCATTTAGGGGGGCCCAAGTTAGCCCCCCCCATGCCACTTAAAAAAAAAAAATTATACTTACCTGCACTCACCATGGATGGGTCCCCCCCATCCATGGGTGTCCTCCAGGGGTGGGCTAGGGTGGCAGGGGATGTCCCTGGGTGCATGGAAAGGAACCTCTGGACTGCTTCCATGGTCTTCCACCATGGAAAAGTGCCCACAGGTCCCTTAACACCTGCCCTGACCCAGGCGTTAATTTTTGATGCAAATCGGGATTTACGTCATTTTCCAGCTCCGCCTCCCAGCCGTGCGCCATTTTTGCCCAGTTGGATAAATATGGCGCACGGGTGTTTAAGTCATTTTTGGGATGGGAACACCTACCTTGCATGTCATTAATGCAAGGCGGTTTCACGCATCCAGAAAATTACCCACACTGAGATATTTTGACGTTAGCGGGGTCTAGCGTCAAAGTAAAATATGGTCGTAGTTTTGCGCCCCAAAAAATGACGCAAATCAGGCGCAACCAGAGTATAAATATGGCCCTAAGTGTTTCAGGTAAGACTGGTGTGTAATAGAGGTTGCAAGTGGAACAGAATCAGTACAAGGGAGACCAATCACATACAAATATCAAGATCCAATCAAAAAGGATCAATGTATAGTAGTAATCAAGATCATGATGTTTAAAATTTCACAACTGGTCAAACATAATGGAAAAATGTTGAAAGTGAAGCTCATGAACAAAGTGTGGCTCATAACTGTTCCAGTATAAAAACTAACTCCAGTGATCCTGTTGATAGTACTTTATTAGCAAGCAGAAAAGCACAAGCCCCTGCTGAAGCCTGGTAGTTAACTGCTCAATCTCTTCCTGCAACTCATCTAACACATCTTCCCTGGCAATAAGTACAATCACAACATTCAATATAGAACTATACACAAGGATAAGCACCAGCACAGAGGATACATAGCACCTAGACCCAACAAAAAAAGAATTAGATTCCTATGACCAATCCTCCATCACCAACAACCAAGATTCAACAAGGTCCCTTGGTTTAATGTCAAGTTCAGGTTTGAGAATTGTTGCAAAATAATTCACCTGGTGACCAGTTCAACCTTTTATCTTTTGTTGCCTCTTCCAAAATCACCAATATTCAGCTAAACCAACAGGACTAAATTCCTCTTCTTAGGTTGACCCTGCCCTCTTATCCAGTTTTGTGCTCACCTTCTTGGGCTGGAATGCCCTCTTGAGCTTGTTCCATATGGAATGCACACCAATACTGATTTGCTCCCAGAAACGTTCATCTCTTGGCTCTATACTGCTGATGTGGGTGCCCCCATCCTTGTTGTAACCCAATTCGAGCACAGCGCACTGGTAGTCTTCACCAATTGGGCAGTCGATGTGCTCATGATCACACTGCCCTAGCTTGCATGGTGGGCACATACTGTAGGTGCAGGCCACTCTCTGGAAACGATGCCGGTCCAAGTCTTGATTGCTAAAGGTGACGTCACCATTCACATAGGACAGCTCACGCACACGTGCCATGGACCCCCCAGCACAGTTACAGATCCAGCTGCTCCATGGTTGCCACAGTTCGTCGGGAGGGGGCATGGGATCTCCTGTTTGAATGACTGTAGTTGTAAGTGTAGGTGGTAACAAAAGGGGTGGGGTCACCCCACTTGTGCTGGCCGTGGCGCTGTCCATTGTGGTGCTGCGGTGAGTCGTTTTGGCGGTCTTACCGTTGGCCATGGAGGCCGTGCTTATCAGGAGCAGCAGGATGGGCCTCATGGGGCAGGGACCAACGGGCTTCTCATGAGGAGCCGAAAGCCCTCGATGACCGGTAGCCTCAGGAGAGCCAACAGGCCATGTCACTACCAAGTTGCTTTCACTGCGGCCAGACTTAAATCCTCTCCCCTTGTTCTTTCGGCCGTCGGACCTCTTAACGGGGCTTCCCCTCGGAGCCTCGCGCCGCCTCTTTACGTTTGAAAGGCCGCGGTTGGGATTGGAGCGCGAGGCTCCGTGCCACCGGCCGCCTGTGACGCTCCCGCGCTTCCGGACAGTCACGTGACGCGGGCACGTTCCGGCTCGCGCTCTCACAATGGTCTGACGAGACGGGCGTTCGGCTTCCGCGCGAGGGGCAGGAGGAAGCACGCGGTCATGCAAGCGCCGCTGTGGTCCGGAACCTGAGGTGGCCACTGGAAAAGGTGACTGCCGTAGTGGCGTAACGAAATTGGAGCCCTCCACCCCCTGTAGACAACATAGAGAGACTCACTGAGGGCAGGTCCTGTGCTGAGGGGGGCGCCTGGAGCTCTTGGGGGTCTGCTCCATGGGGGCTGCGGGGGCCTTTGTTACGCCACTGATATGCAGAGTTTTCTTGATGAAATGTGGCTTGCTCGGCTGCCTCTAAAATGCAACAGGATGCATCCTGCACTACTTTATGAAGCTATCCCCATGTCAGAGACCTTAGAGTTGGCTCTTGGAGGTATTTTCCCATTTTTTTGTATTTAAGTTTTTGCAGTTTTTTGTAGTGCAAACTCGACCCACAGTCTCAAGAGCAGTTTACAAGACAACAAGAGTACATTACATACAGTGCTTTAAATGGGTCGGTACTGAGTACTGGCACATTTTTATTTTGAGAGGGACAGTACCTGCACTTCTCATGAAAAACGTAATACCTTTCATTGGAGACTACTGGCACTTCTCAGAAACGAGCAGGTACTCTAATACAGAGTGCCCGCACTTCTATTTTTTCCATTTCAAGCACTGATTACATATAAATATATAGGAGAAACAGCCGCCCTCATCCTCCTCGACCTCTCGGCCGCCTTCAACACTGTCTGACACCGCACCCTAACATCCCGCCTCCGCTCCACCGGCATCCAAGGACAGGCCCTGAACTGGATCACCTCTTTCCTCTCTAACCGCTCCCAAAGAGTCTACCTCCCGCCGTTCCGCTCGGACCCCACCAAGATCATCTGCGGCGTCCCACAGGGCTCCTCGCTCAGTCCGACTCTCTTCAATGTCTACATGAGCCCCCTCGCCGACATCGCACGCAAACACAACACCAACATCATCTCCTACGCCGACGACACCCAGCTGATACTTTAAGCTAAATAGACAGTATTTGAGGGCAAACGTCAGAGATTATGTCCTTGATTTTTTGAGTTTGAGAATTATGTGCATGTCACCCATGTAGTTGTAGCAGATTAACACAAAAATACTTATAAGGTCTGGTATCAGGTCCATTAAAATGTTGAAAAGTAGAAGTGAGATGACAGATCCTTGAGGACCTCCTGTTTTTGTGCTTCAAGTATGTTGTGAAAAAGGGGTATATGAAAGAGATAGATACTCTATTTAAGGTAAAGGAATCCAAGTAAGAACTTTGGTGTCTATACTCACTTCTTTGAGTTTTATAAATAAGTAATCTTGGCGTACTGTGCCAATAGCTGCAGAAAGATCCAAGAGTAGTAATGCACTATTTTTGTCACCTATTTTTAGGTCACCCCATATTGAGATCAGGAGCAATTCTGTACCTTTTTCTTGACAGAGTCCCGTTTGCCTGTCTTGAGAGCGGATGGTTTTCATTGACGAATTCAATAATCAGGAAAAACTGTACCCTTTCCATATGTTTGCCAAGAAAAGGTCGATTGGAGATTGTTCTTTAGTTGTTAGGATCTTGTGGCTCCAGGTTGTTCTTCTTAAGGTCTATGCATATGTAAGCTTTCGTCAATTCCTCATGTATTTAATTAGTTATTGGTGACGTTTCTCACTGGGATACCTGCAGGTGTCGATAGAAGAATTGTTTTGAAGATTAGAGGTGGGGAGAGGTCTAATGGGCATGAAGCAGGGTTGCTGACTTTTACTTGACTCCCAAATTTTGTAATTTCTTGAAAGAGTGAGAAAGATGGTGCCTGATTTTCGGCATAGATGGTTTCTGGGTGTACATTTACTTTCACGGTTGCTAGCTATGAATTCAGTGTCAGCTTCGGTTTAGCCGTGTTTTGCAAGCTTATTGCAGAAGTCTTGCGAAGGTTGGCCAGAGACTTTCCACTTTCTGGACTTCAAAAATAATTTTATGGCGTTCCTCAGCTATGCTTTAGTAATGTATTTTTTGGCCTTTTTTAAGGATGAATTATGCAATGTATTGAGTTTGGGTAGACGCAGTTTATCTTGAGGGTTCTTGTATTTGTACCAGCTCCGTGGATGTTTTGAGATTTGTACTTTTATTCTTTTAACTTTTCACCCAAAGAGTTTATTTTCAATAGGCTATTGTCATTGACCCAGAAAGTTTCTCTAAGGAATTTATTGTCTTCAATTGCATGTTTGGGGTTAGTTGAGATCCCAATTCTTGCATGTTTATTTTGTTTCATTGTTTGGAAATTGCTGAGGTATAGCAGAATTCCGTTGATATTTAATTTTGGATTTTTATAGGAAACGTGATGATGTGATGGTTAGTCCAAGTGACTTGTGAAATTCTTTCAACAGCAATTTGTTCTGGTTTGGGAAAGATGACATAATGTACGACGTGCTCTGTGGGTAGCTCAGGAAATTATTGATGTAAGTTGTATGTGTTAAACCCGGGGACAATGGCTTCTGGTTAAGACACGTTTGGTTTATGAAACCAAATGTTTAGGTCAACAAATACATCTATGTTTGAGAATTCGGTTGAATCAAATCAAATCATTAACATTTATAAAGCGCGCTACTCACCCGTGCGGGTCTCAAGGCGCTAGGGGGAAGGGGGGGGTCACTGCTGCTCGAAAAGCCAGGTTTTGAGGATTCTCCGGAAAGCGGAGTGGTCCTGGGTGGTCCTGAGGCTGGTGGGGAGGTTGTTCCAGGTCTTGGCTGCCAGGAAGGAGAAGGACCTCCCACCCGCCGTGGAGCGGCGGATGCGAGGGACGGCAGCGAGCGCGAGGCCAGAGGAACGGAGGAGACGGGTGGGGGCGTAGAAGCTGAGGCGACGGTTGAGGTATTCCGGTCCCTTGTTGTGGAGGGCTTTGTGTGCGTGGGTGAGAAGTCGGAAGGTGATCCTTTTGCTGACTGGGAGCCAATGCAGGTGTCTCAGGTGTGCGGAGATGTGGCTGTTGCGGGGTACGTCGAGGATGAGGCGGGCCGAGGCGTTTTGAATACGTTGCAGGCGTTTTTGGAGTTTAGCGGTGGTCCCAGTATAGAGGGTGTTGCCTTGGCCAGGCGGCTCATGACGAGGGCGTGGGTCACGGTTTTTCTAGTGTCGGCGGGGATCCAGCGGAAGATCTTGCAGAGCATGCAGAGGGTGAGGAAGCAGGCGGAGGACACGGCGTTGACTTGCTTGGTCATGGTGAGAAGAGGGTCCAAGATGAAGCCGAGGTTGCGGGCGTGGTCTGAGGGGGTCGGTGCGGTGCCAAGGGCCATGGGCCACCAGGAGTCGTCCCAAGCGGACGGGCTGTTGCCGAGGATGAGGACTTCCGTTTTGTCAGAGTTCAGCTTTAGGCGGCTGAGCCTCATCCAATCTGCGACGTCCTTCATGCCCTCTTGTAGGTTGGTCTTGGCGCTGGCGGGGTCCTTAGTGAGGGAGAGTATAAGTTGTATGTTGTCGGCGTAGGAGTTGATGATGATGTCGTGCTTGCGTACGATGTTGGCGAGGGGGCTCATGTAGACATTGAAGAGTGTCGGGCTGAGCGATGAGCCTTGAGGTACGCCGCAGATGATCTCGGTGGGGTCTGAGCGAAACGGTGGGAGGTAAACTCTTTGAGAGCGGTTTGAGAGGAAGGAGGCAATCCAGTCCAGGGCCTGGTCCTGGATCCCGGTGGAGCGGAGGCGGGTTACTAGGGTGCGGTGACAGACGGTGTCGAAGGCAGCCGAGAGGTCGAGGAGGATGAGGGCGACTGTTTCACCGTTGTCCATCAGGGTTCTGATGTCGTCTGTGACTGAGATGAGGGCGGTTTCAGTGCTGTGGTTGGTTCTGAATCCGGTTTGTGAAGGGTCGAGCAGGTTGTTGTCTTCCAGGAAGGTGGTAAGCTGTTTGTTGACGGTCTTCTCTATTACCTTGGCAGGGAAGAGGAGGAGCGAGATGGGGCAGAAGTTTTTCAGGTCGCTAGGGTCAGCCGCAGGTTTCTTTAGTAGGGCGTTGACTTCGGCGTGTTTCCAGCTTTCGGGGAAGGTAGCAGAAGAAAATGAAGAGTTGATGACGGCCTGGAGGTGCGGGCGATGATGACGTCAGCTTTATTGAAGATGAAGTGCGGGCAGGGGTCCGATGGGGCGCCGGAGTGGATAGAGTTCATGGTGATTTTGGTTTCTTCAGTGTTGATGTGGGTCCAGGCGTTGAGGGTGATGGCCGGGGGTGTGGGTTCGGTGATGCTTGGTAGGGTCTGGTGTCCGAAGATGTTGTGGAGGTCGCTGATCTTGCGATGGAAGAAGGTGGCGAGGGAGTTGCACAAGTCTTGTGAGGGCGTGACGGAGTTGGCGTTGGGGTTGGAGAACTCTTTGACGATGCTGAAAAGTTCTCTGCTGTTGTGGCTGTTTTTGTCCAGTCTGTCGGTGAAAAAGTTCCTTTTGGCTGCGCGGATCAGGTGGTGGTGTTCGCGGGTTGCGTTTTTGAGGGCGGTCATGTTGTCGGCGGTGTGGTCCTTGCGCCAGGCCTTCTCGAGGGCGCGACATGTTTTCTTCGATTCTTTGAGGGTGTCAGAGAACCAGAGAGTTTTTTGGTGATGGCCTGTTGATGCGTGCGTCTGAGGGATGCAAGGTCGTCTGCGCAGTTGGAGATCCAGTTCGAGAGGCTGAGGGCTGCGTCGTTGGGGTCGGTGGTGAGGGTAGGTTGGTTGACGGCGAGTGCGGAGAGGAGTTGCTCTTTGGGGATTTTGTTCCACTGTCGACGAGGGATGGGTTGAGTGCGGAGTTGGCAGGTCTCGCGTCGGAATGTGAAATGGACACAGCTGTGGTCGGTCCAGTGTAGAGCGGAGGTGTAGCTGAAGGAGACGTGTTTGCTGGCGGAGAAGATAGGGTCAAGCGTGTGACCGGCGATGTGGGTGGCGGTGTTCACCAGTTGCTTGAGGCCGAGGTTGTCGAGCAGGGCGGTGGTGTTGGAGTCGTTGTTTTGTTCCAGATGGAAGCTGAGGTCGCCTAGGAGGATGTAGTCCGGCGAGGGCGTGCGGGGAGACGAAGTCGGCGATGGAGTCGCTGAATGGGGCGCGCGGTCCGGGGGGACGGTAGACGAGGGATCCTCTGAGGGTGGTCCTGGGGTCGGTGCGAATCTGAAAATGCAGATGTTCAGCGGCGAGAGGGGTGTCTTCGGTGGAGGTGGTGACGCTGATGGAGTCTTTGAAGACGATGGCGATACCTCCTCCTACTTGGTTGGTGCGGTCTTTTCTGGAAATCTTGTAGCCTTCGGGGATGGCGGTGGCGATGTCTGGGGCCGACGAGGCATTCATCCAGGTCTCCGTGATGAAGGGGACGTCCGGTGCTGTGGAGTCCAGGAGGTCCCAGATTTCAACGGCGTGCTTGTGGACAGATCGAGCGTTGACCAGGAAGCATTTGAGGTGGTTGATGGCGCGTGGGCTGGTGGTCGTGGTGGTTGCGTGGTGGAAGATGCGTTTGCAGGAGTTGCAGGCGAAGGGTCCATGGGTGCGTTTGGGGTGAGATCTGATAGTGCATCCAAGAAAGCATATGTAAAGGCTCCTGCGGTTCTACTGTAGTTGCAAAAGTGTACCTTTATCAGAACTGCAAATACATATTAGAATGGAGTATATCGACACACCTATGCTCCTTAAATGTAATGGTTAATAATAGAAGGATGCTGTTCCTCCAGAGAAAGGGAAAATGAGAAAAGAGCAGCTGTCTATCGGGACTGGGAGACCGGCTGATCAACTGGTTTGGGGACAACCTCCCTTATAGGCAATTTCTTTGTCTTAGACAGAATTGCAGCAATTCCAATGAAAATGACCTGCAGGCCACTAAACTCAGCACCAGCCTTAGAGCCCTTAACTATCCACCCCCTGGACCGTCACTGAAGCAGCCAGAGGGCTAGAAAAAAGCAACAAGCAGCATTCTTAGACCCCACAACCAGGACCAATGACAACATCACCACTTGTGTTACTACTTTTACTCCTAACTAGAACCGTATACAGAGAATTATACAGAAACATTGGCCTATTCTACATTCAGGTTCCCTCCACATCCTCCTTCCATGCTTTGTGTTTAAGCGCACTTAAAACTTTAGAGACATGCTGATATACACAGATCCCAGCCAGTTCCGAGGTTAGAACAACGTCCCCTTTGGTACCTCCCACCTGTTACAGGTCACTACCTATGTGTTTCATGTGGGGTATGCAATCTCACAAAAACAACAAATGAAATCAGGCTAGATTTTTCACACACATATGGACGCAGAGGTGCCACACTAATTGCAACACCAACAACTGCGTATATCAGTAACACATGGGGCAAACGAAGCACCACCAACATTAGTACACATTTCTTGACAAAAACAATCATACCCCAGATGACCTCCAGTGGAGCATTCTGGAAGCACACAATCACTGGGACAAACAAATCCAGTTCCGGAGGGAACAACACTGGGTCTTTCGCCTGGCCACTCATATTAGCTGCCTAAATGACAACCTCCTCTGGAGTGAGTTAGATATGTGACGGATCAGATTCCTTGGATCCACACTTGTTACTGATACTGTTACCATTGGGTGACAGAATCTCTCCTCTTCACACCAGCCCACCGTGACATCTTCTGCCACACTCACCACAGGGCTACATGATATACTCTGCTACACCCAGCGTAGGGTTACATGACAGACTACTGTGTTATCACCTGGACTACTTCTGACACCCAGATAACCCATACTGCCAGGTGCATATGTCACTAACATATTGATATTTACAATGTGACCACAATAGCTGGCCACTTAAATACATTCTCTGTTTTTATCTTACCATTCAGGACCAATCTACATTTGTAAACCACGATCAGCAAGACCCATTTTTTCATAGATATTTAGATCATTTTTGGCTTGTTTATTTGCATCAAGACATATTCAATATATAATATGACCTGCAACACACTCCTTTTCCCCATTTTTTAACTTTACGACCTTCACTCCAATATGGCACCTGCATTCCTATCTAGGGCCACCAGGCTTAGCAAAGACATGCTCCGGCCAGGGCTAGCACACATGTGCTGAGTATGGTAACATCCACACTCATGGCAGACAGCGTCTGAACTTCATCAAGGCATTCCTACAGAAGGAAAACATTACATCAAGCGAGTGCAGACATGCTTCTTTATTGCCACTTTACCGTCATGGAGATTAGAGGGTAACAATGACATTGAGGCATTCAAAGCCTCCCTCCATCTCTACCAACATGGCAGCCATATTTTGGGAGCTCCTTGTGAGCCGGTGTAGTGATTGCTAGCCTCCCCTGGCATGCTGCACACCTGAAATTGATCCCAAGCGCTCACCTGAGATTGAGCCCGGCATACTCAAAAACCCTCTTCCTGGCATCCTTATTACCTCCAGGCCTGCAGAAGAGGGTAGGTCACGGGTAAGTTACTGTGTGGGACCACGTCAGTGGTGACAAAAACTATGCGTGTTTCTTTTTATATCGTTTTTGAAAGCTGCCACCTAATTTGTACATCTATGTCTACCAGTTTGTTTCCACACCTAAGCGCAGTCTTCTGCCACATTCCTAATGGGTAGAATCACTACTCTAATAGGGTAAGATCCCTATTAGCTGCATTTGTGAATGCAACCCTATGATATACCACACAGTAGGAGTGGATTTGTTGTTGTGTTTCCACATGTGTTCAGTTGCCTGTTAATTTGGTTTAATTGTGCATTCTTCACTGCTGGGCGATAATGCACCCTCAGCATATTTTGTAGCTCAAGTTAAGACATATTAAATGTATTAAGGGTGTGTCAACCCGCCCAGTCTGGTGACACACTTGATTAGCTGTCTCTTTTTCTCTCAACCAGTTCGAATTTCCGATGTTCTGTACCACAGCAGGTACAGTTGACAACAAATTTTGCTTGGGCACATTTATTAAAACATGCCTTCATTCCCAATCAGGTGTAGGGTAGGCGTCATTTATTTGGTCCTGACAAATTGCTTAAGATCCAGTTGGGCCACAAGGCTTGAAACATGTTGGCCCAACTTCACATATTTTAAGCAGCTTTTGATTCCTATTTGTTTTAACAATTGTCAAGGGGACCACCCTATTAACTGTCTCTGGAGCCCCTTAAATATTTTTTAAACCACTTACTGCACCCCCTACACTCACGATATCCTCTCTTGCATTCATCACTACGACTACCAAATCAGAAGATCTCTGATAAAGAAACTCCTTGAGGGGCATGTTTGTCACTGCAGCGCCAGTCCAGTGAGGAGCAGCCCAATGAAACCCATCTGGGTGTGTGAGGGCAATCACTTCTGATTAGTCGGATTCCCTGATCCAGATGATCATCTCCTCTCCTGGTCCCAACCGACAGCTTCTCTTTTCTAATTCTCCCTTTCTCTGGAGGAACAGCAATCTTCTGTGTTTAAACAATTACCAGTAGGTCAGCTTCATGTCCTACTGAAGCCATATAATTTCCCAAGCAGGTATCTGGATAAATAATGTGTCTGACACCATATCCTTCATTGCATCAAAAATGTTGTATTTGATTTTGTGCATTTGCCAAATGTTCATCACCATACACTTTAGGTGGAGTATTTGTGGAAGGATGAGTTTATTTCTGGGTTGCCTTTGATGTCATATATTGACCCGATTGTTAATGTGTAATTATTTTGGATGGAATGTGTTCCTCGTGTGAATCAGGTGAATAGGTAGGTAGAGTGGATGAACTGATGGTTTTTGTGTTGTGACTTTCCTTCTACTCAATGTCCTGTTCAGGCAGGTTTCCCGGAGATTTAATGGGGGATTTGTGGGAGGGTGAGGATGATGCAGGAAGTGTTTGTGAAATTGGTGTTGGTGGAAGATTATGTTTTAATATTGTTTTTAATCCTTGTTGAATGCTGCTATGACATAGCACAGGAGACACAAATACGTTAGTGGTGATTGTTTTGTGTGTGCATTTACTGGTAATGGATGGAGTCTGAGTAAGAGGTGGTGGGTGATTGGAAGAGACTAGTACAAAAGGTTCTAGTTTTGGATTCAGGATCTTTAGGGTGTTGAATGGGGAAAGAGATTGTGAGAGGGCAGATCTTTAGTCTGTTGTGACAGTCTAAATTTTGAAAGTGTCAGATAAGGAAGGATGTTTTCAGTGACCAGTTATTGGTGGACAGTGTGAGAAAAGGCCTCTTTTGTCATGGTTAGCCCGCACATTTTGCTTGGTATTTGATGTAGTCCCAAAGTTATTAGTTCCCAGGTCCCCTGCTAACCTGGTTCCCTGGGCCAGATCTCTTTCCCAGAACTGTTGTGATGCATTTGCACAGTTGGGAACACCTTTAGCTGCCACTATAAGTCCTTATGAAATCATACTTAGGTACCTAGGGCATGGGGTACTAAGGGTAGGCCCCTGAGGGCAGCAGCACAGATTTTGACACCCTCCCCAGCCAAGCCATGCATACAGAACCACCCAGCACTGCCATTGCAGGCTGGGTGTTCTAATGCAATCCTGAGAGAAACTCGACATGGCACACAGCCAGGCCCTGTCCACTACACACTGCATGCACTACAGATAAGTCACCACTCTGGCAGGCCTTCCAGACCTAAGGCAGGGTGCACTATTTTGTATGTGTGGGAACAGATGCATGAACAATATGTCCATACTGTGTCCTTGCCAAACCTGGGACATAGTAAGTGAACAGAGCAGCCATTCTAATACACGTGCTGGACACTGGTCAGTACGAGTTTTACAGCTACATGGTAGCTGCTCTGAACCCTGGGTTGTTTGGTGTGGTACTGTAATCTGGCAGTCAAAACAACAAAGGGTTTGTGCTGCAGAGAGTTGGCCCTACTTATCCCAAGGACAAATTAGACAGGAAATTGTGTTGTCCTTGACCTCTAAACAATATGTTCTGGGCGCTGGGCTATAGGAATTCCACACCCCTGATCTGGGACCACAGTATCACAGTCCAGGCTGGAGGGGCCACCTCCAGTGAGGCACCACGAGGCGTGAGTCCCAGGTGTGCGGAGGGAGCACAGCGTTGGCCCCCCCCTTCCGGAATCTTCCTCGTAGCAGCCACATTGTTTAGCCTGAGGACCCCCCCTCCCAACAGCTGTGACTCCTCAGGGGTCGAAGTGGGGAGCCACCCCTGGCTGACACACAAGGCGTCAGCTGCCTGCAAGGCTCAGCGTCCACCCTGAGCTCAGGGGGCAGGAGGACCTCCACGCACGGGCCTCACAGTGCGGACCCCGGAAGCCAAGCGCAGTGCGCACCACAGTGCAGGCATCATCCACCTTCGGCCCCACTCACCTGATTCTCCTCGTTGGGAGGCAACGTAGCCTAGTCTGAGCCTAGGAGGCCGCATGGGAAGTCAAGCAGCAGTCTTAACCAGGGACCACACCGCAGCCTCTGGCAATTGACCCAGGCTCCTCTTCACCTCTTTGGGCCCCCCGCCAGGGCCTCCGCAGCGCTCGCGCTCTGCACACAGACAGCTCAGCCAGGACCGGAAAAGTCACCCCAGCAGGACGCGCTCCCGCTTGTCCCTGGGTGCCCCAGGCCCGAGCGGACAAGGCCTCACTTTAGGTGTCTCACGCCAGACCCCTCTGCAGCGCTGTGCCGACCGGCTCCACCGGGGCCCGGACACTCCCCTACTGCATCATCTTTGATCAGGGAAAAATCTAGTCGGCCGGCAGTACGCTTTCAGCTGCTGCGGTGGAGACGGAGAGGCAAAATCTGCATCTCACCCATCCACCATTTGGCTATGCCCCCATTCTTGTATTTTAAAGGGGGCCACGTGGCTCCCCCTCCCTGAGCATATTTACTATGGCCTCCAAGGCCATATATATTTTAAAGGACAGGGAGGCCACCTGACCCCCACTTCCTGAGTCTCTTCAGGTCCTGGGGACCCCCAGGGCTATTTTTGTTTTTAATGAAAGTGGAGAGTGGCTGCGTGACCCCGCTCTCCCCGAGCCTTATTAAGCCCTTGTAACCCAATCCCAGGGCCTTTTTTTTTGTTAAAGAGGAAGGCGTGCCATGTGTCCCTCTCCCTGAGCCTTATTAGGGTCTGGGGACCCTCATCCCCCAGGGCTGTGTTTTTTTGTTCTTTTTTTAAGAGGGGGGGCCAAACCACCCCCGTCCGTCCCTCTAAAAGACTCTGGGGACCACATCCCCAGGACCATTACTTAAGTTTAAGGGGAGGTAGGTCGCAGAATCCCAACACCACCCCCTCCCTGAGCGTTAAAAAGGCCCTGAGGACCCCATTCCCCTGGGCCATGTTTTTTTAAAGGGGATGGGTGCACAGCCTGTCTCCAAGCTTTTTCTGGCCCTTGGGACCCCATCCTCCAAGGCCCACATTATTATTGGACGGTGCCCTGGTGCCCACCCAGGACATCCACCTACCCTTGTTATGGTCTGCAGGGGAAGCCCCAAGCCGGCACTGCTCGTCTGCGGGGAGTAGCTACTCCCTCCGGGTGGGAGCAGACTCTTTATCTGTTTTCCTGTCCCCATCAGAGCAAGTAGGGAAATAAATCAAAAGTCTTCTCCATGCCCCCAGGAGAATTTTGAATACTTCCTTCCACTGGGAACAGATTGTAGAATTTATTGACACAAGTTTCTCGACAACACCCAGTTTGGCTTTCGCAGAGGGCACAGCACGGACACAGCTCTTATTAAGGCCACTGAGTAGATCAGACAGGCCTCTTGATGAGAAAGGGCGGGCTGCTCTTAGCCTTGCTTGACCTGTCAGCAGTATTCAATATGGTCAATCATGAGCTGCTGCTGGCCCACCTGGATGACATAGGGGTTACCGGGGCAGCCAGGGTCCTACTGAAATCCTTCCTTTCTGATCACCCTCAGGAGGTTCGCCATGGCGAGCTTGTTTCACCATCATTTTCCATTCTTTGTGGTTTCCCTCAGGGCTCCTCCCTTAGTCCCACTTTTTTTATGTATATGTCTCTTAGTTGGCCATCCTTATTAGATCATTCGACTTTCCGATTACATCTTAAGCAAACAACACACAAATTTGTCGTATTCTTTTCCAGTGGTAAAAGTAAAGTTGGGACTAGCTTCTGCGATTGCATGTGGGCAATCAATTCATGGATGTCTAATACTGAACTCCAGCAAAACCGAAGTTCTACTTCTTGGCACTCATCCCATATTCTAGACAGTTTCTTGCTGGCCACAGGAACTTGGCCCGCTCCTGGTACAGGTCAACAAAACCTGCAACTTGGGAGTTCTTATGGATATTAGATTATCCCATGCTAACCATTTTAAAGCTGTAACTTCTTCAGCTTTTTTCTTCCTTAGATCCTTGAAAAAGATTATTTCATTCATCCCAGAAAACCTACAGAAACTGGTAGTCACTTCTGTGGTAATGTCTAAATTAGATTACTGCAATGGCCTGCTTATGTATGCTCAACAAGCCATACTAAATAGATTACAACTTCTGCAGAATGCTGCAGCACGCCTTCTCCTGAAGACACCTGAGTTCCAATCGGTCATGACACAGATCAGTAAACTGCACTGGCTCCCTGTTCAGCAGAGGGTGGTATTTAAACCTCTTTGCATTACCTGTAAAGCACTTAAAAACCAAGGCCCAACCTTCTTCAGGGAAAATGTAAAATATAACAGACCAAGAAGCTTCCCTAAGATCAGCTTCCAGCAGGCTGGCAGCGGACCCTAGTTGCAGGCGCCTATCCTGGGGTGGTAGATGTTTTCTTCAGGGTGCCACCAAGGCTTATAACGTACTACCAATCACAGTTAAATCAGCTCCAACCCATTTAAGTTTCAGGAAAGCTTTGAAAACCTGGTTATTCACTACTGATTTAGATCCATCCTCTCCTTAGAGAATGTCTGCTATTCTTGGCACTGGGACCTTACCAGTTAGCTCTCAGCTCAGCTCCTAGACACCCTCGGGTATTGGTTGCACTTTATAAATATCCTTAACATAACATTTTGTGTTTGCTCCCGTGTGGAGGAAGATTAAAAAATGCTCCCGAGCCGGTGCGGCCACTGAAACTAATATGTCGTGGGGTGGGCCCCCGGGACATAGCTAATGAGCCAGCCCTGGGGATGGGGTGTCCAGGGCCATAAAAGGATCAGGAAGGGGGGGGCACCCGTCCCACCCCCTTTTTTTATTCTATTTTTGCCCCGGGGTGGGCTCCTCAGGGCCTTTGATGGCTCAGGAGGTGGTCCACGCTCACCCTCCCCTTTTGATAATATTCCGGCCCTGGGAAGGGCTCCCCACGTCCTATAGTAGCTTAAAAAGGGGGAGGGGCGAACAGCCCTCCCTCCCCTTATTGAAAACACCCTGGCATTGGGATCCCCATGACCCAAATTGGAACAGCCGCAATATTTTTTCTGATCCTGCAGGAGTCCAATAGGATTTTTTTTTTTTTTTTTACAAATTCAGGACAGGGGGTGAGGTTCTGAAGTCCTTTAATGGCTGCCAGCACATTTTTCTGATGTTGCTGGCAGCTAATTAGAGTTGTTGCTCCCATGGGAGCTCACATGTGGGCAGGATGCCCCATGGAAAATAAAGCTCCCTGGGCCCATCAGAATGCTCTACTTTTGAGTTGGAGCTCCCCTGAGAGTCTTTCAAGAATCTTGTGGACCCCTGCTGAAGTGATTTACACCAAATTACAAAAAGCGAAATCTGCATCTCAAGATCTACTTCCTGACAAATTTGGTGTAATTCCCTTCAGAAGTTTTTGCTTTAGCCCTTTCTAAAGAAGTCAATGAAAAATGTATGAGGATTTTGCATTTTGGAACCCCCCCCCTTTTTTCTTGGTCCCCGCTTTACAGATCACCCTGAAACTTTCCATGCATAAAATAGTCAAAACATAGCACATTTTTTAATGTTTCAAAGAGATTTGCCAGACACTTTGTTCTGATCTCCCTGCCCCAAAAGGTGCTAGCCCTCCATTGGGGCTACGGTTGAAACTGCCGATTTAGTCGGCGGGGTGGACTGGCCTATGCTGAAGCATGCCACTACTAAGTGGGTGAGGCCTTTCCATCCCTAAAGGGGATATACCTTTGTGTAGGACAAAGTACATGGTGTTAAGCAAGATTTGGTCAGATATCAAAAGTGGCATTCCGCCCTACATTTTGTGTGTTTGCGTAATGGATTAGGAGTGAGTGGGGTGTGTAAGTGTTGTTCTCCTATCCCTCTGAAGATATATTTTCCTAACTATAATGTCCCTGTAATCTTTGTTTTTTCAGTGAATTTCTAAGGTTTTTTTAATTGTTTTTCCTAATTATAAAGTTCCTGTAACATTTTTTCAGTGAATTTCTATGTTTTAAAAAAAAACTCCTAACTGTAACCTGTAACTTTGAGAGTGGGTGTGTGAGTGCCTGTATAGGTGGGTGAGTGGGTGTATGAGTGGTGGTATGGGTCTGTGAGTGGGTGTGTGAGTGGCGCTTTTCAGTTTGTGAGTGGGTTTGTGAGAGGTCGTGTGGGTCTGTGAGTGCCTGTGTGTGTCTGAGTATGTGTGTGAGAGAGTGGTGCTATGGATCTGTGAGTGGGTGTGTGAGTGCCTTTATGGGTCTGTGCATTTGTGTATGCGTGCCTGTTTGGGTCTGTGAGTGAATGTGTGAGTGCCTCAGCAGGTCTGTATGTGGAGCTATGGGTTTTTGAGTAGGTGTGTGAGTGGGTCTGTGTGTGGGTGCCTGTGGGTGTCTTTGAGTAGGTGCTTGAATGATTAGTGGGTGTGTGAGTGCCAGTATGGGTCAGTGAGTGCCCATGTGGGTCTGTGAGTGGGTGTGTGAGCGCGTGTGTGGGTCTGTGTTTGGCTTTAGAAATGTGTGAGTCTGAATTGGGTCTGTTGAAAAGTATGTAGAGTGTGTACATGAGTGGCTTGTAGCTTTGCCTATGGATGCCATTAGGCTTGGTGGTATGTGTGCCCTGTGTCTGTAGGTCTCGTGAGTGGGAGCCTGTATGTGTGGAGGGTTGTGTGTATCAGTGTCTGTGTATGCAGGGATGCGTCTGTGTGTGGACATATCTACGTGTCGTTTTCTTTCTGCTTATGTGTATGCATGAATGATCCATGTCAATGCATTATTCATATTAAAAAGACCGGTTTAGGAGGAAGACTCTTGAATATTAAAGGAAAAAAAAAAAATTTACTCTTCTGCCGCTTAAAAAGTCCTCACTATAATTCAAGTCAATGGGGTGGTTAATTACTCTTGATTTTTACTCCCTCAGTCTCTCCTTAGGTTTTCATGAATGTTAGCATGTATGAATGTATTCATGTTGTTAGTTTCTGTATGCATGCACTGTATGAAAGCCAGTGCTGTTGGCTTAATTAGTGCCAGCTTTATATTGCATTATGTTAACATTATTATTAACAAGCATTTGCAATGCAACGGGTCTTGCGTTTGCTCGTGTTAGAGCTGATAGCGTTGCAAACTCCTAACCCGACTTTTCACCTATCGGCAAAAGTGCATTTATGTACGTAACCCGAAAAAGTGCAATTAACTGTGTAAAGCGCTCTACTTCGGCCAAGTGAAATCGCGTTAGGAAAATAGAGAAAAAGTAGTCCACCGGCTGGACAGAAAAACAGCGAGCCTCGCATGTTTTCTGTACTTGGTCGATGCGCTCGAGGAGGGCTAGCCACTGGAAAAGCCATGACGTATGCATGCCTTCGACTAACGAAAGCAAGTAGATTTTAATAGGCAAGCCCACGAACCAATAAAAAACACTGATGTGACGTCGACAGGGCTCCGAGCCCTTTTCTAAAACCTTAAGCGTCTCGCGAGCTCGACCCTAAAAATAGAATAAGTAAGTACCTGGAGTGGAAAAGTAAGTAAGCAAGGTTGGATGTTTTTTCATTTTTAGGGTTGAGTCTGCGAGTACACGTGCTTGCGCATGCGTCTCGCATTTGAGACTCTGTTGTGTTCAGTAAAAGGCTTGAAGCCCGCCTGTTGCTCACCATTTGTTGGTTTACGTGGCACTCTTTTTTAGCCCTTTGTAATTCGTCAAGGCACGTCCGGCATCATTTCCGTTCCTCTGTGTGGAGCAGAGATCAAGCACTAATTGATTTCAACTTAATTAGTGCCCGTCCGCTGCTCCCGATGTGATTGAGGTACTATTTTTTTCTAACTTCCAGTGCCTTGCAAACAGAAGGGTTGTCACTGACAAAAAACATGCCCAGCAGGACAAACAGAATTGCAAGGTTGTATTTTTTAAAGCTAACTTTATTTTATTTTGTTAAGTTGTCTTTTCTCAGTTTCCACTCAAGTTCTTTTTTGTTTTTTCTCGTGGGCTCTGTTTTCAAAAGATGACAGTTAACTTGTTCGAAATCTGCGAGACCTATTGCATTGCAAATGCTTGTTTAACTTTATCTTGAGTAAGGGGTGTTATTGTTTCAAACTCTCCTCCTGCGTTAATCACTGTTCTTTAAATGGCGACCTGGAGATCTCATTGGCATTTTGCCTTCGAGGTTCTTTAATTTTAAACAAAAAGTGCCAAAAACCTAAAAAAGAAGAAAAAATTGCAATGTCCCGTACGAGGATCAAACCCACAACCTTGGCGGTATTAGCACCACACACCAGACAAAACGCATTAAACCAATATGAATATAATCTAAAATGACACTGATAGTGTATGGTTTGTTTTGTTGTAAAAGCTTATAAATGACTTGCAGTAGCAAGGACTTGCACCCCACCACACGAAACAGTCAGCTGGAACGAAAATAAGCCTTTGTAAAGTTAACAAGGTGGTCGGACTATAGCATCCATCGCTCACACTTGCCTGTTCAGTGCTATGTCAGTAGCATTTCTTTGGTGTGTGTTTTGTATAAATTGTCTCGGACAGAGTAATGTGTGTGTACATGGAGATTTAGCAGCAGTGGATCAGATCACTGGTTATTCACATACAGAGAAGTGTAATAGGTTAGTTAGGAGGATGCATTTGGTTGGCTGTAGGCACTATTGTGGATTGTAACATGATTTTCACCACGAGGTCTGCACGTATTTCAAATTTAAGACCGCAGTAGGATAGGGAATCTGGGAATGTTAAACAAAAAAAAAAAACACACACGGGCAAGTGAGGTCTGAAAATCTATATCTATTCTTCTTGGTGCAAGAGGACAGAGGCAAAGATGGAACCCCGAGCTGTTATAGTCGTGAAGTGGCCCCTTCTAATGCGCAACTCCTATATAGTCAGGACTAATTGAGCAATGCCACTTTGCACTCTGGGACTTACAGTTTCATAAGCACCCTTAGCAGAACGGTTTTAAAACAACTAGTATTCAAAATGCTGCTGACTAAAAGGCCAGACTTGCCTAAAAATGTCATGGAATGCTCAGGTGCACGTGTCAGCTGCAGTGGGGGGAAGAAGGGATGACAAGAATAGAGCAATGCATTTGAGCACATGAAATCATCTCCCACAAATAGCAATTGATAAATAATATTCCCATTTACAACGCAGCTCTTCAAAAACTGTAAATCAGAATATCTATTTAGTAGAATCGTTGAAATAACTGTCCAGGCACTTTAAAATTCAAACGTTCCTTATGCATTGAAGCACAATCTACACAGTTCTAACAAAGTTCAATTATTTATAATTAAATATGCCCCTGGGACCTGCCCTACCTGGGGACTGAGTTATAAGGAAGGATGGGAGCCTGCACTTTTTACAAAAAATGTCAGTGATAATATTCACTGGAAAAAAATAATTTAAAAAAATGTCTTTTTGCCATTTCAGGGTCCTAATGGAACCCCAGGAACAAAGCTAAGTTGTTAAGGTATTCCTACCCTGCCTCCTTTTCTTTTTTTCACATTTAGTTTTTTGGGACTCGGTTGAAGCTGAGTCCCAAGATGCCAGCCAGCACTTCCTGGTTGAAGTGTTGGCAGTCAATCAGAGCCCTGCTGATCCCTGCAGAAGCTCGTTATTATTCGCAAAGGCTTTGCGACCACAGATATACAAATTGTGATTTCCTTTAATATCTCACAAATTACTGAATGGATTTACACCAAATAATAAAAAGCACAATCTGCGGAACAAAATGTAGCTTTCTGCCAAATTTGATATAATCCCGTCTAGTGGTTCGGGCTGTAGTCAAGTTCAAAACTACTATGGGAAACACACTTTTTTTGGACCCCCTCTTCCCCCACTTTTTTTTACTCTCGCTTGACAGATCACCCCTAAACTTTCCTCGCACAACAAGAATCACTGGCACGCTTATTTTGGAACATTTCATGAAGATTCATCAAACGATGCCAAAGATATAAGAAAGTCAAGTGGAAGAAAATTAGGCAATTCAAATGGAAGAAAGTTAAGTCCTTCTGGACAACTCATAATGCCAAACTAAGGATGTTGTTGAGATGGTTAACACTGCCATTGGAGCTGCTGCTCTCTAAAGCAATTGAGGGAATTATGCCTCTTAAGGGTCTTGCTGGAGGATATCACCTCTTGTTTGGTATTCCTACCTTTAGCAGCACCCTCGGTGCAGCACTTTGGTCTGTACAAAAATACTGCTGTTCAACCCTTTCTTAAAATATTTGGGCACTTTTTAACTTTCCCCCAAAATATTCTAGGAGTGGAGTTAGAATAATATGTGAGTCTTCCTGGATTATTTTGGGGAAAGCTGGACTTTCCCTAATATTCTACAACTGGAGTAAGAATAGTAAATTCGACCTCTCAGTGTCTGCCATGCCAGCTACTACAATGAGGATGTGGAGAACATTGATAGTGACCACACAGACCTGAACACACAGACATTTAAAGAAGATATCAATAAGCATCAGGTTCAGTGTTTTCCAGTGCACAATTCCTTACCCCAACTACCATCAAAAGGACTACAGAGATTTGACCTGAAACACCACCAACTCCTACAGATGTAGTGCAATATAGGCAGAGTTCTCACACATTGCATGATCATGGTAAGATGTCCAGGGGAAGTGATATGAACCGGTGTCACACCTGGAAAGGGTTATGAAAGGTCCAATGTGTTCAACCCCACAATATATATACAATACACATACTCAATGGCACTATAGTTTTGAAAATATTTAACTGATGTGGTATCACTGTTCAATGGAAGGGTTCTAGTGGGGCACACCGACACAAGAAGTTTGAATGGCTATTTAATGGAGGACACAGTTGATTTCACAGTTTGAATTAATTAACTCAAATGGGTTGCAAGGAATACCCCTGAGCAGGATTGATTATGATAGGTGTTTGCTTTGTACTGTTATTTTACCTCCATACCACAGTTTAACCTTCATTAATCCCTAAAAGGATTATGCTTTATCTTGGATTACGCTATCAATATGAAGCGTTTCATGATATAATACTGAGTCTGTATTATTGTATCACATTGGTTGATAAGTCTTGGAGCTTGTAATCCTTTTTATGGAATAAGGTGTTTCATATAATTTTTGTTCTGTTAAAAGCAGTAACCTTTTTTAATGGGGATAACAAATTGGTAAAGTGATGGCAGACACAGTGAAGGGATGTCACAATTGGGACTCTATTTCAAGACTAACACTGAATTATGGAAACTATTTACAGTTGCTGCCTACACTTCCCCTGCCCTGAGTACCACCATGGCTTCTTTTAAATGAGCTGACCATCTCTTATATTTCCTGTTAATATGTCTCTCACTGGTACCTCTCCAAGCGTTCTTGTTGATATTTTCTCCATGGTCAGTACCAACATAGATCATCCATATGATTGGTATTGTCAAATTTTTGTATGGCTGTGCCCTCCCTCATATTACATCTGTCGGCTATATTACCCTATATTTGCCCTCCGGAGAGTGCCTCCCTCGTCTCTTCTCTAGAGGCTGTACCTTCTGTGTGTCCAGTGCTGTTGCTTTCCCATCAGTGTTCTAATTTATCACCTTCTTGTTCTTCTTATTCTGTGTCGTTTTGCCAGGATAGAAAATCTTCAGCCGTTCCCAGATGCTGTGAGACGAGTTATCTATTGTGGTCCACAGCTTCCTGAAGAGGTGACGCGAAGCATAGCCAATGTCAATGAGGGCACACTCATACTCCTCCATGTCGGTACATTCGGCCCGGGCATGATCACACTGGCCAAGGGTACGATTGCAATGACATTCTTTGTAGTCACACACTACCCGCTGGTATCGTTTTCGATTGAAGTCCGTGTCACTAAGGGTGATACCTGGCACTTGGTACTTTACATCGCGCATCCTAGACATGGAGCCAGCTGGGCAGTTGCAACGCCACCCGCTCCAGCTAAGCCAGGAGATCCGAGAGTCATCCAGTGTGATTTTGGTACCTGAGCCACCACTGGCAGTTGTATTTCCTACAGTTACAGCCTCTTCATAAACGCCTGCAATAAGAGATAAGTTGCAAGCACCAAGGAAAAACAAGAGGAAAATAATGAAGGAATGGCAGTGGCACCTCATAGGGCAGTGATCATGGTCTCCACAGCCAGAGGTCCAGGCCAAAAGAAGACCCACAAACCAGCAGCAGTAGAGGAAGTTGAAGCTGAGCCTCATGCAGGAGGAAAGCCACTTGTTTAGGTACTGAGGAGGCTAAATATACCAGCATGAGAGGATGTATTCATATATGTTAGAGTAAGCTATAAAGGGGGTGGGCGGCAGCTTCACCAACTATCAGAGGTACTGGCAGGTGAGGATTTATGTAGAAAGAAGAAGTATTCCTGGTAGATACAGGTCAGGCAAGGGTCCACAGAAGTAGGGTGAAGTCTCTGCTCTCAAATTACCAGGGTCAGGTAGCAGAAGGAAAAGCCTTCTAAGTATAGGTATTCGTCAGGCGACAACCCACAAGGGGGTGAGGAGCAGTAAGGTCCCTAGTTTGATGGAGGGAAAGGACCCTGACAAGACCACAGACCCTCAGGAGAGCCGGGCTCTAAGACAAATTGTAGGCCTACAATTTGTAAGCAGTGTTGGGGAGGTGGCAGACTCTCACAAAATTCAGAAAGAGAGACCTAAGTGGAGAATATGCCCAGGTGTGAAGCCTCTGGTCACATGAGATGTCAGGGCATTATTTCTGAAAAGCAGCAATCAGGTGATGACGCGAGCCAAGAGTTTGGGGGTCTGGGTGAGAAGCCTTTCACATCACGATAAGCCACGCATTGACAACGCCGCCTCTGGATGAAAACTGTGTTCCAAATGAGCGGCCAATTGCAGAAATTTACATTACCACCACTCGCCAACAACACTGATTTTTACTGGGTTTTCTGAGTCCCATAATCATGCCTTAATATCGGAGTCTGCGGTCGGAAAACACGGTGCGTGTTACACACTTCTCCAGTCTTCATGTTACCCTACAGCTGTCCTCTAGTGGTGGTGGGTAAGCGTGACCTCATATCCTGAGCCCCCTGTACAGCTTCCCATTCCGTTATAATTTCTTCCACTGACGTCTTTTATCCGGTAATTGTGGCGACATGTTTATAAAGACTCAAGGTGACACGGCCAATGACACCCGTGGACACATATTCTTCGGGTGGCAGGGAATTGTCATTGACTAGGATTGGGGAAAGGCGATGTTGTCAATGGATTGGTTGGTGTCCCTCTTACAAATTAGTTAATTGGCTGGGTGGCCGCGGCTCCTTGTGCGGGTATTCCGATTGGCTTTTGGAAACTATCGTCAGTTGGTCATTACCGTGGAATGCACGTGCCACTGTGTCTCCAAACTACGTCAGCTCAGGTGCGGGTGACGTGCGCTGCCGCCCTGGCTCCTGCCATGCTTTTAGCAGCCTTTTATTCACATATTTTAGATGTTGTGCACACGCTACTTCTGAAGACTAATCACTGAAAATCACAGTTTTTCAGGTAAAACCGTCTGTTATTTTACCTTCGTTCCTCTTAGAGTTTCTCTATTCACATTTAGGTTAAAAATGCATCGGGTAATTAAATTTCGACCTCTTTTTCTTCAAATATCTCTTTGAGACTTCCCCAAATGATATTACTTTATAGACACATGTCCATAAATGACCCGATTCAGACGGGAGACTACCGATTTCGAACATTAAATGGCGTTATTTTAGCTGCCTTCCGCCTAAAATTGCCTCTGCTTCTATGTAGGTCAATGTGAAAAATTAATTCCCTCTATTTATTTTCAAAGTTTCCTTCCTTGCGTTTTGAAAATGTTGACATGTAGACAAGTCAATTTGCTCTGTCTAGCCCCTAATGCGTCAATGTAACTTTCAGAGCTCTTGCTACCTCCTCACCCGATGTTACATGGGTAGTATATTGGGAATTTATTTATCTGTATTGTAGATGCAGTGCATATTTATGGTGCCACGTACTTCATGCTAGGCTTCCAGGCCCACTATTGGACTAGTATTTTATGCAATTTAATGTTAACTGATCTAATCAGATCACTATTGAAGTCTTAATTTTATTTCGATCATTTAGACTCTTGCATATAAAAAATGAAAAACTAAATTTGGAACTATTTAGAATTGGAGAACAGTGAGAAGGGAAGAGTTGGCATGTGGGGAGCACAGTTAGGAGGGAGAGGAAGCTGTCCTAGGCAACCATAGCTGTCAAGGTTTCTGCATGCTCATGTGTGACATTTTCATGTTTTTATTGTACTTGTGTGACATTACAACGTGTTATGTGTGACATTTAGAGTGACACTTTATCACTAGTAGAACAAAGCTGGTATGTCTAAGCAATGATATAAATATCTGTAACTGCCCCTTTTCAGGGACGTAACAGATGCCCCTGCGGTGCGAGGGTGGGCAGGCTTACCTGTACTGGAGGGGGGCACCCCCCAAGTCCCTACGGATGTGAGTTTGGGGGGCTCTTCAGCCTGTCTTGATGAAGGGGGAGGGGCTGTTTTCAAGTTTTAGTACTCCACTGCTCCTTTTGTGCAATGTAATGGTCTAGAAATGGCTTCAAACCACAGTATCCTTTCTGAATGCTTATGCAAAATTATAGACCTACTTCCTTTTTCTAATGATACTCCTGGAAATATTTTTGTTCCATAATTAACCATAACCATAAACACGTTATACTCCTAATAAGTAGGAATGTGATCACATCCTGTGAAATAGCCCCAAACTAGTAGGTGATAAATCACATAGCCTTTAAAACAGCCAACCATCAACTAAAGTTAATGCCGTATTGTCCCCATAATCCCAGAATGTAAAGTGGTCTTGGGTAAAACTCCAGGACTTGCAAAATGTGTTGCTAACATAACAGGTGACCTCCTAGCTGCTGTTTGTTGATTGATGGGACTACCATTTGTTTGCATCGAAAATAAAGACCGAATGTTATTGTTCATCTTTTTGAATTCATCACACAAAAGCACCTTCTAAGAAGGCAAAAGGAGATGTGGTTTAGTGATTAGCAAGCATGAGGCCTACATTGAAACCCAGCTTCTCCACTTCTCCAAAATGTGTTATCTTTGGCCAGTCATGTATTCTCCCTTATTCAGTGTGCCTTACAAGCAAGTTATTTTAGAGCATGTACTACATCATAAATTTAATTGTATATCATCAACGTGACAGTGCAAAACAGTCAGGAACATTGGTTTGCAAGTTTGATAGCGTATTGACGATTAAATTCATTTGTTTGCCATTAAAGCAGACGTGATAGTGTAAAGTCTCAAGATATAACATGGTTTCAGGGTGTATAACAGTAGCAATCAGTAGTAATTTACCACATATCCCAAAGATGCCTATGATAATCAGGGATGGTTACATCTATGGATTTAGGCACAGATTGGTATATTATTATTCTCTTCTGACTGGTATTAGAGTGGATTGCCTTTAATAAGGAAGAAAGCTAGCAGATCAGCCTTTTCGTGTATAAAACAACTGTCGCCACGGACTATTGGTATGTATGCCGCATTTACTCTGTTAAAAGCAAAACTGTGAGCTTAACTGTTGTTAGATATACAAGGTTTGCTAAGCTTTTAATTCATGTACATGTCACCCCATGCCACGAGTGAGATTAAAACTAAAACATGTATGTATCAAGGTGAATTGTTTTCTGGGTGGAACACATTGCCATCCTGCTTTTCCTAAGTGATATGACGAGTTCACATATGGGTGTAACAGCTATTGAGAGGAATAAACACCTGATTTGCTTGACTAATCCCTGACCGTACAGGCTTGCAGACATTTAGCCAATTTGCGTTACTATCACATGTGATGAGTGGTACTTGGCAGGTCTGGCAACAGTGTGCTCATTGGGCCCATGCAGTGGGAGAGTGTGAACAAACAGGTTTACGTGAGTGTGAGGAGTAAAGAACCCCATGCACTAGTGATTTCTGTTACAGCCTTTCTGATTTATGTGGCCTCGTGTTCGTCAAATGAAAGATGCTAGTGTTGACACTGTGCAACAGACATGGAGGCCGAATATGATCATTCAATAGGCCATTCCGTAGGGAAACTTTTGTTCAAAATCTTTGGTTCCTGTGGGGTGTTGCAAAGGGTGTAGGGGCTTTTCCCACATTTCAAACCTTTAGGGCTGTCTCATGCATTCCGACATTTTAGAACAGAAACGTGGGAGATTTAGAAAAATAGATTGGGGGAATGTATTTTTCCTATTGACTTCTACTGAAGCAGAGGGAAGTTTAGGCAGGAGGCAGTTAAAATAATGCTAGTTTTGGTGTACAAATTGGGAGTCTCCCGCCTGAATCGAGTTTGATGGCAGTGTGCATGGGTGTATAGTGACTTCCTATTAACTCATGTTCAGCAGAATGTGAAGTAAATAGTGTCAGTAATTGGCCACGGTAGCATTCTTCCTCATACCTTAAACCTGTATTTGAGCATGAAGCTGCATGCAGCAGCCTGATGTTGCAAAAAAAAAAAAAAAAAAAAAGACACACCAAAATCGTATGAAAAAAAATTAACCCCTTGCCTTCCTAACCAAATTGCTCACAGTCTATGCCATCTAAGAAATACTGACACTGAAATAGTTGCTGAACGAATGATTTTATGTATAACTATGTACAGCATCAGGTAAGGTTGCATATTGTTTTCGTATTTCTCTTAGATGCACTCACACATCTGCGCGGAGTAGCTTTTCGATTGGTTTTCTTTGGCTTCTGGTTTCGATAGCAAAGCAGAAGTAATCGGATGTTTAGAGAATTTCTTTCGGGAGGCAAATCGAGATATTAAACATCCAGCATTGACAAGTGACTGCACACAATGATGTCAGGCTCATATGATGACTCAGTTGGATGAGAGGTATCCAGTGACAGCTTCTGGGAACCCTGAAGAAGTCCTGTCTTAAGGACGAAACGCGTTGGCTGTTTCTACTATGAATGTGTCCTTTTTTTAAAGAAAAGAAGAATAAGGCTGTTTCTACTACGAAGGTGTCCTATTTTTAAAGAAAAGAAGAATAAAGAGAAGATATAAATGGACTTATATTTAAGAATTGGACGTCTTAATTTTGTTTAGTGTGGTGCACCATCAATATTTGAATTGAACTCACACATCTTGTTTGTTTTCCTTCAATAGTCCTCTGAACAGCCAAGGCACCACCTCAGGAGTTTCAACCGCTTACTGCCAAAACACACGCATCAGAACAGTTTCAGCACTAATGCTCAGTACAGTATGCTAATATCGACAGTACTACACCTCCCCTTTACTCATTTATTGACCCACAGTAGTCAGTTCTCCAGGTTTGTGGACTCTCGCTGGCCTGATGTGGCAGCATGAGAAAACAGGTAATTCAGCAGCCGAAGCAGACACGGGTTAAATACAGGACTGGGACATGTACATAGTGTTTGAGAACTGGAAGCTTCATAAGGGGAGTCATAATGTGAAGAGTTCAGAGAAATCCTTAGCAGAAGTGTTTTCCTCTGGCAGAACTTCTGTGCCTTTGTCCTCTTTAGACGAAAGATACATGGGTCTCTTTTAAGCTTGCACAAGTGTATGTGGAGTTTCTTAACTGTCCTCCCACACAGTGAGTGTAGTCCCTTTTACGTCATCCCTCTCTGGATTCCCTCTGCCTGAGTAACTATAGGCCAATCTTTCAGTTAACAGGACCTTTGAATCTCCTGAAAAAAACATGTTAACAAACATCTTTCTGCCTTCCTTAAGCCCAACAAAATCCTCCACCCCGCAAAAAAGGGGTTCAGACCACAGCTTAACACTGAAACATCTGTGATGGCAATAGTCGAGGAATTAAGACAACAGTTGGACCAAGGGGTTCAGACCACAGCATAACACAGAAACATCTGTGCTGGCAATAGTCGAGGAAGTAAGACGACTGTTGGACCAAGGAGGTTCGGCAGCCATTATTCCTTTAGACCTCAGTGCAGCCTTCGACACGGTAGATCATACCACACTTATCCATAGAATATCAAAAGTGAGTATCAACGGCTGCACACTGAAATGGCTCTCCTCCTTTTTGGGGAATAGAACATTTAAGATGTTTGATCGTTCCTGTTACTCCGAAAGACTCCCTTTGAGTTGTGGTGTGCCTCAGGGGTCATCCCTGAGTCCCACCCCTTTTAATCTTTATATGTACGCCCTAGCTGAAATTGTGCATTCCTACAGGTTATCATTGGTTTCTTATGCCAGTGACACCGAGCTGGTGATCTCAAACTCCCCGACCCCAGACTGGCCCCCTTGCCTTCAGGAAGTAGCCGGGTGGATGGCCAGCTGTAAACTGAAGCTCAATGAAGACAAAGACTGAGGTTATACTGTTGGGTAACAATTACAGTAAGAAAGTCCTGTCACCTGTGCCGTACTGGCTGGATAGGCTCCAAAGCCCCAAATTTGTGATAAAAAGACTAGGGATGTGCCTGGATTCCAGCCTCATAATGGAGCACCAAGCCAAAAAGCTTGCTGCTGATTGCTTTAGTGTCCTGAGACGGCTGAAAAAGGTTCTTAATCTTCTTCCTGTGTTATCCAGAAAATTAATTTTCCAGGCTCTTATTATTTCACGCCTTGATTATGGTAATAACCTGTACCTCGGGTCGCCTCAATATGTGATCAAAAGCCTGCATGTCACTCAGAATGCTGCTGCACTGCTCCTTATAAATCTCGTGAGGTACCAATCTGCAAAAAAGGCCCTGAAAGATCCTCACTGGCTTGAAGTGGAGCAACAAGTGTAATTTGCGGCCTTATGCATTTTTCACTGACCACTTTTTTTTTTTAGAGTGGCCCTCTTTTGCTAAGATCGTCAGCTACCCCATTCATTCCTGGGAGGTCGCTAAGCTCCTCTTCAGCACACTTGCTACAGGTTCCTAAGATCAGTAGATCTCGCTGGGGAGGCTGTTTATGTCTCATCTGGCCCGCAGACTTCAGAACACTTTCCCACTTGAATTACGTCAGTTGACCAATTCATTTTCTTTCCGTAAGGCCCTGAAAGCCTGGCTTTACTGTAGCTAGTTTCTCTCTTGGTGGTGAGCTAGCTATTATGATGACTGTTCTAGCGCTGAGAAGCCTTTAAGTAGTTTTGCGTTTTACAGGTACCTCGGAATAGAATAGAATGTCATTTACTGGTTATGGCAGAGGATTAAATAGTGCGTCACTCTTGCAAGAATATTTTGATTTGACCTATATTAAGTCGGCTTGGTGTAAATGAAACAATTTGTCAATTTTCCTCCAGTCTGCATATTAATAAATGCTTCTGTTTATTTATTTTTTTCAGTGCTTTCACTTGATGTACCTCTTCACAAGTTCAAGGACTTGCTGCGTTCACCTGAGGTATATATGTTTGTATCTTTCTTCCAACCTGACGTTCTGTGGTCGGTTTTCCAGTGTTGCTATGTCAGGTATAGTAATAGTCTCTCAGTGCCTGACACCAAGGGGGGAGATTTACAAACATTTTGCGCTTGGTTAGCGTCACAAATGTTTTTACTAATTTATTTTACTCGGTTTGCGCTGGAAAGTACCCTAAAAGTAATTCAAAGCAGCACGAAGCACTGCTTTGCGTTAGCGCCACGTGGGCGTTACATGGGCGGTACATGGGCATTCCCATGCAGCCACCCATGCCTTTTCACATAAAACCCTATCTACAAACAATAGTAGACAGGGTCTGGTGCCAAAAGTTAATGCCTTTTAAAAGCAAGCGTTAAAGGGAGATTTTTTTTCATTTCTCCTTCCTTTTCTGACTTTGCTTGTATGCTGCAATGTGCAGCACACATACAACATGGGAAAAATTCTGGCAGAGTATCCACAGGTGCTGAAATGCACTGAAGTTATGGTGTCAAAGATTGAATTCTTATACCCAGTGGTGCCTGTGAAGTTGGGGAGACTTCTGAGACAGTCCTTTGAAATGCACAGAGGTCCTGCCCTTCCTGCCCTGGCTCCAGACCCACTATGGGTGGGGGGTATGCACCCCTTTGTGTGTGAACAGGACACAGCCTATTCAGGTGTAGGTGAGGTTGGGTCCAACTTCTTCCACCCTGCGAGTATAACAATCAAATCACGCCTAAGCTCTCATTGTGTGTGGCTGTCTAGGGGGAATACACAAAGCCCAACTGTCATCCACCCAAGACGTGATCAGAGACCGGCAGCAAGCGCCAAAGAAATGCCTGCTTTCTAAAAATGTCATTTTCAGAATTGCAATTTAAAATCCAACTGAACCATAAGTTAGGATTTTAAACTGTGTTTCCAGAGACTCCAAACTTGAAAGAAATATCTTGTCCCAATTGGAAATTACACTTAAAAAACGTACTAAGGCAACTCGAATGTTATACTATGGGAGAGATAGGCCTTGCACTAGTGAAAAACACATTTTCACTAGCAGGACATGTAAAACTTAACATTACATGTCCTGCTTTTTAAATTCATTGCACTCTGCTCTCTGGGCTGTCTAGGGCCACCTTAGGGGTGACATATATATATATATATCAGGATGACAGTTTATAACTGCACATACAGGCTCTGCAATGGCAGGCCTGAGGCATGTTTAAAGGGCTACTTAATCAGTGCTGCAGGCCACCAAGTTGCAGTTAACGTACAGGCCCTGGGCTCACGTAGTGCACTTTAGTAGGCACTTATAAGTAAATTAATTATTCTACTTGTGGATAAGCCAATATTACCATGTTTTAAGCGAAGAGAAAAAGCACCTTAGCACGGGTTAGCAGTGGTAAAGTGCATAGAGTCCCTAAGGCCAACAAAAACGAATTCAGCACAAATAGGAGGAGGAAGGCAAAACGTTTGGGGATGATCCTGCCAAAAGGGCCAGGTCCTACAGCCTCAGTCCAGGATAGTCAGAATGTGAATGGAAACTTAATTCCCAATACCTGATTATTTATCCAAATGATCAGATCAAAACCTTCCATTAATTGCCGCTTCCAAATCTGTCCACATTTTCTGAAGCTTGTGGTTGAAGATTCCCGATAATCATTTAACATGTTCAGTGGATTTTAATACAAAAGCTGTGGACACAATCACACTGCCATGCAGTAATGCAGTTGGCTAGGTAGAAGATTATACTGGAACCAACTTTTGAGAATAATGGGATGAACAAGACAGGGAATGCGATGCTGTGCTGTCTTTTTTTCTGATTAACGTACATATAAATTGCAGAAATGTCAAATGCCCCCAGCGAGGTGACAGTTCAACACCTTATTCTACATGAATTGATCATTTGCACAATTTTTAGGGTTGCTTTATTTTGGCATAGATATACCTTTTATGTCAATGAAAGAAGTAAAAGTTATGATGAGAATAATTGGTTTTGCAGTTAGGCACACTTGCAGTTGTCTATCTATCATAAAAAAATATCAAACCAGTCATTTTACAAGAAGTTTGAATATTAGTGGGATGTAAAACAGTGGCTGCTGCTGGTGGCAGGCATCAGTGGTAGGGCAAACAAATCAGTCATTTTGACCCACTAACAGGCACTGAGATATAGTGAATGCCTTTAGGGTCAACGATAAAGCTCTCAACCATGGCTCATTATAAACAATGTTTACAACAGACCATGACACAGAGCTCTGGAGTTGAGGCTGAAGGCTGTTCAAGTTTTTCACAGTCCCTGTCTATGGGTTATAATATTAACAAGCATTTACAATGCAACGGGTCTCGCATTTGCTCATGTTAGAGCTGATCGCGTTGTAAAATCCTAACTTGACTTTTCACCTATCGGGCAAAAGTGCATTTATGTAAGTAACCCAAAAAAGTGAAATTAACTATGTAAAGCCCTCGACTTCTGCCAAGCGAGATAGCACTCGTAAAAAATTAGAGAAAAAGAAGTCCACGAGCCCGATGGAAAACTGCGAGCCTCGCATGTTTTCTGTACTTGGTTGCTGCGCTCGAGGAGGGCTAGCCACCGGAAAAGGCATGACGTATGCGTGCCTTCGACTAATGAAAGCAAGCAGATTTTATTTAGCAAGCCCACGAACCAATAAAAAACACTGATGTGAAGTTGACAGGTCTTCGAGCCCTTTTCTATATACTAAAGCGTCTTGCTGCGATACGCATGCAACGCAGGCTCAACCCTAAAAATGAAACACGTACTTACCCACTAGCTCACCTCCTCCTTTCGTGTTCTTCACTATTGCGGGAAACTTGCTTATTGGGGGAAGGTGATCTCGCTTGACGTGTCTGGCTGCTCCTTAAACAGCTGATGATGAAGATGGTCCAGGCTGGAAACATTCGTACGGGGTGCAGAAGAGCCCCTTCCCTCTCGCTCTGCTTCACCACAGAAGTAGGACCACCAAAAGCTGAGAAGAACCAAAAGCCTCACCAGAATACCACATATTTAAGAAGGGATCAAAATGGGATCAATTTCGGGATTCATTCCGTTTTTTTTTTTTGTTTTTTTTTTTAATCGGAGAACACTCCTACAAACCAAACCACAAAAATGCTGCACCACCGGAGAGGCCCAGCCGCGGCCGTCATCCTGAGGCAGATGGAAAATATTATGTTCTCTCCCTCAAAAAGGCCAATTGCCAAATAAAGGAATCCATCACTGTCTGCTGCCCTGGCTGTGCCCCCGCCCCATGACAGTGACGGATGTTTTGTGTAGTGCCAACATACCAACCCATTTCCAGGCGCTTTGAGACTGCACTGCAGGGGATAGAAAAAAAAGTAACCACAAAATGTATAAAATATAGACGTATTGAGAGTGAACGAACGAAGCAACGTGGTTACCACCTTACACTGCTGATACTGGGACCATGCGAAGTTGGTTCCAATCATGGCTTAAAAACTAACTAAAAAGTGAAATTTTTTACATCTCTTCACTTTCCTGTGACGCTGCTCCAACTGTATAATATGTTATGTACTCTAGGGTATGACCCACGCTTACAACCATCTCTGCTCGTTATCACGTAGAGGAGACTTCTTGTTTCCATGGAATCCAAACTCAGGAGAGCAGTGCGGCCCCTTGGGCCCGGAGGCCTTTTATTTGATGAGGCTGCAGATGATGTGTCGATGTGCTATGCTCGCTACACCCAGGGGAGCTCCTCACTTGTTGCGAGCTGCTCCTTATACTCTGGTGGACGATTCTCACACTCCTAGCCTAACAGGGACGGTAACATCAGTTTGCTTGAACCTGTCCATGGGATAAGGACAGGGCCGTACAGGGAGCATGTGGTCTCAGGCCCAACAACCTTAACGACTCCAGGCACTCCTTTCATGCTCCTTATAATTTAAGTAGCGTGGGAGAAGTGGCAGGATTGGTTGAGCATGCTAGCTCAACGCCCTCTCAGGTACTGGAGGCCTGCGCCTACTCCACCCAGCTGCATAAGACAGCTTGGGTTGGAGAGGTTTAAAGTGCGCGTGTCTGGCTAGCTGTCACAAGACAGCTGGCCCAAGTGACATGCAGACTTTAAATTTAAGTGCCCAACACTCCTCCCTCCCTGCTGCAGCCACTCAGCACCAGTGGCCCTGCCCGACGCTCGGCAGTATTGAAAAATAAAACGGTAATAATTTAACTTTATTACCACTTTATGTTTTGACTGTACAGCAGTATTTTATTAAGTGGCGAGGAGAAATATATTTATCTCCATGTTGTTTTCTCTTTCTAAGTGTGCTGTGTTCTGCAGCACACTTTGGAAAGGGTATAAGTCTCTACGGATCGTTTTTTGTACAAAAAAACAATCCATCCTGTAACACAGACACTCTTGTTCCGTGGCACATGGGTGGTGCTTGCGTTGGTGCTAGGCTGCAGACTGATTGATATGGCGCATTCCTGCCCTCTCTTGTTCATGCAACCCAGCAAATTGTCTTCCTGCATTGGGTTACGTGAAAAAATGTTAAATCTAACCCTCTATTTGTGTACCTCACTTAGCTGAGCTCCGTTCATCCTGCTGTTCTTCTCCTTCTCGTCCTTTGCCCATTCTGTGCTGCCATGATTGGACAGGTAGCATGTACTTTGCTCATCGGGACAGAAATCAAGAGTGTGGTGTGAAGCTATGTCACAGTCTGTGGGGAGGTTTGAGCAAACCCAACAGGAAGGCTCATTCTACCCACGCCCCTAACCACCAGTCATGTAAGAGAGTACCAGAACTCTTAACATGAACATTTATTCAGCATTTGTGTGTACTTACTACATACTTTCACTGCAGAAGGTGTAAAATCAGTCAACCACAGTCGTGACTATGACACTTACATGGTTGGGTATGATTGGACAGGGAGTGATCAATTTAGGGAGAGAGCTGCATCTCCAGTAGAAAGTGGGGATGGCTGAAGGGTAGCATTGTCTGGATTGTACTCTTCTTTAACCGTATGCATGGAGGCACAAGGCACAGTGCTACTTGGGCTACTACTTTGCTCTTTCCTGGCAGTATAACCTCCTGTTACATGCCTATCTTACCGTTCAAAACAGGCTAGCTCCTCAGAGTCATGGTTCCTGTATAGTATAATTTGTAGAATGTCTGGAAGTACAGTGGTCTGGTGCAAGATGCATGTGTGGGGGTTGGTGGTTTTAGGCCTCACTGCTGCCCTCCTCTGGTAGTGTTCATTTGATGTTCCTCATCATCACCTCCCCCTGTGATATGTCCCTCCTTCCCTTAAACAGATGCCCTAGTTTGTAAACCTCTATAGCTCACCACTTTACTCAGGTGTCTGTTCTATGTGCTTTTCCCCATAATATTCTGGGCCAAAAGCATCTATATGTAGAGTTAACAAAAGTAAATGTGCATACTTAACCTCACAATGTTGAGGTTGTCAATAGTTAGACCCCAATATTTTGGTAGGTTGCAATATTATTTGAATTCAGTGTTCTGAGATTGTCTTATAGTTCGGGGTACTGTCACTCACGTTGGTTCTTGTGTGTTCTCAGTACCATAACAACATGCCACCCCTGCATTGCTTTACTGAAGACACAGTATTTTAATGTCATCAATGGGATTTGTGCACCCATGTGGCATTGGGTTTCCGCCTAAAGGATAGTAAACTTATGACAGTAATTGGGAAATTACGAGTCATTCCACATACTCGCATCTCCATGCACTTTTTCGGTGCAGCTTATCTACCATGTTGTTTTTGCCACATGGCACGTGTATATCTTAGTGTCACAAGCCTGATGTGATAAGGGAGGTAGCACTGTGAGCATGAGCAGTCACACCTGAAGCCCTTACCTCCGTGGTGTTTGCAAAGTACAATGGATGCTGCTATGTGGGCTAGAGCTAGATTTGCAGCATTTTTGCTAATTTCACTTTGGGTTGAGCTGAGACCGATTACCAGCGGCATCATGTAGAAAGTCATCATGAACGCCCCCCATCTATTTAACAGACAAGCTTACTATCCATGATGGCTCGTGACCCACCTATGCACCATCAGTGGAGAGACAAAATAGTGCAAGAAACAAACAAACAAACAGGGCAACCAGTCTCCAGCTATGCACCCAATCAGGCCCCACCAACTCTGCTCTAGTTGTCTAAAGAGAGACACTACATCGCAATGCAATGACAGCCATCTTCCACTCTCAGAATCCGGCTACCCTCCAGTCACTCCTTGACACAATACTGTATTCTGTGTACATGCGTGCAAAACTAAATATCTGTTGTAAAGCACCTGTGAAAGGTTGCACCATCGTTATTCATTTCCAGAGGAGCCTATGCTTCAACGAGCACGTTGGTGAGAGAAAGAGTCAGCTTTTGTATCCTTGATTCTCCGAATTCAAAACACTGCATAAAGCTTCGAGACAACTGCTTTGAAAGAAAATTAACTTTGTAACACCCGGAAATTAGTGTTTATCATTTTTTTACAAACCCATACGTACACTGTAAATACAATCAGAATGAATTCAACAAACGGAAATTAATGTTTTCTTCTGTCCTCAGTTCAACAATCTTGCCATTAAACATATGTAGAATTTAATTAGACTGATCATCGTCATAAGTGAGTGGTTTGTTGTGGTTGTACTAGAAAAGTCTGAGGGACAGACCAATGTTTATAGGTCGTAAAAGCATAAAACCCAAAATGTTAGCTGAATAAACCACAATTCCTCTGGCTACTGAAGAATCCCTGCTTTCCTTAAGAAAATGTGTAGTGTGCAAGTTTTAATAGTCTTTGGTAGGCCATAAAAATCACAAGTAACTGGTACTAGTTTCTGTATAAAAATGGCAGTGGAAACTGGAGTTCCAGTCAACTCGGCGTCTATTTGTGATTGCTGATCAAAATATCTTGAAATTCTCCTTATTGTTGTATAGTTCTCCTGTGTTTTTCAAATGCAATAGTTGTATTTTTTGTCCTCTTTGCGGCCACTGTTTAAGTTAATCAGGCGGCGTAAAGAACTCGTTTCCCCATAAAGTACTCCTCAGAACAGACTTTACTACCTCTGTTAAAATATTGTAGTTTCTTTGGTCAGATCAGCCATTGAGCTCCTGGTCCAACCTATGGGGAAAACACACAAATGTCAGCATTTTTCAATATATCATAATTCACAAGAAGCATATCCTATTAGCACCAACTGAAAAAACACTCACAAATTACATTATTTCTGTGAAATCAGTCCAGAGTTTACCCCTTGAAATTGCGGATACAGTTTCCGGCTGCTTGTTGGTAAGCAACAAAATGAAATCCATTTCTTTCCTTTGAATGTATAGAGAGACGCCATATTGATGAACTACAAACTACTTGCAACATGAGAGCAAGCAATATCTTACGTACGTTACTTTTAGTACTGTGTGTAGGTTTCCGTTATATAATTAGCAAATTTGACATTGTGATGAACCATAGCATTAAAATGATCAAAGATTAAAATTCACTGCTGTGCTGATGTTTATTTCTTCATAACTGTTGGATAATATGTGTAATCAGCATTTGTTGCTCCATGTTTAAAGAAGAGTGCAGGCATCTCCAAATCATATTTCTCTAATATATATGTTTTTTTAGGTTGGCAAGCCACAGACTTTATTGAGCTGTTCTCGAGTCAGACCAGAGCGCTCACAGTGTACGAGCTGAGCCACGAAAATAATTATGCCATTTGGCAGGTAAAATGTAACAATAGACTCTTTTCAATTCGAAAATCATTTACCACTTTTTGACATTTGTTAATTTATTATCACTGTAAATTAAAGTACATTGAGTTTCATGTATTAAAGTGTATACTTCCTAAGATAACTTCAGAAATATTTGAAAAAAATAGTCATGCTGACATAGCTACGAGTGAGCCAAGAAACAATTATATTTGGTGTGTACTCTATAAATGGTCATTTATATTGTTGAGCAATATTATAGTGTGCTAAGTCTGTTGTGAATACGTTTTTTGTGGTTGATGTTAAAAGGTAAACTAAGTAAGCTAAAGTAAGCAAGGTAGTCTTGGTTTATATAGAGTTAGAAAGTCCCTAACATATAACTGCATTAGACGCAAAATATGGAAGACTCAATTGTTAAATCACTGAATGTCTTCCAGGTGAAGAGCTCACCTGTGCATTTATCCTGGGTGCATCAGAAGTGGGTATGAAAACTGAGTAGCTAGACTGGACTTTTAACTACCATGGTACTTGTAAATGTAGATTGAGACAGTTACCACAATGGGAGTAACAGAACAAACAAGAGAGGAACTGCTCGCTGTTGTAAGGCGAGTTAAGTAAACGTGAAGTACAAGTTGGTTGGTATCAAAAGCTTTGTATCTTTGCATATACGGGAAAGTGGAAGAGACAAGAGATGGAGATAATGAAATTCCACTGTGTGATGGAATAAGCAGTGAATTGTTTGCCCATCCACGTCTCCCCCCAAAAAAGTATAAGTAATGTAAGCCAGCCTTTCAGTTCAGTTCCAGCACTTTAATGCAGTATCTCCTTGTGAGGGATACATACTGTAGAAATGCTTAAAGGGAATGTAAGAAACAGTGACTAGCAGGAGGAAACCAGAGGAAGATTGTCTAAGGTGTGGTAAGAATGGAACTAGTGTGTTGCATTATGCGGATTAACATGCAGACCTATATGCCCCTACCAGTTCTGGCAATACAGTGGACCCAAAGATATCATCAGTGTAGTGGAAGGATATTTTCCCCGTGCATGTGGTGACAGCGACTATGAAATACTATATAAAGACACCTTTGTCATTAAACTGTTCGATGGTGAAAGGTTTCAGCTGCTTGTTGAAGATTATATGGGAGGAAGCGATAGCCAAGATATGTTTTTTTTTTTTTAAACCAACAAGCTTATTGGAGTAGTATTTTGAGACAAAATGTAGGGGTATTTTTGACACATTTAAGTTATTGTCCCGCGTCCAGGATTTTAGAGAAACCTGTGATCAGTGATTTGCATTGTTAGGGCCTCTAATTGTAAATTCAAGGAGGATAGTGAAGTGTATGTAAATCACCAACTGATAATGAAAACTGGTAATCCGAAAATGCAGAAGACTATGGCTGGTGTGTGAACTCAGACTGAATGTTGTCATAACCTTTGCCCAAGGAATCAAAACAGGTAAAATATGTGTAGGTTGGGTGAGTAATAAAAAGGGGAAGAAGTGTGAATACTGCTGGGAAAAGTTCAAGAAACAAATGAGGAAATAAAACCCGGTCAAGAGAATTGAGGAAAATGTGAGAATTGAATGCCAGTATACCTCAGGTGAATTTAAAGGGAGTTTCTTTCAGATATGATAATGGCCACTTTGTAATCCTCGAAATGTGCCACATCCCTGGAATATAGCATTAGGTATAAGTAGGTATAATGGGTTGTATAGGGTAAGATTGAAGGTTGCATTGAATCCAAGTAGTGGTGTACCAGTAATTCAAGTGACCAGTGGTATCAAATTGGAGTCTATGGCAAAATTATACCCGGAAGTATTGGCCTAATAGAATAAGAAGCTTCTGGTTCTCGTACAGAACTGCTTTGAGAAGTACTACTGGACCAGTTAAGCATAAGGAATGAAAGATACCTATGACTGTTGTGGATTCAGGTGTACAAAGAGTTTGAAAACTTGGAGGAAAGTAAATTAGTAAACGATTGCAAGTTTTAGAATGGTTAAGTCAAATCACAATTGCCCACCAACCACACAACTTGTTTAAAATGTGTGACTTGTTTAATTATTTGACAGTGTAGGGTTTGCAGAATCCCCCCTGTAATTGCTGATACATTGATGAATTGGAGAAAATAGGTTAGTGTGCTCGATCTGTCATCAGAAACCCACCAAGCGGAAGTGGAGGAAGAATCCAAACAATTGACATCTTTCATTACCACCGGAGGATTATCATTTTGCTGGCAAGCCATTTGGCCCAGCATCCACAGCAGCATCTTTTCAACATATTATGAAGAAAATATTTGTTGCTGCAAAAAGGATAACTTGTTTTGATGACTAGGTATTGATCAGTTCTGAAACCCAATAGGAGCATGGTACAGTGATCCATCAAGCACACCAAGTGTAAAATATCTGAAGATTGAGGGATCCGCGTCTCATTTGGGGCATAGTTGGAGTCAGGATAATAAACTTCAGCATAAATAAGTTGAGGTGATGGAGACAAAACCACTAGGTAAATATGTTTTAGTGCTTAATGAAGTATTCAGCCAATTTCTTTACAATACTAAAAACTCTAACACGAGTTACCTAATCTCTGAAAGAATATTAAATCAGATCAAAGAGAGGTTGGCGAGGCACAGTAGAACAATAAATTCTTCATGTGTTTTCTGAAAATCTTGAGTTTGTCAGGTTTTCTGATATTGTCTGGTAGATCATTCTAATTATTACTGATCAGATAAAAGAAATGTAGAGCGACTGATGCACACTGTTTAGTGAAGTGGCCTGTCAAAGAAAGGTGCTATGACCAATATTTTGCTAAACAGCCATAAGGAAAAGTGCAACAAACAACCACACACTGGTAAAGCTGTTGAAAGAAAGAGAAAGCATAGAAGTAGATGGGGCTTTTGAAGAAAAACACAGATTTACACTTGACTCAATGCATCATTTTTTTAAAAAAGTGCTGCCAAGTTCACTTTGTTTGACAGATTACTAAAAGAATAAGATGACCCACGATAATCACCAAATAGGGCAATTTATAAATATTACACCCATGCTATGTGGCTTTTCCTCTTTCTGAACAAATACCATAGTCGAACTAAGTACCTCACTGAATGCACAAGCTTGCCAACCTATTTACAAAACATATGTTTATTTTGAATAAAGAACTTTTCATTTTAAAAATACCTTACTTCTTGCGGTAGAAGTGAATATTGTGACCTCTTTGACTAAGGGTAGGGGATAATGGGACATTGAATAAGCACAATGCCTTTTTATGGGCTGGTAAACCCTTGTACTATAATCATCAGGGTGTTCAGTCATGCTTGGTAAGTGGGTGATTCCGTCAACCTTAATTCAAACTGATTAAACTGGGCTTTGTCAGTGTCTGCGATGTGATCAACAATTACCTACTGTGAACTCCAGTCCAAAGTTCAGGACCAAGGGGGTCATTCTGACTTTGACGGGTGGCGGAGGCCGCCCGCCAAAGTCCCGCCGGCAGAATACCGCTGCGCGGTCAAAAGACCGCCGCGGTAATTCAGAGTTTCCCGCTGGGCTGGCGAGCGACCGCCAGCCCAGCGGGAAACCCCCTTCCATGAGGATGCCGGCTCCGAATGGAGCCGGCGGAGTGGAAGGGGTGCGACGGGTGCAGTTGCACCCGTCACGATTTTCAGTGTCTGCTTGGCAGACACTGAAAATCTTGGTGGGGCCCTGTTAGGGGGCCCCTGCAGTGCCCATGCCATTGGCATGGGCACTGCAGGGGCCCCCAGGGGCCCCACGACACCCGTTCCCGCCAGCCAGGTTCTGGCGGTCAAAACCGCCAGAGCCAGGCTGGCGGTAAGGGGGTCGGAATCCCCATGGCGGCGCTGCCCGCAGCGCCGCCATGGAGGATTCCCCAGGGCAGCGGGAAACCGGCGGGACACCGCCGGTTTTCCGTTTCTGACCGCGGCTGTACCGCCGCGGTCAGAATGCCCATGGGAGCACCGCCAGCCTGTTGGCGGTGCTCCCGCGGTCGTTGGCCCTGGCGGTCATCTGAATGACCCCCTAAGTCCTGTGTTGCATTAACATAGATAAAGCTGTACTCTCTGGTCTCCAAAAGTTGTCAGTAACACTAATCAGAATCTTTTTTTTAATTTAGCAGCTCATCTCTCTGCCACCTTGCACTGGCAGCGCCCCATTATGAAAGCTCTCCTAAAGTCTGCAGTGTGGTCCACCATGAATCAGTGAGTACACCAGAAATGTGCACAGTACCAGCAATGGGTTTTATGATGTGGGCATTCCCCCTAGTAAACCTGTCTCCTTACGTATTATTTTGAAACACCAATCAACCAATGTAGTTCCATTGTGAGAAAAATGACTCCAAAAGTATTATAAATCCATCCTGTTCCCAAAATATACCTCTACAGGGCTCGAAAAATCCACTCGCATTGGCGAGTCTTATTTGATCAGGTCGAGCTATTTTTAATACTTACTCCTCCTTTCTGGCGATTTGACACTAAACAGGTGTTCTGTTCATTTGAAAAGTGAAGGGGCAATAAAAGTTGCCTTTAAATCTTGTTCTTATGTCACATTTGCACTGTTCACAGAGGTCAAAAGTCAGTTTTTCTTACAATAAATGTTCCTTCTGACTGCAGAGTTCCAGGACTTTGTAAGGTGAACTGTGTGACCTGCTGCTTAGAATGTAAAATAAAAAGGATACAGGGTGTCAGTTTTTTCCTAAACACACAACATTTAAATCAGGGGTGTGGAATTTATTAAAATATCTACTTGTCCAGGGGACAGGTTGCTTCTCAAATCTACTTGTCCTGTAAAAAGATCTACTTGTCTCTTTGGTGCCATGTAGTGTGGCGACAAATTATGGCAGCAATCTCATTATGTAAGAGCTCTGATATTAGCCTCTCTGATTATGTCAGGGCTACTACCATAGTAGGGCTTGAATACTTGGAGTTTCAATCCCTACTGCAGCAATTTCCTTATTTTGCCACCTTTCTGCAGATCTGCATACTGGGGCTGGAGGAAGCAGTAAGCAATAGTTCCAGGGCTGGAATGCCTTTGAGTCTGCAAACCTACTAACCTGCATGTTTTAAAGATTTTCACCAGCTTCTCTCTAATAATTAAGAAAGGTTGGACATTTACTCCTGACAATGGCAGAATTAGAACTTCTTCCAGGGTTGGGAAGAAAGTGGCTGGAGAGAAAATGAACTTGCAAATGCTCAATAGATTTTCACATGAGCAAATCTACACATGCGTATTTACCCATGTTAAAATACAGTTCACAAATATTTGATAGGGGTACGACATATACCATGGGTGCACTTTTGTGACTTTCTTTAAGAATTTGGGGCCACATGTAGGTAGGTTCAGATTTGCGACCCACAAATTGCGAGTCAGAGCGACTCACAATTTGCGAGTTGCAAATCCGAATGTAGGATGGTGTCCCTGACACCATCTGTGATTCGCAAGGGCTTCGCAAATGCCCACTAAATGAATAATCATGAGGTGGGTCGCAATTTGCGACCCCCTTGCGAATAGCGGCCCTCACAGGGATGGTGGCCTGCTGGAGACAGCAGACCACCATGTCTGACTGCTTTTCAATACAGCAGTTTTTTTTTTTTTTTTTGTAATGCAGCCCGTTTTCCTTAAAGGAAAACGAGATGCATTACAAAAACGAAAAATGAAACGTTTTCGTTTCATTTTTTCAGAGCAGGCAGTAGTCCGCAGGACCACTGCCTGCTCTGAAAACATGTTTACAGTGACATTCACAATGGGGAAGGGGTCCCATGGGGACCCCTTCCCTTTTGCGAAAGTGTTAGCACCCATTTAAAATGGGTGCAAACTGCGATTGGTTTGTGCCCGCGTTCGCGGTCACAAAACAATCCTACATTGCACTGCGAGTCGCAATTAGGAAGGGAACACCCCTTCCTAATTGCGAGTCGCAAACCCGTTTTGCGATTTGGTAACCAGGTTACCGAATCGCAAAACTGGGTTTGTGCATCGCAATATGCTTTTTGCACGTCGCAAACAGCGAAAGTCGCTATTTGCGACATGCAAAAAGCTACCTACATGTGGGTCTTGGTCCATAATTAGGTCTGGTGTTAACAAAGACATTTTGTTTTTATTAAACTTCTATTTCTCTCTCTTTCGGCTGGCTTTACTATGTGTGATCGCATTCTGCTCTACCACAAGGAGCATATTGGCACACAAAGTAGTTTTGTTCAGTGTCAGGAACTACAGTGGCAATCAGTGACGTAACGAAACTGGAGGGTGCCCCTTTGCAAAGAACATGGAGGAGCCCCCTCTCCAGACTCACTCAGGGCAGGTGCTGTGCTGAAGGGGCCCCATGGAGGGCGGCTGCGGGGCCGTTGTTATGCCACTGGTGGCAACGTGTGCTTTTAGATTTCAAAAACTTTTTTTTTTTGCCAGTGTTTGTTACAATGTTGAGGGCCTGATAGCTCCCACAACAATAAAGTGTTACAAAAGCCATGTCAAAACAAGACACGCATTGATGAAACTAAAAGACTTATAAAAATATGTCAGATCAGTTGGCTTTGTCAGTGTTTGTTTATTTTCATGCTTCCCATAATCGTGTTGAAAATGGTTACACAGATTTTCCATTAGAAATATTTTTGGGAAATACTAGCATGCATCAACACATTTTACTAAATGACACTTCATTTGCATCTAATCAGAGAGCATTCTGGGAGCATTATACTTAGCCTCATAGCCTAAACTTTTCAAACATGTGTATACACGTTTTATTTTTTTTTGTACTGGAACCAACGTCAGTAGTGAAGTGTGACCTTAAAACATTTATTTACAGCACTCACCCTAATAATGAAGGCTTTCAAATAATGAACCATAAATACAAGTTCGAACAGCATTATCTTTTGGAAACACATTACCTCAACTGCAGAGAGTTCCACTCTCTGTAAACAGGCAGCCAAAGGGTTTGTGCTGCAGAGGGTTGGGCCTACTTGTCCCAAGGACAAATTAAACATAAAAACTTGTTGCCCTTGACCCCAAACAAGATGTCCCGGGCGTCGGGCGATAATCATTTAACAGGGATGTGGAATTCCTAAGTCAACTGTGCAAACATTTCAAAATATATTTCAGTAGTTGTGAAAGCCCTTTTTAAAATATTTCTGTGTGATGAAAAAATATTTTAATTGGATGAAAGCAAATCAGAATACTTTACATGTTGATGTGCAAAGGATATGTTTTCTGAAACCTAATTTTCACAGATTGTTAATACACTATATAGTTTGATCAATAAAGCTGCAAGTTAGTGGAGAGGTTTTTGGACATTTCTTGGAAAGGTACTATGTGTAGATGACACTATGTTACCACATCATGGTTTAGTGATATATTTATAAAAAGTGAGCGTTTAAACAAACCGAGAAACATTCCTGCCCTGATGGCAATGTTGTTAGTAAACTAAAAGAAGTCCTAGGTTATGGGGGCTAGATTCTTGTGATGCATGCAGCAAAATGTAGTCTACTTAATCTAACAAAAGAGGTTTTTTGTACTGTAGAAATGCTGAGTTCACATATTTGAAGGTGCAATCACATGTGAGAATTAAAAAAAAAAAAGGCGACTCTGTAAACTAGTTGCCTAGGATCACACAGTTTGAGACCCGTTTACAGGTTAAGTACAGTTAGGTGAGTAGATTATTTAAGTTACTCGACCTGCAGGTCTAGTAACATTTTTAGGATTTTTTGAGCCCTGCTCTAACACTGTGCATTATAAATAATAATCTTGTTGTTATATATTGAATATGAGATTAAGTCAATATACATTATATATTTTCATTTAAAAATTCCATAATCACGAAAATGTAGGCCCTTATAGCCTTCATTTCACACCATAAATATGTGTGCATGTTTCCTTTGCTATCTCATAAGCATTCTTACTTTCGCAAACACTCCAGTCCAGCATGTGCAACTGTAAAAAAAAAAAAACCATTCCAGATACACTAAATCCTTTTTAGGAGTCAGAATAGATTTTCCAGTTCATACGATACTGTGAATAGATTCCAATTCGATATCTGGAAGGGGTGTGTCAAAGGCATTTTTCCAAAATACAGATTCCGTATGCAAAGGATCAATATTTTACAGCCAAAATCTGGTCGCAAAACATTGTAAAGTTACTGAGACCTCACAGGAGATTGTTCCTATTCACAAAAGGTTAAGAGCCCCCCGGGACCTCTTTTCCGTGGTGAATTAAAAAAAAAAAAGTGTTTTGGAACTGCTGTTAAAAAAAAATAAGATTTTCTTTTTAAACTCAGTCATGTTTCTTTAGAGAAAATCGAGCTGCATTTAAAAAACGTACTTACTTATATGCACCATCCTTCATGATATTTTGTTCCTTGATATTAAGGTCTCAATATTTTGGTCCCACGTTTTTTGTCCACAATATCCTGCCATACAACCAAATGATTGACATATGTCACTAATATTTGGCATGGCATCACAAAAAGCAATGAGGCGACTGATTTTCTTGTCCTGTAGTTTAAATGGTGTTTGTTAACGCTTGGAAAGTGGGGGCACTCTGGCCTGTAATCAGCATTGTGTCCTTCAGTGACTGGGAGTAGTGTACGACCCTTTTTTATAATCTGCAGGGTATCTGTCTAGGGCTGAGAAACTTCCACTCTGTCATCATCCTGGAGTCAGTCATTGGCTGGGAAATCGGACTAGTACATGTATATAATACGCATGGTGTCTGTCAATTACTGCGGTGTGGGGTAAATACTTATGTCCTATAAAATGTGTTGTATATGTCATAAATTGAAGACAGGTGATATCCTTGAGAAGTAATTGGTCTGGTGCAGGGTTCTGCAAAGTCGGTCCTGGAGAGCCGGGTCCATGCCAGATTTTTTGCATATCCACATTTAGAAAAAAGATGTTTCAGAAATCTACATTTTTCTAAATGTGGATATGCTAAAAATCTGGCATGGACCCGGCTCTTCAGGACCGACTTTGCAGAACCCTGGTCTGGTGTATCAAAATGGCCTTGAGTTTCCAGATACTTTTGACCTGTAATGGGCCTGGTGTTTATCAAAGGCTGTGAGGCGAGTTTACCACTCACCTATAATCGGAACAGTATACATATTTGTGACTTGGATATCCCATGTCAGGATTGGTCAGTCCGTAGGTGGGATACCATATACTGTAGCTGACATTGTGTTCATCATTGCTATAAGATAAAGGATGACCTTAACTGTTCAACTACATGGTGTCTCTCAGTAACTGTAGTTGGGAGTTCTACAGTCGGCAAGGCGTGTAATTACCTGAGAGGTAATCGTTGTGGTGTTTCTCAATGTCTGGAAGGTGTAGGATAATGCATTATGGTCAAAAGCTAAGGTATCGAGTGGGTACACCATTCCTGTAATCTGAGTGATGTTTGTCACTGGAAATTGTGGAATATCATCTGTCTACAAATGGCATAGTGTTTGGCAATGGCTGGGAGGCAGTGGGTACTAGGGTCCTGTATTGAACACTTATTTGTGAGTGGCTTGGAGATGGGAGATACCATAACATTTTTAGGTCAGATTGTTATGTGGAATACTCTAGTAATATTATCCATCTGATATATGTTGATGGCCGGGAGTTAAGGCTCCGTTATCAATGACAATGGAAAAATGAATGTCCCTTTCTGATAATTGTTAAGGTATATATCAGTAATCAGCCATGTGTCTGTGATTGACTGATTAGTATGGATCCCTGGTGTGTGCTTCATGTACACCATTCTTTGGAGAGGGCAGATCCGGGGAGAGGATGATAGCTGCTCTTCGTTGTACCCATCAGAGGTTTTGTGATTGGAGAGTGGCTTGAGCAGATTCAAGCCCTACCAGCCATGCTTTGTCAGTCACCTGATGGAAAGAAGGAGGACTATAATACCAGCCAGTTCTCAGTTTTGTTACACATACCATTGTCTTGTGAAAGTGTCCAGTTCATATAAAAAGGATTGGAAGCAGACTTACTGTCTAATACACTCTGGAATGTGCACGTGGTCCAATGAAATGAGTTGTGACAACTCCCACAGGCTGTTCATGAACTGGACTTTCCTCCCAAACTTAGAGCTGCAAAAGTGAAGAACAAAGTGTTACAGTAAAAACAACAAATTCTAGCCTTGCAAACTAATGCAGTGGTGATTTTTTATTGCAAATAATGTGGTAATGTACTAAAACCAAAATAAATGCCACCTTCTATCCATGTGACAATGTGCCTACAATAGAAGTCTTAAATTAGAAATGAATTAACTATCGCCTAAAAGATTACAATTGTAATAGACCAGTAGGTGTGATGATGAACCTGGTACAGATTTAAAAACCCTTTTCAGCTTTAATATACGTCACTGGAAAATAAGATTGGCTTTCAACTGAAGGCATTATTTAAACCCCCAAAAATACTAAAACAATAAAAAAATATCATAAAAAGCAAAAAAAAATTGCAAAACATTGTATTAGTCCACCAACACTGGCACAGAATTTACATTATTTTTACGTGGCTATGCTTATGTGATCAGGCAGAATGCCTTCGCTTATCGGGCAAAAGAGCCAGTGTTGAAGTCAGTTTACCGATTGTTCCATGGTTAATCCTTTGGTGGGCGAAGTAAAAATGTGAATGACAGATGGAAAGGCTAGTGGATAAAGAGGATAGTTTTTTTGTTTTTTATATGACATGAGGCTGGAAGACAGCTTAACCTGTTAATAGGTCAGGCCTAACAATCTATCCTAAGCATTTCTTCCCACCTGTTTCAGAACAGTGAGGAGAGAAACACTGCCGTAAACAAAATACATGGGGAACCAAAACATTGTGATGGTAGGTATATGTAGGACCTATAGATTTGAAGATATATCATCAAGATACATGTATGTGGGTTTAAATATAGTATTTCGATAGGTACATATCCTGACACAATATTTTGGCACTTAGTATTTAAGTCACAGTATCATTTAGGACCATATTTTGCCAATACTTTTCAATACAGCACCCTTCTCCCCACCACTGTCCCTTTGAGACAGCTGGCAGTCTGAACTTTCAATCCTTATCTATAACCCACTGCCATTTCAAAAGAAATAGAATATATTTAGTGCTTTCTGTGCCACTTGATTGAATCTCTGCAGGCACACTGTCTCACATTAGGTCCAATAGTTATAGTACGTTATTATACAAGACTCAAGAGACATGTAAAGTTCTGCAGATATATACCCGAGAGACTGATTCAATTCATGAGACGTTCTGAGAGTTGCAAACAGTAGCCCAGGAATTGATGAACTCTTGACACACAGTTGCCAAATAGTGAAATCTTTTCACAATCAGGTGGCAATTTTTCTCTTTTATAAATGTGTATTCCCATTATGGATGGAGTTGCATGAATGTCACTGCTACTATCATCAGTTGCTGAAGGGAGCAGCCATCGTTAGTGCAGTGAGTGCAGTGCTAAGGTCAGGAGCGGCTTGCAGTGCGGAAAGGGGGCTTGGCGGCATGTGGCGGGGGGAGGATTGGGGGAAAAGAGCAAAATTTAAAAAAATGAAAAAAACACTAACCCGATTCCCTGCTGCTGCCGTGCCGCTCTTCAACATCCACGGCAGGCACAGGCTCCCAGCCTGCCCTGCGGCCAATCCAAACACTGCTCTCATGCTCCTGGAAGCATGAAAGCAGCGGTCTGATTGGCCGGTGCTCCCTGGCTTGGCAATTCGAGGCAGGCTGGGAGCCTCTGCGTGCTCTCTCCAACCTGGCAACGGAGTGCCGGGTTGGAGAGAGCCCAGTGCACGTGTGTTTGGCTGGCCCGAGATGTCCTGCCAAACACACCTGCCCACTCCGTCCCTGTCACGCCCCATGGCACCGCCCCTTTAACTATAAAACGAGTTTTGGCATGTCTGCACTGAGTCAGTATTCACACGCAGGCAATGTAATCTACATTATAGCATTCCAACAATAAACTACTATTGCCAGTAAGCCTTAAAAGCCTGCATATTGTGGAGATACAAAGGCCTTGTAGGATATCTGGTTATAACTTTCCTTGTGGCTCTTGGCATCTTTGCTTGATAGTCGTAATACAATGTTTTTGTAGCTTCAACTTCACTACACGGACTATGTCTGTCATTGCCAAGACCTATTGGTTCTTATGAATTGTTTTGCTGGATATTGAGACTACAGAAAATAATTTTGAGTAATTTGTTAATGAAAAACATTCTTTGACTGTTTTGCGAACATATACATGAACTCTTCTAAGGCCGCCGACTTTTTATTACTGCTAGTGGTTATCATGTGACAGAACTGAAAGAATTCTTAAATTGTTATTCATGTATGCATAAATGCCATGCACCTATTGTAGAGCTAATTGGAGCTGGCCATATTATTCATGCTCTAAAAGTTAACATCCATCTCTCATTCAAGCAGCTAAGCACTGCACCCCACAACATGAAACCTGTACCTCGTGCTCATCGCTTATAACTTTGATACACTTCCCATAAAGGCCCAAAGCAAAGACATCACTCTTCCAATCACACACCCCCTACAGGCATGTGGCTCAGCTCCAATGTAGGGGTAGTAAGGGCTGCACAACTATCATATTGCCAAAATTGCAAATTACTGTTGCTGTTCTACAGAAGTCAAGTAAAAACTATAACTCATCATCTATAAAAGAGTGTATAGTGACAAAGCTTGAGGTAGTTATTCAAGTCATGGGAGGAAGCGCTAGTGGATTTCTTTTGAAGTACTGATTATTTTGTGTGTAATGTGTTTCGTTTTTTTGGAATCACAAGTTCTACATCAGATTGCAAAGAGTTGGTGGCTAAGGTGTAGCCATTACATTTAAATATGAAGTTGCCTATGACAAATTCCTCATTGCCACGTAGATAGTCACTGCATCCAGGCAGATGTCCTGGGTCAACAAAAGTGATGCAACCTGTCTCTTATCACTTTTCCCTTTTCCTATTTCTACCACTTGCCATCTCATCCCCATTTATGTGGTTATCGGTGGAGATAGTGAGAGAAGGTAATGTGCACCGTTCACACTGGATTTCAAGTGCAGAGGTTAGTGCATTTTGGCACAGTACAATTAACAATGTAAGAAGCTAATAACTCATGGTAGCAGATCAGAGGAAGCCAGTGGTTGAAGGAGGCTTATTCAAAGACTTTCAACATAAGTGTTGAAAACAATATGTATGCCATAATTGGTTCAAGTACAATACATACCAAACCTAAACTAATGAGACAAGCTAATCCTCCTAACTTCCATGTCAGAGCAACTTTGAATCAACTGATTCAGGACACTGACATTTTGGCCCCATTTTGAGAGATACTGTTTGAAGTTGTTTACATGTTGGTAGATCTATGCAGAGCCCATCGTCAGGTGGTAGATTATATTACAGTGCAATCTGATCTCCAAATGAAGTGATTGTGCAGACACTTGCCTTATCGGGGCTTTGATGGTTTAATGACACCAAAAAATACCCTGTAGGTGCACAGTGATATATATATATATATATATATATATATATTGGAATGCATAGGCTACTGTCTCCTGAGCACTTACATTTTTTCATGGATTTAAGAAAATAAAAAGGACTACTTCCTGACCTTACTGAATTGTGCTGTTCTGCTTTGTTCACCTGAAGTGTCAGATTCATACAGGGCGATCGTATGGAATGAGGAGAAATTGGATATATATATATATATATATATATATATATATATATATATATATATATACACACACACACACACATACTCATACACACACACGTATATATACAAAACACCAATACTAGCCCAGCCAAGTTGAAAAATAAATGGTGCAAAGAAAAGTAATACTCAGAATGGAAAGAAGATAAGATTAAATTGTGCAAGATCTGGTGTTTCATTCAAGGGTCAGCTCGTTCACCATCACACTCCAGGACTCCCAAGCGTACCTGCAGACAGCTAGAAAAAAGACTGAGAAACAGCAGATCTCCAGAGGACCTTGCTGCCTTCAAATCTGCCCCCAAATGCCTTCAGCACCTCATCAGACCCCCCCAGAAAGCAGCCCTGCAGGAGCGTATCAATGCCACTGCACACCACACCAAAGAACTCTTCGCCGTGGTAAAAAAATTCACCAAACCCCAAGTAGAGGGTGTGTACATGCCTCCATCTCAAGACCTGTGCAACAGATTAGCTGCCTTCTTCCATCATAAAATCAAGGACATCTATAATAGCTTTGGACCCCAAGACTCTCAGAACCTACCAACAACCCTCTAGGTTGGATCTTCTGAGCCCTCACAGATCCTGCATTACTAGATCCCTCTCACCATGGTTGAGACCCGCTCCATCATGAGCAGCATCCACTCTGGAGCCCCTGCCGATCCCTGCCCCCCACTACATTTTAAACAAAGTGAGCGCCTCAATCGCACCGAGCTCCGCAACACCCTCAACTGCTCCTTGGAGAAAGCTACCTTCCCTGAGGACTGGAAGCATGCAGAGATCCGCCCTCTCCTGAAGAAACCCATGGCTGACCCCATGGATCTCAAAAACTACCAGATTTGGAGGAAGACTGAAAAGGGCAAAGCACCTACATCTGAATTAGGGGTGGGCAAGAGCAGGACTCTGAGAAGGAAAGTCTGTGCCATTAGCAGATCATCAGATGGATGTGGTCCGCCAGAGAGAACATCTTGACTGCCCACTACCTAAAGCAAATGGATAGTAAGTGCCAAACCAGTGCAGTTAAAATGCAGAGAACAAGTGTGAGAGAAGATTCTGAAGTCCTTAGCCCCATCTCGCTGCTGCCTTTCCCGGCCAAGGTTTCGAAAAAGCCATCAACGCACAGCTCCGCAAACACATCGAGGACAACAACATCCTGGATATCTTCGAATCAGGATTCAGGACCAACTACAGCACAGGGATCGCCCTCCTCCCCACGACAGATGACATCTGCTCACTCCTCGACCGTGGCCAAACAGCAGCCCTCATACCACAGGACCTATCAGCCGCCTTTGACGTGGTCTCCCATCACACTATCTGCTCCAGACTCCACACAGCAGGAATCCACAGCAAGGCCCTACAATGGACATGCTTTTTCCTGACCGGCAGAAACCAGAAAGTCAGACTCCCACCATACCTGTCAGAACCTACGGAGATCAGCTGCGGAGTACCCCAAGGCTCCTCCTTGAGCCCCACACTCTTCAACATCTACATGGCCCGCTCGCATCCATCATTAGAAGCCACAAACTGAACATCGTCTCCAATGCCGATGATACCCAGTTGAAAATCTCACTGACCGAAAACCGTACAACGGCCAAAAAGAACTTCCACAACAGAATAGAAGCCATAGCTGCCTGTATGAAGGAGAGCTGCTCAAGCTCAACTCTGACAAGACAAAGATCCTCGTCCTGGGACCCTCCACATCAGCCTGGGATGACTCCTGGTGGCCGACCACACTAGGCAGCCCCCCCCATCCCTACAAACCACACACGCGACCTCAGCTTCATCCTGGATTCTTCGCTCACCATGACCCAATAAGTCAACTCTGTCACCTTCGCCTGTTTCCACACCCTCTGACTCCTCCAGAAGATCTTCAGGTGGATCCCAAACCCCTGTCGAAAGACCGTAACCTACGCCATGGTTACCAGCAGACTCAACTACAGCAACACCCTCTATGCCAGAACCACCAAGAAGAACGTGAAAAAAACTACAACACATCCAGAATGGCTCCGCCAGACTCATCCTGAACGTCCCCCACTGCGAACACATGACTGGACACCTCAGAAATCTCCACTGGCACCTCGTTGAGAAGAGGATCAACTTCAAACTCCCTTGTCATGCATACAAAGCCCTCCATGACCTGGGACCCACCTACCTCAACCATCATGTCTCCTTCTACTCCCCCGCCAGACCTCTCAGCTTCTCTCAACAGGCACTTGCCACCATACCCCACACACGGAAGACCTCATCTGGAGGAAGATCCTTCACCTATCTCACCTCAGGCTGTCACCATCCCTACCTCAATTCAGGAAGGACTTTAGGACCTGCCTCTTCGACTGAAGCTGAGAGGACCAACCCACACAGCGCCTTGAGACCCTTGAGTAGTGTGTTTTCAAACACTGACAGATTGATTGAAGGGTGGTTGTAAAGAAAGCATTCACAGAACTCTAAGTGGTGAGCCGCAGTACAAATGGTCAAAGTTAGTTCATCCAAAATGCCTCTCATCCCAGGTGTCCTTACTCTTTTTTATACCACTGCTGGTCTTAATATATTGTTTTGCCCGTCACCTGTTAGCACCTAACATTGTAACTAAAACACAAATAATGTTGAACCACAGATCTTACTTAGTTTCATGCCTTTTTAAATTTGCTTTAGTGTTGTATAATACGGATTTATACTTTTTAAATTTGTTTTGACAGTAAGGTTGCCAAAGTGTAACACTGCAAGTTGTTACAGGTTCAGTAGTTGTATCATGTGAAATATCCATGTCCTGTACCTTAAAACCTGTATTCATAAAGCTTTTCATCTGGTCATCCACTTTGGAAAGTATGTATCTCTGTTTGTAGCCCTCTCATAGACAAATAGCAGATTTGATGTATAGATTGTATCTAACCCTGGATGGCTGATTGCCACTTATTATCAGAAATGTTACAAGACTTCAATTTTTATCCCTAACAGCAGGCTGGAGCCAGTCGATCCTTGTTTTGAGAACAGCCCTACTGTGGATTTACGTAACTTTTACAGGGTCACAAATATATTATAATGAGTTCATAATGGAAGTTGTTGATTTCTTTAAATGGTTGTTTACAGTTGCTTTTTCCAATCTAGCAGATGTTTGTGAATGTACAGTGATATTAGAAACCTTAATACAAGCATCAGAGTTGCTCTTCCCACCCTACTTGATATTGGGGAAATTTAACCAATGGAGGGTAGTGCAGTCCATGCAAGATTTGTCATTTGTGTACCATGAGTGTGCTCTGATGGTACACAGAAGATGCAACATTGACCTCCTTCATCACGTCTCACTCTGTGTTTATAGTCAAATGCATGCTCTTAAAGTTGCATCAGCCAAAATGTTAGGGACACGCTTGGGAATAGCAGTGAAAAAACGTTTTACAAATTCCAAAGGGTTAATGGAGGATTTGAGTATAGAAAATGGATTATCTTGCCACCTTATTAGCGGCAAAGGAGTGATACTAAGGAAAGCAGAGTGGAGGAAAAATGCATGCCTCCAGATCAAAGAAAAAAGATCTGCTTTGATCTTTTTATCTTCTGACAGAGGATTACGCCAAATCTTTCACTTATTTTAGCAATTCTACTTACCCCGTTGCATAAGTTTATGAAAAAGAATGACAACTTTCACATCTCTGTGTGTGGATGAGGAATGTGAAAGTGGTTTGTGGCACAAAAAAAGAACAAAAAACTAGCAGGACTCTCAGCTTAGCACGACTTCTAGCTTTGAAATCTTCAGCACATATTGCAAAACCAGCAAGGCAGCAGTTACATGTTATGGGCAGCACTCAAACAGAAGAGAGTAGACAGCCATCAGTAGCAATGTGAAACTTGAGAACAGTAATGCAAAACCAAACATTTCAGTTGACGAAATAGTGACCCTTATACATGGCCAGGGTCAGATGGCGTGTGCATACTGAAGACAAGTTCAGTCAAGTATCTGTCAGAGCAAAGTACTCTCAAGTGGCAATACTGAGGACAAGAGTTTGCCTCCTGGTTGCAGTATGCTCTGGGTGCCCAGAAATCAAGAGTAGGTCTGCTGCCCCACCTTCCATGAGATAAATACCACTATCCAGTGAAGTTGAATGAATGCTTAGTGTTATGTGTGATGCTTGTGAACTATGGGAGCATCTGTTTTCAGGGTATAAGATAGATTGTATTGAGGTTGCGGGTGAGGCTGGAAACCTATGAGATTTATGGCACTTTCATCCTTTATACTGGACAGGAGTAGGTTCTTTCCTAACATCCTCAGGCCCATACAGAAGTTAGCACAAGGAATTGCACTCTCTCTACTGCACAGTGTTTGAACCATCTCTCCTTGTGCAACCTGTGATCCGCTCCATAGTTTCCAAATCCCCTCAGGGTATCATTGTTTCCTTAGGGAAACAGCCCATTTAATAGTTATTAATTATAACTCCATCATCTATTACATAATAATGTTGTTACCCAAACGTGAAGCTCTACCAAGTTGTTTCCTTTCTCATACCTTCAGAATAAAATTTTACAGAAATCTGGACAGGCTAATGTCACTGTTGCTGCAAAGGGGACAACGCTAGCTTTAAGCTACCACTGTTACACATGTATGGCGATTCACCACTCAGTAGACTCACAGTTTCAGCTTCTATGTTTTAGATCATAATGCTCTGCTGGAAGGCATGGTAGCCTTTGTGAAACATGACTGGGTATGCATAATGAGGGTGGTACTAAACGGCAATTTATAAGCTGTAATACTTTGTCTGGTCTGACACATGCTTAAGCCACTCTGTCCCAGTGTGGTATTTCAATAATCCATTATCTTTACAACTTTGACAAAGGAGAGACATTTTAGCAGGCAGTTTGGTGCTGTTGGTGGTTCAATTCTCTTGAAAGTCTCCATAGATAAGGAACATACTCAGAGTTTACTCCGAGTTATTTCTTTTATTCTTATATTCTGCATAATATAATTTATGCACCACGTTATGCTTTTAAGCAGTTTGGTTTTAATATGATGGGTAATTTATCTTTTTTGGTTTGCACATTCTTTCTGTTGTAGAGGTTGCCTGATTTTATAAAACTTGCTTGGTCACATTTCCATAGCCACCTTTTCACTGTAGAAGAGTACGGGCAACTTTCAATTTTCAGACGCGCATGTAGAAGAAAGAAAGTGGACCGGATTACCTGATGAAGGGCCGAATGATGGCCATTACAGCTTTCACGTACCACGTCGGGTGTACAATTATCAGGGCTTTGAGATTCTTCTTCAACCTGTTGCATTTCAAGGGCCGAAGAAGAAAAAAAGAGCACACCATCAACCACATTAGTACACACACAGGCCAAACATCAAATAATAAAAGTTAGATGTGCTTGAAAGGGCTAGAATGGAAGATGCCAAGACCATGACTGTGAACGCATTTCCTCTCTCAAAATTAATGGGCAACGCCCCACAAAATTCAGAAATATTTTAGGCTTTAATAACACCAATGTTCTGTGACAAGATGCACAGGTTAGCAAGCAGAGTTTCCTTTCTGTAGCATAAATGGAAGACTTTCAGAAGCTCTATGACTGTCCTGCAAGAGTAACTCCATTCTCACAAAGTCAAATAAATACAACTCCACTTGAAAACCAGTGATCCCCCACCCAACTACAAGTGGGGGGACACTCTAGTGACTGCATAGCTGGTTTCAGTTGAAGGCTATACCTGGTTTTACCTATTTGGTTTTTGTTTTCAAATCCCGCTGTCCTTGAGATTTGTGCAGCTTACTACACCATACTGTACCATATCCTCATCAAATGATATCAAAACACCATTGGCACCTGCTCGTCCATGTTCAGTGTGCTCTGCTCTATCCTGGGCAACAGAGAGCACTGGTGACTTTGGATACTCATCTTAAAGTCCAAGACATCGCATTCCCAGGATTCCTCACTGCCCTACATCTTAGTGAACATGTACAAGCACAACCTCACTCCTCTTCTCAAATGTTGACCTTTAAATCCTCTTCCATACTAATATGAAATAAACCAGGTAAAGATTGTTTACCCACAGGACCCATTCACTTATATCCCAAAGCATGGATATCAATAAAGATGTGTTTAAGGTCCATTGAATTCTATATTGCTGAGACTCATTTGCTCCTTGTAGACCTCATTTAATGCGCTTCAACTCTAACCGACCCCATTTTTCCAATATTGCACTCATAGCTGCACGGCCTGTTAAAAACACCTCTTCAGCTACCTAAATGGACACCCAAGCTTGTCCACGTATTAGGGGTAGCTCCAAGGGGACCTTATATTACCACTAACATTGGTGCAGCGGGTGCTTAGTCAGGAGTGGAAGGACCAAGCAAATGTCTTTTATGCAGGCATTTTAAGGCAGTATATATTCTAAAATATAACGAAGCCACCCACTGCCTCCTCTTTTCTTAAGAAACATCATGGGCTTCCAGTGAGAGGCTGATTAAAACTACAAATCCTCACCTGACATTCCAGTACCTTGACAACACAAAATCCCCTTTGTCTCAAAAAGAAAACACACTCCCAAATCCCTTGCAACTGCTCAGATCTGCAGTCTGTCTAAGGCATCCTGAAGGTATGTCAGCTGGGGAAACAGAGCCTTCTTGCAAAAATCTCCCACCTTGGACATTCACTACATCTAAGTACCTAAACTCCACATCAAAGGCTTAAACATTCACCTATCACCTACAGGAGATGCCTCAGGACCCTACCATTTCAATGACTTCTGGTGTCACTACACTGTAACTCCTTTTCTACCTTGCTGTTTATCAAATACACAAAATAATATTATGTTACTGTTTACAGGTTACTGAACAGAAGCACCCCATTCAAACATCTGCCGAAAGCAGTGTATAACCGGTCTCGGTCAATCATTTTATGCTGTTTCTACTCTGAAGGAACCATTTTTACTTTATATTCTTCTGTGTTTAATCTCAGAGAACACAAATAAAAGGTCCACTGTTCACCTTTAGGTAGTTTTTCTATATGTTGAGGGTCCACCCTAGTAGCATTGTTCTCACAGTCTATGAGTATAATAAGCGGATGCTTTACTTATCCAGTGAGGAGCAAACACAATGATGAAGCATGTCACAAAAGTGGGTGGGGGTTTTACTTTCTTCATACAGGAATTTTCCTGTGATTCTGGAAAAGCAAAGGAAGCCTCTTAGCTGGTGTTGGGAAATGTCTTACTTTGTGGCTAACTGATTGTCCTAGACCTCATGTGGCCATTATTAAAATCTCTCGATTGATGTGCCAGGTGTTGTGTCTCCATTTATGCTTACACAAGAAAACTGAGTAACTAAAAGCCTTCTATGACTATCCGCTTTTTTGTACCAAAGAAGGGAAATAGATACCATGGGTCCCCTTGAGTAAGTCTATATAAGTCCAGATGAAGGATCTTCTCAGGTCCTAGGAGACTCTTGATTACATTGTGGAATAGAGGCGGCTAGGGGGCATGTTTCCATGAAGCACTATATATAGGTGACAGATGTGATAACAACTAGGAATTCATCCTTCCGTTCTTTAAAGGACAATAGCAGGATTTCCCATCCTTATGCATTTTGATTTAAATCTTACTGCCTAGATGTGACCTAAAGACTTAGCTTTCTTTTGCATTTGATTTTTTTACGTATTTGTTAGAAATGGGGTCTTTAGGTGGCAGTCGGTTTGCACCCTGTCCAAGTAGGTTCCCTCACTCTAGTCAGGATTAGGGAGATACCTGCTCAGATAACCCCTGCTCACCCCCTTGGTAGCTCGGCACGAGCAGTCAGGCTTATCTCAGAAGCAATGTGTAAAGCATTTGCACATAACACACAGTAATAAGTGAAAACACCACAAAAGGACATCACACCAGTTTTAGAAAAAAAGCCAATATTTATCCATATAAAACAAGACCAAATACGATAAAAATCCAACATACAGTAATAAAATGATGAATTCTGCAAGATTTACTCAAAATACAGTTCCTTGAAGTCAATAGCTCCACCTGGGGCTATCACGGTGTTGTGATCAACAAAACCAACAGTACAGGCTGGCCGCGGCGTTGCGTGCCAGCTACGGTGTCGGGAAGACCCACTAACAGTACCTTGGATTTGCAGGGCGTCATGATCCTCATGGTGAGATCCGGAGAGCGGCGTCGCTGACGTTGCGGTGTCGGTTCCGGAGTCGGTGCAGGAGTCGTCGGGCCCTTGAGGTCACACACGTTGCAGATTGAACTCAAGGCTAATGAAGTCAGGTGCGCCAGCGTGGATGGCGTTGGGGCTGCGGTGCGAAGCGGGACGCTGCGACGTGCGGTGCCCACAGGTCACGGTGCAGGCAGCTGCTCGGTGATGGCGTCCAGCGGTGTCGGTGAGACCAGGGCTGCTGTGTGAAGCTGGGCGGTGCGAGGTGCGGTGTCCACTGGTCACGGTGCAGGTAGCGTCGTTGTTGCTGAAGCGCTGTCATCGGTAGGGCCAGGCCAGCGGTGCTGGACAGGATGGTGCTTTGTAACCATCACGAGCGGTGTACACAGGCCACGGTGCAGGCAGGATGCCTGGTGACGACACAGGAGTCGATGGTGCTGGGGTCAGTGGACCGGGGCTGCGGTGTGGGATGGGACGGTGCTTCGTGTACCTCATGAGCGGTGTCCACAGGCCACAGTGTCGGTGTCAGCAGGAGCGGTGTCGTCAGGGATGCCCAGGCTGCGGTGTGAGTAGGCGATGCTGGAGTGTGGGGCCCTCAGGTCACAGCGCGAGCAGCGGCTCAGTGAAGTCGTCCGATGATGGCATCGGTGAGACCAGGGTCGCGGCGCGAAGCGGGACAATGCGACTCCGTGTGGCATCGGCAGGTCATGTTGCAGGCCAGCGGCGTCGTTGGCGGTGTCGCAGTGGTTTCTCCTCTTGAACAGCACAAAACACACAGTTCCCAGTGCTGCAGGTCGAGGAAACTGAAGTCTTTGGTGTCCCTGAGACTTCCAACAGCAGCCATGTTCTACTCCAAGCCCTTAGAGAATTTTCTCAAGCAGGACACACAGCAAAGTTCACCCTTTGCACTCTTTTCAGGCGGAAGCAGCAACTGCAGGCCAGTCCAGCAAAGCAGCACAGCAAAGGGACAGTACTCCTCCTTCAGCTCTTCAACTCTTCTCCTTGTAGAGGTTCCTCTTTATTCCAGAAAGATTCTAAAAGTCTGGGGTTTTGGGTCTTCTTCTTATACCCAGTTCCGCCTTTGAAGTTGGCAAACTTCAAAGCAAAGTCTCAAGTGTTTGCAAGATCCTTCCTTGTCCAGGCCAGGCCCCAGATGCACACCAGGGAGTCGGAGACTGCATTGTGTGCGGGCAGACACAGTCCTTTCAGATGTGAACGACAACTCCTCCCTCCTCTCTAGCTCAGATGGCTCATCAGGATATGCAGGCTACACCCCGCCCCCTTTTTTGTCACTGTCTAGACAGGTGCAAAACATCCCAACTGTCAAACTGACCCAGACAGACAATCCACAAACAGGCAGAGTCACAGAATGGTATAAGCAAGAAAATGCCTACTTTCTAAAAGTGGCATTTTCAAGCAGACAATTTAAAAACCAACTTCACTAAAAGATGTATTTTTAAATTGTGAGTTCAGAGACCCTTAACTCCAACTTTTTATCTGCTCTCAAAGGGAATCTGCGCTTTAAGGATATTTAAAGGCAGCCCCCATGTTAACCTATGAGAGAGATAGGCCTTACACTGTGAAAACCGAATTTGGCAGTATTTCACTGTTAGAACATATAAAATACACCAGTATATGTCCTACCTTAAACATACACTGCACCCTGCCCATGGGGCTACCTAGGGCCTACCTTAGGGGTGCCTTACATGTAGTAAAAGGGAAAGTTTAGGCCTGGCAAGTGGGTACACTTGCCAAGTCGAATTTGCAGGTTAAAACTGCACACACAGACACTGCAGTGGCAGGTCTGAGACATGATTACAGGGCTACTAATGTGGGTGGCACAACCAGTGCTGCAGGCCCACTAGTAACATTTGATTTACAGGCCCTTGGCACCTCTGGTGCACTTTACCAGGGACTTACCAGTAAATCAGATATGCCAATTATGGAAAAACCAATCCCCAGTACAATTTATATGGGGAGCACTTGCACTTTAGCACTGATTAGCAGTGGTAAAGTGCACAGAGACAATAAACCAGCAAACACAGACCTGAAAAAAATAGGAGGAAGAAGGCAAAACGTTTGGGGATAACCCTGCAAAAAGGGCCATTTCCAACAGTATTATTTTAACTTTTTAAGAGTACCAGAAGCCTTTGTTGTGATAGAGATGTTGCTCTGTTCCTGACCCCAAACACAGCATGTTGACTGCCAACTCTATCCGATACTGTTTACGCTCAATAAGAAGTAGAAAGGCAAAGAGTTTAATGCAGCAGAGTGTACCATAGGTCCAGGAAGCTGAATCCAAGCTCGATGTTCAGAATATCTGCAGAAGGTAAATTTACTTTAAATGTATCCAAATTGAATCACTTATCTAGGCAGTGGTTCTCCTGAAACCATATCAAAGATCCGTCCCTCCTGAACCTACCCACCACCAGTGTAAATGTGAGGGTTCCATTCTACTCCGACACGCAGGATCAAGCCCACTCACCATGCTTCCAGTGGCTAATTTGAGACGGTGGATTCCGGTGCTCGGTACCGGCCCTTAATTGTCAACACAGAATACAACAACAGTTATTTATTAGTTCAATATACATTATAAATAACTAATACCTACCACCCAAGCCATTCTTATAGCTTTGGGGGCCTGAAATGGTCTGAACTGCCACACTTGTAGGAGTATGATGGTCAGTAGTAGTGTTGGCACTTTTATTGGCAGTGCTAGCAGGGGCAATGGGTGGTGCAAGGTGCAGTGGCCTCCTGAGAAGGACTGCATGCTTCTGAGATCCACCCCAGATGAGTGCAAAAAAAAACAGGTGACACATCAAGTCAATTTCCTTTAAATTAAAGGAAACATTAAAGTGATACAGCTTTTATTCAACAATAAGAAAGTGAGAACACCATTGGTTTCTTACCGCCTATCAATGGTCTGATAACACTGTTTGAGCCATCCCATGGTTGGAATTTTGCTGCGAGGTGTGGCCCCGTTCAGGTACACTAGCATGTAGTTTTCCGCAACCATCACTTCAAGCGTTCCTATGATATACCTGGATGCAAAGGGAAGTGTAAATGTACACCAGACAAGGCAGCAAAAAACAATTCTTGTCTACAGGACAAGATGTGGATGAGTTTACAGAACTATTGAGAGATTTGCCAGGAGGTGGCGCCACATGAAAGTCTGGTAAGCTTACTACAGAATTAGCATGTGAGGCATGCAAGGGATGTAAGACCCTGTATGCAAACGATGTAAGGCACTGGAGGTGCTGAGTTCTTGCAACTTTTCCACAATCTCACACCAACACTATATTCATCATTACCAACCACATCATCCACCACTACCTCATGCCCACATTTCTCCTTGACTTATCAATATACACCCCTCAATACATCAACATGTGGCATAGCCTAAAGCAACTCAGACCCACATATAATCAAATCCCACTGAACAGCATCATACATCAGAATGTGGCAAACACACACATTCACTGCACAGCCCAAATGATGTTGTGCCCACCACACAGTAAGGCAAGCTATGTGATACTCCTGGAAGCACTGCTGAAGAGAACAGATGTATGATACTCAACAGGATCACTCATTACTGTAGATCACAGTATATAGACATGCCCACTTCCCCTCAACCATTGCCAATCTCACATGTGCCAGTGTTGAGCAGAAGGTTGCAACACCAATCAGTCCGCTGGACACGCTCCACCAAAATTACTTGCAACACTCTATTAGAGCTTAGCTCAACAACTTGAGGTTTAATTGTTATACCCCAGAAAAATGATGCTTCAGAATAATGTCCTGAGAGTGTAGAGGACAAAGTAAGCTAGTGCAATGACAGCACCAAAAGGTGAATAAAGTGACGAATACTGCTGTCAGCAAAAACTATATCGTACGATTAAACACGTTTTTGATTTTTATATCTATAAAGTATTTAAATAATTATAAAACTGCAGTCATTTTCCTAGAAAGGTTTGTTATGTCTGAAGTTTTCAGAACCTGTGCTTTTCAAGGCTTGAGAATACTTTAACCATAAGCAACACTAGCATGCCACAATTTACAGTGACTATTGAATTCCCAGAAGCAGCGGAGAAAGTACAAGTTTTTAATATTGTTAGTTTCCTACTTTTAGCTCTAAATACCCCTTCTCTGTGTTCATAGAATGGCCCGGCTGTTTTGCCCAGTTCAAATTATGTTAAAAAGGGAAGGGTTATTTTTTCAGTTTTCCATCATTTCCCTCAGCTCACCACCTGGCAAGCAGGCGTGGTTGAAGGTTGTTCATCTGGATGAGGTAGCAGTAGGACTTCTAAGATGAGGTTAGTGAGTAGCGTACTTACAGATAAAGCACTGTCACTCTGCTCCATATTTGGAGGAAGACTGAAAAGGGCAAAGCATCTACACCTGAATAGGGCTGGGCAACAGCAGGACTCTGAGAAGGAAATTCTGTGCCATTAGCAGATCACGAGAAGGATGCAGCTCGCCAGAGACTACCCACTACCTAAAACAACTGGATAGAAAGTGCCAAGCAAATGCAGAAAAGAGCTGGAGAATGACAAAACCACTGTGAGAAGATTCTGAAGCCCTTAACCTCACCCCTCTCAAATGTCATGGGAAGGGTTGTCCAACCACCAGATGCAGTCTACAGGCCTGCCTTTGGAATAACTTGGGAAAGACACGCCCGCTAATGAGATAATTGCGTGCATTAAGGTGCACATGACCAAACCACAACACCAAGTGCAGCAAACTACTGGAGGAAGAAGACTAGCAATGAAACTCAACTCCAGTGTGCCACACTAGTGGGGCCTAATATGAAAAAGGAAGGCCAAAAAAGGAAGGCCAAAGAACAATAATTCAGATTCCAGGTTTGCCGGTGAAATGGGTTACCTGTGGACAAAAATAAAAACTCACTGCAAAATACATCACAACCCACTCAATTGGATGGCCTCTAAATGTGAGTGCAACCGAGGTGAGCTTCAAGGAGGTAGCAATGATGTATATATTCCTGTGGCATCTGGTTCCAAGTGAAATAGGCAAAATTAGTAAACAAGCTTTCCATCCTCCCTCATTGCTCCTCATCGGGCCATCCATTGTAGAACCGTCTTGCATCTTTGTCAGCAACGATGACACTCCAGAATACACCTGTGCTTGATGATGCCTGATTGGGGTTTGGGTCTATCATGACATCAGCCACGGATAGCACCTTTAATCTTTAGAAGAGAGGAGGCAAGTCTGGGGTTCTAGGGAGGAGGCCTATCAGTGTGCCCTAGGACAAATGGAGGACCATTATCTGTGTGTGGGGATGCCTCAGCCCTTCTGCTGTGATCAGTGCTTCATGACCGATCACTACGACTGCGACATCCATCCTTAAAATGACCTAATCCCGGGGTAGGCAGATGGGCTTATTCTCCTATATCTGTGGCAAGATCCATTTATCAGCTCTTTCAGGTTGGCTGCATTTTGGTAGAGCAGTACTCCTGGCATCTACAGGTTAGTTTCGAGAGAGCTCTGGTCCTCGCTCGAAAAAGAGTTCTTGACAGAAAGTACGTGACAAAGCCCAGTGGGACTCAAAGGAGGCACAACCGGTATTTCTCCTCAGAGAAGTAAATGAACAGAGGGGAGACAATATTACTTCATTGATGGTTGAAGAGAATGTTTGTAGACTTTATCATGACTTGACGGCCAGAGAATTGGCAGGACCACAGGACAGTGATTACTAGTGTTGTTAACATGAATATGTCAGTTCCTAAATTTCGTCACTTCGTCAACATCAGATGGAAGAGAGGCTAAGTTGGCCTGGTCGGTACAGAAACTTATGATCTACAGATCATACCAGATGTCAACCCTGAAGTCTTAAATGCTTATCTTCTTGAAAAACTGAGCTCTAGGGCAGTGGTTCCCAACCTTTTGATTTCTGTGGACCCCCACTTTAACATTAATGGAACCCAGGGACCCTCACTGAATCATCATGGGAAACCGGGGACCCCCGCCTGAGTCATTACTGGAAGCTGGGGACCTAATTTGTCAATATTTGGTAATATTTTTTAATTTTCTAGGCTCTCGCGGACCCCCAGGGGTCCCCGGACCACAGGTTGGGAACCACTGCTCTAGGGGGCAAATGTTGTCTCCCCCGACACCTCAAATCAAGCAGATGTGAGTCCAAAGACCCAATCAATGAGCTTTTGGGGCATTATCCTCCTGATTTAGGGACGCATGGCTGAATGTGATCAAATTACTCCTCACTAGCACAACTTAAGAAGCAAAAATGTTTCTAAAGCTGTGCAACAAAATGAATGGGCATTTACCAAGATATTCCAAGAAGTTGGGCATCACGATTCGCCTCTTTGAACATTTCACGTGATAGTCATGTGGCATTTCAATCTGTAGCAACTGATTTAAATACTTGATCAGTTCAAGCAACAGCAGCTCTAATAAAAATAGTAAATGTTCGGGCTTCCCAAGTGACCTTTCAGAATGGATAAAGAATAATTTGTGGTTCCTAAGGTGACTAGAAAATGTTCACCTCGACTAAAAATTGTTCTAATAATAGTGAAACCTTATTTTCAACTAATTTCTAGACTGACCTTTTACGCTGAATTGGAAGGTAGGGCAATGACTGCTAAAATAAAAGAGTTTATGTGGTAAAAAAAGTTATTAGGTTCTCATCGTTCTTCGATCAGTAAACATTCTGGATTGTGGCCGGAGGCTGGAGCGGAGTCTGGTAGCATTTCTGGAAGAAGAATGGCCGATAGCACAGATGCCTTTTCGCGATTGATGTGCATTTTCGTTATTTCAACTACATTTGACCAAACATTCTGCGTTACTGCTTCTCTTCCAATCAGGAATGCGGTTTAACGTGCTGAGCTCAATGGAGTAATTTCTTAATTGTAGGTTTTTTTTCCAGTAACCTCAACCAAGAGTAGATTCAGCTGTGGTGTCCCTTAGGGGTCTGCTATTTCTTCACCTTTGTGATTATCAATCTTTACCGCTGATCTGTATAATTGCATGTTTTGACGGGTCATTCTCTAATTATGCATACCACTTTGAACCATAACACCATGATTTGTGAAGGTACGTGGTGTTCAGAATGTGCAATAGACATAACTGAACAGCTGGACAAGAACTTTATTAACTTAAAATCAGAAAAGACAGAAATCCTACTTTTGTCCAAAACCTTCTCTGGTGTATCTGCAATGGTGTATTTTTGTGATATTTGCTTATTATGAATAACATTGTGTGACAAGTGCTGTCACCTTGCGTTACTGCACAAACCAGAAGGACTGTGTAGGATCTTGTCAAGGCATACAGGTTCAAATATTCTCTAGTAGTATTATTTCAGTTTGTGCGATTTTAACACAATATAAAAACAGTTTGGACAGGGGTGTCCTCATTAGTACCAACTTAAGACCAGATTTCAGAAATCAGAAACTGAAAGACGCCAGGATAACCTTTGCCATGGATCAACCACTGAACAGCATCCTTTGCGGCGTTTCTCTCAAGTAACTTTGGATCCATTTAAACTAAAAACGTTCTTTATTGAAATCGGTAAATTAGGCAGTAAATGTTAGATTAAATAGTAAGCGCACTAAATAAATAACTATGCCTAAAACTCCTTGGATGGCCAATAACATTATTGCAGTTGCCCAGTATAAACTGATCAGAGTCATTGCAAGTGACCTGAGTTGAAGGCTTCCCTTGACTTACAATGCAGGTGCCAGCAGTTCTATCCATCCTGAAACTCAGCAGAGCTTTTATTAGAATGAATGAGTGTCATTGCCAGGGCCTGTACTGTTGCAAATTTGTCTTAACAAATGAGTCACAGATAAGAGGGCAGGGAGAAAGGGAGAGGACTTCGGCAAGTGCCATCCAACCCTCAGCGATGTAATTTTCCCATAGCTGATGGAACTGGGAGCATGACTTCTGGGACCAGTACTTGAAACTGAAAAAGGACAAGAGTGGGAGAAAGGTTCATGGATCTTCTGCTATTGGGATCCATGAAACAGTTCGGAGAACTGCCAAATAGAGGACAGAATACTCAAACATTACAGACCCACAGAGAGTACAGTGGATTTTTCATTTCAATTATTTTATTGCAGGATTTAACCTAGCATGCTCATTGACTGTCCGAGAGGAGTCTTCGCATTTCTGGGACCAGTACCTTAAAGTGGTTAGGAAGCTTGAGAAATCACGGAGAAATCGTTGTGTGCATTTCTTCTTACACATTTCCTTTTGTCCAACTTGTGATTTTCCTCTGAAGATTTTGTTTCTCATTGGTCTTAGTAGTAAAGCCAGAGAGGAAAACTGGGGCTACATTCAGAGGATCTGACGTCACTTCCTTGGTTCGAGACAGCGTCAATGGGAGACCTACCATCGAAGAAGGCCTGCTTGCCTGAAGTATTTACAGGCTTACGGTCTTGAAAGAGTTTGGTCCATGTAACACAAGAATCGCCACAGGACGAATATGGGAGTCAGTGCAGGGGATGTTAGCCCACAAGCTTTCCTTACCAGCCACTCAAATAACTGAGCAGGGTGCAGTCATGAGTGCTGTCATCAAAGTCAGCTGAGAGATTCAGGATTAAAATGCTTGGATCTCTAGGGGACTTTTATCTTCAATGACCTGGATGGGTACCATTTCAGAGCAGTATTCAGGACGGAAACTTGATTAGCAGGACTTGAGGATGCCTAGGTAGTTAATGGTTATTGTGAGCTGAGGGAGGAGTGGTCCCACTCTTCCAGAATTAAGCAGAAAGGAGAAATCGATGATTGGCTGTCAGTTGGCAAGACCATCATGGTCCAGTTCAGGCTTCTTTCGAGGTGAAGAACTTGGGCAGTCTTTAGTGAGCAATAGAATGTGACTCTGTCTAGGAAGGTAGCACCTCCTTTGGGAGAGACTTCACAACATAGCGGGGGAGGAGACATCCTTATAGGAAGTTGATTAAGGAACCAAACTTAAAAAAAAAAAAAAAAACTTTTTCTGAGGTTATGGGTTGGAGGGAAAGTCATTTGGTTATGTTTTGGGGAGGGATGTTGGAAATGGTTGCAGGATTGTTGATCACGTTGATGTTTTCAGTGATAGTTTTAACTTTGTTAATTAAAAATTAATTCATTGTGGTTGATTTCTCAATTGAATGTGGTATTGGAGTGGGAAAAACGGAATTATAACAAATGGAGTGCCATTTAGAAACAGCTTTGCATCTGCACATATTCAGGATGATTTCAGGGGGACTGCTGCCTTTGATTCTGCAATGTGGAGATTATCGTGGATGTGCACCGTAGCTCTTAATAATTTTAGATTTTTGTCTCTTTGCTTCTTGGATCCATAATTAACAGTGTAGTGCGGCAACACCTTGCCATTACACTGCAATTGCAACTTAAACTCCATGGGGAAGGGAGAATAACTTCAGAACTGATTTTGTCAGAGTAAAACCACAAAGAACTCCTCTTTCCGAGGGCTTTCATACTCCAATTCACCATCTGTTCTGACCAGGTGGTAAATGGGTTTAGGGGCTTTTGTTTGGTATGGGGTAGTGGTGGGGATGGTTTAGGATTGATGGGATGGAAGTATCCTCCTCTTGCCAGAAGAGGAGTTGCAGTGGGGCTGGGTAAGAGGCTTGGCTGCAACTTAAGACTAAAGTAATTTTACTGATTGTTTTTCCAAACTGCAAACTGAGGTCTGTTGTTCCTGTACCCAGGAAAACGGTAATCCAGATTCACAAACATTTTGGACTATGTTAGCATCACAAAATGTTTTTTTTTTGTTATTTACTTTCCAGGCAAAACTTTCTTTGCACTGGAGAGCTGCCTAAAAGTGACGCAAAGCACGCCACGTGTGGCTTTGTGTTACTTAGAGTCAAAGGAACATTACACAGGTGGTACATGGTTGTTCCCATGCAACCACCAATGCTTTTTTGACGAAAAACCCTATCTACTAACCTCTTTACACAGGATTTTGCGCCAAATAAGAATTCCACTTTGAAGAAGGTGTTAAAAAGGAGAAATGCTTTATTGTTTCTCCTAAGGCTTCCCACTTTGCATGTGTACTGTACAGCACACATCCAGCTTAGTATTTTGTACTGGAGGGATACCCTTCCAGTACAAAACCTATGCTAAGCTCACACACACTTCCTTGCACTATGGCAAAGGGTGTGTGCTACGCTTAGCAGCAAGATTCTGCGCTTGGGAGAGAGGAGGAGAGTGCCACATCTGTAGATATTGTAACAGATTTTTTTATTTTTTTGGTCATCTGTAGATATGGCGCTCTCCTTCTCTTGTCTCTCACACAATGCAGCGCAGCATTTTTGGGTGCTGTACTGTGCTTTCTGTAACTTTTGTAAATCTGGGGGCAAGTGTGAAAACGCTAACCATCTGTGATTGGGCAAAGTGGAATACTGTCATGGAATTCCTCTCCGCCAGACTCATAATTAGGGCTTTAGGATGTCAAGCATATATATTTTGAAGTTGCTTAGGTAGGTACATGTAAGCACATTCAATAAGTTCTTTGTTGAGGACATCTACCACTGCATCCATATCATGTGGTGCAGGCCCTGGGAGATCTAGGGTTGCTTATCAGAGCACTTCACTGGAGAATTTATTGTAGCATCTCAGATATGGTGGCTGTTTTAGGTTGCCCACAAGAACTCGTTTTTGAGATTTAATATGGAGCCTGGAGGCCTGCACAATCCAGAGGGTGGGGAGTTGTGGTAAAATTGAAAAGTGAAGGTGAGTTCTGTAATGAAGCTAAAAAGGCTAAGAGATCACCTAGGCTGTAGCATATTTTTCATGGTCATGCCTAAACCAGTTAGATTGAACTCTTTAAGGGTTATGTTGTTAGGGCAGGAGGTGGCAAGAAATTTCAGTATTACTGTTCCTGTTACAGCGGCGATGAAAGAAGAAGGTGATGACGTTCAGGAGAGAGATTGGGGTTGAGAGGGGTTTTAGTATCAAAAGTGGTGCAGCTGTGATGGTGTTTAATGGGTATAATCTGTCGCCCTAGCCTGTGGACATCAGAAACACATTTGTCAAACAGGGGAGAGGGGTAACTAGAGTTTGACCTTGTTTATTTGTTAGTCAGCCTTGGAAATTAGGTATGAAGAAGTATATCCATGTAGTGGGTGGGGGTGGGTTTGTAGGGTGCTTATAGGGTAGGACTGGAAGGGGGAGGACATGCATCCTTCTCCACTGTCTGGGGCTAAGGTCCCTTACCAAGGTACATGGGAGGGTAAATAGGAGACATCAAGAGGTACCACTGTTCTGTCTTGGCCTTTACAGTGGAGAACTAGCTGTGATACCCTGAGGGTAGTTAGTATTGTAGAGGATGGTGGAATAGGAAGCCTGCAGCCAGTGGGAGAGGAGTTTGAAGCTGCGTGTAGCCCCACCCATGCTTCTACTGTTTGTGGCTGTACTAAGAAGGAAGGACCCGCAAGCCGTGGTGCCTCCACAGATGGTATCCATGGGTCTCTTCCAAGACTAGCGGTGCATCTTAGGGCAGGGGCCACAGCATCTACAGCTTGAGTTAAAATAATGAAGTGCTTACTGGCGAAGGCTTGCAGCTTCAGACTACATTAAATAATATGTGTTCTTAGTAGTACAACTCAATGGAACATATTTTATCCACTTCTGAATGATGCATAACTGGGCTGGCACTGCCCGGACTTCATCTTATAATATGATAACTGCACATCGTTCTCTAAAGCAGTCATTCAACCATCTCATGTTTTCAGATATCTCAAAGACAGAAAATGCTGCTGCAGTAGCATGTGAAGTCCCCTAGACGTACCTGAAGAGGTTGTCCATGACGTACTGGTAGTCGCGAATGCTGCTTGCAGGGAGGTAGCAGGATGCAAACATGATAACCGCATTCAGACCATCCCCGTAGTAACCTGAAGAAAAGGTGACAAGAGTTAGATCTGGGCATTGCAGGCTTCCTTTCGTCCCACTTTCACCACCCTCTAGAAAACTGAAATGCAATTCTGGCGTGATTAGTGAAATTTACCAGCATTTACATATACATGGACTAATCTGACAGAAATCACTCTAGGCTGCTGTTGCACCTCGAAATGTGGCCTGTCATGATGAAAGCATACCCAGTTCCACCTGCCTTGTGGATGCAGTGGCCTCACTGAAACCACCATAGCTTGCATAGCTCAGTCTGGAAGTGTTGTGTTGAAGTCTTATCTATTTTTTCAATAAGAGGTTTGTGTTTTATCAGCTTATGGTAGAGTTGCATTGTTCAGAATGAAATAACAGACATGAAATAAAAAAATTATAGTTGCACATGCTGCTATATCATGGAGCATTTGTCTTTGCATGCTGAAATGAAGGCAGTTCTTCTTATGTCTTTGGTTTTCAATTGGCTATTAGCTCTGCTCCTAGGGTGGTGCTTTAACCAAACACAATTCATATCTCCAGGACACTTTTTGAGGGGATATTATACACCTGTAAATTCTCAAATGACCATAGAGACACTGTACAAAACTGTGTGTTTTTGTGAGATACTTTGAATTACACATGTGATGCAAAATGTGTTTGTGGGTATGATGCATGAAAATTCCACAGAAAGGCATGCCTCTTTTTAAAAAAAGGTCATGCTAGATACGGCATGAGAGTGGTTTACGTGAGAAAGGTTTCATGACATTTTGTGCTTGAACATTTCATTACGCTAAATAGTGTAATGAACAATTTCAAGAAATTTGGCGGATTTTGCAAGTCTAAATGAAATTTCACCCAGGTCTTCTTGATCAAGTAGTCAAGTCCAGTCACTTGGAAATCTGCTTACTCCAGTATTGGAGCTTTCCTAGTTTCACATGTTTTAATTATTCCCTGTTGTCTAGATGGGAGTCCCCTGATAACTTATAATAGCAACGTAATGTTGAACATAGTGTATGAAGGCCCTCGGCCCTTCACTTATGTAGCATATCTTAGTCAATTTTAAAAAAAAGAGGCCAAACATAGGTTTCAGCCAATCAGGCTGCTTTTCCCTCTAGAACACTCCTGTGAGAAGCCTCGGTCCCTCAGATTTTCTACCATACGTCATGCTACGGAGTCTCCACTGAGCTCTGCTCAGTTATACCTACTTAGATTTATTTTTACGAATTTCTACAATATTTCTATGCCTAGGTGCTTTTTACTTTTCACCAAAGTACTTGTTGGCTACCATTCTATCTTCTCATCTCATCATGTCAGATAAGGAGAAGGAAAGTCTCTTCAGGGCCTGTAAAACCTGTGGTAAAAAGAGACTTCATTTTGAGGATCCTCATCAGGAATGTATTTATTTCCTTTATCCAGAGCATACCACTAAAGACTAAGGTATGTTGTACCATTTCTACCAAGAAATTGAAAGAAAGCAAAGGAAGGCTGCTGATTTGGCTCCGGAAACTGAAATTTAGAAAGGAGCCTGTGTTTGTGTCTGATAGCAAGGAATCTACGTCCTCAAAAAGATTTCTTAAAAAGGACAGTTAACCCCTTTTTTGCTTTTCCAGTGAACAGCCTAAAAAGCCTACAAAAAGACCACTCATGGGTCTCGGAAAGACCACAGTCCTTGAAAATATCCTCAGGAATTTAAACTTTCTTCCAAACATAAGGAGAAAAAAGGACAATCTACTCCTCTGAAAGGCTAAAAAAAGGCATCATCTGTACTGCCCGCACCACCTCCTCAGATTCGTCATTCTTTTTAAAAGCCTTCTTTTGCTCCATCTTCTGACAGATCTTTGATGAGCGTCCCACCATTGACAAAGACCTTGTCGGCGATGAAGACATACACGGCAGCGTCAACAACGGCAGCTACCAACACTGTCTCCATGCTATATTCCACTGCCTCTTTCTCAAAGACGACATCCTCGTCGACGTTGTCTAAAACTAGACCGTCGACACCGGAGATTTCCCTGACCTCACCGTCGACCACAGCAACAATCGTTCCTTCGTCGAAGTCCATTCCATCATCGACTATGGTGAGACCGACGACTCTGACATCGGAAGAGACGGTTTTCGTGACGACGATCCTTGCCACTTCATCAATGACCCTGTCAAAGATCCTGTTGATGGAGGAGAAAATTCAGAGGCCTGAAAAAAGCAAACATTTGACCCCATCAGACACCTCTCCAAACAAAGTGGCCCTTCTAGTACCCACCCATCTGTTGGATGAGGAAGACTCAGAAGATGAAGGACCCTTTGGTGTTGCACCCAGTCCCTCCGAACTGCACGTAAAGTGCCAGGAGGAAGAAGAGGAGTATGATAAAGGGGAATACAAACAACAGGAATACTATGTTTCTCAGGAACAATATCGACACCCATACAAGGAGGAAATGGTCTGTCTACCTGGTTCTCTTGTTTCGGACTTGCAATTCAGATTATAAAAAGTATTTTCCACCAGTGCAGCCACTGCACAAGTATCCACACCTGCAAGGTCACTTACTGTCCAACCTTGTATGCCCAGACAAAGACCAATACCGTGCCTGAGTCAGCAAGCCATACCCCTCAGCATTTCTCCAAGACCCAGCAACCTCCGATGATAAGAGAGAAGAAGGGGAGCTCTGCAACGCCCACACGGAATGGGATGATTATCTCATACCCACACCATCATCTCCTTCACCCACTCCAGTAAATTCCCCACCTTAGGATATTGGTAGATTTCATAATTTAGTAGAAAGGGCTGCAAAAACGTTCGGACTCCCCATGCCCACTAAGCAGATGGACTGTTTTCTCTATGATTTCAAGGCGCCATTGTACAAGAATGTCATCTACATTTGGGAATAGAGCCTTAAAGTAATGAAGAATCTGACCACAGAGATTGCTGTTCTTCGGTGTCTAGACAAGAAATGCAAGGCTCCAGAAGATGCTCCGGTCTGTCTTACTGGCCATCCAAAGCCAGACTCAGTAATCACCCAGGTGGCCAACGTAGATCCAAGAATTCCTCAACTCCAATCCCCATACTTTCAGAGAAAGATGGTACGCCCCTTGATAATATTGGTAAGCACTGTTCCTCAATGTCAGCGGTTACTGTCAGGGCGACGATTTTCTAGCTGTTGTAGGAAGGCTTGACAGACATCTATGGGCAGAAATCGGGCCATTTCTGGATCATCTACCAGAAAAAGCCAAAAGAGAGGCCAAAAAGATCCTACAGGAGGGTGAGCACACTTCAGCTGTAGTGATAGACTGTGCCATGGATATTGCTACAACTGCATTTAGACTGCTTGCAGGGGCTGCCGTACTTAAGAGGCAAGGCTGGCTCAAACCTACCTCATTTAGACAAAAAGTACAAAGCAAAATATACAAACTTCTATTCGATGGGGAGGCTGTTACTACAAACCATAAAGACTGATACCGACACAGCTGAATCCCTGGGAACTCTCCAGATTAGGAAGCTGCCCTTTCAGGGTGCCAGAGGATGAGGTTTTCCATCATTTAAGGGAGGATATCAACAATATCGGTACCCTTCCTACACATCTACCTCCCAGAAATTTAATCCACAATATTCTCAAAGGCAACCACCGCAAGTGGTCTACAACAGGCCCACACCTAACGGTAGAGCGGGACACCAGGTAAGGGATGATGGTCATTGCCAGTGACCATTTGGAGGGTCCAGTTACTCCTTTTCCCTTTCTATTCAGACCCGGAGGAAGAATATCCCACTACATTCAGCGTTGGCAAGAGATAACATCAGACCAATGGATCCTGGGCCTTGTTCAATTCAGTCACACCCTAGAATTCGTTCAAATCCCACCACCAACACCACCTCACACTTCCGTCCCAAAACACCTACAACTGCTCAAATTGGAAGTAATAACCATGCTCAAGAAAGGAGCGATAGAGAGAGTTTCCGTTTCGCAGCAAGGAATGAGATCCTATTCCTATTCCTGTTCCCAATCTTTGACCTCAGGGATCTCAACAAATATCTATAAAAAACAGTCATTCAATATGGTAACATTACAGGATATTCTCATACTCCTAAATCACGAAGATTATATGTCAACCTTTGACTTACAGGATGCATATTTACACACCCCTATCCATCCCACAGAAGATTCCTAAGGTTCACGGTAGCCAGCAGCCACAACTAACCAGTTCAGGGTTCTTCCTTTTGGCCTGAAATCAGCCCCCCAATTATTCACAAAACACCTGGCGCCATAGCAGCCTACCCAAGGAAACAAATACACCAAGTCTTCCCATACTTTGACAATTTGGCTCATCAAGGTTCATTCCAGTCAAGCAGTGAAAAGATCAACAGCAGCATTCATAACCTTATTCTGCGAGTTGTGTCTCACGCTGATTTGGAAGAAGCCAGTTCTTCAACCTTCAAAGAGTATAACCTTCTTAGGAGCAACGATGGATACTACACTCAATAAGGTGTACCCCACATCAGAGAGACAACTAAGACTAATATCATTGGCAAAGTCAATCCAAAGAAAAGTCTCTCTTTCAGTGCGCCCCTACAAATCACTATTGGGGATGATGTCATCATGCATTCCTCTAGTCTTGTTCTGCCGGCTAAGATTGTGACCCCTCCAGGAAGAACTAGAAATCCAGTGGAGACAGGCTACAGGCTCTTTCGATTACATCATCAGGGTCACCCCAGCCATGGTCACAACCTTATCTTGGTGAACGCTGCAACCACACCTGTCAGTCGGCCTGTTGTTCCTCGGGCTACCCTCTTCATTGGTCATCACTACCAATGCTTTCCTTTAAGGGTGGGGAGTGTACCTTCAGGACCTACAGGTCAGCAGTAAGTGGCAAAAGCCTAATCAATGTTATTACATAAATCTACTTGAACTCAAAGCAGTAATCCTGGCCTTACAAGCTTTCCTTCCAAGGATAAGGATCTCTGTAGGTCTGATACATATAGGCAATACAACCACAACACACTGTATAAACAAACAAGGGGTACAAGATCACTTCTCCTCTCTCTCTCTCTCTCTCTCTCTCTCTAGAGAGAGAGAGAGATAGAGAGAGAGAGAGTCACAAGACCTCTGAAACTGGTCCATCCAACATGGAGTACATCTGCAAGCAGGGCATGTCCCAGGAAAGCAAAACGAGATAGCGGACAGTCTCAGCAGACTAAAGGCATCTTGCCATGAGTGGGAATTGGATCAGACAGCTCTCAATCAAATCTTCTCAAAGTGGGGCAAACCTAATCTCAATCCCTTTGAAAATCCCCCGAAACGTCAAATGCAATTCTTTGCAAGCTGATATCACCATCCAGAGTCATGGGGGAACACATTTTCGATAGCATGGTGCAAAATCTTTGCTTACGCTTTTCCACTCATTCCCAATGTTCTCACGAAGATGAAGACCGAGCCTTGCGTGATAATCCTGTTAGCTCCAACCTGGGCTCACCAGCACTGATTTACAGAGCTCCTTCTACTTTCGGAGAAACCTCAAATCCAATTGAGGATGACACCTTTTCTCCTAAGGATGAACAAAGGCCAAGTGTTGTACCCGGATCCCGGATCTCTTTACTTGTCAGCTTGACTCCTGAACTCAATGAATTCACCCATTTAAACATCTCTCCTGATTGTGGAGACATACTTGCCAGAGCCCGAGCGGATTGTACAAACAAAACCTATTGTAATAAGTGGAAGAGATTTTGTATATGGTGCCAACAGGAGCAGAAACATCCACTGTCCTCATAACTGGAAGAGATCCTTCCATACCTATTGCACTTGGCACGCTCAAGGTTGGCTGATGCATCCACCAGAGTTCACTTGGCGGCAATATCCCTGTTCAGGTGATCGGCCATGCCACTGTCATGATGGTTCACCAGATTTGGCAAGCAGTTCCTCAAGGGTGTGTTTAGAGTTTTCCCACCAGTGAGACCTCCTCCTCTGTCTTTTCAACTGACCACAGTGCTCTCCCAGCTATGAAGAACTAATTTGAACCCATTCACAGAGCAGATTTAAAATACCTTTCCTGGAAGGCTGCTCTCTTTTCACCCTTGTTGGTGCAGCCAGCGCTGTGTATCTCTAGATGTGTGTTTCAGGATAGTTTTCGTCCTTCAGTAGAGAGCAACACATCATTTAAGAAGTGCTGAAAGTGCTGCTCAAAGCCTTCTCAGGTCTCTGTACCACTTACTGGGAGCAGGTGCATCAGCCAGAGCTTGTCAGCTCATTAGCTCAAGAGAGACTTTTCAAACAAAAGAGGGTGGGAGTACACTTTCTCACATCCCAGTGCTCAGTTCGCCCCAGACATGAGAGAAGACTTTAGGCACCATTTCTAGCACCTCTGAAACAACTTGTTTTGCTCTACTGATAAAAGGAATGAATTCAGAAACGTGTCTAGAGTTACACAGCACCAGCTGCACCATCATGGATGAACAATTAAAGACGACTACTGAAGCGTTATCATGCACTGCATTTACCATGATGCACTGGGGCAAACTGAGTGCTGGGATGTGAGGCATTGTGCTCCCACCCTCCCTTCTGTTTTTTTCTGGCCTAACTTGCTCTTCCATTAGCGCCTATAGCGCTGTGTCTCAGTGCAGCGCTATCCATATATCCACCTCAAGCCACACATCTCCATTGTCATTTGGTTTACACCTTTAGAAGAACCTACAAAGAATCCCCAAGAACAACTTCCAGTATTTCATGATTTATTATAGCGCACTGCTGAAGGCTGCACCAGTTATTGAAGAGCTCTTGATCCAAGTTACAAGTCCAAGTGGCAGGCGAGTGCCTGTATCGATTAAAGGGACTGGTGTGGCCTGAGTCAGAAGGGCTGGAATGCTAATGAGGGTCCAGTGTACCAAATTAAAAAGGCAGAAACAGAAAAATACCCTATGGAACGGTGAGGCAGGAGGACTATACCAGCCATTATTGCCCTCAGCCAGTGTCTTTAGTGGAGTTCTCAACATGCCAATGTTTTAATTAAGCATTAAAGCGTGCCGCTGAGGACTAGGACTGATGTTAAATCCCCAACCCTGAGATGCGGTCGAGGTCCTATAATAAGCAAGAGGGCCTTTAACAGCTGATGTAGCCTGAAATACAACACCTACAGTGTTAGTGTAATATTCCACATACTAAGGTTCTAAATTAAAGGAGAAACAGAAACACATTGGCATGGTGGAGTGGAAAGCCCACAACAGTCATTAATATTCTTAACTCACTTCATAGTTTTCAATGGAGCTTCCAAAATTCCTGTGTTGTAATTAAAGTTCATAATAGCTGCAGTTGTCATCAACACCCCTCCTTTTTGTAAAATAAACTTAGTACACCTAAAAGCCACAATCCCTGCAAATGTTCAAATGTCTGCTGACTTTACGTAGCTGCCTGAGGTTGATTCTTCGTATTGTTTCTCCAAGTGTATTTAAGCGATTCCTCATGTCTGAGGCTGATATATTTATAAAACAACTTAGAAGAAGCTTGTGTTATGAATAAGTTATTCAGGCTGTCAGTCATATCTTGAAATGTTAGTCCACCATATGTTCAACCCAAGGCTCACATAAAGAAGCTGTCTTAGACTGTTCACTTGGTTTTATCTGTACCTAATTAGACCCCGAATCACTGTTCAAACAAATCTCTATTTAGAAGTTTGATCCATGGCCTAGAGCCTAAGATACCTGACAGCATTACAGAATAGCCTCAAAAGATATATTTATATGCAGTTAATCCAAACTCACATAATTTACTTTCAGTGTGGTTATGCTTAAATTTTGGCATAGATTGAGGCCTTGGACTTGAACACCACTTTACCATTATAGTTGCATAAATGAACAGCTTTCATTACAAGGCAGCAACCCGTACGCCATCACATGAGGCAATGACACAACGTCCTTATTTCCTTAATGTAGCTACAGATTTGTTGGCATTGTTGATGTATTGATAATGTTGTTTTAGAGGGACATACCCATTGCCTTCAGACTGTGTGCAATACATTCATGGGAAGGCTGTGGTTATTGGTCAGCTAGTACCGGTTGGTGTAAGGACTGATTATGAGTCAGGAGGAACAGTATTCCCGAGGGAGAAGAGGCATACCACACTACCCAGCTTCAAGTTGCCAGTGTGCCCACACACAGAATACCCGGGCCTGATTTTACACTGGGTGCTAAGATGCACCCAGTAAAATCACCAAGGCACTGTCTCTGAGGCTTAGGCTGACCTCACCTGACCGTAAACCCCACCCCCTCAAAGTCTGAGGGAGCAAGTTTGAGGGTGCGGCCACCTACGACGACCTGCTGTTGCACCCCTGCTTACATTTAATGGCTCTGACAGCATGGGTGAATGTGAGTGAAATGTTCCCATTGAATACAGGAAAATGTGTTTTTTCCACTCGGTGATTCGGGGTTCAAAAGGCTGTTCCTCATTCTCAGAATTAAATCTCTCAATGGTCTTAAACTTGTTTGGAGATAACTAGCAAAATCATTAATAGCGGCTGATAACTTGCCACAGTGTTTACAGGCAACTTCTCATCAGGCCTGAATGTTTACATTGTTTTCGTATTATGATCCCTGCTGTAGCAGTCACATTCATCCAAATTTCAATATCTTGTAAAATGAGACTGGAATAGGGCCACACGGGTCACTAAGAAAACTCAACAAAACCTCTTTGGAAACCAACAGGCCGATCCAATAATGAGGTCTGATGGCTTATGGCCACACCTTCAGACTGGAGAGGTAATTGGTAGATTAGATAAGAACTGACAGGTGGGAACCTTGGGGGTTATTTTTGACTTCAACTTGTTAACGAGTCGGAGAAACGAGGCATTCACAAAGGACCACTGATAGTGAGGATCAACAAAAACCTACCTCAAATGGTACCACTAACGTAAATGGCTTTCCGCAAGATCATTGTTAATCTCCTAAGTAGACAAGCTTATCTCTCAGTTTATCTAAGTGCTGAGAATCTCGTGGTGAAGTTGCAGTTAATCAGAACAGAACCACTACTACAATCCTGCAATTGAAACCACCAGATCATCATACACTGGCACTTCAGGCACCGCGCTGGTAAACCATGCCACGGAAGGTGGATGTTACGATCTTGGCAGTGGTTCACAACACCCTCCAGACTGCCCTGAGAGGAGACTTCCCAAACACCACCCACCAGACTCATGGTCCTTTACCAAAAATTGGCATGCTATTCTTTACTTTAGTAAACATCAGTTTATGGGGTGAAGGTTGCTGTCCACGGTGAAGTTGTGTGCAAAGGCCCCTCCACACCACCTGATAATAATCGAGCATCAACACAGGATTCAGAAGAGTGATGTTAATCTAAACTATCCCTCACCTGTATTGTTTGGTCTCCTCATTTGTCTGATCTCTTGTTAGGCCTGGCACAATAACATTGCCTTGAACATCAAAGGAAACGTAAAGAGTTACCATAATTAAATGGCAAGCCCTGCTATGCAAATTTAGACACTGATTTGCAACACACCTCTCTTGGAAACATCCATGAACATAGATTTCCTCCACAAGCTCTACTGAAAAAACTACTTTGCTCAAATTCAGTAGAAGTTCACTTAGAAATCAATATGCACTGCAGTGTAATTGGTCATCACAAATTGGTTGCACACCTTTTCCCTAGTGGCTTGCTTCCCACACTGCAAATGTAAATGAAGCCACCTTGTTGTTTACCTCCATGGGAGATCACCCTCTTGTATGGCTCGATGGCTGTCATGTCCACCTTGTGCTCTTGTCCACTCATCAGGAATATCCGCCACTTGCGCCCATCCTGGTCCTCCATGTCCGTCACGATGCCCTCGCCGAGCTTATCTGCTGTAGCTCCGCCGTCCGGCCCCCGAGCCCGTGGTAGGTCATCTGGGAAGCAAGGAGCATTTAAGTTTAAATAATTAAAAACCTGTTGTGTTTTTCTTCTTTCTGCTTGCCTGAGACCCAAGAAAACTGAAACCGAGCGCAACAGAGGTAAGATCGCTCGAATCTTCCATCTGCCTTTTGTGTAAAATCGGCCATTAATAATTAATGACGTAAAAAGGCACTCTTTAGAATCAGCACAATAGGATCTTGGCTTAATGAAAGCGGGTAAAGATTGTTAACAGAGATAGTTCAAGGTGCGTTGATACCTATAGCCTCGGAACTCATGGGTGTTTAAATGGAAATAATGAAATTAGACTGAAAAATAAAGGGTGGGACTCCACTATGTTTTGTTGAGGATGTGGATAAGCAGTGATGTATTTATAACTATGCAATTTGGTATTAAGACTAGAACTTTTTAAACAATTGAAAAAAAGTCTTAAAAATATCAAAAAAGCAAAATAGATTTGAGGCAAGGGAACACAGTATGATTTCCTTTGAAATAATAGCATTGTATGAGGTCAGTTGCTGATGTATGTACCAGGGCTGAACGGGTTCCTAAATTCTACAGAGCTGTCACACCAACAATAGTCACGAGATTTGCCCTAGAATACCCAACAAATGAAACTAAATGAAAATTAATCATAGATCATTTTTATCAGCAGTGAATCCACTTTTTTTTCCCAGTATGAGCTTAACAGGATTGCTCCTGAAACCTTCTTCTGCAGGCGAATTGCAGACATAATACCCAGTAAACTAACTTTGTTAGCTACATTCCCAGTGATATATCTTGTTGCACTCTAGATATTGTACACATTTTTCGTAAAAGACGTGATTTACAGACATCCATTTGCAGTTAGCTGGGGGTGAAGTGAATACATAATGTGCTTTAAGTTCCAAAGTTTTGTTAATGTTTGTAAATCCTCAGTCACAGAATGTAAATATATTGTGAGACTTGCCAATGAAATATAAAAAATACATAGCACAAGATAAACAATATCCTCCTTTATTTACCCTAAAAAGAGTGAGTCGCATGGCTTGAGTTGTTTTAATTCTAGGTGTAAAAGGCTGAAGTTCAAATGTAAACGCTAAATGATAGCGTCCAGAATGCAAATGTGTATGAGTTTAGAAAGAGGGCTAATGAAACCTATCCGCCGGACGACCACTTCTAATGCATTTGTTCAAGGCGTTTCATGAACCCAATCTATTTGGCAGATTACAGCAAAAAAAGGGTTTTTCACAGCTGGTAAGTATAAGAGCAGGCCTCATTCTAATTTTCTCCTATGTTGTAATGCTAAGTAGACAGACTGAACTGAGCAGTAAATTATCTTTGCCTCCTATAGTGCATGTATGTTATATTTTTTAAACAAGAACTTATTGAGTATTTATGTATTTTTTAAAGTAATGTCTATGGTACTCTGTAGTACTCCTGCTTTTAAAATTGCATGTTGGAAGAAGTGCTTGGAAGGGGAGTGCTAAGTTGCAGGCCTGCAACTCTGGGTTCTCTCATCACGTGAGCAAACTCCTCTGCTGTCCCCCACTCCCAATCTACAGGCCATATTTCACATATGTTGTTTACAGTTTATTTATGGGTTGGGTGACATCAGCATGATAACAACGATTTAGAACAAAACACACCAGGTGTTTTTTTTTAATGTTAGAAACATGCTGTTTTTCCCTTTATGCTAGAACCCACCCATGAGCACGATTAATGTGACAGATTTAAATTTTGAAAAAATTGTCTAGGTATAAATGCAGAAAGTGTCTATGCTTTGTAATGCATTTTTTACATCCCTATCTTTCTATTGTATGGTGTGCCCTTTCTTATTTACCGACTGATTTCAAGGATGCTGATTAAACCTTTGAGGATCCCTGCCAAAGCTAATAATTTGCATGCTGTGCCTCAACAAGCAATAGGAAAATGCATGCCCACCCTTAAATATTCTATCTGTGCAGGGATAGCCTCAACCAGCTCCCAGGCAGTGCATTATTAACATAAAACCCCCCTTAGCTTCCACTCATTTGTCCCCTGGCTGCCAGTCATCTACAGTAGGCTTTCATACCCACTATGCCGGCATTCAGACTGGCTCTGTTGCTGCTCAGAATCTTTCAAACACCTCTACCGGGCCTCCACTTTCCGACAGACAACCCAACTCCCCTTCAGTCCTCTATGTGCAACCATTTGCTGGTCACAAAAGGGTACTAGAGACCCTTACAGGGCCCTGAAAGACCTTTCCAAGATGTCCAGCACATTCCCTCACAGGCCTTGAACTGGCCCGCACAACATTCAAGGTGACCTTTTGTAGACTGATAGCCCCACACTTTCCACACCAGACACCTAGAGATCTCCACTACTGGCTGTTAGGGCCCGCCACCCAGCCCTGAAAAGCAACTCAGCTGGCCGACATGTCCTCTTACTTTGAATTCTAAGAAGTTTCAGCCCCTTCTCTGATCCCCTCAGAGCCCTATCGGTACTCCAAGTAGCTTCAAAGTCCATTCCCAGCTCTAAAAACCATTGTGATCCCCTGCATGCTGCTCTCAGCTCACTACCCAGGAAGCCTGCAAGAACCTCCATTAACTCTGCATCCAGACACTTCATTAATCTGCAGCACCCTGGGTTCCACCTTTGCTTCAAATTCAAGCTGGACTTTAAACTTGGCCCATTACACAATAAAGTCCCATTTTGGAGGCGCATTTATCCTGGGGTATATATATTTACATGTTCATAGGCAGGCCTTGGTACATTTATTTTACATGCTTCTTTATAGCACGGTCTTGTTGTATTATAGCAATATAAATATGCAATTTGCAAAGCACAGTTTGTGAAGTGCAGATCATAGGTTTAAACCTAGTAAGATGGTTCATGCTATTCATCTGATTTTTACAGTGAATTATGACCAGGTATCCAAAGTTGGAGCCTTATACTGAAATCTGAAACATAACCATGCATGTTCTATTTAATTCTCATACCTTCCCATTCAAACTCTGGCCCGCTCTCTGGAATGTCAAACTGTTCGCTGCCTGATGGTGTTTCCAAGTCATCGATGTTGAAGTCCAAATCATCATCCAGCGTCTGGTCTGCGATGTCGCCAGAGCGTGTGGACCCCCCGATGGAGCGCAGAGACCCCTCACCGGAGCGCAGTGACCCCTCACTACGGTCCAGATTCAAGCTCAGGGCTGGGGCCAGGAGACGCTTCCTCATGTGGCGATTGCCACATAGTTCCAGGGTGTTCGGAGGAACTGGAAAAGGAAGGACAGCAAGAGCAGTTCTGATAATTCAGTGTCATATGGACATCAACCCCTCACTTACAGATTTAAGAACTAGTAGGCTGTATCTAAAGGTATCAGCAACAAAGCCTGCAGGAGACTGATTCTGAATGTCTAATGCTGACCACTAGGATGAATGTACAGTCTACTTGTTATCTGGGAAAGAGGAACTAACTGATATTGCCTTTCCAATATGACTCTTTGTAGCCACATTGGTCAAACGCTTCAGGGAGGGCAGGTGAGCCACAACTCTGTGGTGGTCAGAGAGGTTGGGAAGGGTTTGCCTTTATAAATGTGTTGTTCTTCACTGATAACGCAGTCTTTCCCAAGCGGAGATGTTTAAGTATCTAATTACACTGGCTTGTTCTTGAAAGTATTGTCAATGTATAAATTATTCAGAATATGCTGATTAGTAATGTAAGGTCAGAATTACAAACCTCTTGTGCGGTGCAATCAATGCAACTCGCAAAATCACAGGACAAAAAGGCTTTTCTTAATGCACAAAAGCCCCTGTACGAGTCAGAAAATACTTTCCCACTTGTTTAAGGGCTTTTGTAATCCTTTTTGAATCGCAGTTCAGAGTGGGCGTTAAAGCGGCTACCTCTTCTGTTTCAAAATCAAAAAGGAGAGGATCCGTGGTTTGTGATTATATTTGGGGTTAATAACAATTGATGAGTCACTGAACCCCGAGTTGAGGTAGTAACTGACTTGAAAAGGCTAACATGTCCCCTTGGGCCACTCCCCTTTTTGTGAATTAGGTTGACAGCCTTGGGTGTAATATGCAATGGGACCACTGCCTGATCCCCAGTGCTCCCAAACTCAAATCTTTGTTTTGGTGGGTTTTAAAGGAACACTGGTTACTTCAAGGTACACAAGCTTATGTAAAAAAAAAAAATCCCATTTAAGAATGTAAATAGAGTGGTGATGGTCTGCTGTTCATTGCAGGCCACCATTCATGTTTGAAGCCAGGCAGGTTTTAGGTCGTGATCTGCCTCAATCATTTTCATTCCACCGTCCTGCGACTGGAGATTTTGCAGTGCGACATATAAGTTAATTTCTGATTGCAAAAAGTAAGTGAAATCACTTTTAGAACCCAGCCATTTAGTAGGTATGGCCAATAATTCTCTTTTAAAAGAAAAGTAACATAATTTGCTTTTGCATATTATTCAGTTTACATCACTATATGAGATTTAATGTAACTCTAGCAAAATTACAAGGGGAGCTCCCCAAAAAATTAAATGGGCTTTTCATGCTCAAAAATAACTTGTGAGTGGCAGATCCCGTCAGCACGAATCTTTGGAGGTTGATGAATTCATCAAGGCCTCAGTTGCTCATTTGGGCATTTTACTTACTGTAAGCTGTTTCGTGTGCAATTTAGGTTTTTTTAAGTAAAGGCTAAACATTTTCAAAAACTCGTGTAGGGAAGAAAACATCTGCGCTGGTTGTTGTGAAAGAGAGGTCATTTCAAGAGCTAAGGTATTGTCCATCTGGGAGTGAGCCTAACTTTGCCTACCGGCGTCTGTGTGATACAAACTCTGCTTTGCCAGCAGGAGGATTGACACCCTGACCTCTGCCTTATGCAGTAATGGCACACTAGTTCACTGTCTGTGTACCTTTGTTTTTTATGGTAGTATGACAGTAAAAACAAAAAAACTTGGAATTTTGAGCTCTGCTATTTGCCTGCTTGCCTGTTCTCAGTCTGTTTCTCTTTTCGTTTTTCATGAAGATCTTTAAGGCAATCTTTGTTCTTTTATAGTTCTGAAACTGAAATCTAAACCGTTTTTTGCGAAAGGAGGTGAAACTTGGTATATTGGCCCAAGTTTTCATTTACCTAATCATTGAAATGCGTCCTTATTTTGTAAGAAATCTTGCAGGTGTAAGAAGTAAAACGCTTCATGAAATCCAGGCGTTCCTAGTTTTATTCAGTTATGTCAAGGGTTCCTGGCAAGAAATTCAGAATTAGATGATGCAACAATTCTGAATGTTGCTTGATACAATCAGATCTGTTTGTGCCAATACAAATCATTTACTCAATTCTCAATGGTCCATTACTGGCAGTCCAAATTTAGCTTATAGCTAAATTAATCCAACAAAATAACTTGTCCATGATTCAAAGTGCTGAGTTTAAAGTTTTTTCTTTAATCAAAAATGTCCCCCCTTGCAGCCCTGACAAGTGCCAAGCATCTTGCGTTAAAATAATGCATTTTCAGTAATGTTCCCGCATTTCCCGAGATTGTTAAGCAAAAGAATCATGTCCTGAAATGTGATAAACCCGTGTAGTCCTAGTTCCTCACTTTGCTGGGACGCATAAAAGCTGAGCTCTGAGTACTGTTTACTGTTTACCAAAGGCCTCAAGGTGGCGCTGGTGTACAATGGGAGGTGTAGGATTCTCTATATATTCCGGCTTGGAACTATCCCACTATCACAGAAAGCAGGCCAAGCGAACTACAGAGATTTGAAGACTGAAACACAAACCCACACACACCTAATTAATGTCCAAAAGGCACCCCCTGCTCAGAGCATTGTGTCAAACCGATGTAGACATCCATCCCCAAAACAAAACTTCTATGTATATGTCAAAAACTGGGTCAGTCTACACTGCAGTAAAAGAGGGGCCTACCTGGAGAAGTGCCCAGGGATAAGGAGGTGAGACGAGATGTGGCCTAGGGACCAGACTGTCTACTTTAGACCCTTAGAAGAGGACTTGAATCCGGTTCCCTGCTCAACATTCTGAGCAAACCATCTCACTTCCTCCTGCTAAATAAAGATGGATCTGATTCTCATGCAAAGCGCCCCTGGGTCAATTCACGCATTAAGGACTGTCACGTACGAGAAAATTGTGTCAATTTCGAAAAACGATCTCTTGACATGGATGCAACTGTCTTATTTCACTTTCAATAAAGTGTCACTCATAATGCTTGAAATCTCACATATAAACGCACTACACATATAGGAATGTCACACATAAGCAAACTGAGGACTTGGTAGCTCTTGTGACGTTCAGTCCTTCACTCTAACAGAGTCAACATATTTGAAAGGTTTGTGTTCCTCGAGGATAAAGGACGAACCCAATTCTGCAGATAAATAAAATAGTGACTTAAATATCTGAATGTGAGCACATGAACGTGCAGAGTAGCAAATTCCACTGAATGTGATGTATTACACATTGTATTACAAGCTTATTGTTTTTATTTCATATGTTTATAATATTAATGTTTTTACATGATGCTGATATTAATATTATATACACATCTGTATTGTTTTTTTTTGGCATGTGTGACCTTGGCATGTGTGACCATATATGTATACATGTGAGTATCATGCCGAGCTCATACTGATCAATGATAAATAATACATAAATAATTAATTAAAAATGGAAAACATTTCATTAAAGTCTACATTACTTCTCATTTTGACATGAATTCACACAAGTTATAGCGATGCGTCCACAAATATTTCAAAAATGAGGAAGAAAATGGATCCACATTACATTATTACTCACTGTGCATGCAATTCAATTAGATGTCTACATCTCTAACTATCCTGATATGAACTCCTGCAGTTATAGAGTGACATGCTTAGTATGGTATGCATACACACAAAACACAGATATATATATTTAGAAGTTCAAGAATATATAATCAAATTATTTGTTGTAAAAGTGTAATATAACATTGTTTTTCAGTGTACGTGCAGAAAATACTGTCCCTCTGCTGGGCATGCCAGGCACATTTTTAAAAACTATTAATATCTATATGTGCCCTTGGCTCATACAGACTGGCTTATTATGGTAAATTTCCTGTCTTGGACCTATTAAAAGGACATTGTCTTTGAAGCTCAGGGTGCTGTAATCACTTTCTTGCAAATAGTGTACACCTCCAGTAAATCATGTTACAGAGTTTGCACATTTTGTTTGTTAGAACACTAGTAGACATAGTGGGCTTGACATCTACAGAAAACCGGACTGTCGCAAGCAGAACAGGATATTCTGTCACAAATGTGACAGATATCTCACCGGCCGTATTACAAGTGCCTTATATCCTATGGAATGTGTAATAAGGTGGACAGAACATCTATCTTGTTTACAGCAGAGTAACTCATCTTCCAAACTCTAACTCAGAACCTGAGTTGTCACAAAATAAAACTACAAATTTTTAATGGCTTGTCATGCCTCATTTGCCATAGCACGCACTATCTTATTTCTGTATTTGTTTAACATGAGGGATGATTCTGAAATAAAGAAGAGCACCTTTTGATCTACCAAGTTTAATTTTTAAAATGTCACCCGCATTGACACATAGGGCAACACTGATTTAACAGTACTGTGATATAAAAAAGGCGAAGTCCTACTTTTTATTTGAAGGGCAACAAATGACTGTGCTGTCCCTAAATCTAAAATGCTGTTTGATTCTATAAAAGAACTGCTATAACACTATAAAAGTACATTTAATTCAGAATTTTAAAATATAAAATGAATGCGATACAAATAGCTTATGCCGGTTGTCCCATGAGACCTAACTAATGCCACTTTCGTAAGAAAACATATTGACCTCTTATTCCTTTCAAAAGAAGACATGTAAACCTCATTTTAGTATTTAATAGTCTTTTAAAAGATTCAAGAACATAGAAGCATTAAATATATATATATATATTAGCTAGTGGCAGTCGCCAGTAGGTAGTTATAGTTAGGACCATGTTTCCATAGAAAAAGCATTTTTTGACTTGCCTATATCTTTGGCACCGTTTGACGACTCTCCACAATATTTTCTCAAAAAATGTGTGCCAGTGATACTTGTTGTGCATATAAAGTTTCGGGGTGATATTTCAAGCGGGGGCTGGTAAAAAGGGCTGGTCAAAAAAAGTTTCCCATGTTAATTCCCATAGGACTTTTGAACATGAATACAGCCTGAACCACTAGACGGAATTACACGAAATTTGGCAGAAAGCTAGCTTTTGGTTCGCAGATTGTGCTTTTTGGTTATTTCCTGCAAATCCGTTCAGTAGTTTTGAAGATATTAGAGGGAAAACAAATTTGTATATCTGAGGTCATGAACACTTCGCAACTACTTTGCGAAGCTTAGGAGCTCGTGCTTGGCAAATTCAGAGCTCTGATTGACTGCGAACACTTCAACCAGGAAGTGTTGGCAACTATCTTGAGACTCCGCTTCAGCTGAGTCCCACAAAAAAAGTAAGGTAAGGACACCAGAGGGACACCCCAGAGCTAAAAAGCATTTTTTAAACATTTTTCGCTACAATTGGTGGCAGATCCGCAGATAATGGCAAATTAAAAAAAAAAATTAAGAAACAAAAATTGCAGTTGATAATGCTGAGGCCCCTAGGTGAGCCAAGTCCCTACGCCGCTGGTATTTTATGGCCTGCCTGCCCCCCTCCCTGCAGCCCCAGTGATCACTAATAAGAAATTAAATGCGGGCCTCGCCCTGCCTGCAACCCTGGGGACCGTCACCTCCCAAGGGCCTTCATCAAATAGAGTGTTGGGGAGGGGGGGGGGGCTTACCAGGCTTTGCCCCCAACAGCAGCCCCGGGGACAACCACCTCACTGGGGCAGTTGCGTAATTGTGTGCAGGATGTCACGCTGCCCCCCCAGCAGCCCTGGAGACCACCACCTCTATGAGGCATTTAGGTAATTATGTGCGGGGAGGCCGCGTGACCCCCTTGCAACCCCAGGGACCACCACCTCCCCAAGGCATTTGTGTAATTGGCCTCAGGGACCACCTCCCCGGGGCACTTAAGTAATCATGTGCAGGGCGTGCTTCTCCCGCTCCGAGCCCCCAAGGACCACCACCACCCCAGGGCTAAATAGATTGTTGGAGGGGGGTACGTGGCCCCCCTTTAGGAGCCACTGACGGCCCTGGTGACAACCCCCCCACCCCAGTGGCAGCTCCTGCCGTGTCCCGGAGTGCCCACTCCCAGGGACATAGCTGTTTGCTGTGGCTTGGCTGCAGTTTTAACAGCTGCTGCCAAGTCATAGCGAACACTGCTTGCAGCGAGGTATAGCTGTCAGTCAGCTTTCCCTCGCTGTGAGCAGAAGTTTCCTCTGTCTGCCTAACCACTGATGCAGGCAGGAAGACAGACGAAACAGTGCTCTCTGTGACAGCAATGCTGGCTCCCGCAGGAGGTGGGGAGCCAGGTGGGACCATGAGTGCCTTCAGGCTCCCCCCACGATCCCCAACATTGAGACTGAGCGCCCTGGGGTTCTCCCAGGTCAAATGGCCAGGCCCTGGGGGATGGGGTCCCCGGAGCAGAGATCAGCCTGGGTAGGGCTGCGCGGCCCCACTAGCCCCTAAAAAAAAAAAATGATTAGGCTGCACCTAGAGGATGGGGTCCCCACGGCCGAGATCGGCTTGGGGAGGGGGGCCGCTGGGCTACCTGGAAGCAAATACAATAGTTGTTGGGCACCAAAGTTTTTTGCCAATAATAGTTGGGCAGGCATACTTGTAATGCATTCTCAGAAAGAATAGAACATGAGATAAAATCAGGTGTCCCAAAACTGTTAATTATCTAAATGTTTAGGGACAATTGATATTATCTCACATTCTATTCTTTCAGAGAATGCAGAACAAGTATGGCTTCCATGTAAACGAGTTATTCTGTATATAGAACCACAGTTCCCAAAATGCCCCATAATGGGCTTGTTGGGCCACTATATAAAAATGATACAAAGTAAGACTCGCACACCATGAACAAGACTTGGCTGTTGAAACATGTCGGCGTTCTGCGAGACGTGGATGTTTGATCATTAAAACTTTAGAAATATGAAGCATTCGGGAGTGCAGCGTGTTCATTTGTAAAGAAAAAAATATATATATGTATGTACAAAAGAGTAAGTTTACATCCGTTCAAAATACGTTTTCATATCTAGTAAACTTACAGAAGCAAGAGTTTGATCGGAAAATAATTATGTAAAGATTTAGATTTCCTGTTTAAGTTTTGCATGAGCACTCCCAGACTTCCAAAATGAATATTGCTTTGCCCAAGACCCCTTACGCCTTTTGTTGATTTGTCCACATTTTTGTGTGTTCATCCAGATTCGACAATATCATCTCTCAGCTACTGCATTCTCAACATTATTCAGTGGTGTACTGATTGATTAATCTAGTCTTATCACCAGCTTCCTGCCGACACCACTGGGTCTCACCTCAAAGATTTGAAAAACTTTGTTGTTTTAGATTTATTGACGATAGGGGCACATCAGTAAAATGCAGAATTCAAGACAATAATGGAATTAATTGAATATGACTATATGTTAAAAGTCGGCATGGGCTAGCACATATTACAAACCTCTCTCTAACTTATTTAAATGAATTCAGAATGTGCCACAAAAAAACAATCTATTTAACTGTGAAGCATTTTAAGTAACTGAAAAACAGGTGCACTTTTTGCCTTCCATTTGATTATATTTTGTAGCGGGGCTTCAGCAAAAATGTTTAATTTGGATTTTGTGCTTTCTTGTACATTGATGTACAGCTGAGTACAAATATTATAATTTTAAAACATAAATATCTCTGTTGAAATTCAAAGTTTCTTTATAAGCATAGGTAAATAGATTTCCCTGCCCTTAAAGTAACTTTTGGCTATGTAGCACTGCACTGTAGTTGCCAATTGTCTAACCATATCAGAGACACTGGGGTAGAGCACAATCCAGTCTATATATTCTCAAACTTTATTTTTTGAGCTAGTATACTTTCAATAAAAGGTAAAGCATTCCTTTATATGGAGCGTTTTTCTGAGGTTTCATCAAGCAGTGACTGGGTTGCAACCCATTGAAGTACATTTATTTTCTTGTGCCAGACCCAGGCCTCTTCTCACCTGACCTGTTGTCTCCGGGGATGTCTTCGTCGGCTTCTTCTGATGTAGCTTCTGGAAGAGGTCTGTGAAATCAATAATCAGTTATTCTCTTTCAGTTAAACTCTAAATATATGCAATTGATCTGAAGAATTAATAATTAACTCCAAAATGTAACTTTCCCTCAACTATTGGTATTGTTGTTTAGGCTTTGTTCACAGTGCCTTGTTTGAATGGATATCAGGCACTACTTTAATGTGTGTCGGATTCTTGGGTTCCTCCTATGAGCTTCTGTTCTTACCTGGGAAACTCCTCATCCTGCCACTCTTCCTTCAGTTCCATGTCATGGACCTGGAATCGGTCAGCTCCAGGATCAAGGGGATCTTGCACTTCGAAAATCTTCCGATTCCTGGAATTCCAAGACACAGATGCAGGAGTGAGAAACACATGTGTTGTAAACCTTGAAAACTACATGGATTTTGTGTGTTAAAGTAATGAGGCTGTTCTTACGGACACGTTTGTGCACTGCGTTGATAGACATGAATGAGCTATTAAAATGTGTTTATGGATGGGATTTTCAAATGGCATAAATGCTCACAGCGAAGGCCACAGCATTATTTTTTGTCTGCAGAGACAGACTGGCTCATATCTAGAAAGAACAATCTCAGGTCTGCTCAGGCCGTAGTCTGACAAGGAGGTTTCTGGTATCACTGCACAGTCAGTCTCTTTGAGTAGGGACTCACCCTGAAACTGTGGGCATACCTCCCTCGGTGAGTGTCAAACGGATACAGAGGAGAAGCGTAAGCCTGTGACAAGATGGCTGAAGCTTTGTCAGTCTTATCAGTTGTCTCCAGCAGCTTTTTCCTAATGCACTTGACAAAATATCTTTTGCAAAGGGATATCTGAGCTTCATTGTAGTGTTTGGAATGTTATTTATGACAGTGTATGCCAACACATAAGGAAAAATAGGACAAGTTTTTTGGACTTTTACTGTAAGATGTCCTTTTCCCATCTTACTTTGAAATGTTTGGCTTGCTTGCAATGCTTTTGACAAGATATATTTATTTTCATACAAGGACAAGAACCAGTCAGTTTCAGTCTTTGCCTACATTTGGAGAAGGTACTGTTTGCTGCTACCGTATTGTAATGATGAGTACACAATATTTAACATAATTGTGAGATTATATATAATGTTCGGGGTGCCACAATCACATTTTTTTTAAGCAAAGGAACAAAATTTGAGAGCAGTGTGTACTCAACTCTCAAACTGTACAGAACATAATTACTTAATGTCAGACCAACAGTCCGGCTTCAGACCAGGCAGAGGTGCAGCGTCAGCAATCATAACGATACGGGATGACCTAAAAATCACAGTTGACAAGAACAGAAATCTGCCTTGTTGCTTCTGGATTTATGAACTGCATTTGACTCTATCCACCATCACACACTACTACAAGGACTCCATGATCTTGGAGTACGTGAAAATGGTCTAAAATGGATTTCTTCTCATCTCACAAAGTGTAGTTGACCTAGCCTCTTTCACATTAGCTTCTCACACACAACATTGTGGCATCCTTCAGGGGTCCATCATATTCCTTTTTCTATTCTACATCGACCTTACCCTCTTACCAAACCTGATTAAATCATTCAACCTCACCTGGTACAACTATGAAAAGGACACCAAAATAATTTAAAAACTGGATAGCCCAGAAAACGTCTGCAATCTAAAACCTGCCGATTGCCTTCGTGCCAGAAACACATGGATGATGAATAACCGTCTAAAGCTCAATATCACAAAGACAGAGATTATGACTTGCAGACTATGGCAAAAATACCAGCCTACCGCCATATGGCTAAAGGAAGTTGAGGTCCCACCAACAACAACATTAAGGGAAGTTGGAAACCATGGATTCATATTTAAGAGCATGTTATACCCCATTCTGACCATCCTCAACTTGGAATCAACAGATAATACGAAGAATGGAAAAACTGCTCTGTGTGGCATTGGTATTTCCCATGGGGTTATTACAGCAGTATGCAGTAACCTTCCAGGTAAAATAGATACATAGCTACTATTCATGTCACCAACTTCTGTTCTTGCTCATTTAGCATCATTTACTCATTTGAGAGCATCTCTGCCTTGCAAATGTCACCATGTTCAATTACCCCCTTTCATTGCTTAGGCTGAGCCTATCAGACAACACAGTTACTCGGTTGGAAAGATCTATTGTAGGATTACTGAGAGCTTACCAGCTGCTCCATTTGAGGATTTAAAAAAAAAAAAAAAGGTTTTGTGTGTTTTTTTTTTATAATCCATCTTCATTCAGTAAATAAAAAGAAACACCAGGTGCCTGTGCCATTTTGTAGGATCATGCATATGCTCTCTGTCAAAATGATGCATCCTTAGCGCCTTTTTCTATTTTTTTCTTTAGCCATGAGATCGGCATCAAATAAGTTATACAGCATTGTAAAAACCATTGGCAAAAGCAGTGAGTGCCAATGGATTTTGCCAATGCTTTTTTGTGTACGCACACACTATCCTTCTGCCCTGTGAGTAGGTTGGTGCTGAGTAGCTGACTATAGTTATAATACCCCTACTCCCCCTCTGCAACGTCAAGTGAAGCATCACGTAGTCCTGATATGTCATATACATTTCAGATGTTAAATAAATATCAAAATAATTGCCATTTCTAATGCCCTTGGCAAAATAAACAATGAAAACTAATTGGAATTTTTTAATGAGTGTCCGTGTTTTACAATTTCAAAGAGCTGTAGATGCTGTTTTTAGATTCTCAAAGAAACTGGGTCACAAGCCGGTGAAGGAAATGATGGCTGTTTTAAATTGCAAATGCTCTCCTATTGAGTCATGTGGAGCCGGGGTTTATGGCTATAGTAATAGCAGGTGCCTCCAGGTAGTGGGGAACACATTTCTGAGGCGCCTGTTAGTGGTCCCGCAATCTAACCCGCCTGCTTTCTGTCATAAAGATGTTGACTTCAGGTGTATAACTGATTATATAGAAGTGCAGCCCCTACTGCTCTGGCTTAGAGTATGGAAGAATTCTGAAGCTCAGTTTTGTATAGCAGTGATTACAGATTGTTTTGCACTGGCCCAGGCTATGGATATTCATTGGCTTAGTTATGTTAGCACTTTATTTTAGAGCCTAGGAGTTGGGGAATTTTTCCATGCTCCCAATTCTCTTCCCGCCACCGCAAAAGACAGAATTAAGGAGTTATACTGGCACCATGTTTCTGAATCCAGTATGAGCAGTAAAGTATCTGGGGGTCTTGTGACTTTCTCGTTGCAGTCGCTCTATCCTGTGCTGTATCTTACAACACTTTCCTCAGAGTAGCATCGATTTCTATTGTCCAGATGCAGATGAAGTATGTACATTTTTTTTGTTGCATTCCCTACTCAAGGTACCTGGTTTTCAAAAATTCTGCCATGCACTTGTGACAGTCATTCTCCTCAAAGCACACTGCACTTTATTCTCTTTTGTAATTTATATCCTAGTGTACCTGGGAGAAGGTTTTTTCACCCTGTGCTTTTGGCTTCAGGCAGCACTCTGTCAGCAGATTTACATTTGCATGATTTGGGATGTGAAGCGACTGTTTATGCTGTGCTAAATTGTATACTTGGTTTCATCCGAATTTGCAAATATTAGCTTTTTGTATTGACTGTTTTAACTTGATATTAATATTTATATTTTTTTAGTTGATTTATGTATAGTTATGTTATGCTCGTCATTTGTATGGCTCTGTTGAACCGACTAAAGTACTTTTGACTGACTGCCAAATGAAAACTACAGCCATATTTGTAGAGGAGATGTAGCCTTGTGGCTAGAGCTGCTGACTTTGGAACTAAGGGCCAGATGTAGCAAAGGGTTTTTCCCATTCTGTGTCAATGGGAAAATGTGTTCTTACATATGACCCATAAGAAACCAAGTTCCAATCCTCATCTACGCACATAAAACTGAAACCATCTGATCATGCGTCGCATTTTTCATTAACATATATCTTCCCAGTTCTGTCAACCAGTATTACACTCAAATTTTTAATATCTTGGCTCAGTTATAGAAGATAGTCTAAGACATCTTCAGACTCATTCAATTCTGGGTTTAAGAGCAGCAACGTTTAAGCTGTCAGCGGTTATACCATTGAAGATAAGAATAAATATCCTTTTGTAACAAGTAGAAAGCACATGTGGCCTCCATGACAATGCAAGACCACAGGGGGCATGCAGGTCCCACCTACCTGGACCCCATGATCCGCTTTCCTTCAGACCCCAACTTTCTGTCCCTCCAGCCACCAGTAGTTATTGCAATGAGCCAGACGGAAAGGGAGCAATGGTGGATCGTTATTAAGAGAGAACTTTTGGGATAGAGAGTACAGGCGTTTCTACAAATGTGAGTAACTTTCCTTTAGTGACTTCGAGCTCCGCCCACAGGGAGGATTATGCAAGTGGGAAGATGATATAAGGACATTTTGAAGACTTTCCGAGGGCCTTCAGTCCAAACTGCTGTAGAATGTTGTATTTGAAAAGTAGAGTCTACGGAAAGCATGCGGGGAAGGCCAAATGGCTGCTTGCAGTTGACTGAAATGTGGGCATTTCTCTTGAAAGCAGTTTATGCTGCCTTAGCTCTGGTAAAGGAGACAAGGATGCAGAAAGGATTCATTCTGGAGGGAGTAATATTTTGACCTGTGGACAGTACAGTGCCAACACTGATTATGCTGCCATAGGTGAAAAACACTTGAATGGGACAACAGGAGAGGGCATCAATCGACCAACAAAACTGTGTCCAAGTTGCTTGTTAAATGTTTTCCAAGATAAATTACCCTCCTTTAAGGCAATCCAGATTGCTCACAACTGTGCCCAGTAAGGATGCGTCATCTCGGGGTACAAACAAAAGAAGATTGTGCACCCTTCAACTTTTTGTTGAGTGCGCATGAGAAAGAGAAGTTGACCTCAGATCGGAGAAGGCCCCGTATCAGTATGTGTACCTCCTGCCACATTTTTTTTTTTTTTTTTACAGATTGTTGAAGAATTGGATATTGGAAGTCTTCCACCAGCCAGGTCCAACTTTGTATTAAGAGGCCCATAAATGTGTGATCAGAAAGGTCAGTTTAGTAAAGGGAATGTCCCGCTTAATGCCTGAAGTTGGGCATGTTCAAGGTCAGTTGGAGATTTGACACCCACGAAAATCAAATACCAGAAATCTTGCTTTTGGAGCATGGATATGCTACTTAGGAGCAGAACCTGTGCGTTTTTCTGGGATCAAGTGCGCCCTCCCTCGTGTACAGGACAACAAAGTGACTTCAACTGTATGCTGAGGCACACAATTTGGATGAGACCTAGATCTGAAAGGTTATCAGATGACTGTCATCTGGGACGGCATTTTATAGAAGTGGGCTTTAACAACAAGGTGCATTCTGGGCAGTGTAGTCTCTGTGCATTTCAGCTTGGATTCTCCTAGGAAACCAAAAGACAGTGAATGACGAAAGGAAAGCGCAGGACTGGATCACGGTGCCAAGATGGCCTGAACGTATCTGGTAACTTTATGCGTGTGGCTGTTCACTATTGGCAAAGGTTTGGTACCAGCAGTCTGCGGCGCAATCCTCACGTACACAGGAAACAGCAGAGCACCAACACAACCAAAGGACACTGGTCATAAGCAGACACCGCGCGAAGGACGTAAAAGGGCAAGCAACGTTAATTAAAAAAAAAAAAAAAAAAAAACTAGGTGTTTGGGTAACAGAAAGAAATGTAAATAGAGACTCGGTTGGCATCACACGTGTAAAAAGAGGGTTTTGGTCCTTTTAGCAGCTGTCTGATTCGGAAGATGTGAAGGCAGCAAGGTGCTGCCAGAATGCAACAGTAATTATTATACTTTAATCACAATTATTACACTCCACAGCCCATACAAGCACTGAGCATTAATAACGTCCCCTCTACATCAGCAGGGGAATTTCAAATAAGCACAACTTTCGGGGGAGCATATTTGGGGTACTTTTTTTTCCTCTCAGAGATCCTCGACACTGCCTTTTGAAATCGAAACCATATACGAGGTCGTGCCTGTCAAAAGTGCAGCAGGTGCAGTGTTGCGAGGGCCCCGCTGCACCCCGATTATGGATGTTTTTACAACTAATTCGGAAGAGTGGGACACTATCCCCTTAGGTGCGATAGGGCCCGTGGCACCCGGGTACTCACTGCACATGGAACAGTTTCCTTTGGCAGCGGAGGCGTTGTCTCCTTCAATAACCTTACACCTAGCCCAGTGCAAACACCAGAACAGCCACGGTGAAAAACAGCATCTGCCCCAGAGCCCGGTAAAAAGTAGAACTTTACCTGAATTTGTATTTTTTATTGGTAGACCTCGCCCGTCCTGGGAATCCTTTGCAGCGGCGGGGCCTCCTGACAACAGCTCCGTCCCCGGGAGGCAGGGTAGGGCCGCGGTCGGTAGGCACACCCTAACATTTCGAGTTTCCCTAGGAGCTCACAATGAGGCGGAAGGCTGGCCGTGTTTACATTTTCGATAAGAGGCGGCGCGAGGCCTGCACGAGCTGGTCTGCATGGAGCAGGGCGCGAGCAGCCACGCTGTGCTAGAAGTAAAGGGTGGGGTTAAGGGTCACGGAGGCACTGGGCACGTGCTGTCCGGCGCTGAGCACCTGTACTTCTTTAGTTTGAAAGGTACAGACCCTGACCTTACCCAACGCTGCTGCAGAACATGTAATGAGAGAGCACCTGCACTTGTCAAGAGCAGACAGGTACTCTGCAGAGTGAGTATCTGCACTTCTCAGGAATTAACAGGTACTCTTTAGAGTGAGTACCAACACTTCTATATTTTCATTTAAAACACTGGGTCACTGTGGCTTAATGTTGCTTTTATTATAATACCAAACAAGGTGATAAGTGCCCTGCCTGGCAACGGAAGCTCGGGAGGATGCAAGGCACTCCTCGAGTACTACTTCTGGGGAAGGGCCATGACTCACGAGAGGCGAAGCCTTCCTTGAGTGTGTCATGATGCCCCCTCCTTCCCTCAACAATGGTAGTAATAAGCATATTACATACTTAACATCAACATTTATGGTTTATACCTTGCTGTTTTTTTTAATGTGTATTAGATATAAACAAAGGGTCTGATTTCGAGTCTGGCGGGCGGATATCCTGTCCGCCCTATTATGCTCTCCATAGGCTATAATGGGATCGTGTTACGGTGGACGGGATATCCTTCATGTTTGTGACAGAGTAATCCCCCTCCCCCAAACTCTAAATCAAGCCCAAAGTTACTTACCCGTAGCACAAGGGATTAAATATGTCCGTGATGTACAATCGCTCCTGATTTGTTTTGTAAAGTGATTCTAGAACAGAATCTCTGAGGCCTTAAGCCTTGTATTCCAAAGCCACTTGAGTTGTACTGTAGTAAAAACATGGCTTTGCCATTTCATTAATAAAAGCCTGAATCTGCTTTTATTAGAACATGTGTTAAATATAACGTTATTAGTATCACTGTCATGAAATAAATGATTCATGCTGATGAAAATAAATATTTCCGAATAACACATTATTATTAAATTAATAAAGTACATAGGTCTTTTCACAACAGTAAAGTTACTTGTGAAAACACCAATTAATGACTCGTCCATGTTAGAAACACTTTGTAGAAGGAAAACACCGAAAAGGCCTAGTTGTTATGATTTTTTTCCTCACTCAATGGAATTTACCCATTGTACTCTAGTTATGGTTAATGCCTTTAAGACATGTTTTTGTTGTTTAATAGCAAACAAATGTAAGAACCTGAACAGTGTTCCGATGCAATTGTGTGTTGGTGCTTGAAACCAGGATAGTGGGTAATCACATCACAACACCCAGCAATTTGGGTCCTTCGTAAGCAGGTGAATAAAACATATACATCCATACATATGCCATATTCATTTCATGCAGAAGAAAAATCTTGATTATGGGCGAGACAACTTCCACTCAACACCAGAAGACTAACTCATGTCACACACCCTAGATCGCACATCCAGGACTGAGAAATTCACAAATACAACTATTTGACCACCGAATAATATATTAATTAAAATCATACAATGTTATAGAACAGTGGTTTGCAACCTGTGGTCTGGGAACCCCTGGGGGTCCACTAAGCCTCCTCAGGGGGTCTGCGACTGCTTAGAAAATGAAATACTATTAACAGATTAAGTCCTTAGCTTTCAGTAAAGACTCAGTCGGGGGTCCCTGGATTCCAATTATGATTCAGTGGATGTCCCTGGGTTCCAGTAATGATAAAGTGGGGGTCCACAGACTTCATAAAGGTCGGGAACCGCTGTTATAGAACATTTACCAGAAGAACATTTTTCAGAAGTAGGTCCTTAAATATATCAACAGACCTACCTATGATGTTCTCAATATCACCCACTTTATCGTTTCTTTACATCGACCTCATGCACACTGAGATCTTCCCTACCCCTTTCACTCAGATCAGGGAACTGTACATAAAACTTTCATGCTTACTCGAAACAGAACATTTCCGAAAAGCATCTTTTAGCTTTCATGTAAAAATTGGGTTCACACTCTGCTACCAAATAATTCAGCTCCTGACTCTAACTAGCAACGGCGCTACAAGAGAAAGACATTGCAAGGAGGGGCTGGGTGGAGTTACCAAAGGAGATGGCAAGCCCATTGGGAGTAGCTGCTTACCCTCAGCATGGGCTTGGTCGCAACCATTTGGGGGCTTAGCTTCACGTGAGGATGGATGAAGCTGCACAGTATCACAACTTAAGGACAGTTTGGTCAATACTTTAACGGTACTGAGCAATTGCAGAGGGCAAGTAAGAACAACAACAATTATAATGATGATAAACAGAGAGGTACACGAGGACAGCAATGATTCATTTTCTGAGAATATTTAACTGGGCACTGCAAGGCTTTGACAAATTACCTCCACATTTACAGGTACCAAGTTATCCTGATCCGAGCCAAACCTTACAGATCACTTCATACCTGAAACTTTAAACATATACGTGAGTTCACTATGACTAACATATCTATAAAACGCGGGATTCTTTTCTGAATAGTATTGTTTTCATTGCTCACTTCATTGGCAACCAGTGTCATAACTCAATTTTTCGGGAAATTTGTTTAATGGTCCTTTGATTAAAAAAACAAAAACTCTCTAGCCTCATAGTCAGCTGAAACCTCTTGGTGCAGGTAAAAGAGTCTTAAGGTCTCGGATAAAGATGGTTGTTTTCAGTTGAGAGGTACAGAATATCAACCACATGTATAATAATTAATTAGCAGCAATTTCAAATTATGAACCATCGGGTCTACTAATCCTGTCACAGATGTTCATACCCTAGTTACTAGAACTGGGTATGGCAATGACTAGGGATTTGTGAGTTGATGACAGGAGGCGTGAGAGCAAATATTGAGAGGTAAGTAGGTCCCACAATGGACATTGTTGTATATATTTTATGACGTCATCACTTAGCCATTTAATTCATAACAGTTGTCATGTGCGACTGCTGATCAGAGCTCAAGAATGAGGGCTGATGAGTGAGGGATGAAGAGCGTGGAATTAGGGGTGAAGTGTGAGGTAGGAGGCGTGAGGGGCAAAGGAGTGACAACCGATGGGTGAGGTATGAGGAATAAGGAGTGAGGGATGAGAAATTAAAGATTAAGGATGTGGGGTGAAAATTGAGGGATGCGGAGAGCAGAACGAATGATGAAGACTCGGCCATGATGCATTAGGGATGAGGAGTGAGGAATCTGAGGTGAAGTTGAGGGATGATGAGTCACGATTGAGGGATGACAAATGAGGATTGAGGAAAAACATGAGGAGTGAGGGAGGAGAGTGACGAACGGAGGATGAATGAGAGTTGATAAGAACGGGATGAGAGAGGACGAGAAAGGGAGGAGGAGGTGTAAGTAGTAACTGATGAGGAATGTATGATAAGGACTGACTATTGAGGAGTGATGGATGAGAAATGAGAGATAAGGCCTGAGAATGTTCTAAAATGGTTACTATACAGACAGCCTGCCGAGGGTGTGCTTTCTGCAGAAGTGAAACTGCTCAGGCTTGCCCTACTGCAGCCTCGCCCTTTGTTCTTTGGCCTATTTTTGTTCTGTAACTGGATTTTTGGTGAGTTACCTTGAGCCGGGGGCAGGTACAGTGATGGAGCTTGCGGTATGAACTCCTTTCGGCTGCTCCTTGCACCAATCAGAAGACATGTTCCAACACTGAGGGTGGCATCAGACAAGGAGTTGACTCGCATGGATGCAGACGTCAAGGGCAACGCTTCAGCTCAATGACGACTCACAATCGGATGTAGCAATGTCACACCATAACAATGATACTTTTCGGCAACATTAACAGTTCTGCCTTGCTATCTGACAAACGCGCGGATTAAGCAGCTGTGTCCCCGGGGCGCGTGCATCCATACATATAGAAGGTCAGCCGTTAGCAATACTTCGACAAATCAGACGATCTGATCATCATTGTGCTGACAAACATGGCTCGGCTCCACAGCACACGTCCAGTCAAAGAGAAATCCAAGAACCATGCGTAAGTAAGACTGCCTAAGTTTTGGAAGGACTACAATGTCATACAAATGTCAGGAAAGACTATACGAATGCTGATAACATATAACATAGACACAACATTTAACAAATCAGTCTTAGCTTCCAATCCCATTTTAGCTACATCAAGGACAAATTCAGTGTAGTAGAAAGTCTTCATGTAGAATACCCGGACCCCACACCCTTTGCTTATGAAACGATCTGGGGTGAAATCGAAAACCATTAACCATGGGCTGCATGGACACGAGGTATGTTTATATGTCATCTCAATTTATCTACTCCTGATTACACCTGTAGAACTACTCCAAATCAACTTTTTTTCACTCCTTCTGACTTCCTGCAAAGTTAATTCATTTCTTTCTCTCTCCTACGGTCTTAAACTACTTCTGAACCAATGTTCTGTAACATATACATATATTGTACACTTTGCAGTTAGTTCATAACCTCTGCCTTGTTCACAGATTGAGTAATTATATTAAAATATACTAGTCCCAGTCCGCATTCTAGACCTTTGGACCATGTCCTTTCTATACGAAGGCCAAATAAATAACTATATGGTGCAAGACTGACAAGCCATTAGAATATCAAAGTGTAAGGACTAATCAGTCCATACTTGATTGTAAAAGGTGATTTTTCTGAACACCCCAGATCCCTTCGATGAAACCCCAGGCGATGACCCTAATTTTTTTTTGTGTGCAGGAAATTCCTCTAAGTAAGGAGAACAGAATGCACGAAACACCAAAAGTGAAGCCCAGCACCTTATATTAGTAAGGTGTGTGCTTTGTAACCTGTTGCCCACATTTATACTGTATGTATGTAGATCTGTTTCCAGCTGGTAAGCAACGGAGTGCTGAACAATGCGCATGTCCTCAGGGTTTGATCCATTAATGTTTTTGAAAGGCAGGTATTAGCTTTTGTATGGGAAGGGATAGTGTTCTATGATGAGATTGATTTTCAGCTTTTTTTTTTTTTATTGCGGAGGATTGAGTAAGTCTGACGGTGAGGATGCTGATCTATGACCTGGGAATGTCGATGGAGAATGCCTATTTTATTTTATTTTATTTTTTTTGTTTTATTTTATTTTTCAGTCATGCAATGCCATGGCTTCTGGTATGGCATTTTGCATGATGTGCTTAGGTTTTTGGTCATGTCTGGCTATTGTGGTGGCCTTATTATTAATGCCTCTAGCCGTGATTATGATTCAGGGCAGTGTAATTCCTTCTGCATTGGGGTGAAATGATCATATTTCTTCAAACCCTCGTTGAGACGTGCTGTGGTGTGTAGCTGTCTAGGTTAATGTCAGATAGCCAGCCTTGTAACTGTAGCTATTTGGAGCTGTTGGCGAACAGGATAAGCCTATCTTTATTAGATGAAGCTTCATATGTATACTTGACAGCCAATTCTACATTAGCTTCAGATAGATTCTGAGCCGTGAATGTCATAGACCGAGGAGACATTACTAGTTGGGTGGTATTGGCTTACTGATGGAACTTGATTCTGTTGTCTGTAAGGCTCTGATGGGCTTCATGTAGAGAATGAAGACTTAGAAGAGGGTATGGATACCTGGGGTCTTGTGGTTAAGATCTAGCTGAACTGGTGGCAGGAGCAAAAGTGAACCATTTTGGACAGTGCTGGAGAAGCCAGTACCCGTGATCATAGTGTGTCAGTGATGTGAGCAGATGGCCCTTTTGCCTGGTCACTCCCATTTTTTATAATTTAATTACTGGTTTTTAAACCCTGCACACAGAGGCCCAGCTAGCCGGCGCCCAGTGTATATACTCTGATCCCTAAAACATGTAGGAATAGGCTAATCCCTGATTGCTGTATTTAACTTTTCTATAAGACAATAGTATATGGTGTGGAAATACACCAGCGGCATGAAGAGTTAAATGTCACAAATGGACTGCAGCACCTAGTGTGCCATCCACAAGTAAGGAAATAATGGCTTGTGATGTGTTAAAATAACCCCTTTTGACAGGTAGAAATCTCCCTATAAAGTATCAATATGTCATCCCTGTGCAAACCTTGTAGCCTACCCAATAGACTAAACAGTATTTAAACCTAGGACATTTAGAAAATTAATGTTACTATGGCCCTCATTATGAGTGTGGCGGTTGGACCGCAGCCAAAGTGGTAGTCCAACCTCCACATTACGGCCGTGGCGAAAGCGCCACTGTCAGACTGCCGGCACTACTACTTTTAGGCCGGCCGGCGGTCTTAATCTGCCCGGGCAGCACTGCAAGCAGCGCTGCCCTGGGGATTATGACTCCCGTGTCTGCCAGCTTTTGCATGGCGGTTCCACTGCCATGCAAAGGCTGGCGGAGGTGGAGTGCCAGGGGCCCCATGGTGGCCTCTACCCTGCCCATGCTCTTGGCATGGGCAGTGCAGAGGTCCTCATGGAGAGCACCTTTGCGCTTTTCAGTGCCTGATTTACAGGCAGTGAAAACTCGACGGGTGCTGTTTCCGCCCTCTGGCCCAGCGGGAAACTCTTAATAGGGCCAGCAGGCAGAAGACCGGAGTGGCGGACTTCCGCACCAAAGAGTTTGGCTGACGGGCTTTGCCGCCCACCAAACTCATAATGAGGCCCTATGTGCCTACACTGACAGTGCCCTAAAAGCAATTTTTATAGTGACAGGCCAATCTCTCCGATGTAGAAAATCAGAGTACAGCGTGAAATAATAATATAGTATCTCAAGAATTGGACCAGTTAGAAAAATGACTAAACAAGTATTTTAAAAATCCAATTCAATGGTGAAGTCTGATTTTTAATTAAAAAAAATAAGAAACAGGAAGTTTTAGAAAGTGGACCGTTACCAACATGAACTGCCAGAAGGATAATTAGCATATGCATCTGCCAGCTCCCAGACAGTAATTAGACCTGCGTAAGTGTGAAAGAGGTGTTGAATGGCTCCCACGAGCAAACAATAGGCTGACCTGAATAAGCAGAAAGGACTATTCAGAGTTTAACAGAATATGAAAGGTGGTGGCTGTGTACCTTCTTTTAATAACAGTGTCAGATCCTGCTTGACAGTTCTGTGAGCCACATGTAACACTTGGGATGCACTTGAACAGGAGAGAAGAGGATGCCAAGACACTTCATGTGTAGTCACTGTTTGGATGCTGGAAGACCCAACATCTGTCTTGCCAGACTTCGGTCTCTGGGTTTGTTGTGTGTACTATACATGCCTTAAACTTGATTTTAGTTTTCGACACAGAGAAACACTGGATGTACCATCCTACGTTTCTCACTCATACCACCAGGTTTGGTATGTCCAAAGGCTTTCATATATTGAAAAAATGCCCGGACACAAGCCAGTTTTGGCCCTGTTTGTACAAAGACATACAGGAGGTACTGCAAAAGTAGGTAGGTCAGGGCCTGAGAACATTGGTTGGAGAAGCGAGAGGAGTCATTTCTAACCACTATCTAGTGCCAAGTATAAATGTGGCACCTCCAGGCACCAACTTCAGATCACTTTTTGGATCTGCGTAATATCACAGTAAGGCTGGACCTTGCTATCAGTGACCTGGGATCAGCCATGAAGCAATGGGCCTGATCCCTCTTGTGCCCAGGACAAAGAAGTGAACCCCATGGGTCAATTGGCTGACCCCCTGTGTGCTGACAGGGAGACAACATGTTGCACAAGGCCTTTTCCTGGAAGTACCCAGCTGACCAGTAGCAATTGGACCTAAACAGGACCTAGCTGTTGGCCTCTGCCTGGCACCTTGTGAGTTTCTAAATGCGTTCGCTGGGGTCCTGGAGGCCTCCTGTTGTGGTTGGGTCCTAAAAGCTTAAGCAGGTAAAATCTCTGATGGGGACAAACCTTGTTGGTGTATCTGAACAGCACTCCATCGCAGAGACATTACCACTGACTGTTAGCGCTATACTTTTTCTTGACACTGTTTCCACTTACCATTTTAAAAATGGATATCTCGGATTTCACTTATTGGATTTTTGTCATACTGGTGTAATTTTGTTCACTAAATTTTACCCTGTTTGTCCAATTCAGTTTGGTATTTTTATGTTTTTGCATTTGGACTTTATAACTGTTTTGATACTGCATAAATAAATTACACATTGCCCTAAGTTAAGCCTGTGTGCTCTGTGCCATAGCTACCGAAGGGTGGAGCACACATTAATTTTTTGACTTTCAAGGTTCACCCCAACAAGTGTTGTGATTATTCCTGGAGGTGGGTACTTACCCATCACAAATAATAAGCCAATTTCTAACAATTTTGAATACTTTCAAGTTCAGGTTCACTAAGAGAAGAGAAAAAACTGCAAGTGAACTTATTTAACAGGTAAATTAGCGTATATGCTTCGCTAACCTCTCGAAAGGCCAAAACAAATATCTTTACAATTGCCCTGGTTTAGGAGAGAGAATTAAACACTGCAAAATATACTGAAACTGTAAATGCTTGGTTACTCCCACTTTTGGCCTGTTTGTCAGTGTGTTTGACTGTGTGTAGGACCCCAGTAGTTATATCTCTCTCCTCTAAATTTGGTGGTTACATACTCAGTATTTCACCCAAAATTGGTATGCTGGTGCCCCCTTATAAGTCCCTAGTATATGGTACTTAGTTACCCAGGGCATTGGGGTTCCAGGGGATCCCTAAGGCCTGCAGTATATATTTTGCCACCCACTGGGGGCCCATGCAAAGGCTTCTGCAGGACTACCATTGCAGCCTGCGTGAAAAGGTGCAAGCACCCTTTCACTGCCATTTACACTGCACCAGGTCACCTATAAGTCACCCCTAAGGCAGGCCTTCCAGCCCTGAGGGCAGTATGCAACGTACCTATGTGTGAGGGCACCCCTGCACTAGCAGAGGTGCCCCCACGAACTCCAGGACCATTTACCCAGACTTTGTGAGTGCGGAACACCATTTAACGCGTGTACTGGACATAGGTCACTACCAATGTCCAGCTACATAATGGTAACTCCAAACATAGGCATGTTTGGTATCAAACATGTAGGAATCATACCCCCATGCTTTTGCATGCATGGGATGTATGATCCCACACACTCTGGGGGCTCCTTAGAGGACCCCAAGTACTGCTGTTTCAGCCCTCTGAGGTTTTCCCGGCAGCCCCTGCTGCTGCCACCTCACGGACTGGTTTCTGCCCTCCTGTTTCTTGAAAAGCTCAAGCCCAGGAAGGCAGAAAAAGAATTTCCTTTGGGAGAGGGGTGTCACACCCCCTCCCTTTGGAAATAGGTGTTACAGGCTTGGGAGGAGTAGCCTCCCCAAGTCACTAGAAACGCTTTTGAAGGGCACATTTGGTGCCCTCCTTGCATAATCTAGTCTACACCTGTTCAGGGGTCCCCAGTCCCTGCTTTGGCGTGAAACTGGACAAAGGATAGGGGAATGGCCACTCCCCTGTCCATCACCACCCCAGGGGTGGTGCTCAGAGCTCCTCCAGAGAGCCCCTGGGTTTTGCCATCTTGGATTCCAAGTTGGCAGGGAACTCTGGGAGCATCTGAGTGGCCAGTGCAGCAGGGGACGTCAAAGCCCTCCCCGACAGGTGCTTACCTGGTTAGCTGACTAATCCCCTTTTTTGGGCTATTTAGGGTCTCTCCTTTGGGTGGTTCATCAGATTAGGATTGCAAGACTGCAGCAGGAATCCTCTGCATCCTCCACTTCAACTTCTCGCTGAAGAAACTTCATATGTACCCTCCAGGAACTCTACAAACTGCAACAAAGAAGAAAGATGCCTGCTGCAACATTGTATCTTCAGCTCCTGCCAGCAACTGCAACTGTTTCCCGGTCGTGCCTCCTCTGAGGACAGCCCATCTTCAGCCTGCACCAGAAGAGCGAAGGAACCTCCCTCTGGGTGAAGGAGTCACTCCCCTGCTTCAGCAGGCACCTACTGCAACGACGACAGCCATTGTGGATCCCCTCTCTCTTGCTGAATGAGTCGATCCTGCATCACGGGTGGTGGACTGAAGTAGTCCCAACGGTGCTCACGTCCAACTGTCCAACTTTGGTGGAGGTAAGAGCTTGCCTCCCCACGCAAGACAGTACCCCCGTGCACCATGTGTTTTGCAGTTGCCAAGGCTTGTTGGCATCCTTCCACAAAGTTCTTAGCTCATTTTGCAGTTCCAGCACTCTATCCTGCGACGCACAGCTTCCTGAGTGGTTCTCCGGTGGCGTGGGAGCCTTTGTCATCATGCTGCGTGGACCTTTTTTTGCACCTCCTTGTCCCCGTCCTGTGGGACTCCTGTGTGTGCTGCCTGGTCTCCTGTGGGCTCTCTGAGTTGCTGAGAGCCCCCCCGTCGACTCCCCCGCCTGGGTTGAGTCCAGCTGGTCCTTCCTGGTACCCAGCAGCACCATTTTCCCCAAACCGCAAGCTTTGCATGTGCCAATGCTTGTTAGCAGACTCCAGTGACGCAAACCAAACTGCAATCCTCTAACCAGCATGGGAATTCACTTGCACCAACCAGGTACCCGACTCAGTCTTCTTGGGTGCAATACTGACTGTTCTTCCTCTCCTGTGGTTCTTCTTTTGCACCTTCATCCAGGTTAGCAGGGGCTCCTGTTCTTCCTGAGCTCTTCTGTGCTTCTTGGACTTGGTCCCCTTCTTCCACAGGTCTTCAGGTCCAAGAATACACCGCTGGTGTCTTGCAGTCTCTTCTGGATCTTGCATAATCCTTCTTTTCGTTTCTGTGTGTGTTCTGGGAAAGTTACTGTGTTTTAACCCTGCTTTCCTGGGCTCTGGGGTGGGTTCTAGTACTTACCTTTGGGGTTTTCTAGTACTCCCAGCACCCCTCCACACACACTTGTCTAGGTGGGAGACTGGCTTTCGCATTCCACTTTCTTAGTATATGGTTTCTGCTCCCACTAGGCCCATTTCTAACTATTGTGATTTTCACTAATTTCACTGTTTTCTAACTGTTTCTGTATTTTCTGCATACTAGTGTATATAATTTGTGTATTACTTACCTCCTAAGGGAGTAAAGTTTCTATGGTATTTTTGGTATTTGTGTCACCAAAATAAAGTACCTTGTTTTCTTTCAAGTGTGCGAGTACTGTGTGACTCCAGTGGTATTGCATGAACTTTGTATGTCTCCTAGATAAGCCTTGGCTGCTCATCCACTGCTACCTCTAGAGAGCCTGGCTTCTAGACATTGCTGTAGGGGGCTGGCCTGGCTTGTAGTGGGTACCAAGGGGTACTTACACCTTGCACCAGGTCCAGGTATCCCTTATTAGTGTAGAGGGGTGTCTAGCAGCTTAGGCTGATAGAAAAGGTAGCTTAAGCTGAACTAGGAGACGAGTGAAGCTCCTACAGTACCACTGGTGTCATATGCACAATATCATAAGAAAACACAATACACAGATATACTAAAAATAAAGGTACTTTATTTTTATGACAATATACCAAAAGTATCTCAGTGAGTACCCTCAGTAGGAGGATAGCAAATAGACACAAGATATGTGTACACAATACCAAAAATATGCAGTAATAGCAATAGAAAACAGTGCAAGCAATGTATAGTCACAATAGATTGCAATGGGAGCACATAGGTATAGGGGCAACACAAACCATATACTCCAAAAGTGGAATGCGAATCACGAATGGACCCCAAACCTATGTGACCTCGTAGAGGGTCGCTGGCACTGTAAGAAAACAGTGAGGGTTAGAAAAATAGCCCACCCCAAGACCCTGAAAAGTGGGTGCAAAGTGCACCTAAGTTCCCCAGAGAGCACAGAAGTCGTGATAGGGGAATTCTGCAAGGAAGACCAACACCAGCAATGCAACAACAATGGATTTCCAGACGAGAGTACCTGTGGAACAAGGGGACCAAGTCCAAAAGTCATGATCAAGTCGGGAGTGGGCAGATGCCCAGGAAATGCCAGCTGTGGGTGCAAAGAAGCTGCCACCGGATGGTAGAAGCTGTGGATTCTGCAAGAACGAAGAGGGCTAGAAACTTCCCCTTTGGAGGATGGATGTCCCACGTCGTGAAGAAGCTTGCAGAGGTGTTTCCGTGCAGAAAGACCGCAAACAAGCCTTGCTAGCTGCAAGGGTCGCGGTTAGGATTTTTGGATGCTGCTGTGGCCCAGGAGGGACCAGGATGTCGCCAATTGCGTGAGGAGACAGAGGGGGCGCCCAGCAAGACAAGGAGCCCACTCAGAAGCAAGCAGCACCTGCAGAAGTGCCGGAACAGGCACTACGAAGAAGAGTGAACCGGAGCTCACCCGAAGTCACAAAGGAAGGTCCCACGACGCCGGAGGACAACTCAGGAGGTCGTGCACTACAGGTTAGAGTGTCAGGGACCCAGGCTTGGCTGTGCACAAAGGAAATCCTGGAAGAGTGCACAGGAGCCGGAGCAGCTGCAAATCACGCGGTACCCAGCAATGCAGTCTAGCGTGGGGAGGCAAGGACTTAACTCCACCAAACTTGGACTGAAGAGTCACTAGACTGTGGGAGTCACTTGGACAGAGTTGCTGAGTTCCAGGGACCACGCTCGTCGTGCTGAGAGGGGACCCAGAGGACCAGTGATGCAGTCTTTTGGTGCCTGCGGTTGCAGGGGGAAGATTCCGTCGACCCACGGGAGATTTCTTCGGAGCTTCTAGTGCAGAGAGGAGGCAGACTACCCCCACAGCATGCACCACCAGGAAAGCAGTCGAGAAGGCGGCAGGATCAGCGATACAAGGTTGCAGTAGTCGTCTTTGCTACTTTGTTGCGGTTTTGCAGGCTTCCAGCGCGGTCAGCAGTCGGTTCCTTGGTAGAAGGTGAAGAGAGAGATGCAGAGGAACTCTGATGAGCTCTTGCATTCGTTATCTAAAGAATTCCCCAAAGCAGAGACGCTAAATAGCCAGAAAAGGAGGTTTGGCTACCTAGGAAGGAGGATAGGCTAGCAACACAGGTAAGAGCCTATCAGAAGGAGTCTCTGACGTCACCTGCTGGCCCTGTCCACTCAGAGCAGTCCAGTGTGCCAGCAGCACCTCTGTTTCCAAGATGGCAGAGGTCTGGAGCACACTGGAGGAGCTCTGGGCACCTCCCAGGGGAGGTGCAGGTCAGGGGAGTGGTCACTCCCCTTTCCTTTGTCCAGTTTCGCGCCAGAGCAGGGCTGGGGGATCCCTGAACCGGTGTAGACTGGCTTATGCAGAGATGGGCACCATCTGTGCCCATCAAAGCATTTCCAGAGGCTGGGGGAGGCTACTCCTCCCCAGCCCTGACACCTTTTTCCAAAGGGAGAGGGTGTAACACCCTCTCTCTGAGGAAGTCCTTTGTTCTGCCTTCCTGGGCCAAGCCTGGCTGGACCCCAGGAGGGCAGAAACCTGTCTGAGGGGTTGGCAGCAGCAGCAGCTGCAATGAAACCCCGGGAAAGGTAGTTTGGCAGTGCCCGGGTCTGTGCTAGAGACCCGGGGGATCATGGGATTGTCTCACCAATGCCAGGATGGCATTGGGGGGGGGGGGGAGGGGGGGGCAATTCCATGATCTTAGACATGTTACATGGCCATATTCGGAGTTACCATTGTGAAGCTATACATAGGTAGTGACCTATGTATAGTGCACACGTGTAATGGTGTCCCCGCACTCACAAAGTCCGGAGAATTTGCCCTGAACAATATTGGGGCACCTTGGCTAGTGCCAGGGTGCCCACACACTAAGTAACTTAGCACCCAACCTTTACCAGGTAAAGGTTAGACATATAGGTGACTTATAAGTTACTTAAGTGCAGTGGTAAATGGCTGTGAAATAACGTGGACGTTATTTCACTCAGGCTGCAGTGGCAGGCCTGTGTAAGAATTGTCAGAGCTCCCTATGGGTGGCAAAAGAAATGCTGCAGCCCATAGGGATCTCCTGGAACCCCAATACCCTGGGTACCTCAGTACCATATACTAGGGAATTATAAGGGTCTTCCAGTATGCCAATGTAAATTGGTGAAATTGGTCACTAGCCTGTTAGTGACAATTTGGAAAGAAATGAGAGAGCATAACCACTGAGGTTCTGGTTAGCAGAGCCTCAGTGAGACAGTTAGTCATCACACAGGTAACACATACAGGGCACACTTATGAGCACTGGGGCCCTGGCTGGCAGGGTCCCAGTGACACATACAACTAAAAACATATATACAGTGAAATATGGGGGTAACATGCCAGGCAAGATGGTACTTTCCTACAATTGCCTACACTACACTAATAAGGGATAACTGGACCTGGTATAAGGTGTAAGTACCATAGGTACAAACCAGGCCAGCCTCCCACAGCGATTATTATTATTATTTTTTTTTTTTTTTACTTTACACCCAAATGTGAACTGAGATGATTGAGTGCATTTTGAGACAATTTTTTTCTGAAACAGAGAGCAGCAACAAGAACTCTATGCCATCACAATTCCAACACATACATAGGTTGCTGGTAGTCACCATCACAGTTTCAATGTACCACCCATGCTAGACTTTATGAAGATTTGTTCACAAATACATTTTTATACAGGATGTTACTAAAGATACTAAAGATCGTGGTTGAATATTGTGAATGATTTCACTTGTGATCTAAGGTTAAACACACAATAAGGAAAGGTTTAGCAGCATATCTAGATTTATAAATGGAAATTTTGGACGAAGCAATGTTTACTAGAAAAGAGCTGGGTGTTTCTGTGCAAAAATGCGCATCAACTCAGCCTAAGATGGTTAACTTCCTATTGATAAGTCTTTCGCTGTAGTCGTAATGAATAATTTGTGTAGATTTGAATTATGGAAGTATCCACACAGCATATTTAAGGGGCCCAAAATGAAAATGTAGTCTCTACTTATTACCTGACCATAGAACCAGCCAGAATGAGAAGGCTATATTAGTTACCTGGTTGTATATCAAAGAAATCAAATAGTGCTACGATTGATTGGAAAAGTGACTTTTGTTGTCCATAGAGGAGATTTGAAAATATGTATAAAGCAGACTTCAGATTATCCTTAGGAAATATTCAGGCTTAGAGATGCTTGGCCATCACTTCCAATAAACAAATCCCAGAAAGGATATTTTGAAAGGTTTCCTGAAGCACACACTTGAACCCCAGAGGGTTTCTTAAAGTTAGTGCTAAGCCGTCACCAAAGAAAAAAATATCTTAACGCCTATCTAGGAGTATTGGACACCCCGAAATCCAAAAGATTAAGAGAACATGAAAGATTTAGCTTTAGCTCTTTCCGCAAGGCAAAATGTGTCTGAATTGACCTTAAGTGCACTGTACAGTTACTCTACAAGAGCTGGAAAACAAAATGGGCATCCTTTTCCCATCCTAACTACGCTGGACCCTGATCCTTCTTAAGCTTAAAAGAGTGAGAAGTTAAATTATTGGTTCTGCTTTGCATATTAAAGCGTTATTAGACACAGTCATCTAAGTTGTGTCAAACACTGCATGCATTATGTAGAATACTTTGAAGTTAATGGTCTGTTTCAGTGGTAGTGAGAGGAGGCTGATTCTAGCCTGAGAGACACAATCAAATGTCTTCAGGGATGCTACTGTATGAACAGAAAAGTTATGTGCTCCTTGAGGTTACAATAGTTAATTGTGGAAGAATTCCATGCAAGACTACATTGACCTGAAGCTCCTGCGACAGGAAAGGTAGAATTTTCCCCATGTGTCTATATGGACTTTATTATGTTTTTTTCCCACCTATCATCCTTTATTTTGTTTTTGGAAGATTGTGCCTTTTTATTTCTAGAAAAATATGCTAAAGAGCGCATTCTAGGAATATATCCCTCCAAATTCCCACTCTTAGCACACAGTTTTTTAGCACGATAACATTTTTGCGCGAAAAATAATTTTGTATTAATTTTCATCAGCAATTGAATTGTGAAACTTGACGATATCTTTCTCTGTAAAATGTATGTTTTTTACACCTGTAAATTACGTGGTGCAACTTATTAGAGAAGCCAACATATAGTTTTTTTTTTATCTTTCAGACTGCTTACTAACCAAGCAATAATTTATATAGGAAGAACTGAATTAGCCACTTGTTTCATAGATTTATGGAAAAAGCATGAGAGGTGTAGTTTTTTTCATTATTTTTGGGACATTTATGCAGCACTGAAGCCCATAGGCTTCTGAGTGTCTGTGGACATCTTTTATTGCCACTATTTAGAAAGTAACAGTTTTTTTTTTGTTCCGAATGTCTGAGAGTTCTATACGTTTCAGGTTGGACATCAGGTGTTCTTCCTCGAGCCTTGGCTCTTTTTATCCAAGGATCGGCGATTGGATTATTGCCAAGCGATCTTTATATACCTAATAGAGATATAGCCTCCTCATTGATGGAGAATATTTTTTTTCCTCACCTGTATTTCGGTTGCATTTTTCTTGTAGTTTCAGACATTAAGGTTGAAGATCTTGATCTATGAGGTTTGGGTAACAATGTATTTTTAAAATAACATATGCAAGTCACATGTTTCCACCAGAGAATGTCTTTAAAAAGGCCTCATGGGTAAAAATGTTCAGATCTCCTGAAAATGGCTTGTTTTAATCATGGAAAATGTATGATTCGGTTCTGCAGTGGGTTTTTTCTCATATGGTGTTTTGAGGTGATGAATGTTGTAAATCGGACCAATACCACACCAGTGCACAAACCACCAAGCATGTGCTAATAATGTAGATGGTGCCTAAGAATGTATGCATGGCTACGGTTGGACACAAAAGCCTCAGTGCATTCACCAGACCAGTGCGTTCATGGTGTTGTGAAACGCCATGGAAAGGTCTCAGAAGCTCATGCAATAATCTAAATTAAGCCTTCAGAGAAGGACACAGCTCTTTAGATGAGGTGAAATATTTAAAAGTAACTGTGTTCTTTTTTTGAGGAAACTACATTTATCATGATGCAATGGGGCTGATTATTTGCTGGGATGTTAGGCAGGTGTGCTCCTAACTGTTTGTAACTTTAAAAAGGCTCCCTTGAGCAGGCACCGGCATGCCAGTGAAGAGGTATTGAAACCGGATGATTAATGGCAGCATTTCCAGCACCCCGCAAACTTGTTCTCTGCTGAAGAAGGGATTAACCCAGAAACACATGTGTCCAGAGATGCACAGCAAAGGCTGCACCTATTTAGAGGTGAAATATTTAAAAGTAACTGAGTTCGTTTTTTGAGGAAACTACATTTACCATGATGCAATGGGGCTGATTATTTGCTGGGATGTTAGGCAGGTGCGCTCCTAACTGTTTGCAGCTCTTTAGATGAGGCCTGCAGAACTGGTCTTAGTATGCATGTGTGATCACCAGAACTTGTTGCAGTTTTCCAAGTAGAGACTATAGAATGTGGTTTAAATAATCCAGACAAGGTCTGCAACACTGCTTATAGTAACTGAGGTGAGGCCTTCATAATCGGACACATAACCCTACTTATGCCTTTTCCTGTGATGTGTATAATGCCACACTACCTCACTTTTCTGCTTATTCCTCTCCCTCTGAGCATCACCTCTGCTCTCGCTTGCCCAGGGACCCACTCCTTTTACCCACCTTAGGGTCTTTGGATATGAAAAAGAAATATTGATGTACTTGATAGGAATAGGCTTCTAAAACTTCTTATGGATTTTACATTTTGCTAGGATCTCACTGCCGCATCCTTGGGGAAAAAGTACATTGGATTGCATTTTCAGCATCAAACGCATAGATACTGGTTTGAATACCAATTTGTACCTTTGCACATGAGTTTAAGCATTCCTATTATTAGGCAATCGACTGAACAAATTCTGTTCTGTATATTCTTGGGATAATGCTACGGTGATGCTGAATTACACTTTCCATTTTTTCTGTACTACTCAGAGCCAGTTACAATTAAAACGCTTTGTAATTTTAATAGTGATTATGGAAGTTTGGTGGTTGCCCCATTTGTAATAATCTAGCTATTCCAAAGAACACATTTGGAGCACAATTATTGGTGGGATGTTTTATGCCCATGTACTACATCAAGGGAGCAAAATACAGAGATAGCCATATCTTTGAAACCCTTGCACTCTGGCCCTGACTATTAAAAAATGAATTGGGCACAATCTTTTAACTTGTATCCATGTGCATGGACTTCGTAAGCACTTGGGACTGTGTTCCAGTCCACTCTTTTTTTTTCTTTGTGCACTCTCCCACTCCAGTCGTCTGAGATAAGTATACAGCACAGGAATGCATTCCTGAATGCTTACCAATAACTGTTTAATTTGAGCATTTTAAATATCACTTTTTTCCAAAAGTGAGATACCCTAAAAGCATTAGCCCTCTACTCACTATGTCGGAGTTCTCGAATTACACCTTACAGATAATGCTTAAACCAGTCTGGGTTATTTGTGTTGCATTCTAGATGCCGGGATATAGACCTTAATTTGTGATAATATTGACCGGCACACATTGCCTCTACAATATTGACCACCAACATTATTGTCAAGGTAAGCAGCAAGTGAGGCTGTATATCCTATTCTAACTCTATATCTATTTACCTTGAATATAAATGTTGATAGACAACATTTTAGAATGACTTGTACTGTGGTAAAATAGCTTATCTTTCAATTCCATTAATGACCAAATGTGTCCTTTCATTTCCAATGCCCCTAAGTACTCAAATGTCCTCTCTTGTTGCCTGTGTCTATTTGCCACTGCCTTCTTATAAGCCAAAGACGAGATGGCAGTTCAATCCATTCTTTGTCCGTCATCTTACTTTTGTACTTTGTTTGGTTATATAACAAGTACTTTAGCTTAATGACAATATATATGAAATGAAACACAGATTTTACAATGGACAGACACCATAGTGTGGGTGCTCTTTAAATATTCAACGCTTCTGCTACTGACCTCACTCCCAAAACTGAAGGTGGGCTTTGCTGCGGGTACCTGCTTATGACACCATTAGGACCCAAGATGTTCTGTGCTGCTGCTACCACCTGATGTACCTGTCACGGCCCTAGTTCGCCAGCTTTGCCTCTACCAGTGGATGCCACAGCCAATACCCAAGCTGTCTGTACTGCTGCTCCCACCCAATGGCACCTCCAAAGACACAAGGTGGTCTACATCGCTGATACAACCTACTGCTACTGCCAAAACTCAAGGCTGGTTTTCATTGGTACCAATTACATGTGTATTCAAGTAAGCGCTCAATATACCTTATTCCAAAGCTAAATGATTTCACAAATATTGCTAGAGAACAGAATATGGAATTACAAATTTACACTTCAAACAAAATTAGGTTACAGAATCTGAGCCAGTTATGTGGCTGTGTGTGAAAAATCACATCTGCTATCTAAGCCAACATTTGGTTTTCTTAGCTGTTGTAGCAGAGAGTTTGTGCCCCATCAACCTGGAATGTTAAAGCTTGGGTGAATTATTACCTCCAAAAGAACTTCAAAGTAAATGCTTCTGTGGGATAGAGGGAGTGATCAAACAAGAATGCCTCTGATGGCCATATTGGGCCAATAGGTGAACATCTTAAGACAGCCAGCTACAGATTCACTTTGAAGGGCGCGTCTTTCGTTCACACCAACAGGAAAATTTCTAATAAGCCCGCTCTTCTTCAAACAGTTATTGTTGTACATGGATATAGAAAATTCACCATACATAATTCACCATACAGCAGTCAGTTTCCCAACTCGCCAATGTCTCTATAAGACTGCCTTTCAGAATGAGATTCAGACAAAATGTGAATGCCAGTCTCCACGTGGTGGTGGTTTCACCCGTGCAGTAATTGTACACTTCTGGGCAGGACACCAAAGTGTAGTATGGTGTTAAGCTTTGGAGAGCATGACCAGGTCTACAATACATCTAATTCTGGTAACCCACGTCTGTTAAATTGTGTACAGACCTGGAGGCCTCATCAGTGGCTTTGTGCAGTTTTGGAGGGAAAATCCTGAGTACTGTGTCCCATTCTGAAGACTATGTATGAAGTAGGGTGGCCAGTTCTTGAGACCACATCTGGAGTACAGTGTTTCTTTCTGTGAAATGCCATGCACAACTGGATCCTACAGGTATGCAAGGGTGACCACTGCAGGGATTATATAGCATTTTAGAGGCCAGTGCTACACAAATTTAAAATAGAGACATTCCAAGCTTGGGCAAAATATTAGGTGCTTGTTAAAGGTCACAAATATGAGCACAACTCAAGTACAGGACCCTGGAGGAAAGAGGGGTGTTACGGGAGGTATGCAAACTCAGAAAGCTTTTCTTTCAGTGTATCATGGATCACTTGGAAATCGAGGTCACAATATAAGATTGGAAAGGAAGTGAAGTCTGAGAAAAAAAGCATTGGCAATGTCAATAGGTATCGCATATGAGAGTTGTTGACTTTGGCAATGTTTTGTAGCTATGCTGTACAGTTGCACAGATGCTTTATAGTGTGGCAAAAACTGATTTTAAAAAGTGCCATGATGCAGCCAGGACAAATGCGCCTTTATTTAAAGTCCATTAATGCTGGATTAATCGTAGTCCTTTTTTATTATTATTTTAAGCCATTCTGCACAGCACTCGTGCTGATATACAGCATGACTACGAATAATTGCCAGTGGCCAAGGTGTACAGCATTTACACAAAGCAGTGGTAGGGCCAGCTGTCTCAAAGGTGTGGCCTTTTGGCTTTCCCAATGCTTGTTGGATCTCATCACAACACCCCTGTGGTTCCAAGCAAAACAGATAATCACCCCAGGTGTGTAAAAGGAAGAAAAAAAAATGGCATTTGAGAAGAAATCATATCACATAATGAAAGCAATTGCTTCCATGACCATGTTTCTGTGAAAATACATTTTAAAGCAGATAACACCTGTTGGCACAACAGAAGCAGATAACATCTGTTGTCACAATAATCGTCTATTTCAAAGAAGAAAAGAACATATTTGAAGTGTGTGTGGAATTGTAAAACAGTTACAAATGGCAAGAGGTTCAACAAGGAGGGAAGAAGAAAAAATATAAATTGTGTCTCAACCACAACCCAATCAGCGGAAGGAAAGCCATGAAGCAATCAGTACTCCGGCCTATAGAAGCGGAAGTGAAGCCAGTGCTTGCTGGCCAATAAAAAGGCAGCAAGTGAGAGGGCAGCCAACCAGTGGTAAGTAGTGGCAGGCTGCAAGCCCCTTGTTGAATACAGTCTCTCTCGCAAGCAAGAGCGCATGCATTGTGGCAGGCAAGACCTAAAACTGACAATATAGTGTTTTACAGCAAGCACATTAAATGCATCGCATGGCCGCCATAAGAGTGATGGCAGAAACCCCGGCAGCTCATTCAGCTTTTGTCAGACGAGAGAAGTAGAAAGGGTGTGTGAAGTCATCACGATCAACATTCTGCACCAGCCTTAGGCGGTCTTTGTCATCTGTTTACTGCATGCAGTCCGAATAGGCACCCTCACAGAGTTCTATCTAGGGCACAAGTCGAGGGTAGATGTGTGTAGTCACAGGGTGGACGCCGTCTACCCTGTATGGGGTGGGGGCCCACAAAAATATGCTAAACTTGTCCCAGTGTAGTTTTTGGACACCAGGACACATTCAGCAGTGGAGGTATGTTTGCTTTTGTTACTATCAGCATCGTGCAGGCAGGGAGGCTTATCAGATTCCAGATGGGCCTGTAACAAAGGACGAAGTTAAGGGGTTTCAGGCCTCCTTTTATTGGAGTATCCTGGCTAGGAGCCTCACACCTAAATGCTATGGAGGGGAAACAAAGATACACTAGTTAAGAGAGGCACACGTTTGCCTTTGTCAAGTCCCTGTATATAAGACATGCATGCATTGTAAAAATGTCAGATATGCCAGTCTGTCCCAATATTTACCCAAATAACTGTTTAAATGCCACGGTTTTGTTTTATCTCTTTTACAGCGCTATAGCGCCAAGCATCCAAATGCAGGGTATCAGAGCACTTTACATCACAGATAATTTACCGGACACACGCAGAAGGTGTATTAACCCTGTAAGATATTTTAAAATGCAGACTTTGTAACCAGTTAAGCAGAACATATTTAAGGACATGTGCCTCCTTGTTGCCCATTTCTTTGTGGCAGGGTTTTAAAAAATAAATGTATATCTTGAGGCCTAAATTTTGCATTGGGGTTGCATCACTATTTTGGCACATCAATAACGCAAAATCTAATTTGTTAAATATTGTAATGCGCTCAAATGTACTCATGATAGACATGCTAAGCAAATGTAGGAGGACTTAAGAAGTGATGCTTCTTCTTGCATGTCACTTCCTGTGCGGTCATGGGATGTGATACCACTTCCTGTGATGCCCTGTGCGATGTAATGCACCGCGGCTTCATGTGCCGTGATGTCACAAGCTGTGATGTCGCGCTATGATGTCACTTGCATACTGCCTAACTTTGTTAGCCCCCCACACAAATCTTTTTTTAGGATTGGTGCACTGGTTCTATCACCAAAAGCCACTAAAAGCGCTGCGATGCCATACTAATGGCAAATTGTGAGCTACATACGTAGCAACTAAAAATCATATCAGTTAATGCTTAGGTGGTGCTGGTCAAATAAATAGTGAAAAAACTGCTCTCTTCGAACTTAATGTGAGAATTTAAACCCCGGTAAGGTAATTTCCCCAAAAACACTATTCACTGTTAGCGGTGTTTAATTTACTGACCTTTTCACCAGTAGTCCATTCTGGGAAATTGTAAACTTCTGTGACTTATAGAAAGATTTCGTTTGGTGTCAAAACCGTGCTCCAAAATACAAGTTCTCCTTGTAAATAAAAGATGCCAACACCTTATCTTTCATATTATTCTCCATACTACAAATCTGTGACTTTTTGGCCATGTATGTAACAGTATGTACTTCCCAACTCAAGGCCACTCAAATCATCGACCTCATAAGAATGAGAGGCCGAGCCAAAAACATGAACTTCTATAGATAAATCTGTTCCGCAGATTCACTATCCCACCTTAGAGCCTCCTGGCAGACATGATAGATACGTTACGCTTCAGTTAACAAGTAGCTCACGAGTTCTCTGTTTTTTTTATTTTGTAACAAAACTTTCTAACTTATAACAGAGGCTTATTTTGCCCAGGGGTCTCGAGAGAGTGTTTGTGTACACACCCCACACTCACGATCCCGGGCCTGGGAGCCACTGTTGTTCACCCCCGTGCAGTGAACCCGGCGCCGCCCCCCTGGAGCTCACCTCTGATGTGGGGTCTCCTCGCTGCGTTCAATGTATGTCCCCATCTCTCCTCGGCTGTGAGCGCCGCCTGCACCCCTGTCGGAGCCTCGTCTCTGCAAGCACCCACCGACGAGCGCTCTCGGCTTCCGCCGCCGACAGCCGTGGTAGTCAGAGCATCCGTGGGACTCATTATAAACTGGTTTTTCTGCCTCTGCCTTCGCAGGCACGTTTTTTGGACGGCACATTACCTGTGATCGCCTCTCCTCAGCTGGAGCATCTGGGCCTTAGCGCCGACAGCCTGTCAGCTCATCACAACCGCTCGGGGAGGTGCTGTGGGGGGGCCAGTGTGGTCTTACCCCGAGGCCCGGAGAGCGCCTGGGTCAAGCATTCAGCCGTAGGCTAAAAGGTATACTTGATAACTACAGTTCAGGCAGGGTCAAACACGGCATAAACGTAATAACACCAGAAACATTGTGAACCTGGCAGATAAGATAACCTAATGCTGAAAATTATGACGACATGAGTGTTTGGTTTCACCTTAAGAGATATGACGTGCCGGACGTGTAATTTCAAACGAAGCAACTGGACAGCAGATCACCGACGGACTGTTCGAAGTAAACAAGCACTGTGCCCTCTCCTCGAGGCGTTAATAGTAGTTAACCGACTAGAAACGTGGCTTGAGCAATTATCAGCATTTAAAGTCCTCTTCAGAGGGGCCTGACTGGTCTTCATTGCTCACTCCGCAAATACAGGCTTGCCTTTAGGGCGTGTAATGACCCCCCGTGCACTTAACAAGACCTGGAAATATGTGGACAAGAAGGCTGTTAGCATCCATGTCCCTAATCCAATACAACGCTACAAAAAAAAAAACACAGGACTTCCAGGCTTATTTCCATGCCACTGACCCTGTAATGTAACCAAACAACACTAATTCGTGTCAGATTTCTACACATTTTGTACCGGATATTAACCAAACTCCTCTTGGTAGCACCCCCTCCATCAGTCTCTTACTGTTTTCATATCTGCTGTCTGAGACACAGGCACACCATATGTGAAGTCCATCTAATCTGTATATCCTCAAAAGACACAAGCAGGCCTGTCTGACATGTTCCGCCTCTGATGGCCCACCTTGGTGATGTACGGCCTGAATTACTATAGCAGAGAAGCCTGACCACTGCTCATGCTCCTCCAAGTACAAAAAAAGAAAAGTGATACACAAAATATTTGCATTAAATCCTCTGGATAGCATTCTGATGCCTCCCCATGATCATTTATTTTTTCTGTAAAGTGTTCCTCCAAATTTTTGAGTGCCACCTGAAAGACAGACACGTGGCCATCTGTTCCTTCCCTCCTCTCACTGAAAAAATCTGACAAGTTTTCGTAGACTTTCCTTCCTTCTGTGCCTAGTTTGTGTATTCAAATGTGTTGTTTCCTGGTTGGCGATAATGTATCTCCGCCCCTTGCTAAGGCATGACTCAGTAATTGCACCCATTGGTTCCACTTTAGGATGGGATGTCCTAGGTCATTTAGCTTGGAGGTGGTTGGTACACAGCACATTTGTACCATGAATATGAGAGGTACAAGGCAGTCCAAGATTAGTATGAAGCAAGTTCAAGAGATTCTTTAAACACGTACCAACAAAATAAAGAAGGAAAAAATAGTACCTCTTATAATACAGAATCTACCAGTATAAATATGATATATTTCATAAGTTAAGATTTTTTTTTGTAACTTGGATCCGTCACAAACAATTTCCGCGAAGAAACTAAAGAAAATCACACTTTATAAATTGGAACAATATTGGTAAGAAGTTACCGCGCTCTGTAGGAGGCAAGTCTTTCTTACAGCACCCTAGAAAAGGGACACATTTCTCATGTTGAGCTTGTGGATGGCGACTCCCAGGCTTAGTACTTACTTGTTGGAAGGTCGGAAGCAGTGTATCGGAGCTGGGTTTAAAGAGCGCAGCGGTAAGATTTGAAGAGCTCTCCCATTGGGAGAAGTCACTCACAGACCTTCAGGAGTGCACCCACATATGACGGATCTGATGCGCTCAACCCAACCACTGTGTCCCCCGGTGGGTTGCAGCTGCACTTAGAAACCACAAAAAAGTTGTAATTAAGGGTAGACTTGAGAGAAGGTATATTAGAGCATTTGGCAAAGTGTAACTAGATCGCTGACTGCAGGTGGTGCCCAGCAACAGGCTGCAGAATCCCATAATCTTGAAAGACATGATTGAAAGAAGAAGGCCCACAACAATGGAAAGCAGTTCAGTGCCTCACTGGTTGAAGAATTCCGTACCATGCGACTAAGTGCAGAGACATCGAAGGGGCATAAATCCACAGCGTTAGAACAAAGCTGGTTATCTCTACTTCAGGATTTGCATCCTAACAGCAATTGTGAATGAACATTTTTTTTTTATCAGCATGTTGCGTCTCATACAAATTACAGCATATGTGAAGACAGTAGGGGGGTTGATGACCATAGCTGTCCCATGCACAGATAGAAGCCATCGCAAGTGTTATGATGGTCTTAAGAAGCGTTGAAAGGCGATTTATTCCCAACAGTCATCACTGAGCTATATCAACTGAAAAGGCGAGCCAGAATAGGTGTCAACTTTCCAATGGAGATACCAACAAGTAGGTGTGTAAGGAGCGACATCATAACTAGTTAAAGCAAAGGGAGGTATGGAGAGGGCAAGCCAATAAGTACTTATTGTATAGTTATAATAAGAAATAAGCGCAGAAACTTGTACACTGTACACAAAGGTTTATCATGCATCTCGACCACTTAGAAACCTTTCTGGACTTTCTACCAAAATATTAAATTTAACCTAATATGATTGTGCCTTGTGAATCCGCATCTGATGTTCTGAAGAAATATTTTTACATATAATGAATCTATATGCCAATCATTCACATAATCATTGCTTAACCTAAAGATCTAGCACAGCTCAGACCCAAGTGGCCCAACACTGACCCATTAGTGCGCCCTGTCCATATACTGTGCACATTTCTTTGGGAATGGGGTACTGTACTGATTTTCTCTGGCTCTGTCTGTGTTAACTATCGATGTATAAGTACTGCACATTTCACATTTGTCTGGAACTGGGGAGAGAGGGGTCTAGAAAGACAAAGATTCACAAATGCCAGGTCTACAGGGACCTGCAAGTCACATATAAACGCTGACGGACCTAGAACAGTATAACCTGTTCTCTGTGATGGATAAAGCTCTACAAAATCATACTAATAAGTTATGGCCACTGGAGATATTATGCAAAGTACAGCAAAATTATGCAACCAAGTTGACCAAAGTTTATGGCCATCAATTTATGTTGCAATATTATTTTGCTGTTGTGTTATTTTCGCATATATTTATACTGTATTGGCAAAAGTGTCACCTTATTAGTGTCCTTTTAATCCCAGAGTACCTCAATCAGCTAGTAAAAATTGAGTAATCAATCTTCGAAAAGGGTTTGCCACTCTGCAGCGTTCCTTGTGCAGCTTTAGGAAAATATGATCTGTCAGCTTTTTTTTGGTTGAACTCTGCAAATTACACATCTGGGAGATTAGATTGCAGATGCTTGAAAACTATAACTATGCATAATTCCAGTGGCCCTTTATCTGTCTCTTCCACCAAGAGCATGTAATGCATGCTTTCGCTTCAGATCTAAAACATTCTTGAGCTATACATAGTCGTGTTTAATACAAATCTGGGTGAAAAAAATGCAAATATACTTTTTGCAGTTTTTATCCGGCAAAATAATTTGCTACATCAATAGTTTTTAAAAAAATTTTTGCTTTAAGAAAAATCCTGCAATTTACATTTTTGCTGGATTTTGTTTTAGCAAAAATCTTTAATGGGAGAATATTGTGACAACATTTTCAAGAGGTTTCATACAAAGTTTACGGGACATTATTGAGAAATGAGACATAGGAAAAAAAGTTCCCTTTAGGCGTACAAAGCAACACACTTTCAAACGAGAAACAAGGTGAAGAAGTGCTTTTTTATTCTTAGAGTGTAAATATTGGGATTACAAAAACATCTTTTGGTTAATTCAAAAATCTTTATATGTATATATTTACATTCCATTTCTTCATGTGCTGCATATATTAACTAAGTTACCAAATGCTACATTAAGCCTAAATGCTGTAGAGCACGTCACACAATAAAAATAAAAATCATATCTGATGTTAATTATTAAAATTAAATTATTCTTCAAAAATTACTTCGCAGCAGCAAACTGGCAAGTATTAGCTCCAAAAGGCTTTGCCATGGCCATGAGGTTTCAATTCCAGAATTCAAAGCATCTAGGCTTCTCGTACAGAAAAGCACGTCATACTGTTTTAATTTTTATGTACCATATGCTTCTCATATCATCACTGCATCTTCATACATTACCATCGAATAATTGCCACCTAGGCAAACTCCTGAGTATGAAACAATATTGTATATTAAGATTCATATAAAACATTTGTGGCCTCAGCCCTGTCTATGAGAGGGGAACGTGTTGGTTTGGATAGATTGAGAATTCCTGACCAAGAGGTGCACAGCAAGGCTAACAGGCGGAGGACAGATCAAGTCAATGACTAATTTGCAATTGACTATGTCTGGTCAGATGAGTAATCTATAATTTGTATTGCACTAACCTTACCAGCCTTTTTAAGCACTTGTCGGGCTACAAATATTTGTTTTCCACACGTCTGTCCGCAACTGCTATCCACAGAGCAGTCTCACAGAGACTTCCCCCTCCTTTAAATTTAGTCTAAATGTAAAAATCCTCCACCCTTAAAAATTTAGTCTCCGTGTGTGAAAGAAGAATTTTAGTCACGTAAATATGAACATCTTCAATTTAATTTTTTTGGCATCAACAAAGTATCAACGAGATATAAAACAGCAAAAGCAAAGCAGCACTCAAATTATCAACTTTTAAAGACGCCAGTTTTTTTTTAAAGAACTGGTTAGAGAAACTGTAAATATAACTGGCCGGTCTTTCCTGGTCAAAGATTCAATTTCTTTTCAAAGCAGAAATCGAGCATTACAGAAATGCTGACTTTAACTCCGACCCCTGTCACAGAACCAGATATTGCACAAGGGTTGCTATGAGGTTATGTTTGGGGAAGACCGTTTTAAATCCAGCCTAAAACTGCCTAACTTTCAACAGATATGATTCCTAGCAATGCATAACTGGGAGGAAAGTTCTAAAATATCAGCAGGAGTGAATAAAAAGTATGCGTAGTCTTACCCTCTGAAAATAAGCAATTTTATGTAAAATCAAACTTTGAAATGTAATACACTGGCGACCAAGGTGGGCACTGCAGTGGTCGAGAACAGCCATGATTTGACAGATGTCCAGTGATGGGAACAATAGACACATACAATGTAGATACATGGTGTGATCAGTTAGCAAAGAATACATTTAGAACGATTATTACTAGGATTTACGATATTCACCATAACAACCTCCTTGCTTTTTCCTATTTGTGTCAGATTGAGATCAGGCATATTCTGAATTTAGGATGATTACACAAGTCTACGTTTTCAACAATCACAATTTCGATTCTGCAGTATCGTACCCATGTCTGTGTCCTTGTAGTTCATTTGGTTAGCTAAAACACACAGAGTTTGCAACTCCCAGAATGCAAAATTTTGTTTACTGACAGCTCAAGACTGGCAACAAGGTGTTCAATAACACAGAGCCGTATGGTAACCATTGGTTTGGAATTGTGGAAAAATAAGGAAATATACCAAAAAAGACACGTTTTGAAGTGTTGCAAATGTCCTGTTTGCTCAAATACTCACAAGTATGTGCATTTTCAAATCTACAGATACATTCAGTGACAAAATATAATCAGTTTATCCCAAAGACATTTTACTTGCTTTGCGGCTGCTGGCCATGAGTTAACTGGACAGCAGATTTAATGCTTCGAAAAGTATTAAGTTGTTGATGAAGCACCAACATCTGCCCAATTCAGGCATTAGACAGGGTTTTCAGCAAATTTGCTTGTTAAATACTGACGTAAATCTGTGTCTTAGTTTTGGCAGCTACAGGTGCAAGGTCACAAAAATGAGCAATTTTGGAACCGCTGAAAGAAATATCCTTCATTGGACCAAGGCTCTACACAGGACCCTTTCTCCTCTCCTCTACTGCAAACTACCTCCAACAGATCAAGTCTCCTCGACCACGACTTCTCTACCAGACCACTTCTCCTCAAATGAACCAAGTCTCAATATTCCAGTGCACCTCCTCCTATCACAACATCTTCTTTACTCTGTTAAATATCAACTAGAAGGCAAAATAAATCTTGTAGACAGGAATTTCCTTCTACGGATTGTTCCACCACTAAAGCCCTAGGAGTGGGCGGTATCTTCAGCAGATCGTTCTTAAACTACAGCTTATCTTTCCAATCAAACAACATCTCCTCTACTGGGATCACATTTCCACCACTAAACTAAATCTGCAGGACAAGAGCTCACTTAGTGGATTCACACCTCTAGTATGACGTACCATGGTCAACATGAAAATCTAGGTTGCATCCAATTAAGCATGCTTCCCAATTTTGAAACAATTTATTGTTGTGACTGAAACAAATTCAATATAACAGCAGTGGTCCGGGGGATGGTCATACTTGGCACATTGGTTTCTTGGGTTGTACTGTACTGTGTGGGCACAAAATCTGAACCCAAATACAAATCATCTATGGGCAGTTTTGCAGCAGCAATCACTGTCTAATACTTTAAAGACAGTGTATTCTTTTGTCAACAATAGTTCTAACAAAATCTGTTTCAATGAGAAACGAGGAACACTTTTCTGCTGGTGCAACGGTGGTGATGCTGTTTTTCTGCCACTGTGGAGGCAACCAAATTACACTAATAACAAATAGAGCATCACAAAAAAGAGAGGAGACAAAATCCGTTGCCTTCAGATCTGGTATGAACATTTCTGGCTAATCCAACTGTTTAGACGCATATTATACAAAAGCCGTAAGCAAAGTCGTGTCAAAACTGGGAAAATATAGGCTTTATAACAAGCTTGTAAAATTTGCCAGGCAGGGCAGTTTACAGCTACTTCTTGTTAAATCACTGTTTAAATTTTCACTAGTGGAAAGTGATGCAGATTTGGGCTTGAAAATCTTGCTTACACAATCTCATCCTTGGAAATTTAGTGCTGCTCTTTATTTTGCCCCAGGGGCATTAGACGGACTTTCCTACCTCAGAAAGTTTTGGGCCTCTATTACTTTTACTCATGATGCTTCGTCCGGACTGGAAATTTGAAGTCGTCCTTGATACTGCCACATATGATGGTTGATCGCTCTTTTGGGCTTATGTTTTTTTTTAACTCCGCTTCCTAACGGGTCAAACTACCCAGGGCATATTTTGGACTTCCCTGAGTTGACTGCCCCTCTTGTGCCGTTCTACCTCAGGCAGTTTGTGGGCTGTCTTAGTAGACATCAAAAACCACACTTGCAAATTCCCAAACCGTTCTCACCTTTTCTGTATTTTTTCTGTTGCCATTATTCAGGCAGCTTGAGGCTTTTCTCAGTTTTAATTTATGTGCTCTGTGTCAGCCTGCCCTGAACCAGCTTTTCAGCCTGAAGAGGGCTCACCATGCCGGAAGGATCCTTTTCTGGTTTCAAAAGTAAAGAGATGAGAATCTGAGCAGGCATTTCTCAGAAGTCTCTGATGAGGGTATGGGATTTGTGAAATAATTGCATGTCATGCAACGCTTCGCCAGCCCCTCATTAAAAAGAAGTTGTGTATTATGTTTCTGGCACTGATGAATGATCACTGGAAAGCACCTACTTCTACGTATATTGTTCTTAGGGACTTGCAGAATAGCCTTTCCGAACACTTCTGTCTTTGAGAAAAGGTCTTAACCCACTGTGCTTTTAACACACCTGTATGGTTCTCATGGTCCCACATTGATGGCAGGGTACAGTTAAGTGCTATGACAGGCAGCTGCTAACGCATAATTAGCAGTGTAAGAACTTCAAAGCGCTAAATGCACGTCTTTTGGCATGCTGCCAAACTTGGAAGTTGTAGGTGACCCTTATTTGAATGCGATTTTGGCTCAAATAGGGAGAAAAATGCTAAACTAGTGCCTAACACTAACCACATGAGCTAAGTGCGGTACATTTTATGAGCTAAGTGCTGTAGCTCTTTCCTACGTAATCTGCATGAGATGATGCTGGTTTCAAATCTGCAGAAACATTAACAAAAGTCTACTTCGTTTTTGCTTTTATACGAATTATGGCACTAAACACTTATTAGTCAATAAGGTTAACACCTACATATTCAAGATAAAAACACTTTATATATTATACATGCATGTGTGTTTCTTAAACTCTTCAACTGCAACCCAACAGCATGGAAATACTATAGAAAGACTGCTAAAACTAAAGATACTGTGTATTCCGGACTTCCTGACAGATTGTAAATCCCTGCCATCACTGTACAAATGGTGGCCATCTTGGATTAAGGCAGCAATCTTCGATAACCTTCCCGTCTCATTGCTCCAATAGAGGGTAAGTATGAGATTTATTTTGTGCTACGAAATCAGTTTACAGTTGACGGTGGGACAGATGGCTGGAGCCCAAAGTGGCCACATTTATTTTCGTTCTAGAGACAGTCCCATGCCTGTGGCATGACCCTCAGGCACCTTGCCGTTTCCCTGTAGGAGCATATTTTGGTGTCTGCATTCATCTGGTGGACTGAGAAACAGTGGTCTCCACCACCTGGTTCAAGGATGCGGATGCACACGTCACATCATAACAGATGCAGGATGGTAATCCTGCATGCTGCTGCCTGGAGAGCTACCCAGGCACAGTCGGTGAGGTGCCAAATGACTGGTGCGCTGGGAGAGAGGTTTCAGGCGAAATCCAGAGGTGAGAGCAGGAAAACTGGAGCCATATGACAGGCAAGATGGCACCTCTGGGTGGAGCACCTAGACATGGAGGCAGTTAACCTTTCCTCACCAGCAGACAACCATTGACCTGTAACCGATGATCCCATCAAGAGCAGAATCTCTGGTGGTGGTGTTCCTGCGCCTTAGAACAGCCTATGTAGAGGTGTTCTACATTGCTCAATTCCTACAGACTGACTACGTCTAAGTCCCTTCGGAGGCGCACTTATTCCCTTGCATGTTGTACTTTAATATTAGTGGGGAACGTTATGTTAGATTGCCAAGGGGGAGGCAAGATTTCTTCATAGTCAAGATAAACTCTTTCGGTAGATAACACCACAAATCTTTAGAAAAGGCAGCAGAATTTTTGCAAGGAGCACAGTCCACCAGCGAACTGCGGTCCGATACAACAGAAAAACAAAAGGGATTGAAGCTTCAAAAAAAATATGGCTATTAAAGTGAAAACCTGTCTGTATGGATACCAGGTATGAAGTTTGAGCAGAAGTTGGTGGTGCGGCAGGAGCGGCGATGTAAGATCTGTAGGCCTTTAGAGGTAATGCAACGGAAGGGATTATTAGAATGGCTGTAAAGAGCAAGAGATTGGACAATAATCCTTCCATCAAACTCAAGGGATCCCACCCCATTTCCAGATGGTTGTTTCACAAGCTGAGCTTCTTAAGGTGTTGATGTACCAACCGAGCAACAATGTGTGTGCATTATATATCCTATCCCATCAAGGCAGAAAAGTCTTGATGCAACAAGAGGCTTGACGGGATGTTTATAGTAGTGATGGAATCCCCTAAATAGAGAGACAGAGTTTTCACAGTGAACCATTCTGTCTTTTATCCTTTTCCTTTTCTTTTCAACCAAGATAACCCTGGTCAGGAAGAAGTCATTCTTGAAATTAAACGTCAACTAGTGGCAAAAGGACTGATAACTCCTGTAGGCTGCCTGGCATGTCTGAGGTTGAAAATGGAGGAGAAGCATTATTTATTTTCTCAGATAGAATAAGCATAATCTTTTTTCGAGTAACTTACTGGAGGACTCTGACTGCCCCTGATGGACTGTGGAAATTCTGCCATGGCGCGGGGGAGGGTATTGTCATTTGCTGGTAGTTTATTTTTTCAGGGTTTTCTTTCTATTTCCTTTTCCACTCTTCAAGGCCCTTTTCTGATAGGATTTGTTTCATGTTGAAGCATTAGGCAGTACTGTATATGTTTTATATATATATATATATATATATGTGTGTGTGTGTGTGTGTGTGTATATATTTATTGAAAAACAAAAGCTTAAAGTGACATTATAGTTGGGTGAAATGGCAGTCAAAAAGTGAGATTTTAAACTAAAAAAAAAAAACACCAAAAAACCCCCACAGAAATTCACCAGTTACATTTTACTGAGCTAAACAGAACTTGTGCTCTGCTCGTGACCTCACACTGCATCACTGATGACATGTTCAATGACATTGTTGATGACATCACTGATAACATCTCAAATGACATCACTGATGACAACACTGGGCATGGTGGGGCACTAGTCGTAGTTAGCTCAGTATAATATAATTGGTGACTTTCATTGTTTTTTTAGTTTCAAATGTTACATTTCAACTGACATTTTCATCAAACTATAATGAAATTTTAACATGTATTTCTTTCGTTGAAATTCTGAGTAAGATATTTTTACCACACCAAACTACAACATCACTGTAACCTCTTACTACCATTCCTCATACGCAGCATGGAGGTGTGTGCAGGGGCTGGGCTGGGCTTGCACAACTACCAAGAGGGCAACGCCATCACTGCTGTTTCCTACCCGTTATGTCCAAATTACATAATTCAGTGAAAGAATCATTGGTTAAAGTACACTGCCTGGGCACAAAACTAATATGTAGGTGGTTATACGCAGATATTTGTTTATCAAGCTTTGGTGGTGGAGATGCTATTTTGTACAGGCCAGGCCTCAAAAAAGACACAAGGAGCTGCTTCCTTCACTGGATCTATCAAAGTTTAACTCAGCTGAGAAATGCTGACTGTTTGTCTCATACTATATCTAAAGCTAGGCACAAAGCAGTCTTATCTGCAGGAAGAGGGCTGTGTCAATCTCCCATTTTTCCTCTACAAACTGCTTCAGACAGTGAAAATGAGTAATGAATTACACAAGGCACTGTTCCCCTGTCAACTAACGAGACAAGGCTTTTCAATGGACTGAAGGAATGGTGGGGTTCCACTTTATTTGCGCAGAGGAGCCTCTGTTGTCCCAGAAAGGCAATGCTATTTTCAATCTTATTTCAGAAGTTGCAATAAAATTTACAACCACAGATCCTAGTGTAAGACAAGGATTACTGTGAAGTCAGCCATTTATACCACATCCAGTGAGATCAGCAGTTGATGTAATGTAGGCATTATCCCACCCCAAACATTCGTGTTCTCTTGCTCCATGATGGGTACTGGTATCTTGCCCCTACTGTCCCCCTAACTGAGTGTACCAGGTTCATGCTACCCAGAAGACAAAGAATTAGAGGAAATCAGTTCTTCCCCATGTGCCACTCAGCCATTTAAGAAAGAGAGCAAACCAACTGCTTTCCGGATTTTCTACCTACTGGAAGTAAAATTTGAAGAGGCAAATGGCCGCATCCTTCATGTTACTGATTGTTATCCAGAAGAGTAGTAGTGGGGGCAGTGTTATCCCTTTCAGTCAGGTCTTCAGAAGCACCGTTTTCCGGACGCACAAAATGGAAGAAGGTGTTCGGCCTGTCAACAACTGATGAAGAGTGATACCCTGAAACCGGTCCCAGGATGCTTGTTTCCAGTCCGGGGAGGACCTGGCCTGGCAGTTCGGTCTGGACTGTTCCCCTGAGGAACAGGGTCAAGACTGATTTGCATACGGCTAGGCCCAAACTGGGGTGGCATAGTGAGCAGAAGAACGATGGATTAAACCCAGATCTGTGACTGGAGGTGAGTGTTTGCATTGTTCAGCACTCCGTCCATCATCCTTTTGTGTTGCCACAACTGGAGATTACTACATTCCTTTCTAGTATACTATCATTTCAAGACGGGGGGGGGTGGGACTCCTTTCTTTTCAGAAATATCCTCTAATATGTGGACTGCAAGGTGCTGTCGATCTTCAAAGATGTTTCTCTTCCTCTCAGTTTATCCAGCAATGGCTGCGTTTCATAAAGAGTCATAAGGTTGCACAGATGATCTTGCTGCTTGGCCTAAGTTGCACTTGATTTTCTATTTAAACTACTTAACTACTTAAATGTTTCACTTTACCTTGGCTTAAACATAATTTTATCGGGAAGGTGTCTCAGCCACCAAAATCAAATGATACACATGTATTCTGCTGGCAGTGCTCCTATTACTATTCCAGGATTTACGCAAACACTCCAGGAATACAATACTAAAGCTTCCTCGAGATCCAGAGAAGCAGGCGAAAAGAGCTGTTTTGCTAGGGCGATTGTCCCGCTCTTGAGTTCTTTTAGACACATTCCCTTGGTCAGTTTCATTTGTCGGCATTAAGGAAATGTGCTTTTGTCAAACCAAACTCAAAATACTGTGGTTGCTCTAATGATGTAATGCCTGTAATGGAAAGTGCGGTAAAATATTTGGCACTATCTGTCCTTCACTGTGGCAACATGTGCAGAGACACAAACAGGGGGTATATGTTCTTCTGAACGGCAGAATAATCATTTCATCTGCTCACACATGACATCTCAATGTCAACATCATCACTTCATCTGCTCGCACATGACGTCTACATGGCAGTCATCATTTCATCTCCACGCTCAAGACGTCTCCATGTCAGAATCGTTATTTTACTGCTCTCAAATTTATAATGAACAAAGTTGGATTTTCTAGAGTTTACTTGACTAATCTCTCAGTGCTACCAACCCAAAAATCAACCATTCTGGAAGCAAAGGACAGGGTGCTGATGCAAATGGACAGTTTTGGCAACATATTGCTCAGAATGTCGAATATGAGATGGCGGACTCCAGGACTTTGGGGTTCAATTCAACAGCAGATGCTTTATGAAGACATCAGGTAGACTTCAGACATTGATGGCCTTAACCAGTGTTGCCTGAATACGTTCGAAACTTGGCTTTTGTAAACCTGAATGATTTGGGAACAGGCTTAAGCAACTATCACAATCATTAATTTGGAATTGAAACCACAGTGCAGATTTGTTTCTGCTGCTGGAAGAAGGGACATGTTTAGGTCTGCTGCATTTATAAATTTACTGATAGGGTCGCAGGCAGTGCACGCATGCTTTGTATAACTCCAATTTTGCCAACACAAGCATAGATGATTGTGCAGGAAAAGTTTCTTAGTGAAGACTAAGAGGGTCACTCTTTTCTCTCAGCACTAGATCCCCGTGTCCTGTGCTGTGGCAGATTTTGGGGCATCCAGAGGCTCCCCGATCCTCCAGACAAAATTCAGCAATTTTTCAGGATCTCGTGGGAACCTGGGAATCAGAATAACGTGAGGCCAGTCAAGATTTGCCATTTGGATCAGAAGAGAAGATTTGGATGCTTTCTCGTCTTTTTGTGTGATCCAGCAACTTCTTTATTGACTCAATACATTTGGTATACACATAAAAAACTGTGCATACTAAGCCCTGCCAATGAAGATGCCTGTCCAACGGCTTTAGTCAGAAATGTTTTCAGAAAGCCCAACACTTTGTTAATAAGCTGAACAACCTATCAGAAAACTATGCAGTCGCTAAGCTTTCATATGAGAAAATGTGGTAGCAGCAAAAACAATAACATGGAGATACCAAACTCCAGCACACCAAAAGGCACAACCTGTCATCTATGGGGTACCAAACAAGTGTAACATCCTTCTCACACAGATACGCAATCAGTGTCCCACTCAGTTAAATTAACTTAATTATACTCCGAAGGCGACTTAATGAAATTGCCCCCACTGCAGCTGTGTAAGCTACTGAAAAGGTATAGATATGAAAAATAATTTCAGTGCTTTGATTCAGGGTTGTGAAGCATGCACATGTGCGGAGACTTTACGGGGGGGGGGGGGGGGGGGCGACAAAAAAAACACATGCATTAAGCTACACCCGAAAAGGTCTGTTCAGCAAGAGTATCGGAACCAGATGCCACCGGTGGTTTACTACTGAGCTTACTGTATTTAAAGGCGACAAGAAAACATGAATTATAAAGTGTTGGAAGCCTGTGGCCTATTCGGAATGAGAATGTGGGCTTGTTGTACAGTTTGAAACCAGACCTTTAAGCTAACAAATTTTTACCAAGCCAAGTAAGAAGGGTACCCCCTTTAGGAGTCCACCTGCTTTTTAGCTGAACAGCATTGTCAGTGTACTGCAATTGTAAAGAACCATCATGAGTATATACCTCAGACAAGACCACGAATGTAAGTTCCCATAAAAAAGTACCATCTGAACATGAAATATTATTGCATCAAAGCTCATATTCCTACAACTATTTCTTCCTGTTGTTCCTGTTTGAGTCTGCCACTGTAATCTGGCTAAATTTTTCCAGCAGGGCCTCTGCAGTCAGTTTGGGAAGCCCCTTGTCGAGCGGGGAACCTTCCACCAGGCTATTCATTGGGGTGGGGGGTAGGATGACATCATCGTCCAGTGAGGCGTCATCGACTTGCGTCCGGCAGCCAGTAAAGTAAGCTTTATATCTCTGGCTGTCATCCAGGCAGGTCTCGGATGGATCAGAAAATTCCTCCACGTCTTCATCGTCCAAGCCCAGTTCCCCGGCACCACGGTTTCGGCAGCTCCAGTTAATATTAGGCTGACATTTTACAGCGGCGTGAGGGTGGCTACCATCCAGCACATCCTGTTGCGTAGCTGCTGCCAATGCTTCTCTTCGCTCTCTTTCCCGCAAGAAGCTTTTGATAATTGGCAAGACTTTCTTACGCGAGGCAACAGTATTACCTTGCTGGTATGCCTGGAGGTCTTTGAAGGGGCTGTCCAGTGGGGTGAGCCTCAGATCAGGGTCTTCAGCCTGTTCCAATACTCTGCATACCTGGGGTGGGAAAGCACAAAACAGAGGAATGAGTTTAAAGAGTAGCAAGGCGGTTTAACCTGATCAGTGAATGTTTGCAACACTAGCTTAAAGAATGTTCAACCAAGAAGGAACTTCACCGACCTCAAGTACATGATTCTGACCACTTGAAGTCGGTGAGGATGGAAATGATTCAAAGGCCTGTTGCGCCACTGGGCACTAGTTCCCACAACCCAAGCTTACTTTGGCATGCTGCCTACAGTGAACATTCACTATCTGAATCAATGAAATTAACTTGAAATTAACTGACAAGTTATGTGCGAAGAATTATCGCAAGCATGGTAAGGACTGGATTCTTCTGCCACAATACACTTACAACAAATCATTTTCAGCAAAATCTTGAATGTGTATGCAAATCCAAACAAACTATAAGAAAATCATTTTTTTGCACACAAAAAATCTTAAGGCTCTCTGACTATTCTTTAACTATTCTGGACCACCACCTCCAACGTACAAGCACATTACAGAGGCAAATTAATTTTGTTTTTGCTGATGTCCTCCCTTCTGATGTCAAACAACAAGTGTCCACTGTGACTGTTTTGTTTTTTTCCCCCAGCTCCATGCAGATAAGAGAAACACACTGCAGTGATCCTCTTAGCTGGGGTTGGGGGGATGTATTTGTTATTCCTGTGAATTATCAAGCTTGAGGCAGAATCTCCTGTACTGGTGAATCAGTGGAGACTAGTACCATATCTGCAACACTTCACACATGGTCATGTCACCGAGGAGTGTTGATCCTATGGAAGCATGCATCAATATTTCATCCTATGCTGATCACCCAAAACTTGGAGGTGACAAGTGCAAAATAGAGTATCGTAAAAATTCAAAAAGTGGGTAATCCTGCCCTCTGAGGACTGGAAGGAATACAGTGGCCCATGACTCCCTTTGAAACCGACTTCACAGAGGGTTTGTCCACTTTGGAGTGCCATTAAGTAATTAAATGAAATGATGTGACCATCCCTTGCATGCTTTTTTAGTAGTATTAATTTATAGCATAAAATAAGTGCAATGCTAACTAACCAAAGTTGGCTACTCCTTGAACTTGAAAGCATTCCATTTGGGCGCAATGGTGCCCCAAGTCATTCATGTTTGTGTGCAGCTGCCACCTAGACGTGTTACAAACACACACAGGCTGTCAAACCAACACAGAGAGAAATTTCACACCTGTCTTTTTCAATTGACAGGTTGTAACATAAACCTTTTTTACTACCATGTAGGACAGATGTCTTAGCTGGCACTAATATGGTCAGAGTGCAAACACTAATTGACTGTGTCTGCGCTAAAAGCCCTGTTTGTAACTCCAAAATGTACATAAGATTTGAATTTCAGATGGGGTGCTGATATAAAGAAGAAATGATTAAATGAATCTAGAATGTAGCTTCATAGGCTTATACTGTACAAGGACCAACATAAAAACTGATATTTTACGGGCATCATATACACACACACACACACACACACACACACACACACACACACACACACACCAGTGGGCAGTGGCCTCAGTGGGTGGTGATGTGGTCGATGTAGGTAAAGAAGGCAGCAGGCGAAGGCCTGAGTGTCTTGAATATCTTGAGCCTGGGTAATGTAGTAGAAAAAATATTGGTTTCATTAGTCCTATCTGGACTTCACGCAGCAAGAGGTGGATCTAAGATTGTCATAGATGGCCCTATTGAAAAGTCCTACAAGTGGCTGGAAGGACCAGAACGAGCCTGATGGTTTCAGTAATGTATGAGGTGGAGACTGGCCGAGAGTAGATTTTAACACACATCACAAGATAGCAGAGTTAGAGACGTGTTATGCTGAGGATCCCTTTCAAGGCAAGCTTGAGTAGCATGTTCTGTGTCTAGTATTGGTCGAAAGCCCTTCTGGGCTTGGTGAAATGAGGTAATGAAAAATCCAACTGCAACCACTGTATTTAGAGTATTTCAGTCTAGAAAATGTTGCTGAATCGCCTGCACTATCTACAGAGAATTCAGACTTGTAGAGAAACATCCCAAAATGGTATGAAAATGTAACAGGATTATGCCTCCGGAGGAAAAAAACAAGTGAGTTACTGTTCGTATTTGAAACCAACAACTTATCACATTGAAAAACATTTTAAAAAAATATATAATTTTTAAACTTTTTCCGCTTGAAGTTTTGTGGTAGCTCATTCTACCACATGCTTTGTTTAGTCGTACATGCAAGGTGGTACTTAAGTGCTTGTACCTTTTGATTTGTTGTCCTGCTCTCTTGCAGCCCCTTGCACTGTGGAATGTGTGCTGAGGAGACTGGTCTTCAGGGTGCTGGAACGGTGAACTGAGTACTGGTGCTAGAAGAAGATGATCTGCATGATGGCATTTGGCTTTATCGCTATAAATCCCTTATTACTAAGGCGCTATCACACCGCCTACAAGCTGTGTGCACCGGGGTCCTCTAGCATTTCAGAGGACAGCATAGGTGTCACCATCACTCTGACTTTGTTTAATACGTGAAATTCAATGGACTTTACTGATGCGTTTAACCAGTATGCTTTACTGAGAGGCCAGTTGCCTAGAGACTCTGCCATAGTAGGAGCTTGGTACTGCCATGTATGTGAAGCTGTACATAGGTTGCTGTGCTGCATCAGCAACTGTTTAAAAAAAAAAAAAGATCAGAGGCACTGCTAAGACTGTTTCATGCCAAGTCCATAGTTCAATGCAGATTTTTACAAAGTACATTGTGAGACCCATAACAGGATTAGGGATCTGCAACATCCAAGATCTGCAGTGTGAGTGATCTGTCCTCTAATTTACTGTGTGAACGTGTTCTCTCTTTGAAACGGTCAAGGAAGACGCTGGACCATAGCCTCCCAATTCTCGAACACAGGGGCCAAACCGTGACAGCCACTGTATGGTGCTTGCGCCAGAAGCCGTACAATAAGGCCGGATTCCGAAGCATTTTATACTACAGTGGTCCACTGATGCACAAATGTGTTGTAAAGTTAGACATTGGGTATTGCTGTTGACAGATTTATTGTTTATATAGTGAAATCTTGTTATGTAAAGCAGATTCCTACTACCATATTGATAAAATGTGTTTTTTCATAACTTTTTGTCATCTTTGCCTAAAAATAAGTCTATAGAACCTGCTCCCTGTGAGGTTAGACAGGTCAGCATCTTCTCCATCCATCCCCTTTCCAATCTGAGGCTGGGTGATAGAAAGAATTTACCCGCTCTTTTTAATTCATTTGAAATAGCAACAACAACAACAACAAAAAAAGCTGATGTGAGGCCATACTGGATAGATTTGCAGGGACCTAAAACTACCCTTATGACATCAGTTATGAAATTATTCAAACTCCTTTTGCAAGCACCTATTTATTACATGCAGAAGCAAACTATAGTAAGCCGTAAAGAGGATTACAATAGGTGTACAATATTTGGTGTGGAGGTTTATTGACTATAGCCCTAAAGCACGTAACCGAATGGACCGTGAATTTGTTCTGCAGTAACTGGTCCAAAGATGTTTGCCACAAGTTCTTCTATAGTTGTGGATACGTATGAACTGATTGTGTCAGAACTCAAGGAGGCAAACTCAGTTGCGACTTTTTGTCTTGGTGACACAACTTGGCCCAGTGCCTGGCATGATGCTTAGGATGAAACCTGGCATGTCGTCTGGTGCTAGGGACTTGAATCAGTATGAGTCTCACAATACAGAAACACCCTGAAAGATATATGGCACCTGGAACATGACTCAGCGCGGTGTCTGGCACCGGGAACAATAGTGAAGCAATTTGTAGGAAAGATAATCTGGTCTGATTTTGCAGAAGGAACAGGACTTGTGCAGCCACCTGTTAAGGGCTGCACTCAAAACAATAACTTGTGCAGTGCCTTGGTAAGGGTTAGGACTCAAGAGGAGTCCTGTATGGGGGCGACATGGCCTTTGCAATGTGTTACAATGGGTACACCCTGCATGAGGTGTTGTGCAAGGGATATACCGTGCAGTGTGTCAATGACACGATGTGTGAGATATCTTGTCTGCAGTCTCCAACAAGCATAATGTCCTGAGAAGCAATGCACACTATCCCCTATTGATGGGAATATGACCCTTGCTAGCGGACACAATCCATATAAGGTTTTTCATATGGGGGTGCATGACACGTGAAACCCAGTGCAGAGGTTGTATATAAAAAAAAATTAAAGAGTATGTGGCAGTACTTTCCTGAACCTCTTATCAGGTCTGAGAGGTGACAGTGATTAACTCCATGAATCCCCTGGCACCGTCCTCTGAAAGCTGCAGTCGAACGGTATTCTAATTGAGCGTCACTCAAACATGGAGGAAACGCAACAGAGATATCTTCTTACCTATGATTTAAATTTTATCTGAGAGAAGATGATCCAGAGAGGCCTCTAAGCTGTACCTGCAAGAGCGCAGAATGCTCACATTTCTCAAGCAACAAAGAGTGAACTTGCGACCATGTTAATGAGCGACAGTCAAAATACAACCATTGCACCGAAGTTGTGACTGTCAGTAGTGCGATACAAATATCAACTTTTGGCACCAGTATCCACGGGTGACTTATGAAGTTAATTTTTAGAAACTAAAACTTGGCAAGAAAATGCACATGACTATGGTATAATACTGGAATTAAATCACAAATTCAAGCTTGCAGAGCTACTTGCTTCATGAGTGACCATCAGCCTAAACGTAAAAAGTGTGTACAACCTAACAGCCGGCCGGGGCAGAAACCCCTAGAACCTTTATATTGCCTGCCTGATGACGGCTCATATTATAGACTAATCTACTACTTGTATAGTGCAGATGTTCTTCTTAAGACTTCTTGGCCACACCAAAAAGTGGGTACCGGTGTTGAATGGAGGGTGATATAGTTGGATCCTTTGAGTTTGAAGAAGCTCATTACCCCAGTCATTGATGAAGAAGATAAATAAAGTATTTAAAAGAGAAAATTAGCCTCACTGCGAATCCCCCAGAAAAGTCCTCATTATTTCCCCAGTTCTGGTAATTCTTGGGAAACAGGGAATAACAAACAAGAGTTACAGGTTTCTGTGGCAAGGCATGAGTAAGTCAGTATTTACACTCGGCTTGCCCGGGTCTTCCGCTGGTCTTTATATAGAGATTTCAGCATTTAATTATCCATGTGAAATAACTGTAGGCACTCATAACGAGGACCTAAGCTGTTACTGATGTCACAAGGAAGATGAGGAAGCTCAACCTCCAGAATTCATGGCCTTGTGAGAATGGATCTCTGACAGTCTTTGGGGTGGATTGGATAATTTTGCTAGATACAAACAGGTCGAGTTCTCCAGAATTAAGGTGGACCCTATTTGCCCAAAGACCAAGTTTGTACAATGTAGTATTTCCAAATACATCTGCCTTCCTCTGGCAATCAGTGTAGACCTGATGGCAGGGAGAAATCTGGCCACATCTGAAAGTCGTCCAGCTTGGTTACAGACGTAACAAAATTATTTTCATACGGATGTCCACAACCGCAAGCTCTGGCAAAAGTTTACAGATAAATCAAACTCACCAGTTTGCGGAGATGCCCGTCAGGACTGTACACTGCTAGCTGCCTCTGAGGCTCCCCCTGGTCACTGAAAGCGATGGCCATGCCAACCCACACACTGTATCCATGTGTCTGACAGAAATGTGAAAGCTCCTGCTGAAGATCAGGTGGCTGTAGGAAGACCTGCAATGATAAACAGAAATCAACAAACATCACAGGTGATGAGCAATTCAACAGCACAATTCCTATACATTCGAGCAACAAGACAGCGTTCCTGTGAATGCTCCAGATGTTGGTGGGCCAGGTGTTTTCTAGTGCATGGCAGGTTAGATGATAAGAGAGGGTCTTAATTTATTTTCTGAAGGGAAGGAGGTAGGCATGCTGGAAGGACCATTTTATGAGTACTGGAGGAAGAAGCAAATCTTGAATTGTTTCTTGGGAATGTCTATAGGTTGGGTACTGGAAACAGTTGAAGTTTAAGCTTTTTTCTGATGGCTGGTATTGTGTGTGTTTATAGAGAAATTTTTGAGATGTCTTGTGAAGGACCAGATGCTGACAGAATAGTTTAGTCTTCGTTTGTTTTCTGAAAGCTGGCAGGTTTGGTTGCTGGCAAAAAAAAGTGATCCTGAGTTGTTTTCTACAAGCTCTAGGGAAACAGCCATTGCTCTTTCCAATTGGAGCCAGAAGGATGGTTGTATTCAGACCTACATTAGCTGGAGGGCAGGAATGTCGGTAAACGGCTGTGCACGAATAGACCCATCGCAAACAGTGGTTGCAAACTGCACACTGACTTTCTGTGAACTGTTTTTCCATTTTATGATGCGACCTATGAACTGACAGGTCACATTACAAAATATTCAGTTATGGATGATTGCATGTTGCGGCTTTTACGAACCTCTGTAAATGGCTACAAGAACGGCGATGGTGGCATTCCAAAACATGAAACATACTTTTTTTAAGCAGCACATGTTCCTTAAGAGGAAAATAAAGAAATGTGTTTGTATGGAAATACATTATGGATTAGTTACCATCCCTTTTCCGAATCACAAAAGGAGGTTATTACATTGCAGTAAAAAATGTTTTTAAATAAACACAACAAAAACACAAACAAGCATTTTGCATTTGCATACTCTGTCATTCAGTGAACTAAATGCATTTGCGCCCTCAGCGCCAGGAGTGGCATTGGGGTGTGTTCATATGCCCCCACTGATCTTAGTCCTTGAAGCTGCTGGGAATGGCAAAGCACCCACAGAAGAATCGCCCACCTCCAGGGTCTTGTAGATGGCACTGATGGCGAGACTGATCTCTCGACTGTTCAACGCTTTCAGGTCTTTTCTCAGCATCTGCTCAGTGGTGAGGCCTACAAAACAAGAACATTCACACGTTCAAGGATGGTTAAAAGTATCTGTTTCATGGGCAGAGAAGCGGGTGCCCGAGATGTTTAGGCGTTGAGGACATCTACTGGTACCCAAACTCGCTGAATCTTGTTCAGTCTTGCAGAAGAAATTCAGCGTGTCTTGGCTATCAGCAAATACCTCATTTATAACCAGTCCAACAGAGGGACAACATAAAATGGAAACGGTACCTGTAACATCAAACTTGGCTTTCTGAAGGCGGTCAAAGATGACATCCCTCCGTGGGAGACTGGGAAACCTGGACTCCAAAAGAGTAACACATTCCGTGTCTTTCGGGGTCACCTTCCCTGCAGCTGGCGTCATATTAACACAATCTAGAACGATTGTCCCTTGAAGGGAAAAATGAAAAAAATCGCAACAAATAATATTTCCTTCTATTCTCAAATGTGCATATTTGCATGTTTTAGGACACAGGTCAAGCATAAGGTGTGACAATTAAATATGAAATCCCAAAGTTGTATTTAAAAAAATAATAATAATTTAACGATGGACTCTTCCATAGGACTGTAATGAAAAGATTACTGTGCTCATGCACAGAAGCTGACATTAAGTTATCTAGAAAATAACTGGAGGTGGATAATGGCACGATCCCTAATACAGATATTATCACTGCATTGTTCCACCTGTGTATGTAACAATTTCACTGTCAATGACCTAACGTATTTCCATAATTTCTGGTAGAAATAATTGCCTCATAAATCAACAAATACATTTAAATAAAGATTAAAATGCAACAACATGAAATAAATTGTTTGTTAATGCAGTTAGGAAAAAGTATCAGAATTAATTGTTAGCATTCCTGTAACCCCCCCATCCCCCCCCCCCCCGCAAACTAAATCTCGACTATCATGACTATTGTGAATGAAACATCACTTGCGGACAGTTCGTTCTGAATATTTGCTACTGGCAAAAAGATTCTGTTCTGAAAAGAAATCTTCAGGATGTCAGTGCCAGGATGAGTTGCACTTTTAGTCAAGTTTCCAATGAAGCATCAGAAGGAGTCTAGTTTGATTACTGTCATATGACTGAATTCTGAACACCCTGGAAAGGCGGCTACAACCCCTGGAAACATTGCTGCCTTGACCAGAATTAAGGTGTTTCTTCTTTGCACATACGTGCACTGCTTACTAATCTGATGCGCTCAAATTGTACATTTTCTGTCGTTTCTAAATTACCTTCTGAGTATGGGTGGGTGAAAAATTCCACTCTGCCAGCAGAGTTATGCCCAGCACAATGTTCCAGCGAAACTCCGCCAATCGCAGCGTGGCGGAGTTTTTTTCCACACATGCGGCTCTCCAATATTAAGTGAGTGAGAATTTACTTTCTTTTGTGCCATTTTTGGGTGCTAGAAAGCTTCCCGGCGGGATTTCTCAATGCAGGTGGTCGCGGCATGTTGCGACCATTTGCCTTGAAAAAGCTGCAGCTCAAGTAGAAAATCTACTCAAGCAGCAGAAAGGAACAGCGCCCTCCGGCGCGCACCGTGGTGCCTTTTGTGCTGATTTTACAGCGCCGAAGAAGCTTATGACTCTCAAAATCAGTGCGAGCAGCGCAATGTGCCTGATCCCGCCCGCACCAGGCCTCCTTCTGAGCAGAGTCGACCCTTGATCGGTTAGTGTTCTGAGCGGGAAGCAATTTGGCACCCTTGCCTGCTGCTAGTGAACAAATTAAGACAGAAAGGAGGTCCCTTTTGTGCTCACAGGTCGGTCCCCGCTAATGACTGGCCTTTGAACACAAATATCTGCATAACTCCACCAACTAATTCCTTACACTCACAACGTAGTTCTGTAACTGAGTGCCAAGCTGTTTGTTTTGAAGGTGGGCATTGTGTGGTGACATTGCGGCAGGGACTGAGCACGAAATGGGAGGCAAAAGAAGGCGGGTGACAGTATTAAAAACAGCACATAGGAATAACAATGATTAAAAGCAGCGCATTTTATACAGAATAATAGGTGCCCAGTGAGAAGAGTGTTACTGTTTGCATGGCCTTAAGCGAGAAAGTTATTTCTGCCCCTCTGAAGATAGGAGCCCAGGGCCTGAGTCCAGCTCGCTAATGGCAAAAGTTGGCCCTGATTCTGAGGTCCAGTAAAAGGCCTCTTCACAATAAAGGACACACATGAGGTTCCTCCTAGACTTCTGAGAGTCTTATGTCTACTATGAATACATCCTGCCTGGCCCAAATGTGCGATACACTCAATTGTGCAGCAGTTTTAGTGGAGGCCATATTATATGAAGTTAGAGACCCATGGAGAAGGAGGCAACTTTGACCCCTTTCTAAGTTCCTTAGAGACAGTGCTTTAAAATACCACCTTAAGTCTTGGATTGTTGGAAACTGATTTTCCATTCTATACAGGTGTCTAGACATGGATAGCAGCAAATTGTCACACATAACAGGCATTTAAAAAAATTAAGAAATGGTTGAGAAACATTTCCTCCATTGAAATACATTTTAATAATTTTTCTTTGCAATCGTTCTGCTATTTAAGAAATTGCATGAAGGGTGCACACCGTCTCTCTTCCTTGTTAGTCTTAACATTGTGGAACACTTTCAATCTACCCCCAAGGTACATAAGTCTATAAATCGCTTTTAATATGTGCATACAAAAAAGTAATCTTGAAATTAAAAAATTATATGCATCGAAAATACCAGACTTTTATTAAAATACTGCATGCACATTAATACCTCAAACTGAAATACTTCTTTGAAATGAGCTTGCCCCAACTTAGCACCCAATGGCCACCCACCGTTACTTGCGTCACAAAGTACACAATTACTGATAATTGTACAGTGGATTCAAAGGATCAGACTGGAGAAGATCTGACAGAGATAAACGTATGTCTCCTCACTTAATACGCTAGATTTATACAATAATGCAACATGAAAGCATCTACTGTAAGGAGGTATTTGTACGTACAAAGCATTAAAAGGAGATATTACTTGCATGTCCCAGTCAAATGCTGTGGAGTCAGCACATTCTACAACAGAGGCAAGTGTCTGAAAGGTTGAATCACAGGTTCCATTCAGGGGTGGAACTACAAGCTTTGCGGACATCTCATAACTTCTGTACAACCAGTGCTTAATTTGTAAAAAGATATGTATCAAGCTCTCCACAGGAGGCCATTGCAGCTTGCATCACCTGTTACCCCTGCCAGTGCTGCCAATGACAGTACCAACACAGCTACAAACCATAACACTCTTACAAGAGTGACAATTCTTATTATTTTAGGCCCCCAAATCTATGAGAATAGCTTAGGCAGCAGGTATTATTTAAGTGTTTATTTGTGTGCTCATCTTTAATTTAGTCTAACAGCGCCACCATGTGGCAGACTGTCATAAGTACAGGTGTTGGCAATTAAGTGACTTTACCGAGCATCGGAAACCACTGGCTTAATTTAAGCACTGAGTACAACCTTTTTAGGAAGCCTTATTGGTTTTGGTTCTGTTTCACTTCTGGATATAAAGAATCCTTTGAGCTGCTCTGATAATTTTTAGAATGCAAAACAGTTTCCTAGCCAAGGCAAGCAGGTTGTGGATTTTCGGTCCCTACAGTCAGTTGCACAAATTACCCATTGCCAAATCGTATAAAATGGCCAACTATGACAAGATGCCTACCGTGCAACAATGATGCCACTTGAGTGTCCAGGAGATGTGGTGCCCCTTTAAAGATCCTCTCTGCCACCAGAGTGGTACATGATCCCACCGGCTCCACAGTGACTTTGCAAGCGGATGAAGCCCTCATTTCAAGGGCATGATGGTCGATCACCTCCGTCACAGCCTCTTCCAGGGATTCATCCTCCCTTTTGAAATACAAATAAATGCATTTCTTACATTTACAACAGGCATAAGAGTGTGAGCGCTATCTGAGGCAATTACATACTTCACAGATACAGTACGAGGCCAACCGTAACATCACTGCCAACCTCAATCATGAAAGTGCTCTCGAACATATTGCTGACAATGTAATCCATGAAATGAATGAAAAAGCTATTGACATCACTGACATCTTCTATGTCATCAAGGACAACCCAAATCCACTGCAATGGCTTCCATGACCTTGCGGAATATGAAGTCTATGAGATGATGCGCTTGTGGAAGCTGGAGTGGTGTGTGGTGGGTACCTGAGGTACTTACACCTAATACTAGGTCCAGGTGTCCCCTATAAGTGTAGTGTAGGCAGTGTCTAGAAGCCAGGCTCTCTAGAGGTAGCTGTGGATGAGCAGCCAAGGCTTATCTAGGAGACATGCAAAGCTCATGCAATACCACTGTAGCACACAGCCCTTACACACATGAAAGAAAACATTCAGCGTTACAAATATAAAGGGACTTTATTTTACTGACACAATACCAAAAAGTACTAGAGGGGCAACCCCCCAATAGGAGGTAAGTAAACAAACTAATTATTTACATTAGTTATCAGCAATAGGCATAGAAAGTGATAGAAAACAGTGCAAATGCAGATAGACAATAGTGACCCTAGGGGGAGCCAAAACCATATGCTAAAAAATTGAAAGCGAACACAGAACCCCCACGTAGGTAAATGGAATGTGTAGAGAGCTGGTGGTACTAGGAAAGCTGGTGGCACTAGGAAAACCAAAGCTAAGTACCACAGTGCTCCCTAGCAACCAGAAAGAAAGGAGTAAGTTGCTTGATTTTCCCCAAACCACCGAAAAGGAAGGAAAAGAAGAAAATGCAACACCCAGACAAGACTGCAAGAAACCAGGGGTGGATTCCTGAAGAGGAAGAGCTGTGGAAGAAGGGGACTAAGTCCAGAAGTCACAGGAGAGTCCAGGTGGAGCAGGAACTACTACCCACCCAGCTGTGGTTGCAGGAGTTGGTTGACAGTAGGACAAAGACAGTCAGGAATGCAGCCCTACAGCAGGTGAAGAGTTCCTGGAGGATGCAGTTAATGTCCCACGCCAGCTGGATGATTGTAGTCGGTCAGTGGCGTGGAAAAGCCACCAACAAGCCTTGGCAAAGGCAGAAGTCACGGTGAAGCAAAAGTGGAGCTGCCGAGGACTAGCAAGGTTCAGGAGTACTCAACCCACAAGGGGGGGGGGGGGGGGGGGGGGAGGTTCAAGAGGGGCCTTCAGCAAGGCAGAGAGTCCAAAGAAGAAGATGCAGCCCCCACAGGAGACCCACTGGATGAGGAACTAGGAGTCACAGAGGAGCTCACGCAGCACAACTGAAGAAGGGTCCCACGATGCAGCAGAAGCATGCTGAGGGCTGTGCGTTGCAGGAAAGGGTGCTGAGGGCTGGGGCTATGTGGAGCTTGAAGATCCTTTGGAGGAGATGCAAACAAGCCTTGGAAGCTGCAAGTGAGGCGGTGCACGGGGGTACTGTCCTGCATGGGAAGGCAAGGGCTTACCTCCACCAAATATGGACAGCTGGCAGTGAGGACCAAGAGGACTACTCTGGACCACCACCAATGATGCAGGATCCACGCAGCTCAGGATGAAAGGAGAACCACGCAGCCGGTCATCGTTGCAGTTGGTGCCTGTGGATGCAGAGGAGTGATTCCTTCTTCCTTCTCATGCAGACTGATGGCTTGCCGCCCTCAGAGGGTGCAGAGCCAGGGAGACGTGGTAGAAGCTGGAAGGAGCCGTGGAAACAATGTTGCAAGCATAGTCTTCATCATGGATGCAGATTATTGGTTCCTTGAGGGTCCAGTCGCAGTGGCTAGAAGTCAAAGTAGAGGTTGCAGAGGAGTCCTGCTGGAATCTTGAAAGACGAATCTGAGGACCCACCCAAGAGAGAGACCCAAAATAGCCCTGAAAGGGGGATTGGTCACCTAGCCAGGTGAGGGCTCCGGCATCACCTGCCTGACCTGGCCACTCAGATGCTGCTAGAGGCGCCTGACAACCTTGGATTCAAGATGGCAGAACCCAGGGACCCTCTAGAGGAGCTCTGGGCAATACCCCTGAACTGGTGTTGGACAGGGGAGTGGTCACTCCCCTTTCAATTGACAAGTTTCGCGCCAGAGCAGGGACTGGAGGTCCCTAAACCAGTGTAGACTGATTTATGCGCTGATGGCAGCAAAGCCTATCAGTGGCTTGGGAAGGCTACCCCTCCCAAGCCATGTAACACCTATTTACAAAGGGAGAGGGTGTTACCCCCCTCTCCCAAAGGAAAACCTTTGTTCTCCCTTCTGGGCTTGGCAGCAGCTTGGGCTGCCCAGAAAACCCCAGAAGGCTGGTAGGAGCAATGCTGGGGGTCCTCTAAGGAGCCCCCAGAGTGCATGGAATCATACTTCCAATACTGGTAACAGTATTGGGGTATGATTCCAACATGTTTGATACCAAACATGCCTAGGTTCTGAGTTACCATAATTAGCTGGACATAGGTAGTGACCTGTCCAGTACACGCATAAAATGGCATCCCTGCACTCACGAAGTCCAGGAAAATGGAACTGGAGTTAGTAGGGGCACCTCTGCTAGTGCAGGGGCGCCCTCACCCTGCCCTCTGGGCTAGGAGGGCCTGCCATAGGGGTGACTTACAGTGACCTGGTGCAGTGACCAGTAGTGAAAAGGGTGCATGCACGCTTTCACACAGGCTGCAGTAACATGTTGCATGAGCTCCCCATGGGTGGCATAATACATGCTGCAGCCCATAGGGATCCTCTGTTACCCCAAAGCCTTGGGTACCATATACTAGGGACTTACATTGGGGCAGCAGTTTGCCAAATGTGGGGTGAAATGATACAAGTAACAAAGTTAGAAGGGAGAGAGTATAATCACTGGGGTCCTGGTTAGCAGGATTCCAGTGAACACAGTCAAACACACTGACAACAGGCCGAAAATGGGAGTAACAATGAAAGAGGGCACCTTCCTACAGCGCTGAACAGCACCGTTCTGGACATCACTTATAACACCACCTCTTACATTTGAGAAAAGGCAACATCACTGATGAAATCACACATCAGTTAATAAGTTGTAATATGTATGGGGAGACAATCTAATTAACATATATGAACAAAGTATTCAATGAAAAAAGTAATTAATTCCACAATAAAGTAAGAACTCCTTTGTAAACACCCACGTATCATGTGAAAAGAATTTCTCAGATTACAACATGTTTTCAAGGTCAATTTCTGTAATAAAAAAATAATGAATAAACCGAGGCTACATTACTTTTCCTGACGTAACACTTGTCTTCTGCTGCTTGAAAGTAAATGGGTTCTGCTTCTTGCTACTTAAAGTACTCAACCTCAGCGAAGGTCTTCAAAGCGAGCTTTTAAGCTCCTGGCTGTGCCAACGCTGTAAATGTACCCAGGGCTCACTATAAATCATACCCAATGCCTAAAGTAAATTGTCACAAGGCTCACCGTAGATGGATACAAGGCTCAAACAAGCTTCATTGCAAATGGATATAAGGCTCAGTGTAAATCGACCCAACACTTATGGTAATTCGATTCAGAGCCTCACTGTAAATCAACCAATGCTTATGGTAAAATCAACCCAATGCTTACGGTAAATCGACCAAAGTCTCCCAGTAAAAGGAGACAAAGCACAATCAATCCGAGGGTCATGGTAAATCAACCCATGGTTCAATAAATTAATCTATCCCTCAACTGTACAATGACCAAAGGCTCTGGATCTAAGGTTCAACATAAGCTGGCCCAAGACACATGGTAAATGGATCCAAGTATTACTGAAGATCAACATAAGGCTTGTAATCGGCATACGGGTCGCTGTAATTTGAACTACACCTCACTGTAAATTGTCCTTGGCCGCAGAGTAGATGGAACCACGGTTCAAGGTAAATCAACCACAAGCTTTTTGTTTTGGGTGCATTTAAGGGCTCTTGAGGAAAATCTAAGCCACTTTAAAGATGTCACCCATGTATCTACCAGTATCTTCATTCAAAGTGTTCTCAAGATCTGTCACCTTAAGAAATGTCCATGGACCACAAGGTGCCTTTCTAGGTGATCTTAGAGTAGGACACCTCTGAGATCTATAACAAACTGCGGGGAAACAGGCAGAAACTTAAAATCATGGGTGAAGGTGAAGCAAGGATTGCAAATGGAAAGCCCATCCATATTTCGGTAATACTCAAATAACTGAATGCATTACTGCCCCATATCATACTGCGGAAACCCATTCCACTTGTCAATATCATATGTAGGAGTCCAGAAACCCAAGCTGCCCTTAGATGACTTACTTGTCCCTTCCATTCCTCATTCTGCAGTTCCCCAACTTTGTTTTTTTGTTTGCACCAATTAGCGAGTATCGCTGACTCTCCACCATTTTTGTTCTAATTTTTTATAAGTATAACAAGACTGTATACAGATACACAGTGTAACCTGCTGTGAGTCAATACATAGAAAAAATTAACAGAGCACAATTGACCATCAATTGACCCTTAAAAAGTGAAGGCGGGATGCAGTGGTGGGGATGATCCCCTTTGCAGGGGTGCTGCTGTCTGGCAAGGGACAGGTCGCTGCTGGGCCACTAGGATGTTGGTTCAGGCCAGGTGCATATTGACCTAGGGATTGGAGGATCCCGTACCCTGACACAGTTCAGAGTTTGTGTTAACCAGTCATGGGCCGCGGGGGTAAAACCGACGGTCAGTTGATCCGAACTTCCTACTGCAGAGGGACTAGGGATGGGAGGGAAGGGTCCGGTAGTGAGGCCGAGAGAGGGAGAGGCACATAGAAGTGCCTCGTCCTGGAGGTCTAGGCTATGGGCCATTTCATTTGATAGCAGGACCAGGTGTCCATGCCATGGGAAGGTGAAGGAGGCTGCGGAAGCGAGGTTGTGGGAAGCAGCCTGTGCGAGGGTGTAGTGTAGCGAGCTGGGAGCTAAGACGAGGCGACGATGTGCGCTCGGATAAGGTAGGATAGGTTAGAGAGGGGCAAAGTCAAATTGAGGAAGGATGAGCGACGAGAGACATAATTCAGTATAGTGGAATAAAATAAAGAGTGGGGTGTTTGGAGGGGAAGGAGATATGAGAGAGATTTAGCACAAAAGAGGAGAAGGGGCGCCCAAGTGCCCGGTGCACGTCAAAGGGGCTTGGGGGGGTGGGGAGTGTTGCAAGCAGGGGAGGAGGAGGTTTAACAAGTGGGGCAAGGGGAGTTCCGTGAGGACATCCTTCTAGGGAGTGGGGGGGAGAGGGTATTGTCATTCAAGGTTATTATGATTGAGCGAGTTATATGTGATAAAGGGCGCCTATGTTTGCTCATACTGGGTAGTTTGGTCTTGCATGAGGTGTATAAAACGCATTCGTGTGTGGCGATTCGTATCATTGCCACCATCAACTCTTCCAATGGGAGGGGCAGGTTATGTCCAATGACGGAGAATACAGATCTTGCCCGTCGCAAGGGACGTATGTAGTAAGTGCCGCTGTGGCTGGGTTATCTCAGGGGTATCTCTCACGTCATGTAAGAGTATGAAGGGAGAGGAAAGCGGTATCCGGAGTGTCATAGAAGTGCTAAGGGTGTAACCCACAGCCTCCCAAAAAAGGCCAGATCGACAGGCATTCACATAGGACGTGGATCAGGTCACAGCGGATCTCCGGGCAGCGCCAGCAGTCAGCACGGGGTAGGAGGCCCATTCTGTGTAGTTTTGCAGGAGTCCAGTACCAGTCGTGAATCACTTTAAAAAGACAAAACTTCAGGCGTGCTTCTTGGACTCCTCTGTCCAAGGCCTCCAACATATCAATCCAGTCCTCTGTCTCAATCTCCACTTGTAGGCGTGTCTGCCATTTAGAGCGTAGGTTGTCTAAAAGGGGCTGTGAATAAAGGTGACAAGTAAGAACCCCATATAGGCCCGCCATCACGCTCCTAAGACTGCCCCACGTCTTAAGGTAAGACAGGATAGGGGAGACCTGTAAGGTCCAGGGTCCGGTTCCCATAGTACGTCGGATACAGTGTTTGAGTTGCAAGTAACGCCACTCTTGACGGGGTGGAGGCCATACTACTCCTTTATAGTCTTAAATGATATAATTTCACAGTTTTTGAGCAACTGGTACAAATATTCAATACCTACCTAGCTCCAGGGCTCCCAGTGAGGGGAGGTCCCTCCTATCCGTAGACCGTTATTACCCCATACAGGGGTCCGCGGGTGGAGAAAAGGGTGGGTTGCTAGGAGGCGATGTGCCCTTCGCAAGGCCGCATGCATTGACTTCAACATCAGGTTACCAGACCCTGGCTGAGTTTTGTATAAGACACTAAGTCCACCTCCACTGTACAGCGACGTACGTTCTGTAATGACCCATTGTGGAAGATCTGTTACTTCGGGTAGTAAATACTCTAACTGAGAGGAGCCCTACACGAAGCCTCTGATAGCCTTATCGATCTGTCTGATGGTTGAAAGGGGCACCTGTAGAGGTAACATACCTAGCAAATAGGTAAAGCGGGGCAACGTAACCATCCTCACCACCTGTACCCTCCCACACATGGAAAGACCCAGTTGAGAACATTTTTCGAAGTCCGCAGCCATGCGAGTGATGAGAGGGTCTAAGTTGTCTGCTACCATGTGCTCCAGTCCTCGGTTAACGAGGATCCCCAGATATTTGAGGTGGAGCGATGTCCAGCGAAAGGGGAATTTGTGGATTACCGCCAGCGTGGTGTGGTTAGAAAGGGGCAGCACTTTGTGCTCATCCCAATTCACCCAGTACCCAGAGAGGATTGTGAAGCCATCAATAATCTCCAATAGGGTTGGGAAGTTGAGTTCCAAGTCCGTCAGCCTTGTCTCGTACCACTGCGTATTGGAAATCTGTCTGATATGAAACCACCACAGTTGACCTGTGACATGGGGCTATCATACAGCAGCCGTACTTTTGCAATAAACTTGACGCCCAGGCCGAATTTCTGCATGGTCGTGAATGGGTAGTCCGATTCAATACGGTCAAATGCTTTTTCAGCGTAAGGGAGAGTGCCAGGGCTTTGTCTGACATATTCCTGGCTTCCCAAATGGCGTGAGAAAGGGTGTGGAGATGTTTTCTAGAGGAGCGACCTGGGGCGAACCCCACCGGAGTATGATGTTTGAGGGATTGGATGACCTTACGTAGAAGGAGCGCCAGAACACTGGCGAGTATTTTAATATCCCCATTCGGAAGAGAGATAGGGCAATAGCTACCACAGAGAAGGGGGTCCCGCCCTGGTTTGGGCAAAACCGCGATCACTGCTCTGTATGAGATGGGATTTAGCATTCCTTCTCGGTCAGCTTCACATAAGGGTTGTACAAGGAGTCTACTGCTTCCTCACTGGCCCATTTGTAGAATTCCACGGGGAAGCCATCCTCCCCATGCGATTTATGATACGGGAGAGCAGCTATGGCCTGTGCTATTTCACTCTTGCTAGTTTACCCATCCAGTAGAGCTCGACCCTCAGTCCTCAGATGTGGAAGGTGGACTCCTACTAGAAAGGCCTCCAACTGAGTGGGACTTGCCGTTGTTTCCAATGATATAAACGGCTGTAGGATGCTACAAACTCGTTTACGATGCCCATCGGTTGGGCAAGCAGCTCGCCACTGGAGGACAAGATGGCAGGGATGGCCTGCGCTGCTTCCCTCTGCCGAAGCTGGCCTGATAAGAGCCTACCAGCTTTTGCCCTCTGTTCGCATGTAGGTGGAGACATGTTACCGCAATTGTACTTTACCATGGGGTGAGCGGTAGCAGTGTACGGCTAGTCGCCAGGGTTTAAGCCCGGAGAGACCAAACCTGTATCAAAAGTCAGCAGGGTTGGGGAGTGATCCGAGAGGGCACACTCTAGAATACGGGAGTCGCGGGCCTGGGTCACTATGTTTTGTGGCACCAAAATATAGTCCAGGCGGGACTCTGCTCCATGTGCCGGTGATGGGAATGTGTATTTTCTGACTGCCGGATGCGTGAACCTCCAATGATCCACCAGCCCATGATCGGAGGACACGTCCGTAAATATTGCCCTGTCCAGGCTGTTGCCATCTATGGGGCCAGTCCTGTCGAGTACTGTGTTGCAGGCTAAATTCCATCCCCCCCCCCCCCCCCCCCCCACACTTATGATGTAGCGGGATGCTCTAATCTCGGTGAGTAAGCGATTGATTTGGAGGAAGAATGAGTGTTCAGAGCCTATTGGCGCATAAATTGAATCGACCCACCGCCAAGTTTGGCGAACACGTACCTACCCTCTGGGTCAGACCAAGTCTTGGCCCCCTTGACAGGTAGTCTTGCGGATCAGGACTGCCACTTCACATTTCCTCAGTGTCCCGCCACCCTCCTTTCGCGGTTTTGGCCAGCAACTGAAGAACGTTTTCCCTACCCAATCCCAGCATAATCTAACGGACTCAGCAGCGTGGAGATGTGTTTACTGAAGGCGAGCCACACCTTCCTTTTGGACTGGAGATACAAGAGTACTTTCTTACTTTCTGTATAATGGGCAGACCCTTGACATTGCAAGACAGGACCCCGAGTGGATGGGAGGAGAGAAGGGCCTGGCCGGCAATAGTGATGGCGAGTGTGTGGAGCTGACTGGAGGCGGGGGAGGTCGACATGGATTAGGAGCTGGATTGGGGGCAGGGGGGGGAAAGAGGCGTCAGTGGAGGAGAGGGGGGGGGGAAGAGGCGTCAGTGGAGGAGAGGGGGGGGGGGAAGAGGCGTCAGTGGAGGAGAGGGAGGAGGGGTAAGGCAAGCTGCCAGAGCGAGGTGGTAGACTTTCATAGTGCTTAGTCAGTGAAGGAAAGGGGAAAAGGATGGAGGGATGCCGGGTGCCCACCTAAGATGGTTGGGGCAAGTGGGAGTAGTAAAAATGAGTAGGTTATAGAAAGGAGGTGGTAAGGGAGGGAGGGGGAAGGGGGAAAGGGAGGAGGGTAGTTTACAAAGCTAGTGGGGGTGTGGGGGGGGAGAAAAGGGATCCGATTATGGATAGGGGCTTATCCCCAGACAGGATCTGTAGACTGTGGGTCTAAACCTGTGGGGCCAGAGAAACCGGAAGGTCCCGGCAGGGGGCAGGGCGCACGGGAGATCAGGCGAGTCATACACTGGCCATGGGGAGATTCGTGGGGATGGAGGGGGACTGAGATAATGGCAATCGTCGAGCCCCGCCGCACAGGCGGGGAAGAGCACGTCTGCAGCTGTGTAGGTATGGAGGACAACCCTAGGATCGCAGGGCCGCGACAATCATCGGCACTAGCAATAATCATTAAACATCAAGCAGGGTCAGCCGTGTGCACTAAGGCAGCACACAACCGGAAACAGGTTCAACGTAATACATCGTAAAACACCATAAAGTGAGAATCATTAACTGCAGGGCTTTAAGGCACATATCAGGTGCACAGTTGTGCGGTATACAACAACATTTGCCGCGCAGTCCGTCTTGCAGAGCTCTACTGTGTCCTCATTGTGAATAGTACAGAACGCCACGCAGGCAAGAGGTGTGGAAGAAATGTGGGGGAGAGAGACAGAGAGAAAGAGGGAGAAGAGAAGAAAAGTAAAGAGAAGAGAAGAAAGGAAAAGAAAAAGGAAGAAAGAGAAGGGGGTGGGGACAGAGGGATCCAGAATGGCAATGGAACAGTGCAATAAACATCATGATACTTCTTGTACGTCTATCAGTCTACATTCCCGACCAGGCCTCAACTTAGCTAGGTCCTTATGAATACAGGCATACAATGATATATTCAACTGTCCATCGGAGTAGAGGGTCTTGCTACTGAGTTGAGTACAGTCTTTACCCCATGGGTTGCTAAGACCTGCTCTTCCACTGCGATGTCAGTTAGAAAAATTTAGAAGTTTCAGAGGGGAACGGGACTTGTCTCTATTCTGTTGCTGCGTATGTTGCACCACTGCCTTGAGCGCCAGGTCTCTGTCCCCATGGGACCTCAGAAGTCTCTCCAGGTCTCTTCCCCTCTGATGTGAATCACCATCACGTCGAGGCTGTCTTCCCGGGGAGTTCGGTAAAGGTGGCGAGTCCGGGGGGGCCAGTGGACTGACCTGTGGGTCGACCTGGAGGTGTCATGTCCAAAGCTTGGGTTGCCAATTCATGCAAAAAATTGTTGTGGGTGATCTGGGTCATAGAAGTCTTTGGACTCGCCAATCTTAAAGATCCACATTCTCACTGGTTCTAACAGCCCATATTTCACATCCATTTGGCAAAGCTGAGGACGAAGTCGTAGAAATGCTTTGCGGCGGTCACTGGCCTCTTTTGAAAAATCTGCGGCAATCCGGACCTCATATCCCTCCACTCGGTATGGATCCTGGGCGCAAGCTGCAAGGATGAGTTGACGGGCCTGCCCGTGTCGCAATAGGTAGGCGATGATCGGGCGAGGCCAGGTTGCGCCATCCTGCCGCTGCAGCCCCCGACGATGCGCTCAATGGAATCCCAGCAGGGGTTTAAAGGGGAGGCCTGCCTGTGTGGGGAGGGTAGACCGGAGGAAGACTTGGATATCCGACCCTTCCAATTGTTCCTGAAAGCCAAAGAAATGGACGTTGTCCTTGCAACTCTTGTCCTCTAGGTCGATGAGCTTACTGCGCAGGTTGAGGAGCTCTTGGTCCCAGTCCGGCGCGGTATTAAGGTGATCCTCCATCGATGTTACACGTTGTTCCAGCCCCATCACCTGGGCCTGAAAGCCTGCGATATCCAAACGGATGGATTTGGTCTCAGCTGCCAGCGTGCAGATGGTAAGAGTCCATTCCTTTAGGTCTGCGCCCCACAGCAGAGATTTCCTGAAGTATACGGTCCATAGCTGTATCCTGCGCTGGGCTGGCGGAGGTGGTAGATGGTTCCGTCAGTGGTGGTCCTTTGGCAGAGGGCATTGGTGTTGCAGGCTTCGGAGAAGAGGAGTTGCCGGGCTGATTTACAGGTGGGTTTACTGACAGGTTTGCCGTTGGGCATCTCCGAACCTAATCTCTGGGGTCAGTGTCAGGTCATCACTCTCGAGGAGCCGTGTTTCTGACAGATAAGTGGATTAAAACACAGCAGAAGAGCGGGAGGGGTGTGGGAAGACTCTGGGTCACAGCCCCTGTCAAAATGTGAATAATGGTGGCACGTCCCCCATGCGTGACCTGGTTCTGTCTTCACCTGACTTGCGACCCAGGCGGGGGTTGCATTCTTCCTTCGGGGATGTGGCAGCCTCCCAGTCTCCGTCCACGCGCAGTCCTCTCCTGTTCGCCGTCCAATATGAGGGAGGATGGGCGAGGGGTGCCACCACAGACCGCCCTGGATCGCAGGCCTCAGGTAGGTCCCCCGTGAGTCGCTGCGGTGATCTGGCCTTCGCACTCCATTCCAGGCTGGAGGCACCTCCCCGCAGTGAGGCCAGACAGGCGGCTTAGATCAGAAGGGGGGAGAGGAGGCTGGACGGTTCAAGACCTGGCGCTGTCAGAGCGGTTCCCCCTGGCGTGCCATTGCATTAAGCCAGGTTCCGTCAGTGGTCTTCAGTGGTAGTGGTAGGTGTTGGCCTGCTTACGTTCTGTTCTGCACTCCTGGAATAGCAGGTGGAATTGGTGCCGGTCCCCAGGTGGCAATGGTTTTTTTATGTTCCTTTGTCTTACGTGTTTTTCCCCCTCTTTTTTTTTTGTTGGGGGGGGCAGGGAGTTCCTGGTAGAAGGCGGATGGGCATCCTCCTACTTGGTGATCCACAGACTGCTGCTTGCTATCCTCTGGTGGGGCGAGTGGTGGAGCGAAGTCCAGTCCCCACCCTGTTCAGCCGGCCGCCTTCAATAATAAAGGTGGGGTTGGGGGTGGGGGTGGGGGGGGGGCGGAGGCGGACCCAAGGCTCCTGCCTGTCGGGTCCAGTGGTGTGATGCAGCCGATACGGCGACATAGTTGGGAGGTCCCAATCTCAGCGGCACGCCTCTCTTTCACAGCCGGTCTCGCCCATCTCACAAGTGAGAACACTGCTTCATCATGCTTCTCTAGGCCTCACCTGCACGGCTGCAGGCAGGGCCGACATCCGTGGCGGGAACACTCCCCTGGGCCATGCGAGCGTGTTGCGTCGGTTACTGGTTCACCCTGGCCGCAACTGCAGGCCTCTGTTGCTCCCTAGGTGCTCCTACCCCCGCCCAAGGCCCGCTGTCGCACAGAGCTCTGGGGACAGGCGGCCATCTTGGTTCGTGGCCAGACCACGCCAGTCTCCAGCATTTGATCAAATGAGGGTTCATTTGTCGGTGTGATGATGTTTAGCCCAGTGCATGCCCAATTAGAAGTTCCATTTCATTTACACTTTTAATGTCTTTTCTTCCTTAATTGCTTACTGTATGAGCTACCATTAAACTTACAGAACAAAAACTCAGCTTCACATATTCGACTTCTTTTCATCTCCACGATTATTTGTTCTTCTCCCTTGTGGAACTTCGAGAAAAAAAAAATGATTGCACATTGTTTGATACTCTGTTCTGCACACTGCATGTGTGAAAGAAAAACGGACAGGCTCTCTCCGTCAGGCACCAAAGACGCGATTCTCCATTCAAACACACATTCAACTTGGACATTCACTCCTCAACTTTAGGAAGACAAATAATTTCCTCTTCAGAAGAAACCACACTGATTGCTTACCCCGGATGCATGCAAAGAAAAGCATTTATCTGAAAGTTCGTCCTCCCTTCGATCACATACTTCGCCAAATACCCCTCCCATACACAGCGTTATGTGGCATTACATTAAAATATAGATGCATATATTGGTTGATCTAGTTTGTATCATCTAAAATCTATATACAAAATGCAATTAATTTAGCTTATAAAATTCTAAATCTGGAGCACAGTTACTCTACTTATGAAATGAATGATGTTTTCTTGGTTGTGGACACCTCAGAGTTGGGTCTGGGGCACGCTCCTCACCTGGGTAACACATTGTGATCTACCAGTGTGAGCGAGAGGAGGCCAGCCTCGTGCAGCACGTGCAGGTCAACCTCGTCCCGAAAGATCAGCAGTTCGTCGCGGATTCCGTTGTCTCTCAGGAGGGACGTGCCCTCGCTCCGCAAGGGGTAGTCTGCTCGGGGGATGTTCAGCACCGGAATGAAGGCCAAATTTGTCTCCGAAGAAGTCTGTGATGACAGGAGTGAATAAAGAAAATCAAAAAGCACCTTGAGAGACATAAGCAGCTGCCATTTAATGCTTCATCCTCTAAACTTGAGTAAGCCAGCATTAAAAAGTTACGCGTCTGCTACAGAGATCTATGGGTAACTCGTAGGTCACAAGTTTGGTAAAGCACTCCCTAGCTAGGATCGCATGATACAAGCATGTACATGCAAGTACATTCAAATCCAGGGATGCTTAGCCTTTTTAAATGAATGAAATATGAAGCTTGGGTTCAGTATCAATACTGATTTGATGGACGTGTTTGATATTATCATAAGCACAGCCACGTTTTATTATAAAAATGCAGCCCAGTAGCATCTTACTCTCGAGGTGTCCGTGCCACTGTGCCCTAAATACTGAGAAAGCCAGCCTTGCTGATGGTACCTCCAACAGCAGCATGCTGGATATCTGTGATGGGTGCAGGGCAAGCTTTGGGGTATGCAGGTTTAGGCAAGCCAGGCGTTGTGGGAAGCAGTACAACAAGACTGAAGGCTCAGGAGAGAGCATACTCGGTTTATGGGAGACTGGGGGAGACTGGGGGAAAGCGAAAGCACAGGAGAGGAAATACAGTTATGGGAACAATGACGCACAGCAGTTCAGAGGGTTAACTTATACTTTGTTGTTCTAGTCTCGCCTCTTCAGTGATCCTCAATGTATCCATGCTTTAGCTGTTTCAGGTTCATATTGCATATTTAAACCAAGAGGAAGGTCCCACTGCCCTGCTGAGGGTACAACGAAAGGGAGTTCAGAAACTCCAGCTGCATTAGAAGTTGGCAAAAACAATGTGGCTGCCAAAGCTGTGCTCCGGATTCAGCTCTGGGAGACTTTTGAAAACTATTCCTGTTCTCACTCTCTCATGCCTGGAGTTAAGAAACAACGCGCGTTGGCTTCGTGGCACTCACCTTTGCTAGAAAGTACGCCAGTGTGATCGCCGACACCATTGAATCCAGGTCACAGGCTTCATTCCCCAAAACAACGTGCACCCCCAGGCTCTCCTGGTCACTCTGCTGAAAATAAAAAGCAGGGTAAAACCACGTGGGAATACTGATAATCGCACAGCTCGTACAAACCAGGTAGGAAAATGTGATTTTTTTTATTTTGTTTGTTAAATAGCCGGCCTCTCCATAAACAGTCTCAATTTTGACCAATTCAGTACTGAAACACAGCTGCATAAAGTGAATGTCCATGGGCGATAACATGGTCAATAGTGAAAGACAGGGTCAAAACTAGCCCTACTTCCAAAGTAAATGACTGGAATTTATATTCTTCAGTACCACACATCTCTTACTGCACGACACTTCCTGCAGACATCACCTTTGTCACAAGAGGATCGCCCTGCCACTACTCCATGCCACTGGCACTAGCCCACATATCCATCACTGGGCCACAGGCACTGAAGAAGCCAACTGCTTACTTTCCTCTGCTCTGCACCACATGATGAGATGTCTGTTGTTGAGTGATGAGATGTCTGTTGTTGAGTGATGCAATATCATTCTGGACTACGTTTGCTCTTTTTTAAAATATATGAATGAACAAAGAAACTTATCATCCACTAGTGAAAGGCTTCAGAGCTATATCTAGGTCACTTACCTTATTTAAAAATGTGATGCACTTGTAAGAAGGCGGACGGGCTGTCTGTCAGTGGTAATACAGCGCTACGCAGATCTATCATGCCATAAGGCGCTGCCCACTACCAGTGCTGCATGATAGAATTACTGTGCTGTACTGACAGAGTATAGAAATACTGTACAAAATAAATATTTTTAAAGCACACCTCCACTATTATAAAACAATCTTCCACTCAGGGGAATAGTAAAGTGCTTTAAATCACCATGTGCCATGCACTTCACTGTGATACTAGAGAAACACTTTACTTTATACTCTGGAAATCGCAAAACTATCCTTGTATCTCCTGCTCTTGCGTGGCGATGCACATAGAAAAATCAATATTATTTGCAAAATGATCAGTGATGTGTGCCAAATCAACACAAATTTAGAATGCATGATTCTAAATTAAGAAAACTAAAAGTAAAATATGGCATGACTTACAAGTTTCAAAATTACGTGCATGCATTAGTGCTTTATCTTATATTCAGAATAGCACAAATTGGCTTAACAACTGAATAAAATAAAATAGGATAAGTGCAAAAATACACAATCAACATTACTGAAACTAATTCATTCATGAGAGTATTGCATACTACCAAATCTGTCAGACTGCACATGAAATAAAGCCCAAGTGGGCAATGGCTGTTCATTGTGATGTTGTTATAAAATCATCCTGTAATAAATCATGGGCACATAAAGCCCAAGTGGTCGTTTTCCAATTGCACTCATCTATGGAAAAACCACCAAGAATAATTTAATTAATGAACAGAAGCGCCTTAATGCAGACACTAAGCACTCTGCAACCTATGCATGTATGTGTCTATACACACACACATATATATATGTTTTCACACAAAACAATGCGCATTGTGTACCAGGTTTTTGAAAGGATAATTAGTGACCAAACCGGGCGCAGACAGCACTTCTTTATTGTACAAACCACGTGGCGAATGCTCCTTTATTTCTAAATAGCACATTTTCTGGATGACTTGTAAGGAAGTCGTTGTTATTTATGATGATTTGGAGCTAAATCGACATTTGGCTGCAAATAAGAACAGACCAACTCCATAAATTGAGCGTTTCCCACTATGCTGCAATGCCTTTTCTAAAAAAAAATTGTTTGATAGGTTACCCTAAGTATTTGTGACTATCTTTGAAAACTATTTTCGCCATCCCGAGAAGAATAAAAAGTTTCTTGGAAATGTGTGACATGATATATGTTCGTTCTTCGACAACTCCCCCTCCTGAGCAATACTTTTCATTGCTAATAACTACCTCTCAGAATAATCATCTCACCCAATTAAATATGAAACACCTGAACTCACGTGTCCTTTTTTATTATAAACCAAAAGTAAAAACTACAGGCTTTTTCAAACACTGCTTGATTGGTATGACTCACATTGCAGATACTTGCAGGCAACAATACCACGGCTTGCCACTTGATGGCGCCATTGCCCCGCAGAAAATTAGGTGTCTGACATTTCAGATAAAAGTAAACAACTTATTACGGTTACCTCTATGTAAGAAACTACCTAAAAACATCTATCTATTCGGTGTAACTGTATGCTGTTGTGCTGGGCAGTTTATGCGCTCCCACGATTGATATCTTCAGTATGCACGGGCACTGACAACGCTAATTTAGTGTAGTGGACGAACAGAGGAGCACACACCATACAAAGGTGGATACTGGAGGGTCACGGCAATCTCAGGCACCTCCATACCGTGGGTATGTTCTGTGGGGCCCTGAGGTCTTCCAGGGAAGGAAGTGGGCATCCACTGCCTGTGGTGACCTGTGGCCTTTAATTCCAAATAATGTATAGGTCAGATAAGCATGCAACGACTTTACTAGTGATGGCTGCTTCAACACGTTTATCAGCAGCCTTGGTATATTTCAAGATGGGGGCTGTGTTTAATTTTTTTAACATATTATATTGTATTGTATTGTAATCGTATTTATATAGCACTTACTACCTCTGACGAGGCGTCGAATCGCTTTTCGGTGAGTAGCACGCAACTCTGGAACCCGACAAGAATTAGTGATGGATTAGTATCGGGAAATAATGAGTACAGTTTTAGTATTATTATGAGTTAATTTGTGCATATTTGAATACCTTATGTAAATCATTTTACAGCATACAGAAACTATATCTCCTGGTATAAAATGCTATGCTCAAGTAGAACGTGGTCCTTTTTGGGTTTCCAAGTTTTGACTAGAGGCGGTCGAGCCACTGAAAGCTTGAGCCAGGCTCCAGCTCGAAGCCTGGCTCGAGCTCAGCTCAACGTCCTGGTCGGACCAAGAACTCATAACGAGCCAAGCATTCTTGGGTCTTCTGCCTCCCTCCTTTTACCCGGCACTTGGTGTTACGGAGAGAGCTGCCGACTGTGGAACTCAGGAACCAAGTTTGATTCTGGGCAAATCACTTCATCCCCCCATGCCCATAAACAATGCATGTGGCCTTGTGTGATGCAAAGCACTCCAGTACGTTTGGGTCGAGTTTGCGCTATTTTAAAAACTGCAGAAGGATGCACTGCGAGGTGAAAGCAAAGCCTTAACATAAGGGAAGACAAATAGATACCCATTTACAGTCGGATTTCTTGAGTGAAACCAAAAAAGTTGGATAAATTGTGGCTTCCCTGCTCAAGTTGTGTGATCTTAGGGAAATATTTTATTCACCAAAGCTCGTTCTTCTTCATTATCGTGCATGAAAGCACTTTAGAATATGTGAGTTCAGACTACCAGTTGTACAAATCAATCACTTTTAATAAGTACTCAGTTCAGTAATGTGCCGTACTAATGTAAAAGCTTCCACACGTTAAATAAATGCACTTTTTGAACTTTGAAGAGACTATCCTATTTAACATGGTTTGTTGTATGATTTACATAGTACATATTTTTAGGGCTCGGCTCATGTACTGCTGTAAGATCAGATCCAGACCTTTGGTTCGGCTTTCCATTTGAACTTGTAGGTTCGCCCACCTCTAGTATTGACTACATAGTATTCAGTGGGGCACAATGCATATTTGGTAGATATAACATCACACATCTCAAACACATTTAGATCTTTACTTTATCAATTGTGTTGTCAAATGGTAATTACAGGTACTGAGATGTGCTTAAATGTTGCAGTGATTGATGGGGTAGGGCAGCTGCTTTTTGTATTTAGTATCCACCTCCACTCTGAAAGCTGAAGTGCCTCTAAAAGGACTGCTAAAAGCCAAATTCCTTCAAGGCAGAATTTAAAACTGTAGTAAGATCTCACAGCATTTGGTTTGTTTTCTTTTTACAGGTTTCCATACACAGACTGCATGCCATCTAAAACAAATACTGGCTTCTATATTCCTAATTCTCTGCATGAAATATTGACCTCGATTTTCAATGTTTACCAAAATCCCACATGCCTCCTGAATATATAGACAAGTCTAAGTCGCATTCCTCTCTCCCTTCATCTCTTCTCTTTATTTTGAGGCCATGACATCTAGGTAATGAGAACTTTGGTCTTTAATACCATGGCCTACACATTTGCTATATTTACTACTGCCATGTGATTTGTGTGTGTAAACCGAATTTAGGTACACACCCACATATTCTTCTTCCGATGATTATACAGGGTTCTCGTATGCTTCCAATTCATGTTCACATCGGTTTTTGTGGAAAACTTAGTAATACCACACAATACTTATCTGCAAACTTTGCTGTTGGGGAATGCGGGCACTCTGAGCATGTCAGAATGTTTGCGGTGTGATGTTCACAGTTGTGATTGCACAGGAGTTAAAGTACTCTGCTTCAGCACATTTTGTGGTACAGTGTTAGCGTGTAATGAGTATAGATGATGATATGGATGTTATCTTTACAGCCTTGGGAAAGTTCCTGACAAAATGCATATTGGATGTGATAGTTCACTGTTAAAACGCATTTCTAGGTTGATAAATACATTAACAAAAGAAGTAAGGTTGCAAAATAGCACGCTCTTTCGCACAGACTTGTAAAAGCCCGACAATCAATGCTTTTACACAATTTCTTTGCTTTAACATAAGGTGTGCTATTTGCTTTATGTAAACAAAGACCTCTGGGTCCATCAACTGTTACAAGCAGAAAAAGATGACCGATTTGAGCATCTTAAAGTACCAAGCTGCTCATGGATGATTTAGGCTCACCACAGCTGTCTGACAGGAAAGTGTCTCTCCAATTTCTTCTCCCAAGTGATGTTTTGGGCTGCAAGGATAGGGTATATCATGGGTGGATCAATCCACAGAGGAGACATCCATACCCACCTTTAGTGACTTGGTTCTTGTGCAGGTTCTGTGCATCATGGATCAGACCTTACATGATTGGTTGGGAAGCGCCTCTTGAACCCATCAGGTCACAGCGGGAAGGAGCATGGTTCTTGTCAGTCCTTCATGAAGGAGCCAATCAGCAAGATCCTGCCTCTGGCAAATGCTAGTCAGGAATGCTGTGCAACATGCTTGGCAAAATAACACCTACGAATGTATGGGCTCCTTTATTTATCCTACTTTACAGATACAGTCATGAGTCTCGGGATCCAAAACGTTTGTTTTTGTTTTTTTAGTTCAAACTGTTCCTCCAGTGCTAAAAAAAAAACTACATTTGTTGTTTGCCTTTGGCTCTAGAAGGATTTTCCAGAAGGTGTTGACAGATCAGCGATATTGGAACAAGTCATAGGGTATATGGACTGTACTCGTACTATTTTAGTGACAGAGCTCACGTTGCTTAGCAACAGCCTGTAACAAAGGGAAGAGTGGAGGGGGTAGGTTTCACTTAACTAAAATTGAGTCTAGTGTGCGCAGGGGAGGCAATGGGAACCCATACCCACCCACCCACCAGCTAACTCCTGGTTCAGGGAGTGGGCACCAAATAACTGGCAAGCTTGACATGTCCACCTTGCAGGGAAAACCATCCTCTTGGGGAGTCATGAGCATTTAGTCACAAATAGAGCCCTCCTGCAGGAACAGAGCACACATGGTTACACGATTAAATGTACAAAGACTGAAGAACTGCATAGCTCTACAAAGCTTCGAACAGAACTTGAGACCCGAACCCCACATTTTAAATTACCTTACCTAGATAAGATCAGGGTGTAAAATTAGATTTTGAGGAGGGGGGAGGTCTGTTTCTTAAAAGAGAAGCAGTGCTATAAGGAGCTTAAAAAATATTACATCATTCGATAGAGATTACAGTTATCTTACAATACAATGACTTCTAGTGTCCTATGTAAAGCCTCGTTTCTAGGCACGTTTTACTGCTGCGTTGGTAAGAACCTCTGTAATAGGTTCACAGCACACACATAAAAAAAATCTATAAAATGGAAATGCTTTCTCCAGCGACCAAGACTTGTGAAGTGTGCGGTATCCGAGATACCCCTTCGAGCTGGCACGGCACCTGCTGATGGCCGGGAAGAGTGAGGGCTGGCAGCCAGAGAGCCCTCGATAAGCAGGGCCCAGGCTAGTCACTGATTTACAGAGACCATGGCCAGGGAGGCCTATTTTGGGGCTGGACCTAGAAAACAAGAGCATATGGTGGCAGCACTTAAAATGCACTGCTCGTTCAACAGGGCACTTAAAGTGACAAGGAAGCATTTGTACCCACCCCGTCCAAAGGTCAGCTTATGGTAATGAGGCGCGAGATGGAGAAAACATACCGTAATTAGTTTATTACCAGCTGGAAATCATTGTAAACGTTTACACTAAGACAGTCTTTAGATTGCTTCCCTTCCTTATTTGTGCCAAGCGTGTTGTCGCCCATTCCACCTAAGGATGTTCAAAAATATTAACTAATTGGGCACCGCTATCAGCACAGACCAATCCACGGTGCTTTGAAATTAAAGTAAAAAAGGGCCATCACCCCTTCCCGATTCCCTTCACAAAAAACTGAAAGCCCTCGTGGCGGACCGTTACTTAGTATTAAACTCAGCCGCACGCTCTTACCATCAGGATATACGGAATATCTTAAAAGTAGCAATGTAACGTTTTAAACTCCAGTCTCCACAGCGACAAATTCAGGAGTCGTTTTAATTACTCAGCAGCCCTAGTTGCAGTAGGAAAGCCTGAATACTCTGAATAAGGTAGGAAAAAGTCACACTGCTACTAAGAATCTCTCAGTAGGGGCCAGTAAATTAATCTGGTGACGGTGGATTCGCCCAAAATAGCTTGCAGCAGGTTCTGTGGTTTTTAGATGCACAACCAACGCAGACTCAGCTTGGTGTTCATAACACAAGATCTTATGACTTAGATCCTAATGTGTGATCTCCTCGAGTTGGCCCATTAAATCCAACCCTCGTGTTCCACCAGTCCTCCGTTCTCAGTGTTATGGCTGGGTGGTGTGTTGAGCATGGTAGGGGCTCAAACCTCCTGTTCCCAGGACCTCAAGCAAGACCAGAATAAATAAAGTCAAGCAAAATAAATTACACAAATAGCAGGCAGACTAATCAAGCAATGCTGCAAGGCATCTCCAGAGACCCAAGTAAGTCAGTAAATGTACCAGTGCAGAGGGCCTCCAAATGTTTCAGACTTTGCACCCCCCCCAAATGCCTTAACGAGACAAAGACACCTGTCTGGTAAGCAGCCAGACTTATATGCGAAGTGAGGCAGGCTGCAAAACGTAATGAATCTCGATACATAAAACAAGCATTTGCAATGCAATTGGTTTCGCATTTACTTGAGTTAGAGCTATTGTCGTAAATGCATAACTGGACTTTTCTTGCCACATATTTACAGTGGCCCTGCATATAACTAAAGGGCTAGCAGGCCTACCTGAATACTTCTTTAAGCATGTGGGTATGCAAACCTAGATTTAACGCAACCGAGAACTGTACAGATTGGTTTTGAAAAAATATTTGCCTTTAAATACAGGCAAAGGAAACACAAAACATGGATTTGCATGTAGAATACATAAAAGATGAGAATATAGTCTATCCTGCAGGTCACAAACTAAATCTTGGTAAAGCCGCCTCAGTCTTTCATGCTTGTGAGATTTATTACCACTGAGCGTAGATATTAAAAAAATAGCAAAAGCTGGGTCCGCCTGTAAAGGGTGTAACATTGCACCAGCGCTCACGATAGTTGCCGTCCTATTGTCAATACATTGCTATTTTTCGCATTTTTAACTTTCTGCCTCACTGAAAAAATAGTTATGGAAAAAAAGAGAGAACAATGTGCGCTGCCTTAACTTTTCCCATAATTTACAGGGTCCTGCAGCTCTCTTCCCAGCAGTGTTGACCCCCTTCCTCCGCAGAGCTGCCAATAAGGTAACAAAGGAGCCGGGCCGGGCAGACTGACTGCCTTTGGCTAGTGTGTGCCAGCCAGACAACAATGTGGGCCCATCGTAAAACGGCCCCAAACAAGCACTCGAGGTCAGATAAAAGGCCTGCAGTGGTTTTGTTGACTTCGACGATGGACAGAGCTGCGTGGAGCATTTTGTGCAACATGTTACCAGCACAGATACAATACTGTGCGCTTTGTTATACTGTCTTTAGTACAAATGTCTCTCGAATGCACATTAAACACAAATAAAGCATATAATGACAATGTGCACCAGTCCACCTGCAGATGAAACAAGCCAAAGCTTTTTTGCTCTGCCACCGTGATGGAGCGCGAAGGAAAGAGAAAGGAAACATTGTGACTTAACTAGTACCCATGCAAAGCGCTCCAATACCGCCGATCGAGTTTGCTCTGTTTACAACTTCAAAGTGCCAGGTGCACCAAGGGGAGAGACAAAAGAAAAAAGAAGTTTGCCCACACTGAAGTATATCGGCAATGGTGCAGTTATCCATGTAACAGGGTTAGTCTGCAAAGCGTAACAAAACAGCCTCAAGGCGGGACAAATGTAAAGCACTTACCAATGCTATCAGGGGATTTTTGCAAGGCAAGCCCAAGAACGAATTAAAGTGATGGGTGTGAGGTGGGCGTGGTTAAAGCCCTCAGACAGATAACAACACATAAGCAACATCTGCGCACTGCCACGCCGACCTAAAAAACAAATAGAGGTGGATTCCTCTCATTCCTTGGCCCATGAAGGTATTTTAATTTTTCAGATTTTCACTTGCACTGTTTTCTTGACTTTTTTTAGGGCTGGCATGAGGTAAAGATACAATGGAACCCCCAAACCACGTAACCTCAAATGTGCCAACTCCTCCATTTTCACCAGTGAGCCAAAGGCTACTTTTAGGTGGCCAGGGAAACCACATTTGAGTGGTCTACAGCTACGCACCTCTTAGGTCATGAAAATACTGATCCCAAGGGAGACGCCAACAAAAATAAAATAAAATCATGGAATATGCATCTCCTGGCAGTGCAACATTAGTGGCTGGAACCTGAAATGCAGGCGACACAATAATACTGTTTAACCTGCTTGAGTGCTGTTATGAAAAAAAGTCTAGAGGCAGGAGCGATACCTCCTCTTCCTGTAATCATCATATCTTCTACCTCTAGTATCATCACTGCTGGCCTTCCACTGATAGGAATCCTTCGACATCTGCATTGCACAAGGTAATGCGGAGTCCCAAGGGCAAACATGCATGGCCCTGCCACTTCAGCATGTGGTAGATTCCACAAGCTGCGTGTCGAAAGGTCCTCGCACTCACAAGCAACTCCAGTAGAAGAAGGCCACGCTATTGGTAAGGACCACAACATGCAACAATGTAGTGACGTAAAATCTTTCTTGGGGCATGCAGTTTCCGCCCTGATTTTAGGCATTTTGGAAACTTACAAAGATTTTTTAAATTACCCACAAATTTTCAATCACCCACTCAACTGACATACGGGGATAGAGTCTGTAGTAATAAGAGAAAAGACAGTGGAATGACTGACCAAACAAGTGGAACTTGCGGGAGCTTCAGGCTGCAGGCCCTGACTATCAAACTCATGTATATGAATAAAAGCTTTGATGAGCTACAGGCTGGTCTTAGCAGTCAGCGCCTGCATTGTAAGACTTTGCAAGGAAGCCGCCCAGAACAAATTACTAAGTCACCCAGTAGCTCCAGTCGCTTACAACTGTGCACAGAAGGTACGTAAGATGTTGGATGTACAAGCAGGCAAAAGGAGGCCAGGGACTAGTTTGTGAGAATTCCTGATCTTAGCCATCAGCACAGTGTCAGGCTTCGGCGAGATGTGTGTGAAAGCGATGCATGAGGAAGACAAACTGAGATAAAGACTAGAACTGTTGCAGAAGAGATGTGTGTGAGGGAGACCGAGACATTACATGATAAATGGAGCTTAAAGATAGGTCTGTAAAGGGCCCTATGCACATTGCTAGTGTAAAATACATATACTTTATTTTAGGGGTAATTGGTGATAGTGTGTACAGTACACATGAACATTGTCTAACATATCAGACAGCGTTGTCACTCTGTTTTCTGTGTCCTTCCAGTGGTGGCTGGTTGTGATGTGTATTGCGCGTGTTTGAAGGATGGCAGCACTTCTGGTGTGTCTTCTGTGCATTATACTGTACTGTAGTTGCATTGATATACCTCTTCAGACCACAGGCAAGGAATTGCTATGCAATAGCAGACAGGTAGCAGGATGGTCCTGGATGCAAGACTGTTGAAAGCGCAGTGTGGCCACAGTGTAAAGTTTTTTGTAGTTTGGCAGGAGTCACCCCAGTAAGGCTCTTATTTCATCTTAAATCGATGCGCATTGGCATATGATGTGGCGAACAGGTGAGAGGCAGAGTGCACACATTTTAGATTCATGTATTGTTAACTCCGCCTGGTAATGCCAAAGTGTGAGGAGTCTGTGAAGTCCGCTATGGGACAGAGTATTGACGAGACTGGATGGTAATCCAAGAAAACATGCAGTTAAGGTAGAGTGTCTCTGTAAATCCCTCCCCATGGATGCTGATTGAGCGGCTGTTCATCGGCATGAAAGGTACCGCGCGCCTGGGGCCAGGCAGGCATGGTCTTCTGACCTCTGGATCCCCATCACTAAGAGCAATGGAAGTTTTGCTGCGCTCAGTCTTGGGCGCTTTCGCCCAACTACCGGTTGCGCATGATCCATTTTAAATTTTTACACGGATTATACCGCACTCCAGAGCAAACGCGCAAAATGGAGTGATTGATGATGCGCGCTCCGTGCGCTGCGCTGAGCACTGTATTTATCCACTTGGCACGGCGATGCTTGGCAGTGAGTTCTTGCTGGTGTGCCGTTTTTGGTACAGTTGATGTGATCATTGGCAACGCCCTGGAGCGTGCCCTGAGGGTTGCACTCCTGGGCCACGCGAGGGGCACTCTTCCAGAGGTATGCAAGCGGACCGCGCTCTCATGATTGCGCGTGAAGCCGCAGATAGCGATGCATTGGGGGTGGCTCCGTGACGCGGCCTACTTTGGGAACTGTTAACTGCATTCTGGGAAATAATGCCTGCAAGACTGCGTCCCAAGGACATGGGGTCACCCTTGGAGCTATTCCTCAGCTCACAGACTGCAGACGAAGAGACGGCTGCCCACCTGAACCCCGAGGTGCCTGGTGGCCTGCCCGGCCTCTCTCCTGTGTGTCAAGCTCACCAGACAGATAGCGGTGTCTGCTGGGCGATGCGTCCTTTCTCTTGCCATTCTGCATGTCTTCGGGGTGTGCCCCTCATGTAACTGGAGTCCAGATCCCCTTCTGGGCGGCACCCCTTTCCCTCCCCTTCTTTCCCCCGTTGTTGTGTTAAAGGGGCATCCAGCCTTTTAACATCAACCACAGTCTTCGGAATAAAACAGCCAAACGTGTTGGAGGAATCCAAGCAGTCCACGGCTTGCACTAGATACAGGCAGTCGTGGTGTACGGTCGGTGTCTTCAGGAGTAGCAGCAAGCAGATTAAGAAAACTGAAAGCTGCTTGCACACCAGTGTTAATGCTGGGTGTGAAGGGAAACTCCTGCACTTGGATTACGTATGCATGGAGAAAGCATGTGTAGGAAGTTGGCTCTGTATGCACTATTTTAAAGTAAGAAATAGCATGCACAGAGTCCAAGGGTTCCCCTTAGAGGTAAGATAGTGGCAAAAAGACGTAATTCTAATGCTCTATTTTGTGGTAGTGTGGTCGAGCAGTAGGCTTATCAGAGGGTAGTGTTAAGCATTTGTTGTACACACACAAGCAATAAATGAGGAACACACACTCAAAGACAATTCCAGGCCAATAGGTTTTTGTATAGAAAAATATATTTTCTTAGTTTATTTTAAGAACCACAGGATCAAGATTTACAATCAATACTTCAAAAGTAAGGTACTTCACTTAGGTATCTTAGGAACTTTGAATCAGCAAAATAGCATGTATAGTTTTCACAAAAATGGCAATAAGCTATTTTAAAACTAGACAGTGCAAATTTCAACAGTTCCTGGGGGAGGTAAGTGTTTGTTAGTTTTGCAGGTAAGTAACCACCTACAGGGTTCAAAGTTGGGTCCAAGGTAGCCCACCGTTGAGGGGTTCAGGGCAACCCCAAAAGTTACCACACCAGCAGCTCAGGGCCGGTCAGGTGCAGAGGTCAAAGTGGTGCCCAAAACACATAGGCTTCAATGGAGAAGGGGGTGCCCTGGTTCCAGTCTGCCAGCAGGTAAGTACCCGTGTCTTCGGAGGGCAGACCAGGGGGGTTTTGTAGGGCACCGGGGGGGACACAAGTCAGCACAAAAAGTACACCCTCAGCGGCACGGGTGCGGCCGAGTGCAGAGTGCAAACAGGCGTCCGGTTTGCAATAGGTTTCAATGGGAGACCCAGGGGTCTCTTCAGCGAAGCAGGCAGGCAAGGGGCGGGCTCCTCTGGGTAGCCACCACCTGGGCAAGGGAGAGGGCCATCTGGGGGGTCGCTTCTGCACTGGAGGTCGGATCCTTCAGGTCCTGGGGGCTGCGGGTGCAGTGTCTTTACCAGGCGTCGGGTTCTTAGAAGCAGGCAGTCGCGGTCAGGGGGAGCCTCTGGATTCCATCTGCAGGCGTCGCTGGGAGGGCTCAGGGGGGTCAACTCTGGCTACTCACAGGGTCGCAGTCGCCGGGGAGTCCTCCCTGTAGTGTTGTTTCTCCGCAGGTCGAGCCGGGGGCGTCGGGTGCAGAGTGGCAAGTCTCACGCTTGCAGTTCTTTAAAAGTTGTTTCTTTGTTGCAAAGTTGTTTCTTCTTTGGAGCAGAGCCGCTGTCCTCGGGAGTTCTTGGCCCTTTTAGATGCAGGGTAGTCCTCTGAGGCTTCAGAGGTCGCTGGACCCTGGGGAACACGTCGCTGTTGCAGTTTTTCTTTAAGTGGGGAGACAGGCTGGTAGGGCTGGGGCCAAAGCAGTTGGTGTCTCCGTCTTCTCTGCAGGGCTTTCAGGTCAGCAGTCCTTCTTCAGGTTGCTGGAATCTATCTTGCTTGGTTCTGGGGGCCCCTAAATACTCAATTTAGGTCTGGGGGGGTTAGTAGCCAATGGCTACTAGCCCTGAGGGTGGCTACACCCTCTTTGTGCCTCCTCCTTGAGGGGAGGGGGGGACATCCCTAATGCTATTGGGGGAATCCTCCAGCTGCAAGTTGGAGGATTTCTAAAAGTCTGAGTCACCTTAGCTCAGGACACCTTAGGGGTTGTCCTGACTGGCCAGTGACGACTCCTTGTTTTTCTCATTGTCTCCTCCGGCCTTGCCGTCAAAAGTGGGGCCGTGGCCGGAGGGGGCGGGCATCTCCACTAGCTGGAGTGCCCTGTGGCACTGTAACAAAGGGGGTGAGCCTTTGAGGCTCACCGCCAGGTGTTACAGTTCCTGCAGGGGGAGGTGAGAAGCACCTCCACCCAGTACTGGCTTTGTTACTAGCCACAAAGTGACAAAGGCACTCTCCCCATGTGGCCAGCAACATGTCTGGTGTGTGGCAGGCTGGCAAAACTAGTCAGCCCACACTGGAAGTCGGGTATGTTTTCAGGGGGCATCTCTAAGATGCCCTCTGGGGTGTATTTCCCAATAAAATGTACACTGGCATCAGTGTGCATTTATTGTGCTGAGAAGTTTGATATCAAACTTCCCAGTTTTCAGTGTAGCCATTATGGTGCTGTGGAGTTCGTGTATGACAGACTCCCAGACCATATACTCTTATGGCTACCCTGCACTTACAATGTCTAAGGTTTTGCTTAGACACTGTAGGGGCATAGTGCTCATGCACCTATGCCCTCACCTATGGTATAGTGCACCCTGCCTTAGGGCTGTAAGGCCTGCTAGAGGGGTGACTTATCTATGCCATAGGCAGTGTGAGGTTGGCATAGCACCCTGAGGGGAGTGTCATGTCGACTTAGTCATTTTCTCCCCACCAGCACACACAAGCTGGCAAGCAGTGTGTCTGTGCTGAGTGAGGGGTCCCCAGGGTGGCATAAGACATGCTGCAGCCCTTTTGAGACTTTCCCTGGCATCAGGGCCCTTGGTACCAGGGGTACCAGTTACAAGGGACTTACCTGGATGCGAGGGTGTGCCAATTGTGGAAACTAAGGTACAGTTTTAGGGAAAGAACACTGGTGCTGGGGCCTGGTTAGCAGGCCTCAGCACACTTTCAAATCATAACTTGGCATCAGCAAAGGCAAAAAGTCAGGGGGTAACCATGCCAAGGAGGCATTTCTTTACAGCATGCACCACAGCTCAGGCACTGTGAGCTGTGTTCTGTGTAGAGAAGGAAGCCGGCCATACTGCTGCTCTTGTTAAGTGTGGCTGAAACTTGCTCGACCTCGGATTTGGCTACCTTTTCTGATGCTGCCTCTGTTGCTGGACGTCACGTGTATGCGTTAAGATAGTTCTGTTGTAGATAGGCCAGAGCCTGTGTGAAGTGTGCCCGCTGCTTTTCCCGCTATTAATATTTTTTTCCTACTGCTACTGATAATTTTTTCAGATTGCTACGCTCAGTCATACTCACTCAGTGTCTAGAAACCTTCCCCCCTACTGCTGCTCACGTGCCGTGTTTTGGTTTTAGTGGGGCGCATGTTCCCACTTGTTGTAGCTGGACGGGGGTACGTCTTGCAGCCATCACGCTCTTGGTGGGGCTGGAAATGTGGAAAAAAACACACACCTGCACATACTGCAGTAGTCTGCTGCCAGGAGGCCTCAGTGTGTGTGTGTCTGGCATTTACTTAAGAACTTACAGGGCGATGTGGCATTCCTTCCAGGTAGATTTCGAAGAACAGATTATAAAATAAACCTTTTATTAAGAAATAAAGTGTTCAAAACCGAACGATGCTTCATAGGATTTTTAAAGCCAATGCAGGAGACAAATAGGGGAAGATTTTCTGAGCATTTTTTAAAAAAAACTGTGTAATAAAATGGGGATGCATCAGGGGTGCAAGGTTTGGGATTTGATAAATGCTTTGTTCATGGCACTTCTGGCAAATGAGTAAAAAAGGAGTGCTTTTCATAGCACTTTGGAAACACTGGTCAAAATGTAAACCCTGACCCTATTTAGGCGGTGCCCTAGGGACAGTTTTAGATATTTCCCTTGAATTTTGTTTTCCTGACAAAAATCATATATAATATACATACATTTGGGGCTTTTAGTGAGCATGCTTGATTCACCGTTCTGCTAAATACCACAGCATTCAGCATGGGGCCATGCCAGCCCACTTAATTGCACAAATTCTGTGCACATTGTTCACATTTGCCTAAAAATAGTTAAAAGTGTGCTTACTTTGTCCAGTGTTTATACTACCTTTAGATACCAGGGATGTATCTTGTTTTTAGTTTTTTAAAGTTTATGTTAAAAGTGTTTAAGTTACAGTATACCATTATAGATACTTGCAGTCTGAGTAAATTGGGTGGTGATTTATTATTTGCTCCATCACAAAGAGTAATACAGCAACTGGAAGGCTTGTTTAGGGAGCCCTGCAAGTACCAGAGGTGAGGTAATGTGCAAGACGAGCATTCTAGTGTAGAGGCGCGGCCCCAAGATGGCACCACCCTTCTGGGTCAATCTGCATGGAGGCCTGACACAGACACGGCCTCTGATGGGCCGTAACGGTCTGGCAGGGCCCTATTAGAACCCAGTCAAGGCAGGGCCCTTCGCCATACTCCAAGCCACTCACTCTGGGTCTGCCACGTGGCTACACGTGAGCAAGATGCCATGATTCGTGCACTGGACTTTTCTATCATAAATCAGTGTGTTCAGGTACAGTAGTCCACGTGGTGCTGGACCCTCTAAGAACATATCAGGGCTCTGTAACCTGATATGTACCTGCTGTTTCTCAGCAGATGTGGACCACAGGATGTAGGTATCTGCCAAAAGGGTGGCCCCTTCACATGTTACGTGGACTGTGCTACATTTGTTAGCAGTGTCCTTTAGTTTGAATTGAGCCACGACTGCAGCCCCAGAAGACATCAGGGTTCCAAACAAAACTCTGTAACTGGAAACAGTGGCATAGTAACAAGAACCAATGATATGTCACCCCATCTCATCCAGGGCATGAACAAATTTAATCACATGACCTCCATTGCCTCTCCCCTCCACCCCCCCCATGGACGGACGCTATGTCTCCGAAAACCAGCAGCATCTTTTACAAAGCCAATACCACAAGCAAGAACCCTGTTTACCTTGCAGACAAGCTCACCACCTCTTGAGTTTCTGAGCACACCCGCAAGCCATGACACATCAGACAGCAGAGTAAACAAGAATGCTGATAGGTCTGCCTTTAAAAGAATATTGTATGGTATTGTGAAGCATGACAAGTAAATCACATGGGAATGGACATGTATTTGTGTGGAAGTAAAGAACTTTAGAATAATATTGGACAAGGTTAGAGGGTCAGGTGACATTTTAACTTTCAAGCAAGACCTAAACATCCATGTAACTTAATGACTGCCCTACTCCCACCTGCATGGCTGCCATAGAAAAACACCATTACTTTTAATAGTTATCTAACACTTTAGGAGCTTTACAATTTGTGTGCCCCTAAAAGTTCAAACTGAGGGAGCTGGATAAACGAAATGATCAGAACTGTGTCAACAGCAAGTATGCTTTTTGTGGAAGCACACAACTTCTGCCCAATCAAAACATGTACTTCTGACTGCCAGAATGTGGGTCGAATCAAAGCCCTTTACTGGTGATGCTCTCGTAATTGTCTGGTGACAGCTGAGCTATCAAGCCAGATCGTCCAAGCCTTGCTGCGACCAGGATGAGGTCGCAGGCAATCACCCTGCCTGCTGATAGGAAGATTGGCGGGCCGGAGCAGCCTTGCTGAGGATGGTGGGCCATACTAAAGAAGAGTAGAGGCTGCTCATCCGTACAAAAGAGTTTCACCCCGAGGAGGCCTTCTGACGAGGAGGAGGACAATCGCTTCCATGGTGAGGAGGCAGAGCAGCACTCAGACTTCCTTCAAGTAGAGCCTCACCTATGACAATCCCTGCATGGGGTAGTGGTCATCAGAGGGGCCGTTTGGTGCTGCTTGGGGCTACCCCCTGCCCTCCACTGAGTTGCTTGGCAGAGGGGTCCTGTGAGCTGTACAAACTGAGAGGACACCCTTGGTGGCCCTCCTCACCCACATTGGAGAAAGACCCCAGGGATCCTTACTCACACAGTCTGGCAGGAGAGCCAAGGCAGGCACTGGGGACATGACCTTCACATTGTGACACCCTTCTGACTTGAGTGAGGGATTCTGAGTGGCGGCCCACTGAGCCTTCCTGCTGACTGGGAGAGTGAGACATTCTGAGGAGCACTCCGACAGGCCCGGAGGACTGGATTTGGCGTGCCGAAGCTATCTTGTAGCAGGGCTGCCCCCCTAGACGTGATTTGGAATTCAACCTTGCAGTGTTGCAACATGGTCAAGAATGTAAAAAAGCGAGATGCAGACTAGAGGGGCACATTGTGACCTGACGTCAGAGCACATTGAGATAATGTCAGCTGGGCCCATGCCCCTCACTCCCATGTTTAGGATGTGTTACAGGCCATTGCTGCATCATGTGAGGCCATGGAAAATAAAATTGATATGCTGCGAATGGTCTGGACCTCCTGCGCGATGACACTGGCAGCTGGTGGAGAGGGTCTCTACGACTGAGAGGAAATTGACTGACATGACCCTGGTAGTGGCAGCGACTATCACTCAAATGAGTTCTGTTGTATCCCTCCTGAAGACGCTCGAGAATAAGGCAGAGGATGCCGAAAATAAAGCACGCTGCAACAACATTAGAGTAGTGGGGCTAACTGAGAAGGTGGAAGGCTCAGACATGGTGCGTTACTTAGAGGACTGGCTCCAATACAAGATTGTGCCCGAGGGACTAACCCCCCTTTTTTTGCTCTGGAGAAAGCACATGGAGTTCTGGCTCAATCGCTCCCCATAGACGCTCCCCTGAGGCCCATTGTGGCAAAGGGCAAGGCATCCGAAGTTAATACTCTTTTTGACTAACTGGAGAAATTACCTTCTTTTGCAGGTAGTATGACCCAATTAGCAAGACATTTTTGAGACCTCAATTTAGAGCTTTTGGCTAAAGACGTGGCAGACCTGTCTTCTTTAATCTATTAATGCTTAACTCACTCATCTGCTTTGCAAAGCTCTCAAGGTCAGGAACCGGGAAGTATTAGAGTGCGATCTCGGGAGAATATGAATTTTGCCTACTTAATCACCTTTGCGCTTGGTACCTTATAGCACTCTGGTGCTTAATTTTTTTACCAGTTAGTGGAGTTTTAATAATATATAAGAAACAAACTATGTTATGCATCAGGGTTGCCAACAAGTGTTTGACTAGTATTGAATATTTTATTGTTTTTAATATGCCGTTGGTAATTTACATAACATTCATTATGAAACTGAAATAATCTACTTTTGATTTGATTAGAAAAAATAATTTAATTTCCAATCAAAATTCAAATGATGCCTTTTGGAACAGGCATTGGCAAAATCAAGTGTGGACTGAGTCATACTTGCTCTAACCGTGCCTTTTGTTCATCATGTACACAGTGAAGCATGAACACACAGAGAAAGAAAATAAATAGTGCAGTGGTGTGATCTCATCTTTTTGCATGCACATGTATGAATGATGACATGCATGCACATGAGTGACGATGATTGTTCTCAAATACTTTATTACGGAATGGGCTTCCCAAATGCCTCTTTTTATTTTGTTTTTAATTTACCAGATCAGTAAACAAATTAAAATAAAGGAATGACACAAACTCTTTTTCATTAAGTATACTAAATTATCTTTAAAAATAGGACTATGGTGTGGGGTACAAAGTAGGAGTGGTTGGGAAGAACAAGTGGGGAGTGGGTGGGTGAGGAGAAAAGCAGCACATGAGAGAGAGCAGCAATGTGGACAGAGATGCTGACAAGCAAACAAGAACAACATGGAGCATGGGGGAGGGAACACAACATAAAGAACGGGAAGAAACACATAGATGAGACGCAGATAATACAGAGCTCTGGGGGAACACACAAGGGAGACATTTGGAAAACACACACCTTCAATGGAGTGTGTAAGCAAACAGAAAAAAGATGTACCATAAAAGTGAGCAGTTGAAAGGCACAGTAAATAGGGACAAACATATGATGGAAAAGGCAAGCCATTGAATAAGAAGCAAACAAATGATTATGACAAAATAGCCAACCAATAATAAGCAAAGATAATAGGTCATTTTTTTATTTTTATTTTTACATCCAGTTCAGGGTTCCAAAAATCTACTCGACCACTCATAGCAAGTCTTATTTGAAAAGGTCGAGCTATTTTTAGGACTTACTTGCCCCTTCTGGCGAGTTGACAAAGAACAGGTGTTCTGTTCCACTGTAAAGTGGAGGGGCAATGAAAGATGCCTTTAAATTGTGTTCTTATGTCCCATGTGCTCTGTGTTTACAAACGTAAGTCAAAAGTCAGTTTTTCTTACAATTAATTTTCCTACTGATGCAGAGTTCCAGGACTTTGTAAGGTGAAATGTGTGACCTGCTGCTTAGAATGTAAAATAAAAGGATGTAGGGTGTCAAGTTTTTCCTAACACACAACATTTAAATGACTAAGTTAACTGTGGAAACATTTCAAAATATATTTCAGTAGTTGTGAAAGCCCATTTTTAAATATTTGTGTGATGAAAAAAAATATTTTATTAGCATGAAAACCAATCAGAATACTTTACGTGTTGATGTGCAAAGGATACGTTTTCTAAAACCCAATTTTTACAGATTGTTAATGCACTATATAGTTTTATCAGTAAAGCTGCAAGTTAGTGGAGAGGTTTTTGGACATTTCTTGGAAATGTACTGTGTGTAGATGACAATATGCTACCACATAATGGTTTAGTAATATATTTATTATAATTGAAGCCCAGATTTATGGTGGCTTAGCGCCATTCCAACGCCACATTAGTGTCATTTTTTTTACGCTACTGTGAAATTGGAAGGGAAAAAACGTGACGCCATATTTACAAAGTGGCGCAATGCTTGCATTGCGCCACTTTGTAACCGCTTGCGCCACACAATGCCTGTGCCAGGCATAATGTATGCAAGGGGGCGTTCCGGGGGCCGTAAAAATGGTGCAAAGGAATCTATGAGGTTCCTTTGTTTGCACCATTTTTATCTGCATTTTGTAACGCCTGCTAAGTGTGCAGCCATTAAAAAGAGGTTCCCATTGTGTTCAATGGGCCTCTGCGTGCTTTGCAGGATTAGCGTCATAATTTTTTACGCTAGTTCTGCAAAGCACCGGATTAATTTAAAAAAAGATGATGCTAGTCCACCTAACTACCGCTATGGTGCGCTGTATATTAGATACAGCGCACAAATGGTGGTGTTAGGGGGGTGCTGTGGGGCAATCGAAAAGTGGTGCTGCACTAGGTGCAGCACCACTTTTCATAAGTAAGGGCCTAAATGTTTAAACAAACTGAGAAACACTCCTGCCCTGATGGAAATGCTGTTAATAAACTAAAAGAAGTCATGGGTTATGTGTCCCCTATATGTGAGCTAGATTCTTGTGATGCATGCAGCAAACTTTAGTCTACTTAATCAAACAAAATAGTTTTTTTTGTACTGCAGAAATGCTGAGCTCACATTTTGAAGGTGCAATCATATGTGAGAATGAAGAAAAAGGCAACTCTGTAAACTACTTGCCTAGGATCGCACAATATGAGACCCGTTTACTGGTCAAGTACATTACAGTTAGGTCAAGTAGATTATTTGAGTTACTCGACCCACAGGTCCAGTAGCATTTTTATGATTTTTAGAGGCCCGCAGTTAGCTCCGGTGTCTGCTAGGCTCGACCTAAAAAAAGTGATTGGGATGTGTGGTTTTATGGCAAGAACCAATCGTATGTCAGGCTTCTTGTTTAACTGGGATTTTTACAGCAACCATAAATACTTGATTTGTACCATCAAAACACTAGGGCTAGACTATTTTAATTTCCTATTTTTATACCCCTTGGCAAACACAAATATCTATGATCAACTCAACCCTCAGAAGTTCTTCTATTCTTTCCCAGGTTCAACAAAAAGGCACAGAAGGGCTAAAGGTTGGTTCACAACTTCTGTAGGATTTTTGCACAGTAGTCGTGCATTGCTCACAATTAGTTCTTTGTAGTGTTTCTTTTGGATCCTGATGCCAACCAAATGTGTTCTCTTTTCCTCATAAGGAGCCAAATTTAACAGCTATGGCATTGATATGAAATGATGCCTAAATCATAGCAGAATGCTTTCCAGTGTGACTGAAAATATTGAGATGTGGTTTGCGTATATGAATATTGTTCTCTGGATTTTATTGAGGTCTAGTCATGAAAGAGACTAATGAGATACAATGACTTTTCTTCGATATGTTGGTTATCCAGGACATCATTTGAAATTGCCATCTAAAGCGGAATCCCAAATTAGTCAACATCTTTTGCTGTGGAATTTGGATGTGACTGTTACTCTCTCATGTATGAAGATTTAAGTGAAGGGTCATAGCGATCACTGTAACATCTTGGAACACCCTTCTAGGGATCCCTATAAAACTACATCTTTAAGCACCAGAAACCTGGATTACCGAATTGACTGACAACAGGGGAGCAAAGCAATATACTGCCACATCTGTTTTTGATGCTCCTGACTACATCAAAATATGGCTATCACAGAATGAGCTGATGGTGACTCAACCGAGCTGTGTGGTAGGCACCCACTCAGGCCTCAGTAGTTCCTAATGATAAAGATTTATAAAAGTGTAGCCCTCTTTGAGTGGCTCAACCAAGTGGGGAAAAAATCCACAAACACAGCAATGCATTACTGATTTTGAATGATTTTACAGTATTGGTTAGCTAACTGTAATATAATATGAGCTACTTGGCAACAGAGGCCTGAACTTTACGAGTCTGCAAAACAAGAGTGAAGCGTGGCTGTTATTGAGAACTATGTCAGAGAAGATAACTTTTATAGTTCTGGTACTTGGTACTCATTAACAATTTGGGTTACCAATCTACTGATGTAGAGTCTCATCATTGTGGAGTAGCGTGCTACCCTTCAGAAAATCCCTTTAACGGCTCATCAGGAGAAGTGCTTTAATCTCCAATATTTACTACACAGGTCCACAACCTTTACCTAAAAGGAAACAGGCATTGGCAAAGCCAATAGGTTTTGCCTTTGTTTTTTCTTTTGCATTCTATCTTACTATCGAACGGGATTTTAAACATTAGAAAAATGTTATAATAATGTTTGTTTTAAATTTGACAAACCATTCATAGTCGTTTATATTGTTGTTTATTAATCCAACATACATCACAACATAAACAACTATTAACATTTTATCAAATAAAAAATAAAAAACCTTATTATAACATTTTCCTAACATTTATAATCCAGTAAGATAGAATGAGAAAGAAAAAACAAAGGTGAACCTATTGGCTTTACCAATGCTTGTTAAATCATGGTAACAGGTCAACCAGGCAGCTGTGCTGACAAGGGAGTCCCACAAAAAAACAGACAGGCGTCACTTCCAAGAAAGAAGCTGCCAGTTGTTCCAGTTCCAAAAGAGTCACCATCACACAGTCGTGGATTTTTAACCTCTTGTGATTTGGATCATACCCTTTAAGTTTATTTTTTATTTTTTATATAAACGTTTTGTAAACATAATGCAAGTGCTTTGCAGGCGAAACCAAAAACAACATTGGGTTGTAAATACCACTCAGTAATTACTAGTGGTTTGGACTACTTGCAATTCTCCCACTACATTGTGTCTGGAGCAGCTAACAGGTCAAAACTGTCCTAGAAAGTAAAGGTCTGCATACACCCTGCTTCACTCCGCTCAAAATCACTTGGAGCCTGTGGGTTTATGTGTTGATACTACAGAACATGTGCATGCCAGCAACAGATTTAACAAGACAACACTTTGAACTGGCATCTAGCGCTATATGCTGGTAAGAATCTCTGGAGAACCAAACGTAGCCCCGTACTCCAGAGGGTTGGGAGCAGTCCACTTGTCAAGCCTCGAAGGGCAGGCTGTTAAAAAAAGAACCATCACACGAGTCATGCTAGGGGAACAGAAACTTCTGCTACAGAATGTGCTGAAAACATCAGTGTACTGAGTCTCGCATCAGAACCCAGGCATTTATGTCCAAAAGCGCAGCAGACACAATCATACTATTTTTTGATGTACTGTAACAACAAATACCATGCCTTGCAGTTGCGGGCTTGAGACAGAATGAGGTCCACTGGAGGGCTAGGTGGCCAGCTGCGTGGGAGCCCTTGCCTGCAGTTCAGAGGCAGAGTTGAAGAGAGGAGCAGCTGGTGGCGATGGCAGTGACAACCTTCTGGCAGAAGCTTTGAGTAAGACTCCGGCCAAGATGTTTGGGAGTGGCCTGGTGGGCTAAGGACAATGGCGGCTCCTGCCTGGAACCGGGCCAAGTAGAGGGGCCGCCCCTGACCCCAGGATGGACTGTCCTGTACCTGGCGGTCTCTGTCTCCCTGGGCCTAGGCAGCATAGAAGTGGATCGGCAGCCTGGGAGGCATGCTTCGGCCCGCACTAGTAAAGCTCCTCTGGAAGCAAGAATTTCTAGAGAATGCCCGTTGGCTCACTGCCGTGAGCGAACTGGACAGTGGGCAGGGAGATCACTTCTCTGCCCCCCGAGAGACTGGGAGGCAGCATAGACCTGTGGAAAACGGCCTGGGGAACAACGTCAGCCTGAGCGAGGGAGGGGTCGGTTCATGGGCGGTGCTGCTGGCTGCTTCCCTGAGAAAGAACAACTTTGATGGTCTGGAATGTCGGGAAACGGCAATACCCCTGACACCTGGAAGGAAACATGTCGTACTCAATAATTCACTTGCAGAGAAGAAACAACGATGCCCACTAAAAGGTAAAGATGGTACCACAGCTCCAAAAGAGCCCTGGCTTGGGTTCCCCTCCATTGCAGAAGCGGCAAGTGGAAGGAGACAGGTACTGGGAGCAGTACTTGGGCCAGAGGCCAGTCTTCATTGCATGGCAACGGACGCAAGGAAGAGGTGTTGACCAGCAAAGAGCCACGTGGGACCCAACCAAAGGTAAGAGGAGCGATATGGAGACCACGTGGGAGCCAGCCATTGGTAAGTAATATGATGTTGAGCCACGCGGGAGCCAGCCATTGGTAAGTAATATGATGTTGAGCCACGTGGGAGCCAGCCATTGGTAAGTAATATGATGTTGAGCCACGTGGGAGCCAGCCAATGGTAAGCCAAGGTAAGTAATGGGCGGGCTTTAAGCTTTTTTTTTTATTTATTTGTTAAAACAAAGGATTTCACAAGCACAGCACATGAGCTCTGCAGGCGAAACCTAAAAGGGTAGGACTAAAGGGGGTGCTTATTACAAGAATCTGATAGGTGGGTCACAACATGATATAGGCAAGGCCTGCTTTCTTCAGTGATCAGCAACAGACACTGGGTAAGGCAGAGCCATTCTGTGTACACGAAGAGGCCACGCCCTGAGAATTAGCTGTGCTGCACATATGTTCTCCTCACCCCGTCTGGCTGGTCTCGCCCCAGAAGCTGCACAGAACTCATGGGCTCCTAGCCAGGATGGAAAAGAAGCAGGGTGTATACTGCATTTGGCCAGTTCCAATACGCTCCTTTACTGCCCCCAATCAATAGGTCCTGCAGCAAATGACGGTAGAAGAGCTTTATCCCTAGCCGGCCTCATAATAATCTTCGGCATTACCAGAAGGCAAGACTTCCAAGTAAGGGTGACAGCCACGGGTCTGCCTAGAACTGAAATCCAGAGGAATGAAACACCAGAGAAGTGCCTACAGTAAACAAAGGCACCGCTATTTGCAGGCAGAGAAACGATAACCCTTTGGTGGCCCCCATTAAATTAGTACGTCTTGCTGAAAAGCACCGCTGCACTTTGTGCTCCCAGATGCTTTTTTTTACACTACAAGTGCCAATAAATTTCTTCAGGATAAACCTTTAAGGCAGTCACACCAGTGGCCACCCAGTAGCCTTAGGGAAGACCTAGAGCGATGCACACGAATGGGAGCATGCTTTTCTACCATCAGCTTCTGCTAGCCGCCTCCATAAGGGTGAAGTTCCAGCACCCTCTGTGTCAAAATGGACCTTCCACTTGGCAGATGTAGAGGAGAAATGAGGCCAGGAATACATGCATGCAGTTAATACCCCAGAAACCAGAGCTTCCCCTGCGAACTTTGCAACAGGGTTTGAAGAGTGGCAGTGACTCCTCACACTTAGGAACTCTTTGAGAGTTGTGTTGTTTCACCCTGAGCAAAACCTTAATGTGAAATACATTCCACATCTCAATTCCAAATCTCTGGGGTTTTTGGGTCTACACGCCACAGATCCAATAATTCCAAGACTGGTGACACCAGGCCTCATATCACTCCTGCAGGGAGCAGCATACCCCACTCTGGAGCACAGGAAGCCGACAAAGCTCCCCCTCTCACAGACAAGACATAGCTCTGTACCACTGGCCACTCAATCCACCTCCTTGCATGCTGACACTTTTCTTCTGCTTAGGGTAGCAATCAGGGAAAACTGCCAGGAAATGGGCCCAGTATTACCACATCAAAGCAATTATTTCCCAATTCTGGAAACAAAATTGTAATCACTAGAATTTTCTGAGGTGGATACTGACTGGAATCAAAGATTCCGGCTCCCTGGTATTGTCCCACCAAATTCGCAGTACCGTAGTGTTTAAAGTCAGACAACTAAGTAAACAAGAATTAGAGTAGTGATACTCAAAGTAGGGCCTGAGTGCCGCATGTAGCCCTCCTGACCTTCACACATGGCTGCTTCCTGAACTACAGCACCAGGCTGCTGTTTACTTGAGAGAGCACCAACTTGCAGAAAGATGTTAAATAAACAGGCAGGTGTTTATTTACATGATAATTGAAGCAAAAGAAGCAAATAAGGTGTATTGCACCACTTAACTTTAGGAACACATTCATTTTTAAGGCAAGCTAAAATATGACATAGCCTCTTCAAATTTAAATAAAGTGTATTTTGTTAACATGCAGAAGCGTTTCAACTTGGTACATCAGATTATATCAACGTATTCAGAATTATCTTTTTAAAGTGATAATTTTCAAAAATGAAGGTAGAAATCTCTCACCCTAACAACAATGCCAACAGTGAACTATGAGGCAAGTGAGTTGTCATGTGGAACCCTCTGGACGGCCGGGATTGTTATTATACGTGGACAACATTATAGTTTATTAACACAATACAGTGTTTTGTACTGAACTCATATGCTTCTATTTCTCTTACATGAGATTATGAAGAAAAAGGAGGCAAAGTGAAATAAAACAATTGTCTAGGATTACAAAAAGTAGTCAAATGGGAAGGCAGGATTTATCAGAGGGTTTCTGGTTTCACATTTTGCTACTCTCTTACAATTAAATAATCAAGTAATTTCCTTTTTTCACTTGACTCTCCCAAAGGCAAGAAAAGAAGGCTTACCTCAGGGTGCGTTAGAGGGACAGCGATTCAGAAACAGCATACCACAGTATTGTCAAATGTAGGTCTTTTCTAGACTCTAGGGGCTTAATTTAGAGGGCAGTATGGGATGAAACCCTAAAAATAACTCAATGACTATAACATGTAGATGCTTCGCTTCCCCTAGCTACCTTGCTCCACCCTTTCCCCTCCCCCACATAGCCCCACTCCCAGTTAGCAGGCATCAGTGCGGCTCTTGAGCACACTACAAACCATACATCCGTAGGCTTTGCCAATTATACAGCATGCCTAATATATATATATATATATATGTTCGATGGCATGTGTAGCTGCATATACACATGCTATGCATTATTCCGCCATCTAGTGTTGGGCTCGGAGTGTTACAAGTTGTTTTTCTTCTAAGAAGTATTTTCGGAGTCACGGGATCGAGTGACTCCTCCTCTCGGTCATACTGCATATGGGCATCGACTCCGATGTTAGACTGTTTTCTTTCCGCTGTCGGGTTCGGATGTGTTTCCTCTCGCTCCAAGATTTCGAATCTGAAACTTTAGATAACTTTTGTCACCATCGGTATTGTTTGGATCGCGTTTCCACCTAGACTTAAACCGACAGTACAATCGAAAAAAAAATTCACCTTTCTGGGTGTGTGTGCCCGACTCGGGCCTGATGGATCGGACTCCATTTCGATTTTGTCCCCGATGCCACGCAAAATTTCCATACACAGACCAACACCTTGTATGTAATCTGTGTCTTTCCCCCGATCACAAAGAAGAGAATTGCGAGGCCTGTCGATCGTTTCGATCCAAAAAGACCCTGCGTGCTCGGAGAGCCAGGAGACTGGAAATGGTGTCGAAGAGTACCGAACATATCGACACCATGGAGAAAGAACAGGCGCAGACTTCACTTTCCATCAGAGACCCGACTCCGAAGAATACTCAGAGGAAGATAGGCTCTTCACTGCTGGTCAGCCTGTGAATACGACTGCCCCTACGCCCACTCATAAAAAGTCCTTGAAGACCTTGGGTGCACCACTTCCAGACAGCCATGGTTCGACCCGAAAGAAGATTCTCGTCGACCAGCCTTCGGGTTTGGCGTCGAAAAAGGCCACACCTCTGTCGATACCGGAGTCGAACAAGTCCATCAAAAGCTCAACTTCCAAACCAAGTCGGCGCCCCAACTCTTCGGAGTCGAAGCTTCGACATCCTACTTTGGAGCCAAAACAACCAGCTGTATTTTCGGGTCCGAAAAAACAATCAGAGCCAAAAAAGTCTTCTTATTTGGAAGAACCAGGACTTTTGAGCCATCTTAAGCAGAGCTCAAAATCACTTGACTAACAGTCATACAGAACATCTGATCGTGTTTCTGAGGACACAGAGATTCAACCCATACTTGAAATCATGGATGAGACAATCAAGGATTCATATCCATAAGGAGACTGGCAGAATAATTACTGCACCTCCTCTACAGACCAAGAGAAAGTTGGCTTTCCAAGAACATTTAGATACTGCTCCACCACCAGCAAAGATTTTTAAACCGAAGGAGAAGCCATTACCTGTGCATACTACTCCCCCTCATTCACAACTTTTTTTTCACCACCACCCACTAGCCCACCACCTTTGCCTTCACCAACTCATTCACAATATTCTCATGGCGATACCGTTGATCCTTGTGATCTCTATGATCCGGATCCTATTCCTGCCAATGACCCGGACTTATACCCTTCCAAACCTTCTGCACCAGAAGACACTACAGTATACACGCAGGTTACTTCTAGAGCAGCAGCGTACCATGGGGTGCTTATGCACAATTAATCTTTAGAAGAAAATGTCTTTTTAACACTTTATCCTACACACACTCAGGTTATCAGTGCCTCCCAATGCTACCTGGCATGATTAAGCATGCAGATGAGATATTCAGTGAGCCAGTCGAAGCTAGGGTTTTAGCACCACGCATTGACAAAAAATATAAGCCTGCACCTACAGACCCTGCTCACATTACCCACCAAGTACCTCCAGACTCAGTGGTTTTGAGTGCAACCAGGAAGAGAGCCAATAGCCAGTCGTCAGGGGAGGCTCCTCCCCCTGGCAAGGAGAGTAGGAAATTCAATGCTGCTGGCAAGAGGGTAGCGACACAAGCTGCTAACCAATTGCGAATTGCCAACTTGCAAGCCTTGCTGGCAAGGTATGATAGAGCCCACTGGGACGAGATGCAGGAACTCCTACAACACCTGGCAAAAGAACACCAAAAAAGAGCACAACAGATTGTTGAGCAGGGTCAGACCATAAGTAACAACCAAATACAGTCTGCCCTTGATTCCCAGATACAGCACCTAGAAACATGAATACTGCTGTCACCATACACAGACATGCATGGCTACGTTCCTCTGGTTTCAAACCACAAACACAGCAGGCAGTGCTGAATATGCCTTTCAATTAAAAAAAAAACCCTGCTTGGTCCTGAGGTTGACAATGCCATAGAAAAACTCAGGAAGGACTCAGACACTTCCAAAGCAATGGGTGCCTTGTATACAACACCTTACAGAGGCTCCTTTCGTAGACAACAATTTAGAGGAGTATTCAAGCCACAATCCAAAGAGGCTTCTACCTCCCATCCAAAACCAGGGTTACAACAGCAGTACCAGAGAGGGGGATTTAGAGGTTCTTATAGAGGCCAACACTTTAGAACCAGAGGCAAATTCCAGGGCTCAAAACAAGCCACTACCCCATCTAAACAGTGACTTCATAACCATCCCTCAACGTCACACATCTCGTGTGGGGGGCAGACTGCAGCAATTCCACTCCCAGTGGCAAAATATCACGACAGACCAGTGGGTATTGTCGATTATCCGCAATGGCTATTGCCTAGAATTGATTTCTACCCCTCCAAACATTCCTCCACATCATCACAAATTGTCCCCAGAACACAATGTTCTATTACAACAAGAGGTACAATGCTACTACTAAAACAGGCAATAGAATTGGTCCAACATTCTCAACAAGGAACAGGAGTATACTAACTATACTTCCTCATACCCAAAAAGGACGGCACTCTCTGACCCATCCTAGACCTCAGATCCCTAAATCTATATATCCTGTCAGAACATTTTCACATGGTAACTCTGTAGGATGTCATTCCACTACTACAAAAACAAGATTACATTACTGCATTAAATCTCAAGGATACGTATTTCCATATACCCATCCATCCAGCTCACAGAAAATACCTCAGATTTGTAATAGCAGGAAAACATTACCAATTCAAAGTTCTGCCATTCGGCATAACAACAGCGCCAAGAGTTTTTACAAAATGTCTAGCGGTAGTAGCAGCTTACCTAAGAAGACAACACAAACATGTCTTTCCTTATCTAGACGATTGGCTAATAAAATCAAGCAATTTCATACAATGTCAACAACACACTCAATACACAATAGAAACCCTACATACACTAGGGTTCACTCTCAACTACCAAAAATCCCATCTTCAGCTAGCACAGGTGCAACCTTACCTAGGTGCTATTCTCAATACACAAAAAGCCTTAGCCTATCCAAATCCACAAAGGATATCAGCTTTCCAAAATCTCATACCACAAATGCAGCCAAATTAACAAACTGTAAGATTTATCATGAAACTATTGGGACTGATCGCATCATGCATAGCAATAGTACTGCATGCAAGACTAAACATGAGAACACTACCACAGTGCCTCTCACAACAATGGTCTCAAGCACAGCGTCAACTGCAAGGTCTAATGTTGTTAGACCTCCAAACGCACAGGCCTCTTCAATGGTGGAATCTAAGCAATTTAATGAAGGGGCGGTCATTTCAAGACCCTGTGCCTCAGACCACAATAACAACAGATGCATCAGTGACAGGTTGGGGAGCTCACCTCAACAACCTTACCATTCAAGGGGAATGGGATTCAAAACAGCTAAATTATCACATAAACCATTTAGAATTATTAGCTGTGTTCCTTGCCCTAAAAGCGTTTCAGCCACTTCTCAAACACAAGACTGTCTTGATAAAAATAGACAATATGACGACCATGTATTACCTAAAGAAACAAGGCTGGACACATTCATCTCAACTGTCCCTTCTAGCCCAAACAATATGGAAATGGGCAATTCACAAATTCATCTGCTAGCAGAATACATCCCAGGAATACACAATCAGCTAGCAGATCTCCTAAGCAGAACACACCAACAGATACACGAATGGGAAATTCACCCTCAAGTACTTCATCAGTACTTTCATAAGTGGGGGACACCAGAAATGGACCTATTCGCAACAAACGGAAACGCAAAATGCCATAACTTCGCCTCCAGACACCCACACCTTCTGTCCAAGGGCAATGCTCTATGGATCAACTGGTCAGGGATATTTGCTTACGCTTTTCCTCCTCTCCCACTACTTCCATTTCGTGTCAACAAACTGCATCAGACCTCTCTCACCATGATACTCAGAGCCCCAACATGGGCACGTCAACATTGGTACACAACACTCCTAGACCTGTCAGTAGTACCTCACTACAAACTTCCAAACAAACTGGATTTATTAAACGCAAACCAAAGGACAAATCAAACATACAAATCCCAGTGCTCAGAACTTAATGATTTGGCTCCTGAAGTCATAGAATTTGGATACTTACAACTTCCATTAGAATGCATAGAAGTTCTCAAACAAGCATGCAAGCCTACAACTAGGCAATGCTATGCTAACAAATAGAAACAAATTGTTTATTACTGTCAATCTAAAAATACTGACCCTCTTACAGTATCAATACAAGATATTGTATGCTACCTACTTAATTTACAGAAATCAAATTTAGCTTTCTCATCTATTAAAATTCATCTTACTGCCATATCAGCATATTTGCAGACTGTACAACATACCCCAATCTTTAGAGTCCCAGTTATAAAAATCCTTCATGGAAGGACTCAAATGTATTATTCCACCTAGAACACCACCTGTTCCTGCATGGAATCTCAATATTGTACTCACAAGACTAATGGGCCCACCTTTTGAACCCATGCCTTCCTGTGAGATTCAATTCTTAACCTGGAAAGTTGCTTTCCTAGTGGCCATTACTTCATTACGAAGAGTTAGTGAAATACAAGCATTCACTCTTGAGGAACCTTTTTTCCAAGTACACAAACATAAAGTAGTACCTAGAACTAATCCAAAATGTCTGCCAAAAGTTGTATCACCTGTTCACATAAACCAAACAGTGGAATTGTCAGTCTTCTTCCCACAACCAGACTCAATTGCAGAAAGAGCCCTTCACACTCTTGACCTTAAAAAAGCTCTAACATATTATGTGGATAGAACAAAAGAATTCAGAAAAACAAAACGGCTTTTCATTGCTTTTCAACAACCACAGAAAGGGAATCCTATCTCTAAACAAGGATTAGCAAGATGGAGTGTTAAATGTATACAAACATGTTACATTAAGGCAAAAAGAAAACTTTTAATCACATCTAAAGCACATTCCACTAGAAAAAAGGTGCATCTATGGCATTTTTAGGAAACATACCAATGGCAGACATATGTAAAGCTGCCACATGGTCTACACCACATACATTTACAAAGCATTACTGTGTAGATGTATTTTCAAAGCAACAGGCAAATATTGATCAAGCTGTCTTAAGAACATTATTTCAAATAACTTCAACTCCTACAGGCTAGCCACCGCATTTCTTGGGGAGAGTAACTGCTTTGCAGTCTATGCATAGCATGTGTATCTGCAGCTACACATGCCATCGAACGGAAAATGTCACTTACCCAGTGTACATCTGTTCGTGGTATGTAGTGCTGCAGATTCACATGCACCCTCCCTCCTCCCCGAAGCCTGTAGTTGTTGCAGTTTTTATAATTTGTACATATGTATATACATTAACATTTGCACGGACATCTATTTTTACTTACTGTTTCTATAAACATTTATATTACTACACTCTATCACTCCTTCCTACACCCTTTTACAGGAAAACAATCTAACAACGGAGTCGATGCCCATGCGCAGCATGACCGAGAGGAGGAGTCATTCGATCCCGTGACTCCAAAAAAAGACTTATTCGAAGAAAAACAACTTGTAACACTCCGAGCCCACCACTAGATGGCGGAATAATGCATAGCATGTGAATCTGCAGCACTACATGCCACGAACAGATGTACACTGGGTAAGAGACATATATATATATATATATATATATGTATTTTATTATTTTATTTTTTTAAGCCAATGGGATTTGTCTAAGAGATCTATTGGCATTATCATTGTTTTTAGACATGTTGCAGTGCAGACTGCTGTGCAACATGACGTAAAGCAGAAAAATATGCTATGTCATTGTCAGCATTGACTGGGTCATTGCACATTTTTTTCTTTAAGCCATTTTGCACAGCAGCATGTGCTGCTGTGCAGTATGTGTAAAACATACTTGTGGCAGGCAACACGAGGAAGGTGCAGGAGAGTGGGAAGTGAACAGAAACAACTGACAATGGGGTGTGGTAGTGGAAAGCGACACCAAGGAAAAGCAGGGGAGGAAAGAGAGCTGCATAAGACAGCGGCAGGAGAGCATGGGGGGGTAAACAACACAAGGGAACTGCAGGGAAGGTGGGAAAAGCAACAAGGGACATCAGAATAAGGGGGGAAAGACTATATATTATTGCCATGCACTGTCAAGCGTGCATGGCATAAAGTTATTATTATTTTCTTTTTTTTTAAGTTCCCAGATGCGCAAGCTCTAGCTTTTTTTTACACTACCAGTGCATGCACACTGTCTCAGGCAAAACCTAGAAAGCGCTATGATGTGCTTGCCCACAAAATGAGCTGACTGTTTGGTATTTGCCAATATGAAACGGATTGCTAAATAATAAGATTAAAAAATTAAACTACAACTCAGCTGCCATATCATTTTGTGGGTGCATGCCAACATGCATGCACACGCCTACGAAATGAGGCAAGAACAAACACAATGGTCCCATGGATCAAATCCATTCACGGATCTACTTACCTAAATAAATCAATCACATATGCTCAAAGTAGTGTATCATTCAATGGCCCAGTTCATTTGCAAATGTAGTGTATTATTCCATCAATAAAATTCTGCATAAGTAGAGTCTAGTGCAGGCAGTGCAACGTGCATAAAGTGCTCAGCGCATAATTTATAATTGCATATATACATATCTATAGACAACCAACTCCGGGTGCTAGCATACTGTCACCTTGCATGTATCATAGTTTTAACTCAAGTGTGCTTAATAACTTTGAGAGTATGTCAGCGTTTCAACCCTGGTGGAGAAACCCTGTCTGAGGGTGGGGGCTGTCCAGCCCTGTGGATGCAGTGTTTCTGAAACACTCCTCTCAAGGATGCGCAGTACAAAATAAGGCAAGCATGTTTTTGTACCATTCTGAGATGAACTGGTAAATAAAAAGTAGTACCCAAAGCACTATATGAAAGAAAAACATGGCGCAGATTGCAGGCAGGGAACCAATGCTGGACAAATCAACATGGACAGCGGGTGTGGCGAGGTGGGCATGGGCAAAAGAAGACATTGCGGATGCGGATGAGAGGACAATCTGACACCCATGATTCGGGGAAAGGACACCAGAAAGACCAACATGGATTGCTAGGCGGGGTGAGAGAACCTAGCGAGAGCCAAATGTGGATTGCTGGTTCGGGAACAGACGCACACAGTCAGTACAACAACAATAGTACACCAGGAATTCAGCTGATAAATATATAACTATATTAAGCCTCCTGGAGTGCTTTACGAAAAAAAGTTTTAAAAAAATATTAAAAAAACAAGTTCTGAAAAGCAAACATGCATGGACGATTAAAAAGAGCCTATCAAAGGGGTGGTAAACAGGCTATACCCCAGGGTAAGGACAAAGACATGATAGAGAGACTAAAACAAATGAAGCCAACAAGTTGAAAGCAAGCAGATGTGCGCAACAAAGCACAAAGCCAACAGTATGTAAGAGGAGGAATGTCTTCGTAGGAAAGCTTTCAGCATGTTCCCAATATAACTTTGGAACCAGACAGCTGTACTGTCTGGTAATCTTCACCCTACGAATGGCCTCTGAAAAGTGACCGAGCAGCAATAGGAGCTAAGAAAGCTAGGATACAGCCGTAGACCATGAATAAAGGCCAGACCAAAAAAGGGAGAACACGTGAAAAATGTATTATTATACATTATGCTTGTATGCCTGGGGAGACTTGTTAACCCATGAGCCATTTCTGCATCAAAGACTAGCCCCTGCAGAGTGCCTGACTTAGAGACCCTCATCGGAGACCCTGGGTTTCGGCAAAGCCAGCCCTGAATAAGCAGCTGCTGTTTTAAGCCTGCCTTGCTCGGTAGCCTTGAATAAGTCTTGGGCACCTGACGGTGTGGGCAACAGTTTTATGCATGGAGTCTATGCTATACGTCAAAAGATATTAAAAGTCTCTTTGAAAGCCAGCTGGAGGAATATTTACTGCATGGCTCACCCTTTCTCAAACCACTGATTTATGTGTGTTGTTGACAGGACTACGACAGGAGTGTTGCCCAGAAAATCCAACTCGCTCGGACTTTTTGCACAAATCATCTCTTTGGCAGCGGGGCAGGGCGATAAAGTGGCTTAAACATGCTCACACTCAAAGATTTACAAAAATCCAACACATTCACTGTCTGTGAGAAAACAGATTCAGATGAATCATCCTGCTATATCTTTTTTTTAATATTTGCTGGAACCTCCCCCTTGGGCCTCAGTGAGTCATTTTTATATTTTTGGAACAATCTTATGACCAGGGCCAAATGTTTGAAAAACTACGTATTTTACAGCACAAGACCCAGCGTTATATTTTTGGCTGAGTTTTGATTTGTTATTTTGTATGTTTTTATCCGGAACAGATAAGCTTGTAACACACTGTAGGAGGCTGGACTGGCTTGTAGTGAGTACCAAGGGGTACTTACACCTTGCACCAGGCCCAGATATCCCTTATTAGTGTATAGGGGTGTCTAGCAGCTTAGGCTGATAGAAAATGGTAGCTTAGCAGAGCAGCTTAGGCTGAACTAGGAGACGAGTGAAGCTCCTACAGTACCACTAGTGTCACTTGCACTATATCATAAGAAAACACAATACACAGATATACTAAAAATAAAGGTACTTTATTTTTATGACAATATGCCAAAGTATCTCAGTGAGTACCCTCAGTATGAGGATAGCAAATATACACAAGATATATGTACACAATACCAAAAATATGCAGTATAGCAATAGAAAACAGTGCAAACAATGTATAGTTACAATAGGATGCAATGGGGACACATAGGGATAGGGGCAACACAAACCATATACTACAAAAGTGGAATGCGAACCACGAATGGACCCCAAACCTATGTGACCTTGTAGAGGGTCGCTGGGACTGTAAGAAAACAGTGAGGGTTAGAAAAATAGCCCAGGAGGGACCAGGATGTCGCCAATTGTGTGAGGGGACAGAGGGGGCGCCCAGCAAGACAAGGAGCCCTCTCAGAAGCAGGCAGCACCCGCAGAAGTGCCGGAACAGGCACTACGAAGTGGAGTGAAACAGTGCTCACCCGAAGTTGCACAAGAGAGTCCCACGCCGCCGGAGGACAACTTAGGAGGTCGTGCAATGCAGGTTAGAGTGCCGTGGACCCAGGCTTGGCTGTGCACAAAGGAAATCCTGGAAAAGTGCACAGGAGCCGGAGTAGCTGCAAAAGACGCGGTTCCCAGCAATGCAGTCTGGCGTGGGGAGGCAAGGACTTACCTCCACCAAACTTGGACTGAAGAGTCACTGGACTGTGGGAGTCACTTGGACAGAGTTGCTGAGTTCAAGGGACCTCGCTCGTCGTGCTGAGAGGAGACCCAGAGGACCGTAATGCATTTCTTTGGTGCCTGAGGTTGCAGGGGGAAGATTCCGTCGACCCACTGGAGATTTCTTCGGAGCTTCTAGTGCAGAGAGGAGGCAGACTACCCCCACAGCATGCACCACCAGGAAAACAGTCGAGAAGGCGCTGGATCAGCGTTACAGTGTCGCAGTAGTCGTCTTTGCTACTTTGTTGCAGTTTTGCAGGCTTCCAGCGCGGTCAGCAGTCGATTCCTTGGCAGAAGGTGAAGAGAGAGATGCAGAGGAACTCTGATGAGCTCTTGCATTCGTTATCTAAGGAATTCCCCAGAGCAGAGACCCTAAATAGCCAGAAAAGAGGGTTTGGCTACTTAGGAGAGAGGATAGGCTAGCAACACCTGAAGGAGCCTATCAGAAGGAGTCTCTGACGTCACCTGATGGCCCTGGCCACTCCGAGCAGTCCAGTGTGCCAGCAGCACCTCTGTTTCCAAGATGGCAGAGGTCTGGAGCACACTGGAGGAGCTCTGGGCACCTCCCAGGGGAGGTGCAGGTCAGGGGAGTGGTCACTCCCCTTTCCTTTGTCCAGTTTCGCACCAGAGCAGGGCTGAGGGGTCCCTGAACCGGTGTGGACTGGCTTATGCAGAAATGGGCACCATCTGTGCCCATGAAAGCATTTCCAGAGGCTGGGGGAGGCTACTCCTCCCCTGCCTTAACACCTTTTTCCAAAGGGAGAGGGTGTAACACCCTCTCTCTGAGGAAGTCCTTTGTTCTGCCTTCCTGGGCCAAGCCTGGCTGGACCCCAGGAGGGCAGAAACCTGTCTGAGGGGTTGGCAGCAGCAGCAGCTGCAGTGAAACCCCTGAAAAGGCAGTTTGGCAGTACCCGGGTCTGTGCTAGAGACCCGTGGGATCATGGGATTGTGCCAACAATGCCAGGATGGCATAGAGGGGGCAATTCCATGATCATAGACATGTTACATGGCCATATTCGGAGTTACCATTGTGAAGCTACACATAGGTAGTGACCTATGTGTAGTGCACGCGTGTAATGGTGTCCCCGCACTCACAAAGTCCGGGGAATTTGCCCTGAACTATGTGGGGGCACCTTGGCTAGTGCCAGGGTGCCCACACACTAAGTAACTTAGCACCCAACCTTTACCAGGTAAAGGTTAGACATATAGGTGACTTATAAGTTACTTAAGTGCAGTGGTAAATGGCTGTGAAATAACGTGGACATTATTTCACTCAGGCTGCAGTGCCAGGTCTGTGTAAAAATTGTCAGAGCTCCCTATGGGTGGCAAAAGAAATGCTGCAGCCCATAGGGATCTTCTGGAACCCCAATACCCTGGCTACCTCAGTACCGTATACTAGGGAATTATAAGGGTGTTCCAGTATGCCAATGTAAATTGGTGAAATTGGTCACTAGCCTGTTAGTGACCATTTGTACAGAGAGAGCATAACCACTGAGGTTCTGGTTAGCAGAGCCTCAGTGAGACAGTTAGGCATCACACAGGGAACACATACCTATAGGTCACAAACTTATGAGCACTGGGGTCCTGGCTAGCAGGGTCCCAGTGACACATAACAAACATACTGAAAACATAGGGTTTTCACTATGAGCACTGGGTCCTGGCTGGCAGGATCCCAGTGAGACAGTGAAAACACCCTGACATACACTCACAAACAGGCCAAATGTGGGGGTAACAAGGCTAGAAAGAGGCTACTTTCTCACACACACATTTTGTGGAAAACTACGAAATGCACACATATTGCTTGTTTCACATGTGATATGGAACACAGACATTAGGGACTTAATGTGCTTCTATGCACAAAGGAAAAAAGACAAATGGATCAAGCTCTAAAGTCACCTGATTCAAGTGAATACATTTATTTTGCACATCTCTGACTGCAAAGAGGATGAAAACAGCTATAGCATGACGGGGTAACAAAAAATCGGCAAGTCTGGACGGAGATCTACAGTGGGCAGATTCGACTCCAAGATATCGAGGAGACATCTAAAGACCAGGTAGAACACCTTAGACATATATAACTGGATCAAAGAGTAACTGGTACAGACTCTGAGCTACGCGTATTTTATCAAACAGAAGTGTTCCCCAAGGCCAACTCCCAGTGGCAATTCCCACTGTTAATCAGAGTAACTCGTTAGATGGTTTATATGGAAGGACAACTCCAGAAAAAGATTTTGCGTGGTGACAAAGTAACACTATGCAGAAGTCGACAGAAAAGTGTCAAAACTGACCAAGACTACCTCTAGTCTGAGTTCACACTAACATCAGCTTCCCATTAAACCCTCAGACCCTTGGCCTGAGATTGAAAGTTATCACCTGGTCTGCACACCATCACCTCTGTGGCAGGAGCTTATCCAAGTGGACAGTACTCCTGTGAACCACGAAAAGATCAAAATCTAAATATTTCAGAAAGAAATTCCAGCAAAGCAGGCATTTTTTACCATGTTAGTAATTGCGTTTTTATATGTTATGCTCTCATAATTAGCATGTTCTGAAGCTCAATGCTGCAGACAGGTGACCTGGGGCGGTCGCCTCACCACAGCCAGTCACGACAGGAGCCCTGTGCGAGTGAAATCAGGACATTTTTACCCCTCTGGGGTCTTCTCTATGCTCCATCGTTCCAGCCCAGACTTTGTAATGGCCGAAAAACTGGCTACAAATTCCTTGATATTATGCTTAATTTAGGCGCAGAGCACTGAGATTCTCCTACAAGCATTTGGACTTGGCAAAAGGAAAACAACGCATAAGAACTGGGAACAAGGCTCCTGATATGGGTAAAGGTTAGATTTCACCCCTAAAACCATGGTGGTAAAAGCTTAGGAAAATAAGGAGTTATCAGAGTTCCAATAAAAAAAACAAGCAACAGGAAATGTAAAAGTTGGCAATCTTATAAAACAAAATGTAAAGATTCTGTCAACAAAGAACAAGAAGCAACGACACAATCAATAAAAAATACATTACTGTTAACCACATGCTGTGGTCCCGTGGTAATATCGAGCAGTTTTGGGGACATGATCAGGAAACACAAGACAAACACGAGCGATTTATAAATGTAACTAGAGACCAAATGGACATTACAAAATTACCACAATATGCCTTTTTTATTACATGTAGCAAACAAATTACATTTTAAACGCCAGATTAATATTTTTAATTCATGGAAATGTATCAATTGCTTGACAACAAGAAATAATGTACGATGTACACTTAATGTCCCGGAATTACAAGGTCTGGAACCAGCGATGACTTGATTATTGCAATTTCTAGGCATACTATCATATATACCCCGAGATCTATTTTGCAACCGAGACTACTGTTTTGGCGCTTTCTTTGCTTTTTTTTTTTTAATTGAATATTTTTGTTTATTTTCATACACGTTTTATTGTGTTTTTCTATCCACATTCTGTTATCTTGTTGAATATACTTATATAATCTGGAATATTCGTTTAAATAGTAATTTGTGTTAAGCATCACTTTACAGGTAAGGGTGAGGCGGGGCACTTACGAATGGTAAGAGGACACTTGTGACATCAGAGGAGGCTTTTGAAAGTGGCAAGATACTAGTAGATCAATGGCATTACCAGTGCAGGATATGTGCACAACATGTATTGGTGGACTCATTTTCTAGTAAACTTGGTATTACCATTGCGGGTAAAACAGCTTCAGCCACAAGGTTCAGTCTCTCTGTTGTCATTATCTTGTTCCCTCTTTTCCTGACCAAATGTTTTTTCTTTCCTGGCCCCTCTTTTGAAATCTAGTTTACCTAGCTGAGAAGACTATAAGTTGGTCTATGATGTTGTAAAGTGAACACCAATAAAGACCACAGAACACCATAGCAGAACATTACCAGTGTGCACCATTCGAAGCAACATACAATGGACAAAGGCAGGGCTGGATGTTGCAATATCATGTTAATGTTCACAAAGGACATAGATGATTAACTCAAGACCAACAGACACTTCAGTGGCAGAGCTCTGAGCTCAATGACAGCTGAATTATAAGTGCTTCTCCACGGTCTACGGATGCACAGCTTTATGCCAAATTGTTTCAAATGACATAGAGCTATCCAATGGCAAAAAAACATATGAGGCACTTTGAAAAAGCTTTCTCAGACAGAGTAGGCCATTATCTGGAATGGTGGAGTGTGTTAAGTGGTGGACCCAGCATTCTCATTTGCAGGTTTCCAGGAATGGGAGCCTGTGCCAAGAAGAAAAGCCAGTACTGGGGACCAGCAATCAGTATAGAAGAGATAATCTGTACTAGCAACGGGGAGCGAAATGGGTAACGGAAAGTAGAGTTTGGTAAGCAGGTGACTCGACTGTAGTGAGATGAAGGTAAAGGCACTAAATTGTATTGTGAATATCTACACAGAAAGTGATCTTAACAAAAAGATGCCAAGACCAAACATACCTTCCTACTTGGCACATGCTGCAGCAACTAAACGCCCATTTAAATCTCCTAGCTATTTTATAATTGTTGTCAGCCTTTGAAATACTGTGCCTCTGAGATCCAGGACTTTTCCATTTTCAGAATTTACCCACATATCGAGTTCCCCTGGTTGCCAAGTTCAGGACCGTTATGAACAGTGCTGGTGTCCTGAGCCTTCTCCAGGATTCCCCAGCGCTCCCAAATGTGGCTGAGCCATACACCAGCTTCTGCGCATGCCTCATTTGGGGCAATTTTCTACCAGTGTTTTACTGAGACTTAAAACTAACCTGGTCTCAGGGGTGATATGTTCCCACACCATATCTGCTCAACCAGTAGAATATTGAGGCGATCTGGTGGTAGCACCCCTAGAATGGCTTGAAAGCCACACATGCTGGTTCTAGCAAGACCAGGCAGCAAGGGAACACTGAGCACATCAGCTGGGAACTAAAAAGAACGTGTGTGTAGGATTGTGTGTTCAAGAGAGGCAGGGAAGGGCTTATAGTGCTGCCTGTACTTATTTTGTTGCAAGTCAGTGCAGTGAATGAAGTGCACTGAATTTAGTGAGGGCACAAGATGATTTCAGTGAGCAATTCCTACAGTAGAGAATACAAGGTACTGTATACAGTCAATGCAGGGTAAGCAATGTCTTCACGGTGGTGTGTACAGTAGGTGGAACCACACGTGATGTGAACAGTAGGTAAAATATTACACAGTACTGTGACAGTCACAGCGCTGAGCAATGTGTGTGCTGCGTCTAGTGCACAAAGAGTACATAGTAGCTTTTGGATAGAGTGGAGCGAATAATGCCTAAAGTAAGTTGTGCTCAATCCGTTTCTGTTTTAGTGTGGTGCAGAACATTTTTAGGGGTAAAGCATAACGTTGTACAGATTGTTCAGTCACAAAGTGTGTCGCTTACAGTCGTATTGTATGCATATTCAGAACACTGCACACAGTGTGTCGAATGTGCGTTGGGGGGGGTATGCAGTGTGTACAGTGGTGCATTGTAGCTAGTCTACTTGGCTGAATACATTACTTACAGAAGAAGTAGTTATTGTGTACAGTGAGAGCAGTCTGTCGCGAGTGGCAGTGCAGTATGTACAAAGGGTGCTGCACATCAGGCACTGCAGCTGCAGTGCATACAGTGCAGTGCGTATTATGAACTGTGTAGTGCGTTTTTTTCGTATCTCCAGCATTTACAGTGAGTAATTTGACTTGTGTACATTTTTACATGGGCACTGTGCATAGATTTGTAGTGGTATGTACACTGGTAATCCTTTGAACAATATACAACAGGAGGTTAGGTACAATGAACCCATCAAGATGGTAGGTAGAGTGATAGGTAGAGTGATCGGTAGAGTGCAGTAATTAAACAGTCACTGGACAGTGTTCACAGTGGTTGCAGTGCTGTAGTATTTTGAGTAGTAGTCATAGTGAGAAGGGTAGTTGAAGTTCAGTGTGTACACTGCACACAAAGCAATGTTTACATGATATACACCAGGCGCGACCTTTTCAGTTTGGTGTAAAGCTTACACAGAGACACTATGTGCATAGTTCAATGACGGGTGCATTTTGCAGTGTTTACAGTGGGCGCAGTGCATTTAACATTAGAAACGGGCACTGTACGGATAATGGATACAGAGCAGGGTGTGCACTGGATCCAAAGTGTGTAGTGAGCCCAGTATAGGACTTATCCAGTGGGCGCAGTTTGTATAGGGGTACAGTGTTTTAATCTTTATTGCTGGGTTTCTTAAAACTATTCACAATATTCAGAGAGCAAAATGGATTACTGAATGCACAGGCAAAGACTTGATTGTGACATAAAAATATGAAACATAATACCAGTTATTAAAAGTATGCACCCCTTCACAATATAAACCTATGTTTTATTTTTAACTTAAACATTAACAAACCAGTCAAACGCTTCAAGCCTGACAGTTATTAGTATTAAGCTGTCATCACTAAAGCACTTCACATCAGGTTAAAAATAGATGATTGTTCTCTCTTGGCCCTAAAAATAGTTGATGATGGCTCCGTTACACAAATACGACCAAAAGACATTAACCCCAGCATAGCAGGACGGTCAGCATACTTAATAATGCATTGTAGAATTAAAAAGCAAAATTAGTCACAGCAGAAAGTCTGCAGCCAGTGGCATAAACAAGTACCAGTGAAGCTCAGTCTTAAAAGGTCTGGCCACTCCTACCATTGTTTGTACAAAATGATTGTGTCAATATGTAACAGAAGATGTCACGCCAATGTAACTACTCTACTTCAGTGCAAACCATGATGATCTCACCAAATGTGTCAAAACCATGGTCAAGTGATGGGCAAGACTCGCTTCCTTTTCTGTCTTCGTTATCTAGTGTTAATTTGTCATGTAGAGCGCAACAACACAGCAGGACTTTACTGGCTGCTGTAAACATAAAAGAGCGCTGTCACACTGGTTTCTGCACTGGAGATAAATGTCTCATTGTTTTCCCCTAAAGTCAACATAAGGGGATTCCAACCTTTTCTTTAATAAGAGCTACTTATGTTCAATGAAAATCATTCAGAGGTACTAAAATTATTGGTATTAGACTGCTGTAATAGTCACCACATCAGACAAGAATACATTAATAGTCACCCTAAGCAAAGTTAGCACCAGTTATCACCTCAGCACACCAGGCTGGATTTGTCGGTTTGGAATGTTTTTACATGGGTAATATCTAACAGTAATAGATGCAATATCCCTGGCACCAAGGCACTAATACGAGTAATAAGTCTCCATGACACTTACACACATATTTTCATCTTGATTACGCATTTTTTTATTTGTGATATACATATATTAATTCAGACATGCAAAAGTTTTTAAATGAGTAGACTTGGCTGCATACAGGAGAGCTACTTATAGGTAGTGTGAGAGCTGACCAGCTACTCGTTGGAGAAGCCTGATCTATATGGTGTACAATAATCATGGCCACCAAAATTATGTGATTCTGCGGTTGCTGTTTTTTTCACATAATAATGGGTTTGCATCACTTGCCACATAATCCATCCACTGCTGCATAATCTGCAAATTTTGACCAAAAAAAAAACAAAAAACTTTGTAGCTCGAATGGATCTAAAGTTAGTAAAAACATTGCAACGTGTTCACTGACCGTTGAAAGCCCTTAGTAAAGGTTAACTGGTCATCTTTCAGTTGCTTATTTCTGTATTTTTATGGTGCCCCCCGCTGCATAATTCCAGTGGCCATGACTATAATTCTTACTCAAATACTGGTATTGCTGTACAGGTGTGCAGAAATGTTGAGGAAGGCTCGCTTTCCATTCAATTGGAATAGGCAGAGGTCTGCTGTGAACGCTGTACAGAGTTGCAATGAGTACAGTAGGCATAGGGGGTTGAGTGTAGTGTTCAAAGGCGTCCCAAGAAACCGTGCATAGTGTTTGCAGTGTGCGCTGTATCTAAAGTGTGTAAGCTGGGTGTACAAGTACGTGTGAACAGTGTGCAAGATGTTCACACCAGTAACTGCGAACTGATTTTAATGTATGGATAGGTAGCGTGACAGCCAACAGTGTGCAAAGCACAGTGTGTGCACTGCATATAGTACTTTTACATGCTTGCAGTGTGGGGTACAAATCAAGTGGCTGCCTGCAGTGTATAACGTATTTACAGTGTGCGCAATGGACATAGTGATCACCTTGTGCAGTGGGTGCTTACAAAGTGTGCAGTGGGTGCAGGGTGAAAGAGGCCCAGTGGGTGACACGGGCAGTGAGGCTCCCCTGATAAAGCATACAACGTACAGTGCTTTAATGTACTACAGCACGGCCAGTGAGTGAATAATGTAGGAGACCTGGTGGGTACAAAAGTGTGCATTGCAGCGAGTACAATATAGACCTTCCAGTACATTTTCCGGGTACCGTGCACACAGTACACAATGGACATGGCATTTAGCTCCAGCGTGCACTTAATTCAGTTACTTTGTTATGGTGACCACGAGAAGAAACGTAAACAGTTTTAGTAGCGTTTTGGCGGAGAATATATCAGCCGCGATGTAATGGGTGCAGTGAGTGTTGACATACAGCATGTGTGCGTGTATCTTTAAATGTTATTCTATTTTGAAGCAATGAAATCGCCAAGCAGGCACCGGGTGTGTACACCCATTATGCAAACATGTTTAAAAAGAAAAGTGGTGAAACATCACTCCTTAAGGAACCCTCTAAAAGACTGAGTAATACTCTAAAAAAACAGAGACAAGAAGAACATGAAATACATAAAAAGTAACTAATTATACGAACAAATATCACAACGTCCAGTTTTGTAGCGTCTCATGCAGTGGGACAAGAACATATAACAAAGTTAATCGGAATACGTGTACATGAGCTACATTCCTTGGATACCATGTCAACTACTGTAGGTGTCGTAAATAAGGCGCACTGCTGGGATGAATACAGTGGCTGGGTCACGTGCAGTTACAGAGTGCACCACCCTTCTGTGTACATATCAGGAGACAATACAAGAGCGCAGTGCAGCGTCTGCAAACGCTGCCGTGAGCGCACACATTGCACTCTCCCTCCCCCGGGGTGCTTACCCTTAGGGCGGCCCTGCAGTCCTGTAGGAAACGCTCCATGCTCAGCCTCCGCCAGCTCCCGCTCTGCCAAGTAGACAGCTCCCAGCAGCACAGTGCACCCGGGAACTGACGGCATCGCAAGAGAAGACGGACAACCGAAACCTGACACTCTACACTGGCGGCCATGGAAATAGAGGAGAGGACAAGACCACTGAGGACGTCCACAGAAAAATACGTGTGTAAAACTGCTGGCAAGGGACAAACCCAGGGCGACGTAACACCGCTTCGGCCATCTTGGAGTGGTGTTACTAGAAAGGTGTTACAATGAGTAACGGTGACCACCCAGCTCTCTGTTTCCTATGTACATGTGGCAATGCTGGTATTTCGCATTCCGAACAATGACGACTCAAGTCCCAATCCTTCCCTTTTACGACGTAACTTCTAGAAATTGTAACGCCGCCACTCCTTTCCGTATAGCCGCCTTATCATTGGCCCCTGTACCAAATTGATATCACAGAGACAAGTGATTAGGGAAGCAAAAATAATAAAAAGTATACAAACTGGGAGCTAAGTAACCAGTTATTCGGGGTATATTATCCGCACACGAACCTTCCCATGAGTATGACCGTGATTCTTTTAACGATATCTAAACCTGCTATTCCAATGTCCAGCGTGGGCGCTCTAGCGCATGTACTACGTGTTTTTTTGGCCGACATGTTTGGTTTGGCAAATGCATCACTCATCTAGGTTTGCCACATTTCTTAGAAAAATTTACCGACCATTTGTTCACATTTTGCTCTTCTGGACCGACTAAGGCCCGGTAGGAGGAACATAATTGTTGTAAACTTGTCAGGCTTCTTTAATAACATAGCAGTTAGACCTATTTTGCTCTAATCATTCGTAGACAGCTCCCACACACTTTTTAACAGATTTCTTTATGCGCCTGATGTTTTAGATTTATGTTGCAGAATGTGTAGTATATACCGGATTTCACTGCTTTTCCTAGTATTTTTCCTGCCTGGTCTTACAAATATAGACCATTGGCCATTCTCGTTAAAAATATACAGCCAGGTGGCAACCCACTGATCTAAGTGACACTTTGGTTATATTGGATCTTGACTAGGGTCACAGCTGATGGTATTGTTTCAGTCAGCACTGACCACACATACCAACAGACCCATTTCAGGGGGCAGACTCCAATTTCAAAAGCCCATAATGGCTTTATTGTAGCTGTTTCAAGCCAAACATTGCCTGTCAATGTCAGTGTGGAAAATAAATGTCCTCGATTTTTTCACTATCTCCCTCGTTCTTGTTTTAGAATGTTGGAAACTATGGAATCTACACTGACAAATATAATTTTATTAAACAAACTATATTCTTAGAAAAGAGGTGGCATATGAGACAGATTACAAATGTAATCAAATCCATAGTTCATCAGTAGCCTTTCTAGGCGAATTTGGATTTTGTTGGCGTGACCCCTTTCTTCCTAGCGATTACAGTCATTGTGTTCAATCACAGACCTTTGTGTGACAATTGCATTCTGAGTTTTGGAGTTGTTTTGTTTGCATTAAACTAATAAGATAACTACACATGAAAATTATTTGTATGTGAAAGGTTCAGGACTAGAATTAGTGCCTGTAATGCTTGGAGTCAGGTGATCACCGTAATACTGTGGTTACACTTACCTGCCTCCACATGACACTTAGCTTCATTAGCAAGTTTAAGGACGCATGCCTGAAAAATGACAACACTCATCTAGGGTAGCCACCAGAACCGATTCAGTCGGGAGTCTAAAATCTCCTCCACTTTAATTTCAGTCAGTTTGGAAAATACATACAACCCATTATTTTCAAATAATCCCTTGTTTCAGTTGCACAATGTTGCCATGTATGCCATACCTCCTTTTAGCTTGTCAACTTAGTTGTTTTAGTCCTTTACCATACCAACTCATTTGTAAGTCTGATGTGACAATTAACAGGAGGTTGGTGATCTAAATGGGAAGAACCAGGCTTTAATGCTAAGGAACTGAGAGAATCAGGACTAATGCCATTTTGGCACATTAAAAATTGGTTTGATATCTCTCAATGCTATTAAAGTATAAAAGGGCATATCACACAATTCAGTGTCATGAGGAATGATGAAGTCAGAGGCAAATCCTTCTCTCCACATATGAGCTGGTTGATGTCAACAATCTCCCTTTTCACTGGGTTAATTCCTCATTGTTCACAGATCTGTCAGAGTTACGATGCAAGAGACCATGTTATGGCAAAAAATTCCATTCCTTTATTATTTCAAAAAAGCAATCCTTCGTTAAAACTTCTCAACACTTATTGGTCAATGCGTTTCTTTCCAGTGAACTTCTTCAGGGCAATTCAAATGTAGTGCTCTCCGTATATTGTGTGCTCATCTGTCAGGTAATCATTAATTCCTTCCCTCTTTCATGCATTTCTCCTTGGCCACTTCCCACATTCACTTGGGTTTGTGGTTCAAGATCCTGACTTTGCAGCTCCACACTCACCTTCCTGAACAGAGAATCCGGAGGACATCTTTCATCCAGCAACAGTTGTTTATACCCAGTATAAAGTGGGCATGTATTACACTCTTCTATAGTTTTGCGTGGCGGTACCAATACACAAAACCATTGAGGAGTGGAATACATGCCCACTTTCAACTGGGTATAAACAGCCAATGCTTCTGAGGTACGGAAGACGAGTTAATGTTTTCACCAGGATTTTTGTGCAAACAGTTGTTAACAAATGTAGCTCAATCCATGCTTTTCTTTGTCAAGAAATACTTTAGCAAATTGTATTTTAGACACTATTATGCATTAGTAATAGTCTCTGGGAGGTTATGGTGAGACCATGTAATATAAGGAATACATTACCTACTGCCGTACATGATAAGGATATTGCAAGTTGCCTCTGAATTTTATCACCTTATAAAGGAAATGAGCCTTCAGCCTCGTTACTCTATATGGTCATCCTCGGTGACCTGCAATATTCTTATAGTGTACGGCATGATACTTAGGGCCAGATGTAGCAAAGGTTTTTCCCCATTCTGTGTCTATGGGAAAAAGTGTTCGTACATATGGCCCTTAATCCCGTATCTATATAATATTATATAAATATGGGATCAAGTAACCACTGCCATTCATTATATGGAAATTGCAAGTACTTTATCCCTTATTTATATAATATATTATGTGTTATTATATAAATCTGGGATAAAGTGCTCACTGCCATACATTACAAGGATATTGCAAGTTACAGAGGAGTTCCATGGCCATATTGTGTAATGTGGCTGAAGGCCCAGTTCATTTATAAGGTAATGTAACTCTAAGGTGACTTGCAATAACCTTATCAAGTACGGCAGGATGTTATGTATTCCTTAAAATAGATGGTCTCATCATCACCTTTCCCACAAACCACATACATCTTTGGTGCTTAGCTCTCTGATATGAAAGAAAGAGCATGTTTTCAAACATGAAGAGTAAAAAGTAGACACCCTAGTACAAAATTAAACACATAAAAAAAGATGTTATATATTTGTTGCAAAAAAGTTATCAGAATCAGTTTAAAACAAAATCATTTTAAACAAAGGCACAGTAGCTCACAATGTGTTGAAACATGAAGAAAGATTCTTTTTTTTTCTAATTGCCTAAGGGGTGCAAGAAATAAACAGGTTGTTTCCTTTTTGTTTATCACTGTACAGCCAGAAAAACAGAGCAGATGAAATTAAAAGCCACATTTTGTTTTTATTCTTTAAACAGCTACTTTAATTGTGCCCTTGGCTGCTGGCTCCAGCAGCAGGCATTGTGAGATGAGAACTCAACTGTAATAAGTTATTACAGTTGAGTGGCTAAGTGCTTTCTTTATACTACACAGCTGGGTGCACAACAAGTCGCCTATTATAAAGAAATTAGAAAGAAGTTTTTATACAGGGGTTGCAGAATTCAAGAAATATAATATAATTATAATATAATATATATAATATAATCTATATCCTGAATGCCAGGCTCCAGGCAGTGCCTCAGAAAATCCTATTTCTTTTTTCATCCTTCATGCCCTTGACAGCAATAAAGATTTCAAACTATTTGATCCGTCCTAATACTCATATTCCTAGATTCATCGACTTGGAAGGGCAACGGCACAGCAGGTGCTACGATGTCCCTGGTGTGTCAGTTCTCACAGTGCTGCCATTTGCCAAATCGTTTTCACTCCTGGGCTGGACCACTGAGTTCATTGTCAAAAAAAGCTATCAGTTTAGGATGATCTAACAGGACCAGTGCACAGCAGATTACTTAGCTGGCAGCACAAAGGCAATTACCTAGGCTGAAATTACTAGTGGTGAACTGCCGTCCTCTAGTGGTCACCTTTTATAAATCACCTAATAAGAAGGTTTAGGAGTTGTGTGTCATATTGACATGTTTGCCTTATATATTTATTATTTCATCTGTAATCAAGCAGATTAGGAGATGTTTATTATCTCAGTGATTATTTTCCCCTTCACCGTTTTTCATTTTTGTTTCATTTTTCTTATTACAGTTTTATATGTGGCTTAACTTTGGTGTGTGCATTGTAAGCTCTTTATTTGGGGTGAAATTAAACACAAACATTGGCAAAATCAATATGCCTCCCCTCAGTGACCTGTTAGCTTTGATAATATTCTATGTGGATGTTGTGCAGCATTGGCAAGAACCAAATTTCTTTCTGTAGATGGTGGGTATCATTGGCAAAACAAGCATTTGCAATGCAATAGGTGTTGCGTTTGTGAGAGTTACAGCAATTGGCTTTGTAAATGACAATGTCTTTTACCTACGTGTTTTGGTTTGGAGTGTAGTGGATGTATGGACAGAGACACAGATGCAGCACTGTCTAGAGGACTAAGAATGGGGAATTACCACTGGGAACAGAGACAGCTGTAGCACTGCCTTGAGGAAATAGAATGGAGGAGTTACTGACGGCACGAGAGAAGCAGCTGTAACACTGTCTAGAGGACTTAGAATGAGGAATTACCACTGGAACAGAGATCCAGCTAGCAGCACTGTCTAGAGGACTCAGAATGAGGAATTACCACTGGGACCAGAGAAGCAGCTAGCAGCACAGTCTAGAGAACTCAGAATGAGGAATTACCACTGGAACCAGAGTAGCAGCTAGCAGCATTCTCCAGGGGACTTTGAAAAATGAGTTACAGATGGGACCAGAGAAACAGCTACCAGCACTCACTAGAAGACTAAGAATGGTGAATTACCACTTGTTAGACCTGACTTGCCTTAGGGTGGTCACCCCTAACTTTTTGCCTGCCTCCCTCCACTTTTTGGACCCTGTTTTGCTGGCTTTTAGACTCTGCGCACTTTACCACTGCTAACCAGTGCTAAAGTGCATATGCTCTCTCCCTTTTTAAACATGGTAACTTTGGATCATACCTGATTGTACTATTTAATTTACTTATAAGTCCCTAGTAATGTGCACTATATGTGCCTTGGGCCTGTAGATTAAATGCTACTAGTGGACCTGCAGCACTGGTTGTGCCACCCACTTAAGTAGCCCCCTTAACCTTGTCTCAGGCTTGCCATTGCAAGGCCTGTGTGTGCAGTTTCACTGCCACTTCGACTTGGTATTTAAAAGTACTTGCCAAGCCTAGAACTCCCCTTTTTCTACATATAAGTCACCCCTAATGTGTGCCCTAGGTAACCCCTAGAGCAGGGTGCTGTGTAGGTAAAAGGCAGGACATGTACCTGTGTAGTTATATGTCCTGGTAGTGTAAAATCCTAAATTCGTTTTTACACTACTGTGAGGCCTGCTCCCTTCATAGGCTAACATTGGGGCTGCCCTCATACATTGTTGAAGTGGCAGCTGCTGATCTGAAAGGAGCAGGAAGGTCATATTTAGTATGGCCAGAATGGTAATACAAAATCCTGCTGACTGGTGAAGTCCGATTTAATATTACTATTCTAGAAAGGCCACTTTTAGAAAGTGAGCATTTCTTTGCACTTAAATCATTCTGTGCCTTACAATCCACGTCTGGCTGGGCTTGGTTGACAGCTCCTTGTGCATTCACTCAGACACACCCCAAACACAGGGTACTCAGCCTCACTTGCATACATCTGCATTTTGAATGGGTCTTCCTGGGCTGGGAGGGTGGAGGGCCTGCTCTCACACAAAGGACTGCCACACCCCCTACTGGGAACCTGGCAGACAGGATTGAACTGAAAGGGGACCTGGTGCACTTCTTAGCCACTCTTTGAAGTCTCCCCCACTTCAAAGGCACATTTGGTTATAAAACAGGGCCTCTGCCCTACCTCATCAGACACTTGCTGGAAAAGAAACCTGAACCAGAAACTACATCCTGCCAAGAAGAACTGCCTGGCTGCTCAAAGGACTCACCTGTCTGCTTTCTACAAAGGACTGCTGCCTTGCTGTTGGCCTGCTGCCTTGCTGAACTCTTGTCTGGCTGTGAAAGTGCTCTCCAAGGGCTTGGATAGAGCTTGCCTCCTGTTCCCTGAAGTCTCAGGACCAAAAAGACTTCTCTTTTTCACTTGGACGCTCCGTGCGCCGAAATTTTCGACGCACAGCTTGTTCCGCGGCGAGAAAAACGCCGCACACCGACGCTGATCGACGTGACGGCTTCGGGACGACAACGCCGTCCGACCTCCAGAGGAGAAATCGACGCAACGCCTGCTGTGAGATCGAAATTTCGACGCGCAGCCCCGCAGAACGACGCGCAGCCGGAAAACAAGCAGGAAAATCCACGCACAGACCCGGGACATCTGGTAATCCCCGCTATCCACAGAAAGAGACTGTCCGCGCGCAGGAAAACGACGCACGACTTCCCCGCGTGGAAAATAACGACGCAAGTCCGTGTGTGCTGGGGAGGAATCGACGCACACACCATTTTTCCACGTATCTCTTCTTCTGCGGCCCTCTGAGGAGATTTTCTACTCCAAACCAGGTACTTTGTGCTTGAAAGAGACTTTGTTTGCTTTTTAAAGACTTAAGACACTTCATATCACTTTTCAGTGATATCTCTACAAATTCACATTGCAACTTTATTCGTTTTGACCTACAATTATCCTGATAAATATTATATATTTTTCTAAACACTGTGTGGTGTATTTTTGTGGTGCTATATGGTGGTATTGTATGATTTATTGCACAAATACTTTACACATTGCCTTCTAAGTTAAGCCTGACTGCTCGTGCCAAGCTACCAGAGGGTGGGCACAGGCTAATTTCGGATTGTGTGTGACTTACCCTGACTAGAGTGAGGGTTCTTGCTTGGACAGAGGGTAATCTGACTGCCAACCAAAAAACCCATTTCTAACACCACTGGGACCAGAGAAGCAGCTATTAGTGCTTCCTATAGAACTAAGAATGAGGTATTACCACTGAGACCAGAGAAGCAGCTAGCAGCACTATCTAGAGGACTTAGAATGAGCAATTACCACTGGGACCAGAGAAGCAGCGAGCAGCACTACCCACAGGACTTAGAATGAGCAATTACCAAGAGAAATACTTTGCAACATTGTCTAGAGTACTTAGAATGAGGAATTACCAACAGGACCAGAGAAGCAGCTACAATCACCTTTTAGAAGACTAAGAATGATGAGTTACCACTAGGACTAGAGAAGCAGCTGGAGCACTGTCTAGAGGACCGAGAATGAGAAATTACCCCTTGGACCAGAGAAGCAGCTGCAGCACTGTTTAGAAGACTTAGAATGTGGACTTACTACTGGTACCAGAGAAGCAGTTGCAGCATTATCTAAAGGATTAAGAATGAAGAATTACCACTAGGACCAAAGAAGCAGCTGAAATATTGTCTGCAGAACTAAGATTGAGGAACTACCACTGGGACCAGAGAAGCAGATAGCAGCACTGCTTAGAGGACTTAGAATGAGGAATTACCACTGCGGCCAGAGAAGCAGCTAGTGACACTGCCTGTAGGATTAAATATGAGGATTTACCATTGGGACCAGAGAAGCAGCTGCAGCAATGTTTAGAGGACTTTAGAATGAGTAAGACTGAAAGTGGATTAGTGTGTGTCTGCCGGCACACACAGAGCCAATTATTTCTAAAAAAGCAGTGGAGGGAAAAGTGGCTTGGAAAACATCAATTAAGTATACCAGAGCAGAGGCACAAGAACAAACTAAACCTGAAACCTTCAATGCCTTTCTAAACACAGTGCTTTCCCTGGTGTGGTGTGAGGCCATTGCTACGGACAACCAAAAGAACACTAAGGCTGCAGTGCCCAGACGGGAGCAGGGGCCATCACACGCTGTAACAGGAGGAAGTATGAAAGTAGTCTGATGGCCAACAAAAATGTTCTTCTGGTGAAATCACCTTGGAGGGAACTAAGCACACAAAGGAAGGATATTTAGAAAAAAGCACCATAAAGAAGGAAGCATTTAAGATAAGCACAACAAAGAACGAATGGAAATAGTGAGCATGGTTAAAGACCATAGACTGAATACAGCATGTCTTCCAGACAACGCATGGACACTGCCTAGGCTCGACCTAAAAAGCCATGCAGATGTAAAGTCATTCCCTACACAAGCATGCATGATGATGATGCGTCAACGCACACGATTGACCATGCATACTTTCACGTAGGGAATGTCGCAGGTGCCATTAAAAAAAAACAATTATCGATCCAAAATGGCTGAAGCTAGGAGGATCGATAAATGAAAAAAACAAAATCATTTTATAACACTTAAAAAAATGGACCACATGAAGTTTGAGGTTGAATGAAGGTGCAGGTGAGAGAATTAGTGGGGGAGCAACAGGGAGTGCACAAGTGGTGGCCGGGCCAGACTGGGAACCCAGCTCAGCCCTGGCACATTTTGTCAGACAGCCCCATAGAGTGCATAGCGAGAAAGCCTGAACACTACAGTGGAGCTTCGGGAGAGGGTTCTCTCCCCAAGAAAATCTTGGAACAAATGATAAAAGCGGTGCGTTCTACAACACATTTTTCATTATATATTCAATGGTGATAGTTTTTTTAAAGCATGGTAAATGATGATCTTACAGAGCGCCAAGATACAGCAATCTTTATTGGGGTTCTTCAGTGATTCCCTCACCATCACCCTCTAACAGTGCCTCTCATCTCTTCATAGCCCCTATCTCAAATTTATTTCATTTGTTTTATAGTGCCTTTATTACCAGCATAGGGTGTTGGAGCACTTTACATCACACACACATACAGGGATAAAGAATCATACATGTGTAAATCAGTGTATACAAAATGTTGACAAAGGGGACCACAAGGTGTAGGATTCACATGTCATCCATACTCTTAGGCATTTTTTAAGCATGCTTGTTCAGGGGAAGCATAAACTCAGGATTCAGAATGTAACGCAGTGGTTTGAGTTGGCTGTACTAGTACTAATTTATTTCGACCCAAACAAACACTTTTTAGCAAAATTAGGACAATCAAAGACTGAGAAAAACATAACTTTCTAACCTGTGTCAGGCAGTTTGCGTGCAGCTCTTTGATGGAAATTCATAGCTCACTAGATTATGATTGTAACTTATGAACTGCACAGCAACAAAAGGAGCTCTGTGAAAAAAGCAGTATCCCATTGAACCATGCACATAAAATACTGTTCTGTGATCTGCGTTGTACACGTTCTTTGCAGCAGACACACTAACCATCTGTGCTACCTTAGATGAGTCAAAACTTCCACTAGACAAATCCCTGATCTCTCTTAAGCAGGTCCTTTATCTACCAGAGTTATCTTGGCCCTTTTAGTGTAGTTTGAAAAATGTTAGCTATACAAGGAACTCTGCAATGCTTTAAAAACTGCTGCACTGCTACAAAACCGCTCCCCAGTTTTCCTGGGAAAACGCCCGATGCCCGGTATGGCCAGTCCAGCCTTGAGTGGCACATAGTTGCCAAGTTTCCCAGATGCATATGTGATGTGCTGCTCCAAACCAGCATTTTTTCCTTTGAACTCTGGGACTTGTAGTCCTGCTTTGTAATGGACTAAAAAAGAGTACAAGTCCCAGAATTAAAAGAAAAAAACATGGACTGGAGAAGCAGATCACAAATGGACCTGGGAAGGTTGGCAGGGCTGGTGGCGAGGGAGCAAAGGAGAAGTTTGAGGTGGGGCCAGTGAGGCCTTTAATAAACATGCATTTTTTCAAATGACCTCAGTTCCAAACCCCCTAATCTTTCGATCAACTTATTCACATAGGAGGAAGTCTAAATTGCAGAAAACAGTCTCTGTGAATTAAAAGTGCTCAGCTTGAATAATGTTGCTGTTTCAAACAACAGGCATTTTGAGCGTTCTCAGTGACTTCATAGAAAACTCGAGTTTCATTCTCCTTGTCTCTCTGATGTCACTCAGAACCTCTCAGTGAAAAAAATATCACTGTTACCCATCTATAATTCTATATATAATGCATGCTGCAGGTAATGCATCCAGTTCTTATAATGTAAGGCCAAAACATTTTTGGTCTTTAGTGAACAAGGTAACCACAGTTTCAGTCGATTGTCTTGAGTGTGTCATTGCCTCGAATGTTAAAGTAACTCTATTTCTGTTGTTTACAAAAAAAGGGCATGAAGTTAACCATGTCCCGCAGGCCAGAACTGAAACCCGATCATTGTCATTTTAAGATTTTTTGGGGCCCCAGACAAGACATACTTCGAGGCCCCTGTTTGAAAACATTTTGAATTTTGTAGGCAATTTCCCTCTTATTCAAGAAAACGTGATGCCAACAATACAAAATTATATGTTAATCTTTGTTGAAATATGTCTTGCTTGGACCCCCAAAATCCCTAAAATGATACTGGATTGAGAGACAGAGTCAGAAGTAAGGCAGAGAGGTTTAGATCATAAAATAGAACTGACAGATCAAACAGACAAAAAGTTCACTTTCCCAGTGGGCCCTTTGGAAGATGGGGGACCTGTGCAATTTCCCACTTTGCTAGTGGTTAAAACGTCTCTGTATCTGGCTCCTGTGCTGTTACAACTACAGGAAAAACCCCTAACTAAAATAATAGAAGAATTTAAAAGCTTCTTGTGCAGGCAGCCCCAACAGGTTCCAAGTCATCCTATTAAATCAGATGCCTTATGGTGGTATTCATTACAAAGGCCCTTCTTTTAGTAGGTTATAAAAACGCCTTGCACCAAACGCCTGTCAAGGAGGCATTGTGCAGCTTATATTAAACAAGCATTGGCAAAGCCAATAGGTCTTGCCTATGTAAGAGCTATTGGCTGTGCCAATGTGTTTTAGCCAGGTTGTTCACCAGCGTGGCTGCTGTTCAGCATGGCTAAAAGTTAGTGGCATAGAGAAGAGTGGCATGGAGTGTTGTAGAATGGAATGACGAAGACTGGAGAAGAGCGTTGTAGGACGGAGTGGCAAAGAGTGTCATGCATTGGAGTGGCATATTGTGGTATCGCGTAGAGTAACATACACTGGAGCATCACAGAGTAGAGTGGACTGCTGTAGAGTGCATTGGTGTAGAGTGTTGCAGAGTATAACGGTGTAGAGTGCAGTGGCATTGAATTCAGCGGCATAGAATGCTGCAGCACAGAATACAGTGGCGTAGATTATTGTGGTGCATACTAGAGTGCATTGGTGCAGAGAGAAGTGGTGCAGAGAGAAGTGGTGCAGAGTGGGGTGGCGCAGAGTGGATTGGCACATAGTAGAGTGGCACAGATTAGAGTAGAGTGGCGTAGAGTGCAGAGTAGAGTTGAGTGGCAGGGTGTCCATTTGCAGAGTGATGCAGATTAGAGTAGCATAGAGTGGTACAGAGTAGACTGTAGTACCATAGAGTGCAGTGGCAAAGAGTTGAGTAGTGCAGAGTAGAGTGGCTTAGAGTCCAGTGGCAGAGAGTGCAGTGTTCCAGAATAGAGCGTTAGAGTGCAGTGGTGTAGAGTAGAGAGCAGGGTGTAGAGTGCAGTGACATAGAGTGCAGTTTTCTAGCATGCATTGGTGTAGAGTGCAGTGGTTAAGAGTAGAGTAGAGTGGCATAGAGTAAATTGTTTCAGACCATAGTGAAGTGGCGTAGAGTGGGTGGTGCAGGGTAGAATGCAGTTGCCTGCAGTGGCATTGAGTGTAATGGTAAAGTGGTGTAGAGTGTAGTGACATAGAGTACAGTGGTTCAGACAAGATTAGAGTGGCGTAGGGTGGATTGGCGTAGAGTGCAGGGGCTTAGTGCTGAGTGTTACAGAGTAAAGAGCACTGGCGAAAAGTGTATTGGCATAGAGTGCAGGGGCGTAGAGTACAGTGTTGCAGAGAGGCGTAGAGTACAGTAGCATACAGTGAAGTTGTGTAGAGTAGATTGGTGTGGCCTAGATTGGAGTGGTGTAGAGTGCAGTGGCGAATCGTGCAGTGGTGTAGAGTTCATTGGCACTCTTAGAGTGTTACAGTGTAGAGTGAAGAGGCGTAGTGTGAAGTGAAGTAGAGTGACTGGCATAGAGTGGAGTGGTGCAGAGTGCAACGAGGTATAGTGGTGTAAAGTGGAGTGGTGCAGGGTAGAGTGCAGTGGTGTGGAGTGGTATCGAGTAAGGTGGTGTGGAGTATTCATGGTGTGGTAGCACACTGCCATTACAGACAACACTTTTTCAACTAAAATGACTATTACATTTGCACAGACATACAACTTTACTAATAAAACTGTACAGCCCACAGACGGAAATCTGTGGAAGTTTCATCATCTACTTTAATGATTCATTTTAATCATATTAAAGTATTTGTTTCCAACACCCTTCAGAAATAACACTGTGCTTCATTTGTGAGTTCATAATTCTGATGTATTCTGAAATACTTGCTAGAAAAACACTCTTTCCTATCCCCAGTATCCAGCAAGATTGTTACAGAAATCCTCTTACTTTGAAGTCAGAGATGGAAAAGTAAACAAGTTCCCTTGGACAACAGGGCCTGACATTTGTCCTTGGTGTTTAAATGCACAATGAATGTGACAAGATAAAAACAAGATTTAAAGACCTGTTAACAGAAAGCGAGTTCATGGAAGAATGCAGAAACCACGCTTTTAAGCAACAGGAGGGACAAACTGAACCTGGAGAGCCTAGAGCAAATAAAACCAGCAAATGGAAAGCCAGAAAGTGTGGGTTATAAGCCAGAAAGCCAATGGTAATCAACAAGTGGAATGTATTCCTAGGTCAACATTCTGAACGGCCCCTTTAGCAAACCAGACGGGTGCGCTGCCTGGTAGGCTGCGACCTAAAAAGGTGATCAATCTGACCCAGCCAACTACTGATTAATCTCACTGTCAGATACTTCATCCAAAGGATGGCAAGTGTGGGTCTCATCCAAAGGAAACAGGATGGCTATTGCCCAGACTATTCAATGACTGATGTCTGTTTTTTTTATTTGGGGTTTAGTATGAAAATTGATTCAGTTGGAAAACGTTGTTGTTGCTTGATTATCTTTGTGCTGCTTTCAATCTGGTAAATCAAAACCCACTATGGTGTAAGCTTCAACGTTATAAGATCCTTCTCAAGGGCTACTGTATGTTTTCCTGCAGCTCCATACACAAAACTGGGTCCATGTTGAACTTAATGATAGCAGCATTTGGTTTGATTGAAAACGGTGTGAGGCAGGGCTGTGTTTTGACACTCTTGGTCTTTAGCTTCTTTATGGCAATCTTTTTTAATATATATGGGAAAGGAACTCCTTTTCCCCTAAAATTGGTACTGTTCGTATTCCTTGTCTTATTTATGCCAATAATTGGAAACTATTAGGTTCTACCTTTGTGGGCCTTTAGGAGGGAATAAATGCCCCTGGATTATAGTGTTTTCTAAAATGGCTGACTATAAACCATAAAAAGTTTCAAAGACCGGAATCCTGACTTTTTCTGCAATTCCAAAGAAATGCCAAAGGTTCCCCATAATTCTCCTTTAGAGAAGTTAAAACGCAAAAAGTATTGGCTATGCTCCATGATCCAGTTTCTGAGATTTGAAGGTGTTTTCACAGATTGGAACTTGCTTGCCACGGCCTACACCGTGTGCTTTTTTCACTTGTTAAATATCTGTCAAATGGAAGAAAAGCTATCTGTAATAATGTGGAGAGCCATAACTATAGTCTCCAATAGGCTTTCTAATATTATGAGTTTATGATGTCCCATTAAATTTTATGAGCCAAAATTGAAAGAATGCTAAACGAAAAGACATTTGTAATTAGCAGAAGAAAATATAGAAGAAACATTTGGCCTGTAAACACTGGTGGTAGATTTCCATCACTGGATTGGAGAGGAGTGTCAGCAATTTCAAAAAGAATCTAAGGGAATCTATGTTGAGAATTAGGATCGGTCTTGACCGCATATGGTGATATCAGGACTTTAGAAAAGAACTGCTCCGACTGGAGAGCTTTATGTCATCTGAGAATACTAGATTAGAACTGAATCCGACAATAACCCAAGAAGGAGATTTGGATAAGGCCTAGTAGAGCTGACAGACCAGGATAATTAAAAAAGGGAGCCATGCATGCCATAAGATTCTGTGGGTGGCCAAATGAGCACTATGCAAAGAAGCACTACAGAACTTTGAAAGACAATAGAAAGCTATAATATAGTCCTGCTGCACGAATTAGTAAACTCTATGTACGATGTTCACTGTCCCTTATTTAAATTGAGGATGACAAAACAATAGACAAAAAACACTATCAGCCATTGGAACATAATTGTGAAATGTTCTTAGTTTCCTTGGTTGAAATCAATGGGGCGCCTCTTTGTCTACTATGTTGGGAAATAAGGTACAATCAGGAAGGACTATTTTGTGCTTGAACCAATCAGCAATTGACATAATTGTGTCCACTTTTGTATTCACAGAGGGACCACAATGAATATAAAAAAGAGAAATTACCGGAGCTTGAAAGGTTCCAAGGTAGCCATACACTTGTGAGGATCTGGAACAGCTCTTGTCTCTGAGGTTGTTCTTTGTGCTTGGAGAGGAAGGCAGGCCAAATAACCGTTGGGGATGGCTCTTTGGGGATGGCTCTTTGGAGATGGCAGTGCACTATTGAGGCTTTGATTGCATGATGTCGCTCTGGAGGCCTGCATCGAATCCAAGGAAGCCCATCAATGTGGGTGACAAAATGACTGAGGGTGCCTTAGCGGCTTGGACATATGTGTGGGGTACACCGTGATTCATACCAGTGAGCCACTTTGGAGTGTTTGAGTTTCCACTGTAAGACCTGATTCTAGTGTAAACTCTTACCCTACTTGTAGAGATAGTGTTGCACGATTGTCTGGTGTTAGGTGAGGCTGTAGGGCAGAATGCAGGACAACGCAGTAGCTTGACTGAAAATTCCTCCAAAAGAACACAAGCAGCACCCTTTAAAGGGCAAGGGTGTTTTTTTTTTGCTCCAAGACCATCAACTGCTAAAGAATCCAGAGATCGCGATTGTGAGCTGGCTCAAGATGAGGCGTACACCTGATAATAATGGCGATTCAAAGAGACCTAAAGAGCACCACAAGGCACATTGAAAAGATCATGTTGGCTATGAGGGGGCACTTGTGAGTTTAAGGTGTGACTGTCAGGTATCACACAGTATATTGGGATCCTAAGCCACGAGGTACTACGGATTATAAAGCTGTTGAGGAACCCAGTGAAGCTGCCAAAGCTTCTTGGAGGAATGTGCCTTTGCATAAATCAAAATATACACACTGATATATATATCCGGGTTTAAAGAAGTCTTTTTAGGTAATCAACAGATTGAACTGACACACAATGTTGCTGACAAGTGTGGGAAAAAAGTTTTCTTTTTAGGACGAAAACCCTCTCCCACCAAAAGGTCTCATGCTTCATGTAAGGAAATGCCTCCTTGGCATGGTTGCCCCCTGACTTTTTGCCTTTGCTGATGCTATGTTTACAATTGAAAGTGTGCTGAGGCCTGCTAACCAGGCCCCAGCACCAGTGTTCTTTCCCTAACCTGTACTTTTGTATCCACAATTGGCAGACCCTGGCATCCAGATAAGTCCCTTGTAACTGGTACTTCTAGTACCAAGGGCCCTGATGCCAAGGAAGGTCTCTAAGGGCTGCAGCATGTCTTATGCCACCCTGGAGACCTCTCACTCAGCACAGACACACTGCTTGCCAGCTTGTGTGTGCTAGTGAGAACAAAACGAGCAAATCGACATGGCACTCCCCTCAGGGTGCCATGCCAGCCTCTCACTGCCTATGCAACTATAGGTCAGTCACCCCTCTAGCAGGCCTTACAGCCCTAAGGCAGGGTGCACTATACCATAGGTGAGGGTACCAGTGCATGAGCATGGTACCCCTACAGTGTCTAAACAAAACCTTAGACATTGTAAGTGCAGGGTAGCCATAAGAGTATATGGTCTGGGAGTTTGTCAAACACGAACTCCACAGCACCATAATGGCTACACTGAAAACTGGGAAGTTTGGTATCAAACTTCTCAGCACAATAAATGCACACTGATGCCAGTGTACATTTTATTGCAAAATACACCCCAGAGGGCACCTTAGAGGTGCCCCCTGAAACTTAACCGACTGTCTGTGTAGGCTGACTAGTTCCAGCAGCCTGCCACACTAGAGACATGTTGCTGGCCCCATGGGGAGAGTGCCTTTGTCACTCTGAGGCCAGTAACAAAGCCTGCACTGGGTGGAGATGCTAACACCTCCCCCAGGCAGGAGCTGTAACACCTGGCGGTGAGCCTCAAAGGCTCACCCCTTTGTCACAGCCCAGCAGGGCACTCCAGCTTAGTGGAGTTGCCCGCCCCCTCCGGCCACGGCCCCCACTTTTGGCGGCAAGGCTGGAGGGAACAAAGAAAGCAACAAGGAGGAGTCACTGGCCAGTCAGGACAGCCCCTAAGGTGTCCTGAGCTGAGGTGACTCTAACTTTTAGAAATCCTCCATCTTGCAGATGGAGGATTCCCCCAATAGGGTTAGGATTGTGACCCCCTCCCCTTGGGAGGAGGCACAAAGAGGGTGTACCCACCCTCAGGGCTAGTAGCCATTGGCTACTAACCCCCCAGACCTAAACACGCCCTTAAATTTAGTATTTAAGGGCTACCCTGAACCCTAGAAAAGGAGATTCCTGCAACAACAAGAAGAAGGACTGCCTAGCTGAAAACCCCTGCAGAGGAAGACCAGAAGACAACAACTGCCTTGGCTCCAGAAACTCACCGGCCTGTCTCCTGCCTTCCAAAGAACTCTGCTCCAGCGACGCCTTCCAAAGGGACCAGCGACCCCTGAATCCTCTGCCCTGCTTCGACGACGACAAGAAACTCCAGAGGACAGCGGACCTGCTCCAAAAAGACTGCAACTTTGTTTCAAGAAGCAGCTTTAAAGAACCCTGCAACTTTCCGCAAGAAGCGTGAGACTTGCAACACTGCACCCGGCGACCCCGACTCGGCTGGTGGAGAACCAACACCTCAGGGAGGACCCCCGGACTACTCTACGACTGTGAGTACCAAAACCTGTCCCCCCTGAGCCCCCACAGCGCCGCCTGCAGAGGGAATCCCGAGGCTTCCCCTGACCGCGACTCTCTGAAACCTAAGTCCCGACGCCTGGAAAAGACCCTGCACCCGCAGCCCCCAGGACCTGAAGGACTGGACTTTCACTGCAGAAGTGACCCCCAGGAGTCCCTCTCCCTTGCCCAAGTGGAGGTTTCCCCGAGGAAGCCCCCCCTTGCCTGCCTGCAGCGCTGAAGAGATCCCTTGATCTCTCATTGACTTCCATTGCGAACCCGACGCCTGTTCTAACACTGCACCCGGCCGCCCCCGCGCCGCTGAGGGTGAAATTTCTGTGTGGGCTTGTGTCCCCCCCGGTGCCCTACAAAACCCCCCTGGTCTGCCCTCCGAAGACGCGGGTACTTACCTGCAAGCAGACCGGCACCGGGGCACCCCCTTCTCTCCATTCTAGCCTATGCGTTTTAGGCACCACTTTGAACTCTGCACCTGACCGGCCCTGAGCTGCTGGTGTGGTGACTTTGGGGTTGCTCTGAACCCCCAACGGTGGGCTACCTTGGACCAAGAACTGAACCCGGTAAGTGTCTTACTTACCTGGTAAAACTAACAAAAACTTACCTCCCCCAGGAACTGTGAAAATTGCACTGTGTCCACTTTTAAAATAGCTATTTGTGAATAACTTGAAAAGTATACATGCAATTGAAATGATTCAAAGTTCCTAATGTACTTACCTGCAATACCTTTCAAACAAGATATTACATGTTAAATTTGAACCTGTGGTTCTTAAAATAAACTAAGAAAATATATTTTTCTATAACAAAACCTATTGGCTGGATTTGTCTCTGAGTGTGTGTACCTCATTTATTGTTTATGTGTATGTACAACAAATGCTTAACACTACTCCTTGGATAAGCCTACTGCTCGACCACACTACCACAAAATAGAGCATTAGTATTATCTATTTTTACCACTATTTTACCTCTAAGGGGAACCCTTGGACTCTGTGCATGCTATTCCTTACTTTGAAATAGCACATACAGAGCCAACTTCCTACATTGGTGGATCAGCGGTGGGGTACAAGACTTTGCATTTGCTGGACTACTCAGCCAATACCTGATCACACGACAAATTCCAAAATTGTCATTAGAAATTGATTTTTGCAATTTGAAAAGTTTTCTAAATTCTTAAAAGACCTGCTAGGGCCTTGTGTTAGATCCTGTTTAGCATTTCTTTTAGAGTTTAAAAGTTTGTAAAAGTTTGAATTAGATTCTAGAACCAGTTTTAGATCCTTAAAAAGTATTCCAACTTTTAGAAGCAAAATGTCTAGCACAGATGTGACTGTGGTGGAACTCGACACCACACCTTACCTCCATCTACAGATGAGAGAGCTAAGGTCACTCTGTAAACTAAAGAAAATAGCAATGGGCCCCAAACCTACCAAAGTACAGCTCCAGGAGCTTTTGGCAGAGTTTGAAAAGGCCAACCCCTCTGAGGATGGCAACTCAGAGGATGAAGATAGTGACTTGGAGGGAAATTCCCCCCCCTCCAGTCCTACTTAGGGAGAGCAGGGCTTCTCAAGCCCTGACTCCACAAATAATAGTCAGAGATGCTGGTTCCCTCACAGGAGGGACCAACAACTCTGAAATCACTGAGGATAACCCCAGTGAAGAGGACATCCAGTTAGCCAGGATGGCCAAAAGATTGGCTTTGGAAAGACAGATCCTAGCCATAGAGAGGGAAAGACAAGAGATGGGCCTAGGACCCATCAATGGTGGCAGCAACATAAATAGGGTCAGAGATTCTCCTGACATGTTGAAAATCCCTAAAGGGATTGTAACTAAATATGAAGATGGTGATGACATCACCAAATGGTTCACAGCTTTTGAGAGGGCTTGTGTAACCAGAAAAGTGAACAGATCTCACTGGGGTGCTCTCCTTTGGGAAATGTTCACAGGAAAGTGTAGGGATAGACTCCTCACACTCTCTGGAAAAGATGCAGAATATTATGACCTCATGAAGGGTACCCTGATTGAGGGCTTTGGATTCTCCACTGAGGAGTATAGGATTAGATTCAGGGGGGCTCAAAAATCCTCGAGCCAGACCTGGGTTGACTTTGTAGACTACTCAGTAAAAACACTAGATGGTTGGATTCAAGGCAGTGGTGTAAGTAATTATGATGGGCTGTACAATTTATTTGTGAAAGAACACCTGTTAAGTAATTGTTTCAATGATAAACTGCATCAGCATCTGGTAGACCTAGGACCAATTTCTCCCCAAGAATTGGGAAAGAAGGCGGACCATTGGGTCAAGACTAGGGTGTCCAAAACTTCCACAGGGGGTGACCAAAAGAAAGGGGTCACAAAACCTCCCCAGGGGAAAGGTGGTGAGACAGCCAAAAATAAAAATAGTAAAGAGTCTTCTACAGGCCCCCAAAAACCTGCACAGGAGGGTGGGCCCTGAGCCTCTTCACAAAACAATCCTGGGTACAAGGGTAAAAACTTTGATCCCAAAAAGGCCTGGTGTCGAAACTGTAGTCAGTCTGGACACCAAACTGGAGACAAGGCCTGTCCCAAGAAAAGTTCCACTCCAAACTCCAATCCAGGTAACACTGGAATGGCTAGTCTCCAAGTGGGATCAACAGTGTGCCCAGAGCAAATCAGGGTCCACACTGAAGCTACTCTAGTCTCTGAGGGTGGGGTGGATTTAGCCACACTAGCTGCCTGGCCGCCTAACATGCAAAAATACAGGCAGCAGCTCTTTATTAATGGGACAAGTGTAGAGGGCCTGAGGGATACAGGTGCCAGTGTCACCATGGTGACAGAGAAACTGGTTTCCCCTGGCCAATACCTGACTGGAAAAACTTATACAGTCACCAACGCTGACAATCAGACTAAAGCACATCCCATGGCAATGGTAACTTTAGAATGGGGAGGGGTCAATGGCCTGAAACAGGTGGTGGTCTCCTCAAACATCCCAGTAGACTGTCTGCTTGGAAATGACCTGGAGTCCTCAGCATGGGCTGAGGTAGAACTAAAAACCCATGCAGCCATGCTGGGTATCCCTGAACTGGTGTGTGTAAAAACAAGAGCACAATGCAAGGCACAGGGTGAAAAAGTAGAGCTGGAGTCTGGAAAAATGGCCCAGCCTACCAAGAGAAAAGGAAAGTCAGTTGGGAAACCAACTGCAACACAGTCAGAAAAAGAGAACCTCTCTTCTCAGGAAGAAGTTCTGCCCTCTGAGGGAACTGAGCCTTTGGAGCTTGAACCTTATCAGGTTGAGCTCTTAGGCCCAGGGGGACCCTCAAGGGAAGAGCTGTGTAAGGGACAAGAAACCTGTCCCTCTCTTGAAGGCCTTAGGCAGCAAGCTGCTGAAGAGTCCAAGGGCAAGAAAAATGGAACACATAGGGTCTATTGGGAAGATGGACTCCTGTACACTGAGGCCAGAGACCCCAAACCTGGTGCCACTAGGAGAGTGGTAGTGCCTCAGTCGTTCAGAGAGTTTATTCTGACCTTAGCCCATGATATTCCCCTTGCTGGGCATTTGGGACAAACCAAGACGTGGGAGAGGTTAGTCAACCACTTCTACTGGCCCAATATGTCCCAGAAGGTTAAGGAGTTTTGCCTCTCCTGCCCCACCTGTCAATCCAGTGGTAAGACAGGTGGGCACCCAAAGGCCCCCCTCATTCCACTTCCAGTGGTGGGGGTCCCCTTTGAAAGAGTGGGTGTGGACATAGTTGGTCCACTGGAACCTCCCACAGCCTCAGGAAATATGTACATCCTAGTAGTAGTGGATCATGCTACTAAGTATCCTGAAGCTATTCCCCTTAGGTCGACTACTGCCCCTGCAGTAGCCAAGGCCCTCATTGGTATCTTTACCAGAGTGGGTTTCCCTAAGGAGGTGGTGTCTGACAGAGGTACCAACTTCATGTCAGCATACCTAAAACACATGTGGAATGAGTGTGGAGTGACTTACAAATTCACTACACCATACCATCCACAAACTAATGGCTTAGTTGAGAGATTCAACAAGACATTAAAAGGCATGATCATGGGGCTCCCAGAAAAACTCAAAAGGAGATGGGATGTCCTCTTGCCATGTCTGCTTTTTGCTTACAGAGAGGTGCCACAGAAGGGAGTAGGATTCTCACCCTTTGAACTTCTGTTTGGTCACCCTGTAAGGGGACCACTTGCTCTTGTTAAAGAAGGCTGGGAGAGACCTCTTCATGAGCCTAAACAAGACATAGTGGACTATGTACTTGGCCTTCGCTCTAGAATGGCAGAGTACATGGAAAAGGCAACCAAAAACCTTGAGGCCAGCCAACAGCTCCAGAAGTTTTTGTATGACCAAAAGGCTGCAATGGTTGAGTTCCAACCAGGGCAGAAAGTCTGGGTTCTGGAGCCTGTGGCTCCCAGGGCACTTCAGGACAAATGGAGTGGCCCTTACCCAGTGCTAGAAAGGAAGAGTCAGGTCACCTACCTGGTGGACCTGGGCACAAGCAGGAGCCCCAAGAGGGTGATCCATGTGAACCGCCTTAAGCTCTTCCATGACAGGGCTGATGTAAATCTGTTGATGGTAACAGATGAGGATCAGGAGGCAGAGAGTGAACCTCTCCCTGATCTTCTGTCATCAGACCCAAAAGATGGCTCAGTAGATGGAGTGATCTACTCAGACACCCTCTCTGGCCAACAGCAAGCTGATTGTAGGAGAGTCCTACAACAGTTTCCTGAACTCTTCTCCCTAACCCCTGGTCAGACACACCTGTGTACCCATGATGTGGACACAGGAGACAGCATGCCTGTCAAAAACAAAATCTTTAGACAGTCTGACCATGTTAAGGAAAGCATCAAGGTGGAAGTCCACAAGATGCTGAAATTGGGAGTAATTGAGCGCTCTGACAGCCCCTGGGCTAGCCCAGTGGTCTTAGTCCCCAAACCTCACACCAGAGATGGAAAGAAAGAGATGAGGTTTTGTGTGGACTACAGAGGGCTCAACTCTGTCACCAAGACAGATGCTCATCCAATTCCTAGAGCTGATGAGCTCATAGACAAATTAGGTGCTGCCAAATTCTTAAGTACCTTTGACTTGACAGCAGGGTACTGGCAAATAAAAATGGCACCTGGAGCAAAAGAGATAACAGCATTCTCCACACCTGATGGGCATTATCAGTTTACTGTTATGCCCTTTGGTTTAAAGAATGCCCCTGCCACCTTCCAAAGGTTGGTGAATCAAGTCCTTGCTGGTTTGGAGTCCTTTAGCACAGCTTATCTTGATGATATTGCTGTCTTTAGCTCCACCTGGCAGGATCACCTGGTCCACCTGAAGAAGGTTTTGAAGGCTCTGCAATCTGCAGGCCTCTCTATCAAGGCATCCAAATGCCAGATAGGGCAGGGAACTGTGGTTTACTTGGGCCACCTTGTAGGTGGAGGCCAAGTTCAGCCACTCCAACCCAAGATCCAGACTATTCTGGACTGGGTAGCTCCAAAAACCCAGACTCAAGTCAGGGCATTCCTTGGCTTGACTGGGTATTACAGGAGGTTTGTGAAGGGATATGGATCCATTGTGACAGCCCTCACTGAACTCACCTCCAAGAAAATGCCCAAGAAAGTGAACTGGACTGTGGAATGCCAACAGGCCTTTGACACCCTGAAACAAGCAATGTGCTCAGCACCAGTTCTAAAAGCTCCAGATTATTCTAAGCAGTTCATTGTGCAGACAGATGCCTCTGAACATGGGATAGGGGCAGTTTTGTCCCAAACAAATGATGATGGCCTTGACCAGCCTGTTGCTTTCATTAGCAGGAGGTTACTCCCCAGGGAGCAGCGTTGGAGTGCCATTGAGAGGGAGGCCTTTGCTGTGGTTTGGTCCCTGAAGAAGCTGAGACCATACCTCTTTGGGACTCACTTCCTAGTTCAAACTGACCACAGACCTCTCAAATGGCTGATGCAAATGAAAGGTGAAAATCCTAAACTGTTGAGGTGGTCCATCTCCCTACAGGGAATGGACTTTATAGTGGAACACAGACCTGGGACTGCCATGCCAATGCAGATGGCCTTTCCAGGTTCTTCCACTTAGAAAATGAAGACTCTCTTGGGAAAGGTTAGTCTCATCCTCTTTCGTTTGGGGGGGGTTGTGTAAGGAAATGCCTCCTTGGCATGGTTGCCCCCTGACTTTTTGCCTTTGCTGATGCTATGTTTACAATTGAAAGTGTGCTGAGGCCTGCTAACCAGGCCCCAGCACCAGTGTTCTTTCCCTAACCTGTACTTTTGTATCCACAATTGGCAGACCCTGGCATCCAGATAAGTCCATTGTAACTGGTACTTCTAGTACCAAGGGCCCTGATGCCAAGGAAGGTCTCTAAGGGCTGCAGCATGTCTTATGCCACCCTGGAGACCTCTCACTCAGCACAGACACACTGCTTGCCAGCTTGTGTGTGCTAGTGAGAACAAAACGAGCAAATCGACATGGCACTCCCCTCAGGGTGCCATGCCAGCCTCTCACTGCCTATGCAAGTATAGGTCAGTCACCCCTCTAGCAGGCCTTACAGCCCTAAGGCAGGGTGCACTATACCATAGGTGAGGGTACCAGTGCATGAGCATGGTACCCCTACAGTGTCTAAATAAAACCTTAGACATTGTAAGTGCAGGGTAGCCATAAGAGTATATGGTCTGGGAGTTTGTCAAACACGAACTCCACAGCACCATAATGGCTACACTGAAAACTGGGAAGTTTGGTATCAAACTTCTCAGCACAATAAATGCACACTGATGCCAGTGTACATTTTATTGCAAAATACAACCCAGAGGGCACCTTAGAGGTGCCCCCTGAAACTTAACCGACTGTCTGTGTAGGCTGACTAGTTCCAGCAGCCTGCCACACTAGAGACATGTTGCTGGCCCCATGGGGAGAGTGCCTTTGTCACTCTGAGGCCAGTAACAAAGCCTGCACTGGGTGGAGATGCTAACACCTCCCCCAGGCAGGAGCTGTAACACCTGGCGGTGAGCCTCAAAGGCTCACCCCTTTGTCACAGCCCAGCAGGGCACTCCAGCTTAGTGGAGTTGCCCGCCCCCTCCGGCCACGGCCCCCACTTTTGGCGGCAAGGCTGGAGGGAACAAAGAAAGCAACAAGGAGGAGTCACTGGCCAGTCAGGACAGCCCCTAAGGTGTCCTGAGCTGAGGTGACTCTAACTTTTAGAAATCCTCCATCTTGCAGATGGAGGATTCCCCCAATAGGGTTAGGATTGTGACCCCCTCCCCTTGGGAGGAGGCACAAAGAGGGTGTACCCACCCTCAGGGCTAGTAGCCATTGGCTACTAACCCCCCAGACCTAAACACGCCCTTAAATTTAGTATTTAAGGGCTACCCTGAACCCTAGAAAAGGAGATTCCTGCAACAACAAGAAGAAGGACTGCCTAGCTGAAAACCCCTGCAGAGGAAGACCAGAAGACAACTACTGCCTTGGCTCCAGAAACTCACCGGCCTGTCTCCTGCCTTCCAAAGAACTCTGCTCCAGCGACGCCTTCCAAAGGGACCAGCGACCCCTGAATCCTCTGGGGACTGCCCTGCTTCGACGACGACAAGAAACTCCCGAGGACAGCGGACCTGCTCCAAAAAGACTGCAACTTTGTTTCAAGAAGCAGCTTTAAAGAACCCTGCAACTCCCCGCAAGAAGCGTGAGACTTGCAACACTGCACCCGGCGACCCCGACTCGGCTGGTGGAGAACCAACACCTCAGGGAGGACCCCCGGACTACTCTACGACTGTGAGTACCAAAACCTGTCCCCCCTGAGCCCCCACAGCGCCGCCTGCAGAGGGAATCCCGAGGCTTCCCCTGACCGCGACTCTCTGAAACCTAAGTCCCGACGCCTGGAAAAGACCCTGCACCCGCAGCCCCCAGGACCTGAAGGACCGGACTTTCACTGCAGAAGTGACCCCCAGGAGTCCCTCTCCCTTGCCCAAGTGGAGGTTTCCCCGAGGAAGCCCCCCCTTGCCTGCCTGCAGCGCTGAAGAGATCCCTTGATCTCTCATTGACTTCCATTGCGAACCCGACGCCTGTTCTAACACTGCACCCGGCCGCCCCCGCGCCGCTGAGGGTGAAATTTCTGTGTGGGCCTGTGTCCCCCCCGGTGCCCTACAAAACCCCCCTGGTCTGCCCTCCGAAGACGCGGGTACTTACCTGCAAGCAGACCGGCACCGGGGCACCCCCTTCTCTCCATTCTAGCCTATGCGTTTTGGGCACCACTTTGAACTCTGCACCTGACCGGCCCTGAGCTGCTGGTGTGGTGACTTTGGGGTTGCTCTGAACCCCCAACGGTGGGCTACCTTGGACCAAGAACTGAACCCTGTAAGTGTCTTACTTACCTGGTAAAACTAACAAAAACTTACCTCCCCCAGGAACTGTGAAAATTGCACTAAGTGTCCACTTTTAAAATAGCTATTTGTGAATAACTTGAAAAGTATACATGCAATTGAAATGATTCAAAGTTCCTAATGTACTTACCTGCAATACCTTTCAAACAAGATATTACATGTTAAATTTGAACCTGTGGTTCTTAAAATAAACTAAGAAAATATATTTTTCTATAACAAAACCTATTGGCTGGATTTGTCTCTGAGTGTGTGTACCTCATTTATTGTCTATGTGTATGTACAACAAATGCTTAACACTACTCCTTGGATAAGCCTACTGCTCGACCACACTACCACAAAATAGAGCATTAGTATTATCTATTTTTACCACTATTTTACCTCTAAGGGGAACCCTTGGACTCTGTGCATGCTATTCCTTACTTTGAAATAGCACATACAGAGCCAACTTCCTACACTTCATCATAGGGTTCCTCCTCACACCACGGGCTACAACTCCTAAAAATTAGGATGAGCTCTTTGGATGTTTTGAATTGTCCTTATCTTAGTAAAATGGATGGGTGAGTGGAACAAAGTGTCAAATTGTATTCAAAGTTAACTTAAACCTATCGCCTAAGCAAACGGTAGCTTTTATTATTGTCTTTTAGGGACAGGGAAAAAATCTATGTATCGCAAATTATATTGTGGTCAGCCCCTTGAAAATAATGTGAGAACCATGGAAATATGCATATTATGGTTGCTGGCTCTGGCTATTGCGCCTATCCAACATTTCATTCGGAGTGTTGTCTAGACCACTGAAGCAAAGGTAGCAGTATTTAGATGGGATTTTCTTCATGCTTGTCCACTAGGAACACCACAAGTGGGAAAGCGGATACAGACACATTATTGATTGAGCTGGAAGGGAGCAGACAGTGCAACTTCATAACTCGACCTGCAGCGAAGATGACTGGGGTAGGTCTAAGATGTACATCTTCCTAGGCCATGAATTTTGCAAAACTGGGGCATTATCATGCTCTACATGGCATCAAAACTGAGATTCCATCTGTCTGACATAAATCATCTTTGTGGTTTCCGGACAGATTAAGAGTCTAAGAGAGGGACTTTCTCCACACGGTCTGTAGCGGTCCTGTGATTCGGGCCTAGAGCACTGTTGTGGCTGGTGACACTGCCCTTAAATCTCCTCTCCACTACATCCTTTGAAGATTCTGAAGCCTATAAATACACAAAATGTCTCCTTCACTTCACTTTCGTGCCTGCTCAATGGACATTGCCCAGCGCTGACAGACAGCTGATGATCTCTCATGAATAGGTAGATATTCTGAAAATATGTATATGTGCATGATTCTGAAAAAACACATTTATAAAGCACAAGGATGCTTCTGAAAATGTGAAATGATCTAAGGCCCTTGGCTTTACATAGGTGTTCATATCCCTCTGGATGGCCAGGCATTGTGGAGCCACACGATAGAGGAGAGGGAGAAAGTTCAAGTACAATAAAGCTTTTTTCCTGGTGTTATTGTTGGATTTTATCTCAACATAATTATGTCTGGGGTGATATCTCAAATATATAACGCTTATTTCATACCATGTTCTGATATCTGATATGATTTATGATACCTGCCATATGGCTATATTTCATGCGCGGTTTACAGAAATGGCAATCATTTTTTTTTTAATTAAAACAAATGTGTAAAGGCCCCGTGAAAGCGAGAAATGTTTTATGTCTTCCAGTCCTGAAAATATTAGAATAGGTTAAATAGATACCTTCTGTGGTGTCATAAATCGACTTTAGAACGCTTTATTCAGTCCTATATCTCCGCTTGAGGGCAGAGAGAAGGATGGTAACGCTTAGGCTATTTGATAGACTATGATTTTTAGAGTAATAGCAGAAAACTGCAGGAAAAAATGTGTTGCTCTCTCATCTCCACTCCTGCTTCAGCAGTACTTCATCCAGTTTATTATTCTTTGTGACTGCTTTCTTAATGGTGCTCGCCGAACTGGTTTGTACGTCATAATGCTAATAGATATTTGCTGATTTGTAAGTGTTTGCTGAGCATTTGCTTAATAAAAATTATTTAAAGTAAAAAAAACTCCTAGCGTCATAAGCTCTAGCGGCACGTAGTTAGTGTCCAACATTTGAGGGCGCTCTGGGCTCTCATCTGTAACAAACCATATTTTTTTCATTGCACAGGATTTGGCCCTTGGTCAGAATATTTTTCCACATGCAAACTGTAGAGATGTATCTTATACGTGATTAGTAAGACTCTTGGGCTTTGGAAGTAAGAGTGTGGAGTCGCTGCAGCACCCCCAAAAAAGGCATGCTGGAGTTGCAAAGGTAAATAATGATGCCTGTAATATCTAAATCAGGCCCAATGTCTTTTAACAAATTGTTGCTTGTGTTCTTAACATGGAAACTGGGGGTTATTTTTCATTATCTGATTGCAACGTAAGAGGATTTAATTAAAAACAATTATGTGGCAATCTTGCTGGTGTGAAAGGAAAGGCTGCTAGATGACATTTTTTCTAACACACAAAAAAATGTAAATACCAATAAACTAACTGTACAAAGATTTTTAAATATATAGACAGTTAGGAGAGCACAACTTAAGCCATTTTTGTAATTCTGAAGTGTGAGGATTTTCATAGGATCAAAACAAATCAAGATACTTTAATTGGTGATGCGCAAATAACAAAAGTAGCTTAGCCCCGATTTCTAGACATTATCGTTTGTGCGCTATATAGTTTTATCAGTACAACTTTACACATTTTATGGCCATTTTAATGGAAAGTGTGCAGTCTGTAAATTACAGCACACTACCATACTGTTCATTAGTAATATATTTCCAATAGTGTGCTCCAAAATTCACCATCAGCTACATTCTACACCCTTACCACTATCTTGTCAAAGTGTGATGCTCCTTTGCTACATTTGTTTTTATTGCATTTTCACAATCCCTACACATTCATAGAAGTAACATTGATGGCAGCACCCTATTGTGAAAAGTCTTGCGGCACCAATAATAAAAAATGCTGAGTGCTAAGGTACAATATTACTCTACTGATAAATGCCATACTTTAAAGCCAGTAAGTCAGCAGGGGTTCCCTTTGGCCCTATTCTTTAATCATTGAGGTTTTTTTTATTGACAATGGTTAAGTTGTGGTTAAAAAAAGATGTTGTTTGCACATTTTGTTTGTACTTTTTCTTCAGCACTTGAATATTGGTTTGCTTCATAGGTTTGTTCAGTTCATGTTCTGGAAGTAAATAGTGATAACATTGCCAGAACCTGTTGATCAAAAGCTTGTGTCATGTCAGCTGGAAAGGAGGTGCCGGCTGTAGCATTTTTTAATCCTACTAGGGCAATAAAAAACAAAGGCAAAAGCTGCCCAGCCACACTCCCTCCACGGCATAGCATGCTGCCCGTCCAGGCAAGGGCTTTGGTGCCCCACATAGGTGTGGTGGGTTCTATACAAGTGTTGCAATGTAATAGAACACAATTTAGAGAAGTACATATTGAATCCCTGTGAGCTTTTGCTTATGGTCCAAAACCTATGTATTTGCGTGCTTCCCATGTAATCAATCATCGAAAAAACATAATAGTGTTTCGTCATAATATTCAGCCCAGTAAATGAAACACAGGTCTTTCAAAATGTATCTAGGTGGTCAGAGGCACCTAAGTTCCACAAGTGATGTAAAGACAGCGGTAAAAACAGATTCTCAATATTAAATGGAATAAAGTTTTGAATCGACTGGCAATTAGCAATTGATGTTGATTAAGGGCCTGATTCTAACTTTGGAGGACGGTGTTAAACCGTCCCAAAAGTGGCGGATTTACCACCTACCGTATTACGAGTCCATTATATCCTATGGAACTCGTAATACGGTAGGTGGTATATCCGCCACTTTTGGGACGGTTTAACACCGTCCTCCAAAGTTAGAATCAGGCCCTAAGTGTCACTAGCAGGGGAGGAGGTGGAAAGGATGCCTGGAAGAGTCAGTGAAATCAGGGGAAAGGACTGTGGAATATGTGTCATATGAAGATCAGGAATGCATAGGAACTGGAATTTTGCTGCTTGGAATTATGGTGTTAAAAAAGTGGCTACCTCACCCACAGTTGTTCCAGCTCTATGACACCCTCTCCAATGCAATACCATCATAGAAAAGTGTCTAGCTTGAGGCTCCTCAATTATCACAACTTTCTGAGCTTGTGAAAGTATCCGAGTGAACCTGGGACCTCTGAAATTGTTCCTACCATCACTAGTAGCCCCTGAACTTGATTTCCTTCTTGAGGTTTAATTCAGGGTGCAGACAATTCTGGCAATACAGGAAGATTTGGGATCCCCATTGCTAATTCTAGTAGACATGGTACTATTATTGGCTTTACTACAAGGGAGCTGTGTTTATAGGTAGTGCATTGCATGTTATGTTGTGAACTAACACATTGTATCCTTGTTTTAAGTTGAATTGCATGGATTGGAAGTCTGGTCCAGGTGCTTGAAAGTATATGTTACATTGAACTTAAATGATTTATTCATTTCCATAGCCTCTTGTGACTGTCGAGTGTATTGGTAGGCATGCAGTTGTTTCCAAGTCGTCCAAATAGAGTAGTCTTACCCCCAAATATAGAACGGGTATGCCCTTGTCAGAGTACAAATGTACTTCCTGTCCCAATCTAGGAGTATTCACTGTCTCAGTGTCAGCGTAGTCCATGACCCACTGTCGGCATGATCGAAAAGCTCTGCAGAGAAGATTGCAGGGCCTGCCTCTCCCTGAATGACACACACACATCCTAGGGATGGAAAGAATGAGAGTAGCTCCGGTCCCATGCGGGGAACTTCAGAAGGGCTGGAAATGGAAGAACAGTGTTTATAGTATGTTTCAGCAGCGCTGGTATGCTTGTGTCTACATTTTTCTTCAATTTTAATAAATAATACGGTGTCACCAGTTATTTGTATTCCCTACCACACCAATGGGATATTTTTATATGTTTTATTTTATATAGTTTACTGTATATATATTGCATTATTCTATAAGATGTAACATGCAATAATATATTTTATATTTTCGAGAAAGCCCCAGGCATGTGTGTCAATAAACATGAGTTGGCTGATTTCTGTGGTTCCATACAAGACACATCAGAATCTTGAAGAATGTAGAACCTGTTCTATACGTACCACTGTACATCAAAATAATGATACTGAGATAGTATTATGTACTGTGTGTGTCTATACTCATTTATATAAGACAGAAAATGTATAACTCTAGTGCTTAAATATGTTTTATTCTTAAATTGCCCACCTAATCTAGGGGTAAGGGCCAACCCAACGACAATCGTTTTCGAGAACACCATATAAATATATTGTAACTGGCATTTTTCTGCAGTTTATATTTCGGTCTATAAATGAAAGCATACCAACCACATTGGCCCATTTTTCACATTCTCTGGAGGTGTTTTATTTGCTGTGTTCTTAATCTGTCACACATCAACACTGTCTGTGCCTCGATTTTGTCTTCGTAAAAGTTCTGCTACTGTGCTGCACCATATGTGTTGCTCTTTAAATTAAATTCTCATTTGTGTTAGCTAGAAATAAAACTTGTTTTTGGTTGGATTCTGAAAATGTTTAAATAGGTGAATTGTGTGACAGGTGAGGTAAATCAATAATTAAGCAGGAAATAACATGGACATAAATTTCATCATTCCAGTTGCCTAGTTTGTAATTTGTATAAAGGCAAAGCAACGCTAAAAGCCCCAAAATATTATAGGCCAATAAGGTGGGACTGGCTAAAGGTTTTACTTATGATAAAGCTTTTACCAGATGTTAGTGTACGCCTCGGTTCAAAATCAGGAAGCTCAGTTTACAAACAGGGGCGGCTCCTCTGCAGTGGCCAAGGGGCATTGCCCTCCCTGGCTGAGGCAGCAGATGAAAAATAAAACGATAGCTTGCTATCATTTTATTTTTCATCATTTTTTATCTGCTGTCTCTACCAGCAGGGGCGGGGCGGGCTGGGCCATGGGGAGGTGGGAGAGGGTGGTCTGAGACCGGCGAAACACACATGCACACTTGGGTTTCTCCGACCCGGCTGTGTAGACAGCTGGGCTGCAGAAACTGTACAGACCCCAGGCTTGTGTCTGAGCAGCAGTCACTGCCACTCACACCGATCCTGACACTGCTTACATGCTATGTTTAGCATGTAAGCAGCTCCAGGATTACTGCGGAGCCTGTGCTGGTGTCCCAGCGAATGCAGGGATACCAGACGAAGAGGACCGACAAGCGAGACAGCATGATGCAGAGGCGGCGATGAGACCTGATAATTGCGTTTCTTTTTTTCTTCTTTCTGTTTCGCTCGTCCCTGTCGTCACCCCCCCACCACATGACATATGCGGCAGCCGCTGCTGTTTACAAACCAATGCATTTTGGAAGTTGTAGTCTTGGTTGCATTCAGTTGAAATTAATTAAATTTCAGACCTGAAAACAATGAATTACTTAAAATGAACTATGTGTTGCCCAGTACTAATTTTACATATTTCTGCAGAGACCTCAGGGCACACACTTGTTACCCAGAGTAGACAAGTTAAGGCCACTTTATAGTTAGCAAAAGAACGAGATTACACTCAGATTTGTTACTGGGGGTGAGTTTTTGAAAAGTTTTAGCACTCCGTCCATCATCCTTTTGTGTAGCTAAAGTTGCCCTAAGTGGGAAGAGTTAGCCCAGATGTGGGTCCCGTGCTTACTGTGCCACTGGATTCAAGCTAGCCTGGCTGATGAAGAGTGATACCCTGAAACCGGTCCCGGGATGCTTGTTTCCAGTCCTGGGAGGACCTGGCCTGGCAGTTTGAGCTGGACTGTTCCCATGGGGAACAGGGTCAAGACTGATTTTCATGTGGCTGGGTCCAAACTTGGGTGGCATGGTCATCCCAACACCACAGGTGGAGGGTGCAGCATCGTCACTCCAACGTGCGATGCAGACGCTGCCAGCACACCGCACCAGAAACTGCTACCACAGGCCCACGTTGGGGCGTGTGATGAGGATCAGCAGCCCGTAGCAGAGCTCCCGGTGAGAATGAAGGCAGGCCCACCACCCAATGCAGGGTTTGCTTACCTCCGGAGGCCGTCCACGCCAGGAGGAAGGGGTCATGAAGAAGCAGGTGCCGGGTGAGTTCGGGAGGCGAGTAGACGGGGCAGCACTGTGTGTTGAAAATCATGCGGGACACTACTACTCCCTTGTTGCCAATTTGTGATAGTGTGGGGATGTCGTAGGCCTTTGAAAATGTGCTGCAGCATTACTCTTACTCAGATGGTTAGTCACTGGCCACGAGGAAAGCTGTCCTCGGCCTTTTTATTCACTCTTGTACTTCGTCAAGGGACACACTAAGTGCTTCAGAACCAGGGGGCAATTTATTAACGGACCCCTACCCGATCGCATATCATGGGCTAGCCCATGATGAACATAACAGATTAAACCCATATCTGTTTGAAAAGTTTCAGCACTCTGTCCATCATTCTTTTGTGTTGCTAAAGTTGCCCTAAGTCCACCATCCTTTTGTGTTGCTACCGTAAGCTAGTCCTCTACGTGTCGGGCTGGTATTCTTCCCAATGTGACCATTATGTTTACGTTCGAGACAGAGAAAAATAAGAAAAATCAGCAAAGTTGGGATTTTTAAAAATTTTTTAAAATATGTTCACAAAGAGAAAAAGAGGAAGAAATCACTTGAATAGTTTCAAAACTGTCTAAACTACTTCTAAATTGTTACTTGTCCAAAGCCAGAAAGAATTGTTTCTGTAAAAATAGTACTGTGAAGACAAACACTTATTTCGATCCCAGATCTTGGCCTTCATATAGCATCAAAACATTAACAAAAGTTCGGTAATGTTTGTAGATAAGGTGACAACCATAGCCACCTCCCTTGTGTCCCTGTTCCCCATTCCCTGTCATTCCTCTCCCCCGGCACCAGGCCTGGTTTCCACATCCCGCACTAACCCCACCTCGCCGGCAGGGGGCTCACGAGAGCCAGGCTCCCAGCCTACGGTCAGGCCTCCTCTCGGTGGTTATGATCCCTCCGCGCCGACAGAGGGCGCTGCTCAGAGTCGCCTCGGCCCGTGCTTCCGCCCTGTCCCCGCTCTTGCCGTCGCCGCTCGTCGTTCGGTTGGAAAAAGGAAAACAACCAAGGAGTGCTCGTAGCCAAGACCCGAGCGGGCCGAGGAAGAGTTGCACCCCGGGCCGGGGCCCCGACGGGACACCAGGGAAGCGAGGAGCCCCCGGCGCCGAGGACAGCGGGCGCGCCTGAGCCGGAGGTCAGTACCGCCCCCTGGGTGTATAACCATCCTCCTGGGGGGATAGAAACGCTCCCTGCCGGGCCGAGGCCTGGTGAACAGGGCAGCAGGGCCCTCTTGGAGTGGAGTGTGGCTGCCACACCCGCTGCACGCCGTGGGGATACTCCGTTTCATGCTCTTGGTATTAGCTGATAATCTGTTGCATTCTGGGATTTGTAGTCTTAGTGTGCTGCCATTGAACCACTTCAAGTCGCCAGTGCTTGAAAGGATTCGTGGCAAAAAGCTGCGTCTCCAGGGAGTGCGCGGTCAAACAGATGTGGGTTCAGTTACACAACACCCCACCCAACTGTGGTTAGCAACGTAAACCCATTTCAGACACCATTCTCGAAGAGAGGGAGAAAATGAGCACACTTTTAGGAAGCCCGGGTAAATAAAGTTGCTGTTTTGGGTGAATGGCCATCGTTCCAGTTGGTGTATTAAGTAGGATTACCACATTACTCCATGTCACGAGGACCCCTTATTTCCATTTAAATTATTTAATCTATCATTCCATTTAACATATGTTTAAATTTTGTTTGGTAAACTTAAACCAAATAGACCACTACATCTTAGTCTCAGAGTTTTTTTTAAATTTTTTTTATAAAGGAAACGCAGTATTGTTTGAAAAGGTGTCCTACAGCGTAGATTTACGGAGTACCTATTGTTTCACGGATTTGTGAGATAACTTGGGTACATTGAATCTTGAAAGAAAAGCATTGGAATTCTTAGTTAAGGCCCTCATTAAGTACTGGGACTGACTAAGTTACTCGTCATCTTATGTGGATATATGGACACAATACAACGCATTGTGTGACATTATAATGTAGCGATTTTACTCTCCCAGATGCTATGTTAATAATACTCTAATTCCTTGGAAAGGAAGCTATTCATGCAGCTAAGCCTTTTTCAACATGCCTTTGAACAGGAAAATGTCTTGCATGGAAGGGCAGGAAAGTAATTGTGTTAGCACTGTTATTTCAACCTTCGTATTAAAAAGCAGAACGTGTAAACAATTACAGTGTTCCACAGAGTAGAAAAGCAACCTTTAACCATAAACCCCTTCACAATAAAATGTGTACCTCATTTATTTAGTGTGTTCCAGTTACCTTCCTAAGTTGTCACGAATTTTGTATTGACCCTCTCTAGCAATAGTATATATCCTATGGCAATTTCCTTTCCACTGAGTCATAGTCCTAAAAATTATATTTTATACTTGGTGTGCATGTTTCAATAGGAGGCACTTTAGGTTTGCAGAGTGAGACCCTAAAAAAGATGCAATGTGTTATGGATTTGGTTTGCCACAATCAACATAACTAACTGCTGCTTTACAAATAGCGTCTGTGAGGTAAACAGTGTATAAATTGTACTTTTCCCTTGCCTAATGTGGGCAAAATTGCCATCTTGTTATGTGCCTGATAGATGAGTCATCGGATAAAAGGTGTGCAGTTAGATTTTGCAAAGTGTGACTTGGCTCTCTGAGCTCAGTAAGTTTCTGTTTTTTGACCCATGTCAGCTGAAATGGTTTTAGGGTTCCGCGCACAAGCGCTCCGTCCCTGTTGTAATCTCTCTTTGTGCTTTTAACCACACCTATGTCACGCCTGTCACTTTCATTGGTTCGTGGCTTGCCTTTTAAAATCCGCTTGATTTCATTAGTGAAAGGCATGCGTACGTCATGCCTTTTCCAGTGTTTAGCCCTCCTCAAGTGCACCGGGCAGCTACTGAAACCATACGAGGCTCCATGCTTTCAGTCTGGTTTCTGCACTACTTTATCTTTTTATTTTCCACGCACCACGATTGGGCTAAGTTTTACATAGTGCGATTGCGCTCATTTTTTTCCTTTCAATTTATATGGTGAGGAAAGTCCAGTAAGGAGTTTACAACGCTAATGGCTTTAACTCGAGCAAATGCTAGACGTGTTGCATTGCAAATGCTTGTTTGTTGTTGAAATCAGTAAATTATGCATCAGGTTATAGATTGTGGCAAGAGCAGCAAATTCATATTTACTTGAAAGGAACATGTTTATCAACGGTGCGTTCTCTAGTGACGCAAAATCGGGTGACAGAAAAACTGTTGGGTATAGTAGCAAAAGCTGTACATCAAAACAACATAAATAACAATGGGCCTAATTATGACTTTGGCAGTCCGACAAGCGGACTGCCAAAGCTGTGGGGAAAGGGCCGGAGTTAAACCCCGTCCTCCTCCACCCCACAGCCAGTACGCATTCCGAGAGTGTTGGGCGGAGGGGCCCCTGCACTGCCCACAGCAATGTCGTAGGCAGTGCATGGGCCCCCTCTGGCCCCTAGCACTGCCTTTACGCCAGCCTTTTCATGGCAGGTTCCCCACCATAAAAAGGCTGACAGAAAGGGAAGTCGTGATCAGAACGGCAGTACTGAACTCAGCACTGCCGTGACTGACCACAACTTTGACCACCGACAACCCGTTGAGATCCCCGATCCTGGCGGTGTGGTGGTCTCCTGGTGGACTGACTTCCAGGAGTGTAATCTGGAAGTCGAACCGCAAGGAATGCAGCGGTCTGACCTCCACCGCGAGTTTGGCAGTCTAAAAAAACTGCCAAACTCGTAATCTGGCCCTGTGTTTGTTAACAGTATAATTTATTTTGTAGCATGAATTCCCTCCAAGAAGTGGCATTGGCCCTTAAATAAAAGGTACAGGCACACACAATTGTGGTGTGTGAACAGAAAACAATACCTTAGAATAGAGTGTTAGGGACTATGGTGAACTATATTTACTCCTTCTCAGAAAGACAAATCCAGCAGGGTATGATTAGTTAAAGTCAACATCTTGTGTGGTATACTCAGTAGATCAATGTTCCCTTTCCCAGCTTCTGTTCGGCCTCTGTATCCATACACTAGGCTTTTCAAGTTTTAACATAACATTTCTGTTTGTACCTTGATGACATCCAGATTCATCGCACAGTCAAGATTCAGGGTGTCACCCATGTCACCGCTACAACTTGGAAAGGCTGGTGTGTGTGTATATGTGCTCCAATTGTCTACATGTTTGTCAAAATCAAATATCCCTGTCATAGATGTTTTTCTTAACCAAAGTAATTTTTGGGTTTCGAACAATTAAAGACATCATCTAATAAAAACTGTAACCTCGGAGTCATCTTCAACTCGCCTTTTAACGGAGCATGCTGAACTGCAGTACGATCCTGAGACCTATACACAATATAGTCCTATGAACATTAGCTACTTTGGTCTCCCCAAAAAGCAAGCACATAGCAAACGGCCTACAGTTAAGGACGTTTGACTATACTTTATTGGTACCCTGTAAACTACATCAGATCTGCCATGAACAGAGGTCCATTCACCAATAAGGTGCATATCAAAGGACATTTTTATCAAGTGAACCTCAAAGTTACCCACACATCATTGCTATCACATATGAACAAGATTGTGAGGTGGAAATACCTCGACCTAGCAGGTGGACTTTTAAAATGTAAGCACTCTTAACACTAATGGGAATTTGTGTACCCTAATTGCATGTGAACATTGGTATTTATCCTAGAGTGTATCTATTCTGTGCAACACATTTGCTCAGAAGAAATATTAACCCTCAAAATGAAGTGCACCATTTTGATTGTAAGTGTGCAGAATAATTCAGGGCTTCGGTGTTTCACTATAAGATGGAGCTGAATTTGTGAAGTTTAAAAACAAATTAGTGTGCGAACTAGCTCCTAAAATGCAGTAGTTATTCTAAATGGCTAAGTATTTTTTTTGTACATTGTTCATAATGCATGGTATGCTCCATGAGGGTCCGGTGAGGCAGGACATGTTCATTTTAGGCCGTGCAGTTGTAGGAGATAAGTGGAGAGCTTCTTGTCTAAAGTCAAAATGCATGTAGTAGAAGGTAAAGGACTCGTTTGACCAAATTCTTGAAACGGATAGTAGAACTTGTTCACTTATGTACATGGTGAGCTCACAACACTGAAGGAGGCAGTAGGGTGGTGTGAGCGTCTGTTTCATACCTGTTTACTGACTGACACATTGATAAATTAAGAAAAGAGTGTCAGTGTGGGGGGGAGGAGTAGGGAGACTCACTCTACCCCAATCTTAATGGCCTAGCGAGGTAATGGGCTATCAGGAGATTTCTCAATAGTTCTATTGACCAGTCTGTCTTCTCTTCACATCATGCTTGTTAGGGTCCCTGAGCTATGGATCTGTCCACCCCGCCTCCAAGCCAAGGTCGACATTGTGGGTTTGTCAGAGCAGCATCTTCTTGTAACTAGGACAGTCGTCACAAACTGCTGTGTTGCACAACACAGGCTGGCGAGTTATGAAATGCAACCTTCTGATCTGTCACTTAAATTTTTCTTTGGCTCAGTCAACCTGTGGTGGGTTTAAACTGGGTAGATAGCCGCTAAGATTGTTTCATCCGTGATTTGCTTCCAGATGAGAGCATTGAATTAATGGATGCTTCTAGGGTTCTGCCGAGATGGTCTCTGGGCACTTGAGTGTCAGATGAATGCTCTATAAATGACTAGGCCCTGCCAGTGTCGCTCCTCATTAAATTTCACCAAACCTCTGAGTGGGTCATCAAAGCTCACTCTTTCCCCAGATCTGAGCGGATGCCAGACATTATGCAGAGCCTGAGCTTTTGTTTAAATACTAAATTGTAGTTTCTTTACATTGCTGTGTGCATTATTGAGACCATTAAATACTATAGTTTATCATGCTTGATAATTGTTTTTTCGTTTGATTTTATTCAGTAGTCGCCCCAGGGGATTTGTCTTAAGTGCATGTTGCGTTGGGCCACACGTAATTTTTGAAGTGCATTTCCTTGTTTTTATGTATTTCCTATCTTGAATAATGTATGTGTTTGTTTCTGTAATACATACTGTTACTCTTCGCTCTCAGCAAGTATTTAAAGCTTTTGCTTGGGATTTAAAACTCCCAGCCCAAATGTTTAAGTGCTTTCTTGCATTAGATCTCACATTCCCCTATGTCTTCATTTTGTTTTTCAGAACGACCCTTGTAAAAGCACCAATTATGGATGGCTGTGAGAACTCCTGGAATGAGAAATAATACTGCTGTTCTATCTTCCAAATGTGAGTTGTGACAACCAAATCTGAAAATCGTTGTGGATTGAGAGATGCAATGCTACTTTTCTGTGTTCCCTTGGAGTACAATGTTTGTTTGCGGACAGCACTTCCAAAACCAGTAAAACAGAGCAACATGAGATCCCAAGTGGCTTGGCATTAGGATCAGGAGCAATAATTGCTTCAGAGGCATTTGGAGGTATTAGTCTATTTGGTAGGCAGTCAAGCCTGTTGCCTGTGATCTGCATTTTTTCACAGAGTTGATACTAACACAATTTACACATGTAAATTACAATTTATCGAAGCATGAATGCAAGTAGCATCCCAATTAATAAAACGTTTGAGCAAAAAACAGATGCCAGATTCCTCTTAGCGTGCATGCTATGTTTCAATTCTCTAGGTTTTGTATTTGGCTTTGGATCTATGGGTGCACAAGCACACCTTCTCTGTCTTTGTCCTTCTCATAAAAGTTTGCACATGTACCTTTGTTTAGCCTGACTAAATATACGTTTTTATCATTAGGGAACAGTGTTGAGAGTGCAAATATATGCACTATTACCGCATTGATACAGTTTTGAGATATTTAACCATCATATTATTGCACCAGTCAGTGCTGTAGTGGAGTTTTAAGAGTCATTGCTTAATACAAAACAAATATTCCTTCATGACTAAAGCTGTGCTGTTGGTCAGTTTAGGATGTAGCTGAGTGGAAAAATTAAAAATCGGGGTTGCCCACCTGTCTTTCCACTGAATACTGTGTAGTATTGCACATAGGAACCTCAAGCAGACTGTGTTACTCACATGCCATTCTTCTCAAATCCAAAGCTTTGTGTTTATCTGAAAAAAATGTATTTCCCACCACAGAGAGAAATCCGAGAGGTGACCCTGTGATGGCACCATATTCATTTACACACAGCTTCTAGAAATGTGGACATTTTGGGTTTTGAAGCGGTTTCTGGGTAGTTCAGCTGCTAATTCAAGTTGGATATGGAGTTTGTTCTAGTTCTGTCTACCAGAATTGAAAACTGAAACCCTCCAGCTCCAAAATACAATAGTCCAAATCTTGACTGATATAGATAATTGTTTATTCCTTTACTTTTCCACTGTAGGCAACACGTTTTACTTGTAACAGACTTTCTCAGGGCTAAAAATCATATAATACATCAATTAATCATCAAAGATAGATAAGGCAATTCTACATATAAGATGAGTATATGTCCATCATTTAAAGTACACAGCATCCAGAGAAAATAAAACCTTAAACATAGTGGAAAATCATCCAATATGAATAAAGTTAAATCCCCAGAACAACTCATAAATATCACCCATGCCTAAGACAAGTCAATAGGTGTGTGCAAAATAATAAGTAATAGAATTCTTGTTGGAAATTATACGTTCTAATGCTCACCAAACAAGTCAAAAAGCCCCAAAACAACCCATAGTTCTCATTCGTGCCTAGGATCCATCCATATCTGTGTGCAAGAGCATCATCAGAGAGATAAGTGACATGCCCATGAGTGATGCATGAGAATCTTGTCTACAGTGATATGTTAGAATGCTTATCAAACGCATAAAATAAATCCTCGCTCCTTGTAAATGAGATATAATGGAAAGAAATATATATGAAAACAAGATCACAGAACATCAGAGGCCCATCAGAAGATTGGGAAAATAAATCCAAACTAGTTAGGCAAATGTGTGCTCAATTTCATCAGTAAAACAGAGTCAATAAATCCCAACTTCATTATAGTCAAACGAGTTAACACTTCCTAGAAAGCCATACAAATTCCAGCTAGTAAATCCGAGCCTTGTATTAATATTAAGTGCTGAGCCATATCATCAAAAATGCAAATGTCCGTCCCCATAAACTGCAGTAACCTACAGTTATACAAGGGTCTCATCACCATAGAACCACAGTCGTATCCAAAAGTAATATGGGGTGCTGCGCAGAGTAGTACCTCAATATTATAAACAAAAATCACCATCCTGTGATTTCTTCTTGTAATAAGAAGTCAGATTGCTAAAAATGTCCAGATATCATCCAAAAACTAGAGAATTGAATTTGTTATTTACTCTCCTTAATTCAGTATCAGTCGTAACGTCTGTAGGGGCCCAAGCGCTGGTGTAATACACGGGTGCCATCTTGAAACTGTGTATATATGCTCAAAATAAAGAAAGGACTATATTCCAAAGTCCAGACTTATTCCTCATCTAAAATAGGTTAAATACATAACAAAGGGCCGCCATATTGCAGAGTGCAAGTACTAATTGTACTTAATATGCCTGTCACCCTAGGGTTTTAGTTTGCAATTCTGGAATAATACCTGTTGTGTGGTGTGTGATGGCCATTTCACCTCTCTGGGAGCACCTGAGAACTCAAGATTAAATACTATATTATTACACTATTAATGGAGATGTGCACCTGCAGATGAGTTTCTAAGCCATCACAATTGCTTAAATGTATCTTTTTTTTTTAATCTAGTTAACGTTGTGCAAGTTGGCACATTGTCCTACTTGAAAAAGCCACTGAACAATAAAGGGGAACATATTTCCCAGTGGTGACCTGGTGTATTAATAAGAATGTAGTTCTGTTGGCATGAAAGATTTTGGTTAATGTCTCTCTTGAGGTAGTCTTTACATATGATTTTAAAGCTGCCGCAAGACAGAGTTGATGTTTGAGCCGAGGCTCAGAGAAAATTGTGAACCAAGATTAATCTTCTCTTCAAAGGAAGCTTATCCCAGCCTCAGTCCATGGCTGTCCCATTGTGAATTGCATGGCCGGGTCAGATGGATGCTTCAATTAGTAGCTTCATAAGGCATTGCGAAGCACCTCCTGTTCAAGAATAAATAGTCTTTTAGATAATTGCCTTTTATTGTACGCTAGCACTGACTTCAGTATGGTGTTCTATGATCATAGGATTTTTGTCGTTCCAGAAAGATAAACATGAGCAAAAAGAATATCTGACACCCGTTGTAAGTCCTGCAGTTTATGCCAATTTCAGTCCAGTATCACAAAGTAGGACATCTGGGAGTGATTCTAGTACAATGCACCTCCCTTCTGAATGTGCCTGCCTTCTGTCTGAGTCGTATGACATTACATCATGGGAATTGCATGTTGCAGACTTCGTTATTTGCTTTGGTTTTCTGCTTTTTAACACTCTGGCACCAGTCACCTTGCTGAGAGTGTGCTGATCACCCTGCTGCTCTGAGGTAACTAGAGGGCTTGAGTGTTGCACAGGAAAGACAATAATTAGAAAATCTGTACTGCTTCCTTCTGAGCTAATATGGTATATTGTCAATTATGTTGCTTGTCCTTGTGGACATTATGCTTGGAAGCAGTTTATTTGAAGGGTTACCGATTTGGATCCTGAGTGGATTGTGTAATGAGAAGTGACCCTTTTTGTCAGTGGCATATCGAACTTTCACTCGTACTGTAAACAACTTTTTTTATTTTAAAGCGGTTGTTTCTTACAGTCCACAAAACGATTATCTGTTTAATGTTGTTTCTTTCAATTTTTTTTTTTTTTCAAACAAAATTTGGGACCAGTGGACTTTGGCTCAGATATCCTATTCTATAGTGTGAGATTGTAACAGGAAATGTCTTTTAGATGAAGCTTTCAATTTAATTTTCAAAGGGGTGTCTTGAATCTACAGCATGGTTGCACCATGCAGTATTTATTTCCTTTTTTTAATTATGTTATATTTATTTACCATAATATAGTTTTACCCATCCCTCCTTGTAATTCTATAGCAGAATGTTTTCAAATCCTGGCCTCAGTGTGGAAGCAGGTAAAGGGTTCTATTCAACCCCTTGGAATAACTCTGTTAAGGTTGAGTATTTGGTGAATTGTGACCTGTGTGTGCTTTTTTGATAAATGTGAATCCCATTTTTTCCCACTTACTGAACTACCTTAAGTGTGTGGCACTTTTGGATGTGGGTTTCCGCACGGTCTAACACTAGGACAGGGGTGGGCACTCTACCTGATCCGTGTGGGCACATACTTTAAGGACTTGCCTTATATCAACAACTTAAAGTGCCTCTGTTCTGTATTGTGGGCCCACTAAAAAAAAACAATTGTGCATTTGAATAAAACAAACAATATTGTTGTGTGCCATACTTATATTTTATTCACAGCATTGTCTTTCAAAGCAGGGTAATATAATTAAAAAAAAAAAAAATGACCACCTCTCAGTTTAAAGTAGGGTTCTTTCTCCAACGGTGAAACACATAAATGAATTGGAACTGTTGTTTTTCCCAGACTTTAGCCCCATTTGCTCAGTAGGACAGGTGAAACAATTGACGTCCCTGCTCTCCTAATTTGAACTTCAACCCTCCTATCCCCAGCCCCCCTAGATTGTAGGGGTACATTCGAACCACTGAAATTGTGCATCTCTGTGGTGTTTTCCCCATAATGATCACTTTATTTACAAATAATACTTAAACATAATGTGCATAATGTGTGTTGCATAACTTATCTTTTCTTGCCACATAATATAGTCAGTCTTTTTTTGTGTAAATTGGTCTTTCTTAGCAGCATGATTAGATCTGTTTTGGGTGCAGAATGATTTTCCCAACAGGAATTGTTGGGAGAATGGTTTCTCCTAGTGTTGGGAGAAGAATGTGTGTTTGTATCTTATCTGAATTTAGAAGTAGACTCTTGGGTTAGATTCTTTTTTTTTCTAGTTTAACCCAGGGGCCTCTTAGACCTTGGGATATTTGCCTGCTTTAAAGCTAGTGGTCTGTACTGTGACAGGATAGTAAGAAACCTTTCCCTTTATTTTGAACATCACGCAGCAAATGGTTGGCTGAAATAACCTGCATAAATGAAAGAAAGTTTTGTATAACATAAAACACAATGTTTTTATCCGAGCAGAGGACTCCTACCCTGATGTTGGTGAATCAAAAACTCCATTCTCCTTTGATGGGTCAATTATAATAGAAGGTACTTCATGGTCTCTCCCAGTCTACCAGAGGAAGCAGTGGCACATAATGGGATGATTGTTACTTGTTTGTTTATGGTTAGTGGACAGCGTGCTAACGGTTCCAGATTTAGAATGTAATGTAGAAAATGGAATGCCACATGTATACTTGACAATTGATTCTTTGCTGTTTTCCCTGCCTAATTATTCCCTGAAGCTCCAATAAATACATTATGTCTGCGCCATTTGTGAGCCTCTCTTCAGTCACGTATTGCCCCTTGAAACCTTAAAAAGTGGGCTGCAAGATGCAGGGACCCTCAGGAAGAACCTCCAGAGCACTTCTCACAGCTGAAGAAAGAGGGCATTGGGAGAAGGGGACCCTCTAGAACTTTCCTAGCTTTGGAGGAGGGGATCACTGTAACATTACTTGGAGAATTATAAGGTTGATGGGGAAGAAAAAACGCTCTCTGCCGCAAGTGTCTTTTCTTGCTGGAGCAGAAGAGTACGTCCTACCACCTCATTGATGTGAGACTGTTCTCCCACAAGAACTCCTAAAGAGCCCCGGAGCACATGCTGAAGAACAGTTCTAACAAAACTTATTTTGTTTCAAGTGAAGATGGAGATGGCCAAGAAGGGGGTCTCAGGATCTCAACTGAATAAGGTAACTCACTGCTTACTGGTGTCTCTCCAGTTTGCTGTTCCCCCAATTTTGCAGGTCCATCCTGAAATACCTTGTCTCCAGGTAGCCGAGGAAGTGATGCACATGACTGCTGACAGGCATACTAATCATTATCTCTGCGAGAACCTTACACTTGGTCACCATGTGATACTGTCCATTTCCAACCATCGCCTTAGGCAGGCCAGAGTATTTACAGACAACACCGTAAACATGCAAATGTGACATTTGACACCAGTGTGAGCGTCTTTGTGCATGCATACGTGTGCTTGCCCTTTAAACTAGTTGTTTGGAGTTGATACGTATTCGCCCTGTCAGTTCAGCAGTCGTAAAACCTGCTTGGGGTTGATGTTTTGCTTGACAACTATTATGGACACATTGGTTTTGAACGCTGTATTTTGCTAGGTCAGTTGAATAGTTTATTTCTGCTAATATTTATGTGTTGATAACCAAATTTCAGTTCCAAACCCTCAACCCTCTTGCACCAAGTGAAGTCCCCACTGTTTCATTTGTGCCTTTCTTTCATTGCAGTTTGGCTTTCACTGTCAAGGCTCAGAAATGCATCTGAATTTGAAAGTAGTGTCCTCCAGCAGGTGACGAAGCGGGACCCACTTAGCTGAAACCAGAACCAGGCCATCTATCGTGACTGAGAGAACTCGGCAAAGAAAGACAACGCAATGGACTAGACCAGCGCTATCAGTTCAGTCCCAAGACCTATGATATTTGTAGAGACATTTCAAGAGAAGTGAAAGGAAGAGACAAACACTCAACTTCTGATCGCACGATCAAGTGGCACAAGAGCAAACTCGCAGAAATATATTTTTAATGAACCATTTAACTAGCTTTAGTGTTAATAGATTATTTTTAAGTATATTTTTGTTTATAATTTTTTAATAGCTTGACAGAGCTCGCCTTTTTGGTCAGTTGGCTCAGATTCTCGATTTTGAAGCACGTTAATTTCTCAGTGGAGGTTTTTCTATTACCTGTAATATGCGATGCTAGGTGCTATCTGTGCAACTGACAGCAAGATTATCCTATAAATTATTACAGAGATCAGGTTGTAAAGAACTAAATCAATGATAGGCCATACAAGGCTTTGGCACACCCTGCGGACCAAATACAAAAAGGAGGCTTTTCATCTTACCCTTCAGGACTTAAGTGCCTACGAAACCCAACCCCCAAAAATTTCTGACTCAGGGCAAAGCCAGAATACAGGAACAGCACAGTCCATTTCTTAAGCTTGTGGACAATCAAACAACTGGTTACAGAAAATATCCAAGTGCCCCTTTGATGTTTGTTTTCCCAGCCAGTAAAAAATAAGTAATATCAGGGTACAGTGTGAAAGAAAATGTTATTTTGTTTTTGTTTTTCTTAAAGCAGTATCTTAGTTGCTCTGGCTTATATGTCGATCCTAAGAAGGGAGTGTGAGCAGCATCTCCTTTCTCTTTATTGATCTGAGTTAATGCTTTTTTGGAGTCTGGGCGGAGAGCTTGTTCGTGTGTTTTTTTTTTTTTTTTTGTCATGAATTCAGTTGCCTTGGAAAACTTTAGAGTACAAGCCTATTTATTGGGTTGAAAATCTTCACAGAGTACATAAAGGCAAAGTTCAGCAGGGGTGAAGCTGTGGGCTCTCGGCATCTACTGCCAATAAGTGAACTGTGTATGACTAAGGCACTTTAGCTTTTCAGTCACCAGAAAGCAAGCTGGGATTGAAAGTATTTTATTGTATTTTTTTTTTTTAATTTATTTCTAACGGACTAGAGAAGGCGGCGCCTCTCACCTTGACAAATGGAGTGTCCAACGAGGGAGCATGGGGATGGTGAAGACATGAAGTCCCCTAAACCTGATGACCCCCAGATGGCTGCAACTCCTGCAAAAAAAGCCTTTGTTGCTGGAGATGGTGACCAGCCACACGCTAACCAAGAGATACTAGTCAAAGCTGAATGCAGCTCAGCCAAAAGTGTAAAGGAATCATCAGTGCTGGATTCTGAGAGTCTAGTGGAAGAGCAAGAAAACACCATAACAGATGAGTCGTCTTGTCCTCGAAATTCAGAAACCGATTCTGAGCCCCAGGCCGAGTCTCTAGGCTCTACCTCGGTATCCGATGCTGAGGCCGGGCAGCAGGCTGGATCCCTGCAGCAGGAAGAACTTGAGACAGGAAAGGAAGATCAGCAATTGGCAAAGAATTGTACTGAAGGAGAGGCTGCACTTCCATCTCCGCAAAGTATTTCTTCAGGTGTTGGTGCATGCGGACCCCACGAGGCCTCTGATGCCATTGCTTCCAGGTCTCCAGGGAATGAACCAGAAACAGATTACTACTTCGTGAAGTGGATCAACTGGAAAGGGGAACGAACACCCATCATTACTCAAAGTGAGAATGGCCCCTGCCCTCTGCTGGCCATCATGAACATCCTCTTCCTGCGGTGGAAGGTAGGCACCAAGCCGTATCCTCTTTCATTAGGTGCTATGTACAGTTGCAACTTACAGGATATTTTATACTATTTGGGAACCAGTATTGTGTCCAGATGTATACGGTATAGAAATTGTAATTCCTTGTAAAACCGCTTTTAAATTGTGACACTGAGACCACACTGTCCATAAGTTTGTGCATTGCATCGGTTTGGTAGTTAGTTACATTCTTGGTTTTTCAGTGCAGAACATTTACAATTATTAGAGCAGACCCCATTTCTGACTACACCTTCTATGTCGCAAGAAAACCCTTCTTTCAGTGACTAAGGTTTCAAACCAAACTCCTGACCGGAGTTCCAGCCCACACACTCCCCACTCTAACCACAGCTCAAACTTGAGGATGGTCTCTTCTGACCAGAGCTCCGCTCTAGATCTGTTGCTCTCTACCTCCACTCAGAAATCCTCCTCCTTTCTAACTGCAGCTGCAATCCATACTTCTACTACTCAAATCAACAGCCCAGACTCCCCTGTTTACTCTTACCAGAGCTCTAGCCCTGATTCTTTCTTATCTGAACCAAGGTCCAACACTCTCCTTCTCCTCCATTGATCACTGCTTTATCCCAGTTCAGCTAGCTGCCTTCGTCTCCTCATCCGACCAGAGCTCCATCCGAGACCCTTTGTTAAGACCCCAGTTTGAGCTCAGCATTCTCCCATCCTCTGCCTCTTTTAATTTACAGTAAAACCCCTTGCAGATTCTACTTCTCGACTAGACACATGCTGTGACTAACTCCTAGTCGTCTTCCCTCCACCCTGGCTGCAGCTTTGTCAACCACCCTTCTTCCTCTTTGTCTGAAGCTCTGCTGTCTACCTCTCTACTGGCAGCAGCTTTGTCATCCCTGTTCCCTCTCAGTCTGCAGCTCTGTTGGTCCCCCTTGCTACAGTTCTATTGGGCCTTCCACATCCACAAGGGCCACAGCTCAAACATGCTTTTTCACCTCCCAGTATCTACAGCTCAGTATTTCTGCTCTAGCTTCCACCCTCTGACCTGTCTGCAGCTTCATCAGTTTGTTCTTCCACCCTTTCCCTGACCCCAGCTCCATCAGCCACTGCCCGCTTGTCCCTGACCACTGCAGTCTGTTGTCCCCTGACCCCAGCTTTATCAGCTCACTTGTTTTACAACACATCAAATTTTAGGCCCCACATCTGACTGTGCGCCACCACAATATTCTCTTTTTGCCACACAGTTAGCATATCACACTGAGTTCATAGTAGGTTTTTCCAAAGCAATCACTTCCTCCTCCACTGCTTTAAAACCCTACAGTGTGAAAATGGGAATGGCTTCAAGTGTTTTGCCACACATTGTGTGTGTTTTTTTTTTTTTTTTTTTTTTTTTTTTTTATTTATTTTTTTACATGGCTACAAACTTGACAGTTTTGCTTTTCACTAATGGCCGAGCTTAACTACTCCATGCACTGACAAAAAAAATCTCTGGAATGCACATCTTAGTCCAAAGAAGACATTTATTATTTCACTGCTATCTATATTATAATGCAAAGCAAATAATGAATTAAAAATGCATCACCATAGGTCCTGTCAGGTGCTTCATCTTTCTTCTTCCAGCAACCCGATGACCCCGTTCGACTGAGAAAGAGATCTCTACCCTCACAGGAAATCTGTATCGAGTATCCGATGTCTGAATCCTGATTGAGGTCTCTGAATCTCCTACTGTAGAACTGGGCCTCTTTTATATCTTAAAAACCAAAAAAGGTGCTTTATGGAAAAACCCCTCAAGTTGCGCAAGAAGTATTCAAACATGCTGGCTAGTTTAGGTATGCTTTGAAAAGAACACGTTGGGATTTGGCCACAATCCCAAGATGTCAAGTCAAAGCAAGGCTGTTCCCTGCTGTCTGAGTACATTCTTATCAACCAAAGCCCTTGGTGAGAAAAAAGCACGAAAACAGACTGACATTGTGGAAAATCACTGGCAGCCTTTAGCATGGCAGTGTGTAATATTATGATAACGTCAATAGGCAGAATAAAGTTAAGGCTAAACTGAATACAAAATGGAGTCTGTAACTATTGAACGCTGGACAGCTAAGCCAGATGCAAAGTGGTGCAACACAAAGTCAGTGGTCAAAACACACATTTCACTACAACAGTCCAAGATTGTGCATTAGATATGCGCAAACACTGGTATGTGTAAAAGGCTGCTGTCATAAGGAATGTGTACCTACTTAACTTCAACGTTGCCTCCTTTTGTTTCTGAAATAATGGGTGAAGTTCTGAAAAGGAACACCATAATCTATATTACATAACCATGATTTGTTTTTAACAAGGTTGCTTGGTGGAACAAAAACCTGTTTCTAGTTGCTGGTGCTTTGGCACTTTTAAATGTTTAGCATAGGTAGATTATCTAGGTCTGTGTATGAGAAATAATGATGAGTGATTTCTGTGTTGAGAAGACCAAGTTCTACTCCTAGGGTCCAACTTGATTAAATCGGGTAGTCCAGAAATTGTGAAACCTAGATCTAGAGAGGCCAGGTGAAGAATAGACTTTCAGTTAAACCATTGGTTATGTATACATGTTGCTTTTAGATTAATTACATGTAAATCTATTTTATGTGGCAGTCCTAAAAACCTGCTTGACTTTGGGCCTCCAGATTGGACACCCCAAGACTTAATCCTTTGCTAATCATTTTTAATTGTTCCACACTTTTCTTGAAAACTGTTTCTGATCTTATATACAAGAATACCACACTATGAAGTGCTTTTTTTCTTAAGAAGAAAAAAAATACATTTAGTGTTTGCTTCTCTGGTTTTAGGTGAAGTTGCCTCCACAAAAGGAAGTGATCACATCTGAGGAGTTGATGGCTTATCTCGGTGAGTGGCGATTTGTCTGTTTTTTACTTGAGTTGTGGCTTTGCTAAAATCATAGGCTATAGGACGTGTAAGAAAAAGCATTGATCGGATAATATATGTTCTATAGATTTTAAATTGGTTGCTGCTGTGTTTCATTACATGTGGATGATCTCTTGACTTCAGTCAGTGCATCCAGTAATATTGGAACAGGCTGGAACGTGTTAACTGAAGCTAGGGTTTGCAGGGGAAGCTATGATGAGTTGGATGTGTCTGACCTGGTAGTGCTGGTTATTAGGCTCTGACCAGGACGTGAGCACGTAATCTTCTCTCTGAGCTGAAGCTGATTATCATTGTCTCTCGAGGTGTGGACCCTGTTCCCGAGTACTATTTCCCTGTCTCATTTACTGCCTTTTTTTCATTTAAAAAAAAAAGTTGTCCTAATGGTTTTTAACAGGAAGTTGGTTTATTTTTCTACCTTGCTTTGGAAGACTTTAAATTAGATAATTTCAAATGTATGGGTATGTTTGTGTGTTGTTGTTTGGCATGGAAACCTGTATTTTCGCTTCATTGTTTTCAACAGAGCTTCCACAATTCAAATGTTCTAATGAGACTTAAAAACCTGCCCCACCCAAATTAAACAGCCCTGTTTATTACCTAAATCATGGATTCAACTTTTTCTGCCAATAGCGGATGAAGCATAACCGGAGTTCATGATAATCCACCTCACCTGAATAGTAGAATGGGATTAAGGAGTCCGTCTGCTCACTACGGTTCTAAGGCAGATTCGACTATCACCTCAGCTAAAACATTTAGCTGGTGGAATGTTCCAATAGCCTTATGGCCCTTTAGTCTCGGGCTTTACCAGTTGGTAAAGGCTCTTTCTATAGCTATAGGCCCTCACCTTTGGCTTGGACCTATAACTCTGGTTCAGGTCCTTTAGCCACTGGTACAGCCTCAGCAGCAGGATACATGAACAAATGGATGTCTAGCTCAAAATAACATCTTTGCTTTACCCAGCACCTCTCATTTCCCTTACTGAATCTGTACCCTTTCTACATTTTTACACCAGATAATACATAAGCACCCATTTAATTTATCTGTATTGCTTATTTTAGCTGAAGGTGGTGTTTCCAGGTAGTTGCTAGCTTTATGATTGAGATTCCTATGTAAAAGAGTTGGTGCTGCTGTTTGTTATAGCATCATGAAACAGCCTGACTATACCCTTCTTTTGTCTTTACAGGGGAATGTTTTCTGTCAATTAAACCCCAAGAAAACTCTGAAGCTTTGCAGCTAAATTTTCAACAGGTGAGTCTAACATAACATGAAACCAGCATCTCGGAAGGTAGGTACTATGTAAATTAAGTTTATTAATCTGTCTATTCCACCACGTCTGTGGGCTTCGTTTTCTTCCTAATGAGTTGTGCTGGAGTCTGGACTCCATATTTTGTTAAACTGTGGACTCTTGTGAGCTTCTTGCTCCGCATGTCCAGTGGCAAAATTGTAGTGAGCTTTGCGCCACTGCTGTGGTGAGAAACTGCAAAGAAACTCCGTTTTAAGCTTGGACATTTTTTACAAAATGTTTTTGTGGAAAACCTTCCAGGCCAGTTTTTGCTTGTGAAGCCAATTCTGAAATCAACAAAGTGTAACACATTTATTTCTCTACAAGTTCGCAAACTACTTTTTTATGTAAATTGCTTACTGAATGTTTTAAATCAGAAATTCCATCACTTTCATAAATCTTGCAAATAGTTTAGGACAGTGTTGTTAATTCCACAGGTCTTTCACATTTTATAAGATTGTAATTCCGTATTTTCTTTTGTTATTTCATTCATACTACTTCTCCCACATAGAGCCAGAGAGAACTTTCTATTGCTAACATTTCAGAAAATGTATTGTTCTTTGAATAATTTTAAATGAAAACTCCGCTTTAAAAAAAAAAAAAAAAGTAATTTGCCTACAAGGAAAACCAACAGCTTTTCAAAAACAAAGTACCCAGCATTTATCACTAGTGTGTGAGATGAATGGTTAGAAACGCAATATTTGGAGGGCTGTTGCTTGAGACTGTCAATCTGCAGTGTCTCTTGCCTCAGTGGTGATTAGGTACGAGGCACCCTTGTTGTAGAGACTTACAAATGCCTGCCAGATGGTCCAGGCTATTCGCAGGCCAGATGGTCGCCGACAATAATCCTGTGAGAGATACAAGGGTTAAAGCTTCTGCAGCAGAGTTTGTCTGCACTCTTCAGAGGTTCGGATCCTGCAAGAGAAGTCTCGTCTTTTATCACTCGAAGTTTAAAAAGAAAAGAAAAAAGGACTGCAGTCCGGTACTAAAGACACACCTGTGTGTACGCCGTAGAAATGGTCAGTTGATTGTTTATATTGTTAGTTCCGGCTCATGCTCTTCACAGACATGACCGCTCCATCTTTTAATAACATGAGAGCTTACGACCATCTTTTCTCCTTAGCCTGCATATGTTGTACTCCTTTCTGCGCTACCACACATTAACTTTAGTTAATACACAGTGCAGCTTCAAAGATATATCAATTCCATCCCACTTGTTTCTTTCCCTTTGTGTGTCTTGACAGGATTACCACATAACCTTTTTCCCCTGTTGGATCTTTTTGTTCATTATAAAATCCTTAGGTTGCCACTTACTAAATGTTTTTGCCTTTAAAACGTAGTTTAACAATTATTTAATGTTACTATATTGGCAAAATTCTACGGTGCAAATGTAATACCGTTCAGCACAAACAAATATTTGCTAATACTTCATATTTTTTCTATGTAAAAGCCTGGGCTCACACTATTTCTTAGACTTTTAGTTTAGTTATATAAATGGGTATAAACCAACATAATACAGAGAACATTGGTCTGATTTCTGAATGAGCTTTCAGTGCAGAACATGCATTTCTAATTCTTGAATATCAATGGCTCTTTTTTTCTTTAAAAACAAAAACTCCATAGAAAACACCCAGAACAAAACGTTCCACAAAACTTATAAAACACATCCAGGTGTGCACAGCCTTGGAGCTGGGTGCTAGTATGCGTGTGTAAAGAAATGGCTCCCTGTTGCAGTTACCCCCCACTTTTTGCCTGATACTGATGCAGGCTTGACTGAGAAGTGTGCTGGGACCCTGCTAACCAGGCCCCAGCACCAGTGTTCTTTCACCTAAAATGTACCATTGACTCCACAATTGGCACACCCCTGGCATCCAGGTAAGTCCCTTGTAACTGGTACCCCTGGTACCAAGGGCCCTGATGCCAGGGAAGATCTCTAAGGGCTGAAGCATATCTTATGCCACCCTGGGGACCCCTCACTCAGCACAGACACACTGCTTGCCAGCTTGTGTGTGCTGGTGGGGAGAAAATGACTAAGTCGACATGGCACTCCCCTCAGGGTGCCATGCCAACCTCACACTGCCTGTGGCATAGGTAAGTCACCCCTCTAGCAGGCCTTACAGCCCTAAGGCTGGGTGCACTATACCACAGGTGAGGGCATATGTGCATGAGCACTATGCCCCTACAGTGTCTAAGCAAAACCTTAGACATTGTAAGTGCAGGGTAGCCATAAGAGTATATGGGCTGGGAGTCTGTCAAAAACGAACTCCACAGCTCCATAATGGCTACACTGAATACTGGTAAGTTTAGTATCAAACTTCTCAGAATAATAAACCCACACTGATGCCAGTGTTGGATTTATTAAAAAATGCACACAGAGGGCACCTTAGAGATGCCCCCTGTAATTTACCCAATTGTTCATTGCAGGACTGACTGGTCTGTGCCAGCCTTCTGCTGAGAGACGAGTTTCTGACCTCATGCGGTGAGAGCCTTTGTGCTCTCGGAGGACTGAAACAAAGCCTGCTCTGGGTGGAGGTGCTTCACACCTCCCCCTCTGCAGGAACTGTAACACCTAGCAGTGAGCTTCAAAGGCTCAAGCTTCGTGTTACAATGCCCCAGGGCCTCCAACTAGTGGAGATGCCCGCCCCCTGGACCCAGCCCCCACTTTTGGCGGCAAGTCCAGGAAAGATAATGAGAGAAAAACAAGGAGGAGTCACTGGCCAGTCAGGACAGCCCCTAAGGTGTCCTGAGCTGAGGTGACTCTGACTTTTAGAAATCCTCCATCTTGTAGAAGGAGGATTCCCCCAATAGGGATAGGAATGTGACCCCCTCCCCTTGGGAGGAGGCACAAAGAGGGTGTACCCACCCTCAGGGCTAGTAGCCATTGGCTACTAACCCCCCAGACCTAAACACGCCCTAAAATTTAGTATTTAAGGGCTCCCCTGAACCTAAGAATTTAGATTCCTGAAACTACAAGAAGAAGAGGACTGCTGAGCTGAAAAACCCCTGCAGAGGAAGAACAGAAGACACCAACTGCTTTGGCCCCAGACTTACCGGCCTGTCTCCTGCCTTCCAAAAGAAACCTGCTCCAGCGACGCTTTCCAAGGGACCAGCGACCTCTGAATCCTCTGAGGACTGCCCTGCTTCAAGAAAGACAAGAAACTCCTGAGGACAGCGGCACTGCTCCAAAAGAACTGCAACTTTGTTTCAAGGAGCAGATTTAAAGACCCCTGCAACTCCCCGCAAGAAGCGTGAGACTTGAAACACTGCACCCGCCGACCCCGACTCGACTGGTGGCACCTGAAGGAACGGAACTCCTGTGCAGGAGTGACCCCCAGGAGGCCCTCTCCCTTGCCCAGGTGGTGGCTACCCCGAGGAGCCCCCCCCCTTGCCTGCCTGCATCGCTGAAGAGACCCCTTGGTCTCCCATAGGAAACTATTGGAAACCCGACGCGTGTTCCCACACTGCACCCGGCCGCCCCCGCGCTGCTGAGGGTGTACTTTTTGTGCTGACTCGTGTCCCCCCCGGTGCCCTACAAAAAACCCCTGGTCTGCCCTCCGAAGACGCGGGTACTTACCTGCTGGCAGACTGGAACCGGGGCACCCCCATCTCTCCATTGAAGCCTATGTGTTTTGGGCACCTCTTTGACCTTTGCACCTGACCGGCCCTGAGCTGCTGGTGTGGTAACTTTGGGGTTGCTCTGAACCCCCAACGGTGGGCTACCTTGGACCCCAATCTCAAACCTGTAAGTGATTTACTTACCTGTTGAAAATAACAATACTTTACCTCCCCCAGGAACTGTGAAAATTGCACTGTGTCCACTTTTAAAACAGCTAAATGTGTTTTATGTAAAAAGTATAAATGCTAATGTAATGATTCAAAGTTCCTAAAGTACTTACCTGCAATACCTTTCAAATGAGATATTACATGTAGAATTTGAACCTGTGGTTCTTAAAATAAACTAAGAAAATATATTTTTCTATAACACAACCTATTGGCTGGATTTGTCTCTGAGTGTGTGTTCCTCATTTATTTCCTGTGTGTATGTACAACAAATGCTTAACACTACTCCTTGGATAAGCCTACTGCTCGACCACACTACCACAAAATAGAGCATTAGTATTATCTCTTTTTGCCACTATCTTACCTCTATGGGGAACCCTTGGACTCTGTGCATGCTATTCCTTACTTTGAAATAGCACATACAGAGCCAACTTCCTACAGCGTGCATGCACTAATTTGGACACTTACATGACAACCATTCATCAGAATATTCTAAATGGCTTTCCATGCACCCATCCCACACATCCTGTGTAGGGCAGTTTATGGATATTTGAGTCTCCTAACACCAAAACCAACAATAACAAACATACTTCTGTGACAACATGCCAGGCAGTTGACAAGCCAGTTAGACCAGACTGCCCTTGAAATGACAATCAGCCACACTAATTAAATCCTCTGATCTATGAATTGTTAAAATAAAGCTGTTTTAATTAACAGTCAAAAAATACACTCTTGAAGTTTACAGATCGTAATTCCAGTGATACATCTCTTCTAAGATGGAATGCTCTAAACCAATCAATAAAGGTGCTGTACCTTGATGGTGTTGTAAGCTCATACTACAGGCAGTATACATGATTTGTAATATTACCATGTTATGCTATCAGGAAAAAGACTGGACCTTGTTGATTTTGCAAGGTAATTTATGTTGTTTATAATTTCCCCATCTGCACTTGTTGGTGCTGTTTACAGATATATATATATATATATATATATATATATGAGAGAAGAGAACTGGATATATCGTTATTTAATTAAAAAAACAAGCAAAATGACAAGCTTTTTATGGAAGCGCCAAATACATTTAAAAATTGACAATGTTATTTGTAAAAGATATTTTGTAATTGAAGTATGTAACGTTATTGATATAAGACCCTCCTATGGCCCTTGTTGCCTGTTACTGTCCAAAATGCAGGTTTTTTCTTTATTTCATAATTTTAGTGTAAACCTACAAAGCACCTCCAAATGTAAGAGAGAAAACCGTCAAAAAGCCCTAACTTCACCTACTGTAACAATGATTTTGAAGATTTTAGAGATCGTGCAGTCTTAACTAGATATTCATTTTTTTTTACCAATTTGAAAAGGAGCTTTTGTGCCCCACAACTGCAGTGAATATCCATGTAGATGCTACAATACAATTCAGTACAACCTATGCCTAATCTTAGGCATGTATCACCCTGTCCCCTCACAACTATTGAAAAGATGAACTGTTTGAGCTATCAAAAAAGTATTTAAACAGTCGGTTTGGAACTTATTGTAAGTTCACCTGCTGGTCTCGACACACACACAGACATCCCTCTCTTGCTGGGCCCTCAGAAATTATACTTCTCCAGTATTGGATCTTTCATAGATTCACATGCTTGAATCATCCCCGTCGTCGAGGTGGGAGCCTCACGGTAAACTTAAATATATAAAAAGCAGTAAGTCAGTAAAAGTAAAACCAGTAGGCCCTAGTAGGCCTCATAGGGTATTTTACAGTCTATCCACTTTGTTTTGTGAAAAGACCCAAACTTGAGTATCAACCAATCAGGATTCAGCCCCTCCCAAACACTCCCAACAGAGGCTGAATTCCCTCAGATTTTCTACCGCACGTCGTGTGAAGGGAGTCTCCCTGAGCTCTGCTCAGTTTTTTTCCTATTTTCTGACTGAAGATTGTTTTTTCTCTCAGGAAACTAGTTACAACTTTACTATGTCTGAAAAGGCAAAGAAGGGTCTGTTCAGAGACTGTGACAACTGTGGGAAGAAGAGACTACATATTGATGACCCCCACAAGGAGTGTATTTACTGCCTTCATCCAGACCATAAGGTGAGAGACTGCAAAATCTGTCGCACCTTTAGTCAAAAAACCCTCAAAGACCGAGAGGGTAGACTTCTCTTATGGATACAAAAACAGAAAGCCTTAGAGCATCCTTCACAGGGGTGTGGAATTTATTAAAATATCTACTTGTCCACGGGACAGGTTGCTTCTCAAATCTACTTGTCCTGTAAAAAGATCTACTTGTCCCTTTGGTGGCATGTAGTGTGGCGCCAAATTATGGCAGCAATCTCATTATGTAAGAGCTCTTATAATAGCCTCTCTGATTATGCCAGGGCTACTACCATAGTAGGGCTTGAATACTTGCAGTTTCAATCCCTACTGTAGCAATTTCCTTATTTTTCCACGTTTCTGCAGATCTGCATACTGGGGCTGGAGGAAGCAGTAAGCAATAGTTCCAGGGCTGGAATGCCTTTGAGTCTGCAAACCTACTAACCTGCATGTTTTAAAGATTTTCACCAGCTTCTCTCTAATATTTTCCCATAATAAGAAAGGTTGGACATTTACTCCTGACAATGGCAGAATTAGAACTTCTTCCAGGGTTGGGAAGAAAGTGGCTGGAGGGAAAATGAATTTGCAAATGCTCAATAGATTTTCACATGAGCAAATCTACACATGCGTATTAACCCATGCTAAAATACAGTTCACAAATATTTTATAGGGGTACGACATATACCATGGGTGCACTTCTGTGACTTTAAGAATTTGGGGCCACATGTAGGTAGGTTCAGATTTGCGACCCGCAAATTGCAAGTCGCAAATCCGAATGTAGGATGGTGTCCCTGACACCATCTGTGATTCGCAAGGGCTTCGCAAATGCACACCTCATGAATAATCATGAGGTGGGTCGCAATTTGCGACCCCCTTGCAAATGGCGGCCTCACAGGGATGGTGGCCTGCTGGAGACAGCAGACCAACATGTCTGTGACTGCTTTTCAATAAAGCAGTTTTTTTGTTTTTGTAATGCAGCCCATTTTCCTTAAAGGAAAACGAGATGCATTACAAAAATGAAACGTTTTCGTTTCATTTTTTCAGAGCAGGCAGTGGTCCTGCGGACCACTGCCTGCTCTGAATTTTTTTTTACAGTGACATTCACAATGGGGAAGGGGTCCAGGGGGACCCCTTCCCTTTTGTGAAAGTGTTAGCACCCATTTGAAATGGGTGCAAACTGCGATTGGTTTGCGCCCGCAAAACAATCCTACATTGCACTGCGAGTCGCAATTAGGAAGGGGACACCCCTTCCTAATTGCGAGTCGCAAACCCGTTTTGCGATTCGGTAACCAGGTTACCGAATCGCAAAACTGGCTTTGTGCATCGCAATGTGCTTTTTGCACGTCGCAAACAGCGAAAGTCGCTGTTTGCGACATGCAAAAAGCTACCTACATGTGGGTCTTGGTCCCTAATTAGGTCTGGTGTTAAAGACATTTTGTTTTTATTAAACTTCTATTTCTCTCTCTTTCGGCTGGCTTTACTGTGAGTGATCGCATTCTTCTCTTCCACAAGGAGCATATTGGCACACAAAGTAGTTTTGTTCAGTGTCAGGAACTACAGTGGCAATCAGTGACGTAACGAAACTGGAGGGTGCCCCTTTACAAAGAACATGGAGGAGCCCCCTCTCCAGACTCACTCAGGGCAGGTGCTGTGCTGAAGGGGCCCCCTGGAGGGCGGCTGCGGGGCCTTTGTTATGCCACTAGTGGCAACGTGTGCTTTTAGAGTTCAAAAACGTTTTGGGGGGGTTTTGCCAGTGTTTGTTACAATGTTGAGGGCCTGGTAGCTCCCACAACAATAAAGTGTTACAAAAGCCATGTCAAAACAAGACACGCATTGATGAAACTAAAAGACTTATAAAAATATGTCAGATCAGTTGGCTTTGTCAGTGTTTGTTTATTTTCATGCTTCCCATAATCGTGTTGAAAATGGTTACACTGATTTTCCATTAGAAATATTTTTGGGAAATACTAGCATGCATCAAAACATTTTACTAAATGACACTTCATTTGCATCTAATCAGAGAGCATTCTGGGAGCATTATACTTAGCCTCATAGCCTAAACTTTTCAAACATGTGTATACACGTTTTTTTTTTTTTGTACTGGAACCATTGTCAGTAGTGAAGTGTGACCTTAAAACATTTATTTACAGCACTCACCCTAATAATGAAAGTTTTCAAATAATGAACCATAAATACAAGTTCGAACAGCATTATCTTTTGGAAACACATTACCTCAACAGTAGAGAGTTCCACTCTCTGTAAACAGGCAGCCAAAGGGTTTGTGCTGCAGAGGGTTGGGCCTACTTGTCCCAAGGACAAAGTAAACATAAAAACTTGTTGCCCTTGACCTCAAACAAGATGTCCCGGGCGTCGGGCGATAGGAATTCCACATCCCTGCTTCATCAGACAGCGAAGAGTCACCACAAACTTCTCGCCCTCAGAAAAGAACAGGTGAGAGAGATAGAGGTGCGGATGAACCACCAAGAAAAATGCACAAAAAGACAAAACAAGTCTTAACTGAAGAGGCAGTTAAACATGGACCAAAAAAGGTTCATTCAGAACCTACTACGCCGTTACACCGGAAAAGCACCTCAAAGAAACCATCCCTGTCTGTCACCACAAAAAGAGCCAGAAAAACTCTTGTCGGTGAAAAAACAACCGTCGACGACCGCCCCGTCGACGACAGTGTCGACGGTAACAGCGACCACGGTATCGTCGACGTTCACAACACCATCATCACCGATGATTATGACGTCGTCGCCGTTGTCATCGACGACGATTATTACTGCAAAAATCTTCAAAAGAGCTTCGTCGGCAACCACAGCGTCGACAGCGGAGGCCTCCTGGGTTCACAAATCATCCAGGGCACTAAAAAACCCATCTACGCAAGATACGTCGGCAAAGCGACCGTCGTCGGTAAAATACCCGTCGACGAAGGGACCGTCGACTAAGGACCCATTGACAAAGACGCAGTCATGGACGGAAGTGTCGACGAGAGACCCGTCGACGAGAGACCCGTCGACGACAGTACCGTCGACGAGGGAACCGTCGACGAGGGAACAGTCGATCACCACAGCATTAACAGTTTACAAACCTTGGGACATTTCATCAGATCATTCCTCATACCATCATGAGGACTCCACCAGATTCTTACCCCTTTCCCTTATTAATATAGGGGACAAGCCATCTGACATTTTGCCGATACATACATCACCAAGTAAAGTGCTGCCATACCCACCGCAACATCTTTTGGACGATGATGATGATGATGATGAGGATCAAGGAATGTTTGGGGCAGCTAGTAGCCCGTCCCAACTAAATGTAAAATGTCAAGAGTTTGATGAAGAAGAGGATCAACATTACCAGCATAGTTATGCTTCAACATCTTATCCACAGGCAAACCAACCATCGCCACTGGCTATGCCTAGCACATTAGTGACAGATTTACAACATATGTTGAAGGACTACTATAAAAGGTTCCCACCGTCAACTCAGTCCACGCCACCTAGACCTCAGAGTTACCAGCAAGCTCAAACTACTAATGTTTCCGAAAAGCCACAGGCTAGTAGACCTGTAACTAGCCAAGCTCCGGAAGCTTACCTCTCGTCGGACGACGAAAGGGAAGAGGGCGAGCTAGCAGATTCAGCGGCTAGTGAATGGGACGATTATCTCGTTCCCACACTATCTCCACCTCCAGCAGCTCCAGTGGATTCTCCTCCAGAAGACATAGGAGGTTTCCATAATATCATAGAGAGAGCGGCGAAACGTTTTGGCCTGGCAATTGTTTCCCATGAAACTGAGTGTTTTTTGTATGACTTTAAAGAGCCATCAAAGAGATCTGTAAGAGCCATACCGATTGTGGATTTCTTATGGCAAGAGGGTTTGAAGGCAATGAAAAACCCAGCAACAGTGCCTTCACAAATGCCAAGGCTAGAGAAAAAATACAAGGCCCCAGATGATTCTCCGGCCTGTTTAGTCTCACAGCCGAAACCTGACTCGGTTATATCACAGGCGGCTCAACGACGATCCAAAAACCCCTCTACGCCTATTGCGTCTCCCCCAGACAGAGGGAAGGAGACTAGACAATATCGGTAAGAAATTCTCCTCGGTTGCTGCAGTAACGGTCAAGGCGGCCAATTCCCTCGCCATCCTGGGAAGGTACGATCGCCAGATGTGGGCAGACATGTCCGCTTTTGTAGATTCACTGCCAGAAGATCTCAAGATGGAAGCCAAAAAGGTCTTGCAGGAGGGAGAAAGGGTCTCCGCAGAGATAATAGACACTGCAATAGATATTTCCCTCACTGGCTTTCGACAATTAGCTGGAGCAGCAGTCCTGCGCAGACAAGGGTGGCTTAAAGCTACTTCATTCAGACCAGAAGTCCAAACTCGTGTTCTCGACATGCCCTTCGATGGAGAGAGTTTGTTTGGCAAACATGTCGACGACATGCTGCAGGCTATCAAGACGGATACCGATACAGCAAAATCCCTAGGTACCCTGCAGTATAAAAAACTACCTTTTCGTGGAGCAAGGGGTAGAGGTAATTACTCCTTTCGAGGTGGATACCAACAATACAGGTCACAATATCCATCTTCCTCCACAGGACCAGGACATCAGCACCATCAACAACAGCAGCATTATCGATTACCACCAGCCGCAGCTTACAAACATCCGGCTAGAGGAAGAGGAGCTGCCCGAGGAAGAGATACAGGCAGAAAGCAATGACCAGCGGATAATCTCAACACCTCCCCAATCAATATTGAAGGTCGGAGGTCGCATCAATTCTTATTTCCCCAAGTGGAAAGCTATAACATCGGACAGATGGGTACTAGATGTAGTGACCAGAGGTCATACTCTGGAATTCATGCAAACACCTCCGAGTGTCCCTCCATCGGGTACACCGCCTCCGAGGGTGGGCCAACTTCTCAGGGAAGTAAGAATAATGCTAACAAAAGGAGCAATAGAACCAGTCCCTTTATCTCAAAAGAACAAAGGATTCTACTCCCGGTTTTTCCTTCTAAAGAAACCATCAGGAGACTGGCGCCCCATCCTGGACTTGAGAGCACTAAACAAGTTTCTAAAGAAACAATCGTTCAGGATGGTAACGTTGCAGGATGTCCTGCGTCTATTAAACACGGGAGATTGGATGGCATCCCTAGACCTCCAGGATGCTTATTTTCATATCCCCATATATCGCAAACATCGCAAATTTTTAAGGTTCAGGGTAGGACGTATGCACCTCCAATTCCGGGTTCTACCATTCGGTCTCAAATCAGCCCCCAGAATCTTCACAAAAATGTTAGCTCCAGTAGCAGCACATCTTCGCCAGTCAGGTATCCAGGTCTTCCCTTACCTGGACGACTGGCTTATAAAGGCACCCTCAAAATTCCAAGTAACAAATCATATTTCCTATTGCCTTCAATTGTTACACAGCCTGGGGTTTGTAGTCAACTACCAGAAATCTCAGAAATACCCCAAACAAGAATTGAGTTTCTTGGGAGCAATTTTGGACACAGTACGCAGCAAAGCGTACCCATCACACGAGAGGAAACGAAAGTTAACCTCTTTGGCAGACAACCTATCCAGAAAAAAGTTAGTTTCAGTCCGCATCTACAAATCATTGCTCGGAATGATATCATCGTGCATTCCGCTAGTCCCAGATTGCAGGCTCCATATGCGACCCCTGCAAGAGCAATTGGACATACAATGGACACAGGTCCACGGCTCCTTCGAAGACCAGATTCGCATAACGCCTCTAATGAAGAACACTATGAGGTGGTGGGCGACTCCAACCAATTTCTCAAAAGGGCTGTCTTTTCTTCTTCAAACACCAAGTTACATAGTAACAACGGATGCCTCTCTAGAAGGATGGGGTGCACACTGCCAGGACCTGCAAATCAGCGGACTCTGGAATCAGCAAGAGAGCCAGCTCCACATCAATTATCTAGAACTCAAAGCAATACACTTAGCTCTAAAAGCTTTCTTGCCAAAGATACAATGTTCAAGCGTCTTAATCCGGACAGACAACATGACCAGCATGTTTTATCTAAACAAGCAAGGAGGCACAAGATCCCTACAACTCTCGCAGCTAGCCCACCAAATTTGGACATGGGCCATCAAACACAATATTTCACTAAAAGCGGAGCATGTGCCAGGACAGATCAATGTTCTAGCAGACACCCTGAGCAGGACAGTGATTCCTTATCACGAGTGGGAGCTAGACCAGAAAATTCTCAATGGCCTGTTTCTATTATGGGGCAAACCAAACTTAGACCTATTTGCCACTCTCGAGAACAAGAAATGCCAGTTCTACGCAAGTTGGCTTCCCCAAAAAGATTTGTGGGGGAATGCGTTTTCGATGACATGGTCAGGAGTTTATGCCTACGCTTTTCCTCCGATCCCGCTCATTCCGAGAGTCATCAGAAAAATGAAGACGGAGGGGTGTCGACTTCTACTCATAGCTCCCAGATGGCCCAGACAAATATGGTATACGGAGCTCCTCATGCTCTCCGAACGACCACATCTACCACTCAGACAGAGTCCGACTCTTTTAACGATGCACCAGGGACAAGTCACACACCCACATCCGTCGTCTCTTCATTTGTCGGCTTGGCTCCTGAACACAATGAATACTTAAATCTCAAAATTTCCCCAGAGTGTAGAGACATCTTAGCAAAAGCTAGAGCTGACCCTACCAACAAAACCTATAGACTTAAATGGAAACGGTTTTGTATTTGGTCTGCAGCGGAAAATATACATCCTTTATCTTCTACTCCGGAACAAATACTTCCATATCTCCTGCTCCTGGCAAAATCAGGACTTGCATATTCTTCCATACGGGTACATCTGGCAGCAATTTCCAGATACCGCAGATCACCAGACAGACTCTCTTTGTGTTCCACAAGAATTGTCAAACAATTTATGAAGGGCCTTTTTCGGGTCTTCCCGCCAATTAGGAAACCTCCGCCTCTATGGTCATTGAATGTTGTGTTGATGCAGCTCATGAAAGCTCCTTTTGAGCCGATCCACAAAGCTGACCTAAAATTCCTCGCATGGAAAACAGCGTTACTGTTAGCTCTTACTTCGGCAAAAAGAGTCAGTGACATTCAGGCGTTCACTATCAAACAGCCGTTCCTACAGTTTACAAACTCAGGTGTCATCCTGCGGACAAATCCTAAATTAATTCCGAAAGTTCCCTCAACATTTCATTTAAATGAACCAGTCATCTTAAAAACCTTTTTTCCAAATCCGCAAACAGTGGCGGAAAAAACATTACATTCTCTCGATATTAAAAGATGTTTAAAGTTTTATCTACAGAAAACTCAGGCCATCCGCCAGTCGGATCAATTATTTGTAGCATTCGGCGGAACAAAGAAGGGACACGCGGTGTCCAAACAGACTTTAGCAAGATGGATTGGCCTGGCGATTCAATTCTGCCATTCAAAAGCAGGAAAGCCGCTCCACACCAGGGTGAGAGCCCACTCTACAAGATCGGTAGCCACTTCAGCTGCACTCTTTGCAGGTGTACCACTACATAGCATCTGTAGAGCAGTGACATGGTCCAGCCAACACACATTTACAAGACATTACTGTCTAGAGGAGACTAACCAGGTCGATACAGCAGTGGGACAAGCAGTGCTGAGGCATCTATTTCGTTAAGGTGAGCCTCTTACACATCCCACCACCACACTCGAGGTATGGTCATTAATGGTTCATTTTCTTATACTGTTTAACGTGTCGTATTCTCCATAATAATAGCATAAATTGTGTCAGGATTTCTTGCCACACACCTTTTATTGCTCTTATATTCGGATGTCTATGAATATAAATATAATTATATGTAAGTGCATATTTAAACTGAACTAATGTGAATCACATCACGTATAGAATTACGATGGAATTACAGTCAATGTAATTCAGTAAGTAAGAAAACATTACTGCTCGTTACTCTGATTCAAGCATGTGAATCTATGAAAGATCCAATACTGGAGAAGAAAATTAGTTACTTACCTGTAACTGCAGTTCTCCAGTATTGGTATCTTTCATAGATTCACATGCGACCCACCCTCCTCCCCTCAGAGGCTCCCCTATTATACAGATATTAAACTTCACACTCCTCTAGAAAATCTGAGGGAATTCAGCCTCTGTTGGGAGTGTTTGGGAGGGGCTGAATCCTGATTGGTTGATACTCAAGTTTGGGTCTTTTCACAAAACAAAGTGGATAGACTGTAAAATACCCTATGAGGCCTACTAGGGCCTACTGGTTTTACTTTTACTGACTTACTGCTTTTTATATATTTAAGTTTACCGTGAGGCTCCCACCTCGACGACGGGGATGATTCAAGCATGTGAATCTATGAAAGATACCAATACTGGAGAACTGCAGTTACAGGTAAGTAACTAATTTTCTTCTTAGTTACTCTGGGACACGTTTAACTACAAATTTATATTTTGGCTAGGAATAATATATATTATTGAGCCAATGGTTGTTGCTTTGTTGGACATTAGAAGGTTACAACGGTCAGTCTTTCCTGTTGGTATTTATGCATAAACTCAGTGGGAGCTCAACAGCAAAGCTATTTTACTTGTAAAATGTGTACTTGTGTAAAACGATGCATGCTGTCTTTGCTTTTTCCTGATCTATACCAACCACTCAACAAGAAGTATGTTTCAGGATTTTCCTACCGATGTCTAGTTTTGGATAACTTGAGAAAAGAGATGAATAAATAAGTTAATACACTATTTAGATGCACAATGTACACCCTTTGTGGTGCTAAAGAAGAGCAAAATTGTGGTTTGATTCAAGCAACATAAGCAGTTGATTCCAAGCTTTGTCCGCCAGAACTGAAAACCATCTAGGGAAGGTGTAAAATGAGTAACTCATGCATGCATCCGGGATTGTAAGCAAAGGCAATGAGTGACGAGGTGTCTCGCTGGCCTGAATAGCAGAAGCACTACTACCATGTGGGCCGGATGTACCAATGACTCAATTCTTCTATCTGGTGATGCCAGTGCAACTTATATCAGACACCCATAACATCACATGTACGTAATGCCTATACCATCCACACAGCCATATTGTGGACCAGCTGCATCATTGCTGATAGCTTGTTAGAGGGAGATAAATAACAGGTATTAGCATAGCCAAGCCTTGAAAGAATACTAATACTAACAGCGGCTACAGCCAATATTAACTCCTCAAAAAGGACCAGTAAAATTTTCTTTGAAACCTTTAGCTGATGGAAGCATGCCAAAACAACTGGGTTCACTTGCTTTTCTACTCCTTATGCAGTGGGAATCCATCTTTTTGACCATGGTAACTTTGACGGGGAACAAGTCTAGCAAGCATTTGCAATGCAGTAGGTCTTGCATTTCCAAAAGTTAGTTATTGGGTTTTGTAAATGCATGATTGGACTTTTTTGCCACATGAATTGGTCAACCCTGCCTCATATTTTTGTCCTTTCCTGCCACATAATACCACTGAGCAAGCAGCTCTGCAAGACCAAGCGTGATTGAAGGGAACTTTTAATGAGAAACCGTGAAACAAGTATTTTCAAGGATAGGGTATCACAGCACTGTACAATGATGAAGAAAATGAAAGTGCTTAACTATAAATAACAACCTGTAATTTTCTAAGCTGTGTGCAAACGGAATGCACTGTCCTCTCCGTAACTGTGACATGAGGTAGCTAAGGAACATTGTGAAGTAACTGGTAGTGATGCAAAGCGCTCCAATACTGCCCATTGCGCTGGTTAAAACGTGAAAGCGCTGTGGCCGCAATGAGCCTGAATGAAAAAGTAAACAATGAGAAGTAACTGGTAGTCGTGCAAACCGCTCCAGTACTGCAGGAGTGTTGTATGTTTAACAACCTAAATTACCATTATGCTGTAGGCTTTGCTGAGTGTTCTTAACACTTTTTTGGCCTAGTCTCCACTTAGAAAATCATAATAATTTGTGAATGAACATGTTGGGAAGAAGTGTGAGCCTAAAGATGTGAAGGGCGAAAGGAGCAAGGCCTGTTGTGCATAGCCTCTACTTCTAGCTTTTACCCTGTCCAGAGTGTACCGAGGAACTTTTCTACTCTAAGAATGTAAGACTTGCTGATGTTGAAGTTGTTCCAAAAGTGTGATTTTTTTAGTCCATGTGAATATAATTACTTTAATTTTTCACAAAGTTATCCTCTGGAATATCACTGTTCCAGTCAATTTTTCTGTGGACTCCGGGCCTCCATGTTGGATCAGAAAATTAATTTCAAACCCCCCCCCTCCCTCCCCTGCCCAGTATTCATCTAGACTCCAGAGAGCAGAAGAGGTTGTTTTAAAGATCCTTTCCTGCTCCAGTGGCCCAGAATAGGTGTTCTCATGGTGCTCATTCGTATTGCTGATTATCAAAACCTTTGCAGACTATTAAAGTATCCTTGTGATAAGGTTCCAGTCGAGACCTGAGCTCTGATGTACACCCCACATTTCCCAAATGTGGGGTCCAAAAAAAGACTGACCTCAATCTATTTGGTAGTCTAGGAATTATCCTGTTTTATTTCACATTCTAGTTGTTTAGAAATGCTCGAAACAGTTAAACGCACATGGACAGTAGAGAAAATAACTGAATCTGTGGATGCTGAAAACTCAACAGTTTTAGTATTGCTCCAAAAAAGAGCAAACTTTTGTCATACCCCTACCAGCACTGGTTGATGTGCCCCACATGATTCCGCTCACTCGCCCACAACGTGAGCATTTTCGAGATTAAAAAACGTGTGATCTTCTATAATGTAGGAAAAATGTTGGATCGGTGAGCTGCCTGAGCATGGGAAACGCAAGTAATTGTCTTTCCTTATTTTTCTCCCTGGTCCCATTAAACCTGTGCAAAGGGACATTCTGCTGTGCTACATTCCTTGTCTTTTAGGTGTGATACACCCATTTGCAAGTTTTTTTTTTATCTTTTTTTTTTTTTTTCTTTCAGCTTTGAACCAACCCTGTCCTTATCGTGGTATTTTTCAGCTCACTGACTTACTGACAAACAAATCAGCAGAACTATGAATTGTAAAAAGTTGAGTTATGCACCACGACGTTGTCGCACAGGAAACCACTTATACAGATCCCTAACTGTATCCCTCGCACCAACCTGCTTAGGATGTAAAAACAAGAGCTAGATAATCAGATCAAGATACATAAGTGGATTAAATTGCCTAGATTCACAGCTTACGTCAAGCACGGAGATAAACCTATGCACCCAGATCCTTGAGACCCTCGGCTTTCAAAGCAGAAACTCGCATAAATCCAGTAGTCTGCTAAAAAAGTTTATGGTAATGGATGTGCCTGTTAGCTTTCTTCTTTTCAAACACTATTTGAATACCTGCACAAACAGATCATTTGTAGTAAAGGCAATCACAGCAGATCATTGTATGCTTGACACCAAAGGCTGTTTATAGGCCCATTCATAATTATTCCACTATTTGGAAGTGTCACACTAATCGTGATTAATGTTTTATGGATCATCCCAGTGGGAGATCATCTCATTTATGTTAGGGAATTCTATGTAATACTCCCTATTGGAGGTAAAACTGGAAGAATGTCTTTTCTTCCTCACCTGCTCCCCTTTCTCTAGTTTCTGGCTCATACTCCAGCTTGCCACCTAGAGCCAAAGCTCCTGATGCATCACAAATAAAACATTTTGCTGGAAGTCACCTAATTGTCGCATTATCCTTCTTGAATTCCCTTACTTCCTCTGGCTTTTTCCATTAGGTGGAGTTTGGAAAAGATTGTGAAATCTACTCTTTTACCAATCCCACACACTAGTTCTTGGAAGATTACCCTTCATTTCACTACACTTCTGTTTACCTACTTTTTATATTCCTCCTATTTATTTTTTTTGCTTTAACACGTTGAAGCAGTTTTAAAGAAGTTTTAAAGAAGTTTGAGCGCCAAACAAAATTTGATGATACAGTTACATATTCATAATTTTCTGGTATGGCTCAATTTGTCCCTTAGCTACTGTGCAAATAATTAATCCACATTTCCTCCTTAACAACGCATGTCTATTTCGTATTGATAGACTGAGGAAAATCAGAAAAACAATCTTTAATCACTTTCCAGGTTTGTTTTGCTTGTGCTGAAAAAGTTTTGTAGGACTCCATAATAACGTTATCACTTTCGTATTTTTTGCTTGATCGTGAAACCACATAGATATCACGATTGCATCAATGAAAAATTTCGGTCATGCAAAGAAATTGATAGAGTTGACTGTGATCTCTTAAAAAGAAAATAAGATGAATGCGCTTGATTCATATATAATATTTGCGGGGGATGACACCAGCATTGTTAAACTAGAAAAGTCTTACTCACAGGTATTTGTGAAAATTTTGGACAGTGTGGCAAACCCATCTTTTTTTTTTTTGTGTGTAATTTGCAGAACGTGAACGATGCAATGACGGTTTTGCCCAAGTTATCTACGGGGTTGGATGTGAATGTAAAGTTCACGGGTGTCTCCGACTTTGAGTACACTCCAGAATGCATTGTATTCGACCTTCTGAACATCCCCTTGTACCACGGCTGGCTAGTTGACCCACAGGTAATGACCACACGTTGTAACTCTCATGATGCTGGTGCCGTAAATGATAGGAGGCTGATATACAAGGCCAGGCTTTGTGTTGTAACATGCCTCTGGAGTCTTTGACCAGCATGTTGAATAAAGTTGCATCACCGCCTTGTGTTTTCTCACTTTCAGGGCTCTGAAGTGGTGTTGGCAGTGGGAAAGCTGAGCTATAACCAGTTGGTAGAGAAAATCATCACTTGCAAACATTCAAGTGACCCCAACCTTGTGACAGAAGGTACAAATTGAAGTTTCCAATTATGTGGAACTAGTTTTCAGTGCTCGAGTTTCATGCACGACTGGTCATTGGCTGCAAAAATAATAAAATTTTATTTCGAGGTGTAGTATCAAAAATTGTTACAGGGTTGTACATTCAATTGCTGTTGAAGAGAGGATAAGTCTGCTGCTGCGGTCTGGCTGCAGACATGTGGGCAGGTGACCTCACTTTGCCTTCTGAACCAACTAGCGTGGTTGGCAGCAAATCATTTATTTCTTCGTCATGGTCTTGTTTAAACTTTGAGTACTGTAAAATGGACTCATCCCCCAATATTATTAATCTTAGTTTAAAAGAAAAATAACTAATTGCGGGTGCTTAGATTTTCACCTGCCCACAACATGCATAAATGTAAAATTAAAGTGTACATTTATAAAGGTACCTATCTCTATGCGTGTAGATTATTGGTGTACATGATGAAATAAATGTATTCCGTAAAATGGAAAAAAACACTTTGTAAAGTAATGGGATTGAATTGTTCCCAAACTGTTCCCTCAAAAGAACAAAATTTGGCTTGCATTATTTAGTGAAAAAAAATAATACCACCAACAGCAAGCGGCTTGAGTACTTGAAGTATTGTAGATGTTTTTTTTTTTTTACATAGTACCCACTTCACCTAAGGGAAAGTGAGCATAACATAGCAGAACACTTTGCATAATATCTAGAAGCATGCCTGGTGTGAGTGAAGGCAATGGTTTGCTTCCAGTTTTACATTTGGGAGAAGATAGGTCACCATGTGCTGGTTTATTTTGAATAGTCTCAGTTGGTCTCCTGAAGTTGATTCATGACCTCGTTTTGTCTGCTTTTTCCAGGCCTGATCGCAGAACAGTTCTTGGAATCTACGGCCGCCCAGCTAACCTACCATGGCCTTTGTGAGCTCATGACCACTGTCAAGGAGGATGAGCTCAGTGTCTTCTTCCGGAATAACCACTTTAGCACATTGATAAAGCAAAAGGTACCATTGTGAAGGGCTATTGGGTCCTTCTTACTATCCCCAGTGCAATAACGTTTTGTAAGACCCTTCGTAATATTTAATTTACACTGCACAACCCCTTTCTCCAGTCCCTGGAAGTTTGACCTTGTGTACCTCTTTACAGGGTGGTTCCATCCTCACATGTTTTTCACACCGATGTTCAGTGGTGCCCTGTAGCCCGCCCACTCTCTGCTGTGCACCAGTCTTTGTTTCTTATCAATTTTGGTCTCTGTCTGCAGGGTCACTTGTACCTCCTGGTTACTGACCAGGGCTTCCTGCAGGAGGAGACCGTCATCTGGGAGAGTCTGCACAACGTAGAAGGAGACAGCTGCTTCTGTGATTCCAACTTCCACCTCAGCTACCACCTGTCAAAGGAAGCATCTTTCAGCAACCAGGAGCAACTACAGCAGAGGCTTCTGGACCAGGTGAGAGTTTGCAGATCGTCCAGTTGTAAATGTATGAAGGCAACCACCACCACCCAGCCCAGAGAGCCTGCTGGGACATTTGAGAAATGCCACTTAGCCTATCGGGCTCAATCGCTTTTCCGTTACACCCTACCCCTTTTCCGCAATCATCTGTATGAGATGATAGTGGCACAGGCCCCCTCTCTAACCCTCCCTCCTCGCCCCCACCACCAATCTGGATGTCTGCATTTTTCTTCCTCGTGTTCTTTTCCTTATGTTTTCAGTCAAAATATATATTGAAAAGACAGTATTCCCAAGAAGACCTGCCACAAAAAGGCAATAAAAGTGCGTTATGCAAATGCATTTACCCTCATTTCTGTATTTTTATAAGCTCCAAATGGTATTTTGTGAGAATCTAGCACAGTGATACTCCAAGTACGCCCGGGGGCGCATGTGGCCCTTCTGACCTTTTAGATGTGAGTTCCTGGTCAATAGCAGCGGTGGGCTGATGTTTACTCCACTCAGCACTAATACTAAAAATATGTTAAATGTTTTGCTTTCAGGCTAAGTTGAAGTTAAAGAAAGGAAGTAACTAAGGTTTCTTCCACCAGTTAACTTTAGAAACACTCATGTTTTTAAGATATCTTGCAATAATTGTATGAAAATAAGTACCCTTAAAGATTCATAAATGTATTTCATTAATATGCATAACCGTTTCACCTTCGTACATCAGATTATATCATTGCATTGAGAATTTGTTTTGATAATTGGTATTTTTTTAACATGAATTTGAGAAACATTCATGCTTCTTCCCACCCACACTGATAACAAGTGTAATAGTAAACTATGAGACAAGTCACTTGTTGTACGCACTCTTTGGGTGGCATTGGTTGTTATTATAAATAGTTATTGCTATTCTATTATACAAATGGTAGTGTGTGTTAAAATCCTATTTTACATGCACAACATACTCCATATATAGATTAGCTAAAGACTTGATGATTTTCAGGTAACATTTTCTGACTGAGGTTATGTTAAAAAAGCATTTTCAGGGTAGTCCGTTTTGGAAATTTGCAAAAGAGTATCGAGCAATCCTAACTCTCTCACTGCAAGAAAGAAGCAAGCATTAATATGGTACTGTTTTGGCTCTCTTGTTGTGCCAGCAAGATAGCTTAGTGAGTTAAATGCTCTCTGCAGACACGTAGTTAGACCAGCTGGTCATGGGCTTAAGTACTGGTGATGGCAACTAAGCTTTGTATTAAACTAGTTAATAGCAGCCCCTATTATTTGCAGGACTTAAACAGCGAAGATTAGATATTAAGACTAGATGTTCAGAGACTTTGGTCGAAAAGCAGTTGCTGGTTTTCATAACTACTGGTGTGCTACTAAAGGCCTATTTTCTGCTTCTATGGACTTTTCAATCTATTGCAACCCAAAATGGTAGAATTTGGCAAAACCTGCTTATTATGCATGAACCTAGGCCTTCTGTCAAACGGAGCAGTTAATGAGTCCCAGTTTGTTACTCACTCGTGGAACACCGCATGTTCTCACTCTGGGCCCATATGTTGGTATTTTAACCCCTTTGCTCCCCCAGTCTCTCAGGTCCATTTCTTGGTTTCTAGGGTCAACAAACCACACTAAGACAGTGGGAGGGACCCTGCTAAGAAGAGTTCCAACATAAAGTAATCTCACAAGGAAAATATTTACTGTGTGTAATTCTTTTTGGAAATAGGGGTGCCCCTTGATGGCCTGAGTGAAACTCGCTACCCTTGAGGGTTATCTCTATAGCCTTTCTAAAAACCGTTCCAGGGAACAGGTGTCAACCCAGTGAAAATTCAGAAACTGAGTTAATGAGGTGCTACACGTCAACCTCTGGCAGGTGGACTCCTTACAGAAGCAAATGTCTCTCTCACTTTCTGCATTTTTAGTCAGTTCTAGATGTTATTTGGCTCAGACTTCTTCGAACCGGAGAGGTCATTCCTACCCGTGGCTCACTATCTGGCATTAATTCCCAAAGCGTCTTGATTTTTGGAGCTCTCCTCCTTAATATCCTGGTATGAAATGGTGGGGACACTAGCCCACTCCATGCTCGCCTGACACTTTCCTTTTATAGTCTAAATGAGAATACCTAGGGATGGTGCATTTTACAGTTAATAGCCCTAATTTTCTTTGACACTCCTTCTCTGGCTGCCTCGCACTCTGCTTCTAATTTCAGGTTATTCTTGCCTTGAGCCAAGATGCAAATTCACAACGTGAATAAACCACAAGTGTGTGGCCATGTAAGAGATGCTTGGGAAGAATGTGGCTTTTCACCAAAGTCCGGCACCTTAATTAGTATTACTCCCTACCCAGTTATGCTGTTTCCTAGGATACAATTGTTGGGACACAATAACCTTTTTGACCAAAGGGCTCAGCAATCCAGCTTCTGTGGAAATTCAACAGAAATGTTTCTTAGACCCTCAGATCTTTAGCTGTAGCTTTCCTCATTGGTGCTACATGCTCTTAATTAGCAACAAATGTACACCAGAAATCCGAGAGAGTTGGCTTTTGATATCTTACTTTCTCTCTAGCACTGTTTTCTCTTCCAACGATCAGAAGTTGACTTTATTATGACCATACCATTAGAGTTAAAAATACAGCAAGAATATAATGTATTGGAATGCTTATATCCTCGATGTTTGTCTTCAGGTTCTGACCACTTCTTTATTCCACCCACAGGACTATTTGATCGCCTTGTCTTTGCAGCAGCAACAGCAGGGCCCTCCTGGAATGAGCGACTTGGAACTTGCCAGGCAGCTGCAGCAAGAGGAGTACCAGAACCAACAGCAACAACAACAGCAGCAGCCACAACAGCCACAGGCACCACAGCCTTCACCCGAACAGCAGGTAATCTTTCCCTTTTGCTGAAGTATCACATAATAGACGAAGAGGGTTGCATAAAACAATCATAAGAGGACCATATAAACCCTTTTTTGTGGTCTGGCTTGACAATGCAGCTGTCGCCATACACTGTGAGCATCACTAGAGAGGGTTTTTTGGCTCCATCCACTTGTTGGGTACTTGAAGTACCTGTTTTGATCAGGCAGAGGTGGTGTGCTCCCACAAAAAAAGTACATGTCCTCCAGAAGCTAAGATCATTTTGTTAGGTTAAAGCCTACCAGAAATCGCACCTGTCTGGTTTGCTAAAGACGTCCTGGGGACATTCTGAAAGCTTCCCTGTAAAAACATTCCACCCATTATTTACCAATGGCTTTGTGTTTTTTTACCTCATAGTTTCATGCCTTCTATTTGATAGCTTTTATTTAGGCTATTTAGCTTGAATTAGTCCATAAGTGGAGCACAGCTTATTTACTGAATTCTTCCACTAATGCTCATTTTCTGTAAACAGTCCTTTAAACTTTGTTCTTGTAACATTTGCTATGCATTCAAAGGCAGGAGTCCGATGTCAGGCTCTATCTTCCATTGGAACTTTTTGTTTACCTTTCCTTCTCTGACTGTAAAGTAAGAGGATTTATGTGGCAATCTTGCTGACTTGTATTGTAAAAGGAAATATTTTTTTTCTAGCACAACTAAATTTAAATGTCTGTAAAAGAACTGTGCAGGTATGTCAGACTATATCAGAATTTGGAAAGCCCAGCTGAAGCACGCTTTTTGTGGATTGTGGTGGAAACAAATATTTTAATACGTTCAAAACAAATCCATTCACTAGGTCATGCCATTTCCATACATCATTTGTGCGCTGTATAGTTTTATCAGTACAACTGTGTGTCTCTGCAAATGTAATGGCCATTTCAAATGAAAATGTGTTGACTTTAATGGCAGTGCAGTACCACACAATGCATTCTCCACATTACGCCACTCTACTCTACACATTGTACTCCACTTTATGCCACTCCACAAAATTCTGCTCTGTGACAAGCCGCTTCACTCCACCCTTTGGCACTAACATTTAGCCATGCTGAACAGCAGCCGCACTGGCTAGGTGACCAGTCCCCCTTTCAGGGCTATTTAGAGTCTCTCTTTTGGGTGGGACCTCAGATTTGGCTTGCAAGATTCCAGGAGGCCTCTTCTGCAACCTCAACTTTGACTTCTAGCCACTGGAACCACGACTGGACCCTCCAGGAACTGACAATCTGCATCCACAACGAAGACTCTGCTTGCAACATTGTTTTCACAGCTCCTTCCAGCTTCTGCAACATTTCCCTGCCTGTACATACTCTGAGGGCGGCAAGTCTTATGTCTGCACGAGAAGGAAGAAGCAATCTCCCTTGGACTGAAGGAGTCACTCCCCTGCATCCACAGGCACCAACTGCAAAGATGACTGGCTGCGTGGATCTCCTCTCATACTGAGCTGTGTGAATCCTGCATCACGGGTGGTGGTCCGGAGTAGTCCTCTTGGTCCTCTCTGCCAGCTGTCCAACTTTGGTGGAGGTAAGCCTTTGCCTTCCCCCGCAAGACAGTACCCTGTGCACCATATCTCTTGCAGCTAACAAGGCTCGTTTGCATCTCCCCGAAGGGATCTTCAGACTCCGTGTAGCACTCCTTTCTGCGACGCACAGCCCTCTGCGTGCTTCTCCTGCAGTGTGGGACTCTCCTCCAGTTGTGCTGTATAGGCTCCTCTGTGATTCCTGGTTCCTCGTCATCGTCTCCTATGGGGGCTGCCTCTTCTTCTGTGTACTCTGTTTTGCTGAGGGTCCCCCTTCGACTCCCCCTGTGGGTTGAGTCGTCCTGGACCTTGCTGGTCCCCGGCAGCTCCACTTTAGTTTCACAGCAACTTCTGCCTTTGCCAAGGCTTGCTGGTGGCTTTTCCACATAACTGACCGACTGCAATCATCTATCCGGCGTGGGCCGTTGACTGCATCCTCCAGAAACTCCTCAGCTGCTCCAGGGCTGCATGCTTGACTGTCTTCGTCATATCGTCGACCAACTCCTGCATCCACAGCTGGGTGGGTAGTAGCTCCTACACCTCCAGGACTCTTCTGTGACTTTTGGACTTGGTCCCCTTCTTCCACAGGATTCTTGCAGTCTTGTCTGGGTGTTGAATTTTCTTAATTTTCTTCGTTTTGGGTGGTTTGGGGAATATCTAGTACTTTACTCCTTTCCTCCTGGTCGTTAGGGTGCAATGTGGTACTTACATTTGGGGTTTCCTAGTAACACCCCCCCCCCCCTACACATTCCACTTACCTAGGTGGGGGTCCTGTGTTCACATGCCATTTTTGTTTCTCCATATGGTTAGGGCTCCTCCTAGTCTTTTCTATTTGCATTTGTACTCTTTTTCTGATAACTAGTGTACATACTTAGTGTGTTTACTTCCCTCCTAATGTAAGGTTGCCTATCTAGTGCTTTGGTACTGTTACTGTAATAAAGACCCTTTATTTTCACAACACTGAGTGTTTTCTTTCATGTGTGTAAGTGCTGTGTGACTACAGTAGTATTGCATGAACGTTGCATATGTCCTAGATAAGCCTTGGCTGCTCTTCCACAGCTATCTCTAGAGAGCCTGGCTTGTAGGCACTACCTACACTAATAAGGGATACCTGACCTGGTATAAGGTGTAGTACCTCAGGTACCCACTACACACCAGGCCAGCTTCCTAAAGGACTGCCTAGTTTTAGCCAGCCTGCCACCACCAGATACAATTCTGACCCCTAAGGGTGAGAGCCTTTGCTCTCAGGCAGTCAGAAACAAAGCCTGCTCTGGGAGAGGTGTTTACACCCTCCACCCAACAGGATGACCTACGAATCTGCATTCTAAGGCAGGGGGCTTCAAAGAAGCCCACCGCCCTTGATATGGAGATCTGGCTTCTCTCAAAGGAGAAACCCAAGAACTCCTGTGGTGCAGAGGAGCTGTTTCCTTGCATCTTGCAGGAACCCCAAGAGACCCCAGAGGACTCCGGACTGCAAAAACCCAACACCAGAAAGCACTTCACCCATGCTGCTTAGCCCTAGCTGAAATGGGCCAGTGGTGCCAGAGTGGTTTCCCCAGCCCTCCAGAGACAAAGCCCATCTTGGACTTGCCTACTGTGGGCTCACCGATGTGACCTCTGCCCCCAGGCCCCCCTCAACCAAAAGTTCTCCTGGTGGAGAAAACACAGTGCCTCAGGACACCTCTGCACCCATCGCCCCTGGCCCAAGGTCAAGTGGACCGAAGGTGTCCCTCTGTCCCAGAGCATCTCAAGACTTGAACATACCTGTTGGTTTTCCTCAACTAGACTCCCTGTCCGAACCTGCAGCCTCTTTTCAACCAGATCGATCGCCTTTGACTAACACTGGGCACCCGGCGCCATATTACACCTCTGCACCCGGCTGCCCAAGTGCCACCTGGGGTGACCTATTGGTGTTGTCCTGACCCTTGCCCAGTACTTATCTTAAGTCCAGGAGTTTGGTCCCATATGTCGCTCTATTTTACCTGAATGCAGTACTTTGTTTTTCTCTCTGTAGTATAACGTTGGCACAACACTCCTCTCTGATAAGCTTAAGGCTGCTCGACCACACTACCCCCTAAACGAGCCCCTTGGGGTTGCTTAAGTCAGCCCTTGTCCACTAGTAAGGGAACTCCTGGACTCTTTGCCCAATATGTCTCATTTAGACATATAAAGATCCAGCTTCCTACAGCCTAAAAAGGGTGATTAACATTGCTACACGCCTCCTAGTATCTCCCAGCGAGAAGTAGTACATGTTCTCCCAAGTAGACTCTTTTTATTAGCCTTTTTGGAGAATCTCCTTAACAACACTGGACGTTAATATCTATTGGGAAGGATTTACCTAATCTCTGCTACCTGTGGCACTGGAAGGGTTGGAAATCAGCCAGGCGGTTTGAGGGCTTGCCTGTGTAATAAGATGTGACAAATAGTGAATGTGGTATTGTTTTTTCCTTTGGAATATTTAGTGCTTAGTCTCTATATTCTTCACTTTATGTTGGCCCTCATGTGCATCTGCTGGGGAGGGACAGGGATAGGGGGAGTCCGAGTGATGCCGGGTTACTCAATGTTCATTGGTTGTTCTATATTACATGTAACCAAAAGCAATTTATTGGTGGAAAGAATGTGGACAAACCTGCTGCTGCTACTCCTTTGGCAGTCTGCTTATTAGATAGCTCCTGAAATTGGGCCTGCGTCAATCACTTCAGCTATATGAACATGGTCTAGTTCAGTGGTTCTCAACCTTCTGACTTCTGTGGACCCCCACTTTATCAATACAGGAACCTGGGGGCCCCACTGAATCATCATTATTGGAATCAAGGGATCCCCCACTGAGATATTACAGAAAGCTGGGGACCTAATCTGTTAAAATTATTACATTTTCTAAGGAGTCGTGGACCCCCCCCCAGGGTACCTGGACCACAGGTTGGGAACCACTGGTCTAGTTTGATTCCTCATGTCTTTTCAAATTTGATTAGATCCTTGTCCAAATCCCTTAGAAATAAACATATGAAGGTTCTCTTCCACCCCCCTGTATAGTACGTGGCAGTGGTGCTTGGAGTCAAAGATGGCACAGGAGTGCTGCTTGAGAGGGGGCTCAGGAAAAACTACTGAACGAAATGGCTGTACATGGAGTTGTATGCTGTGAACTATGAGAGTATGAACTGTGGTGTTATAAGCATTCACTACTGTGAACAGCCACTTTTTTTAGACCAACTGCTGCCAGTACTGTTTTTTTCTGCTATGGAAACTGCACAAACTTTAAATCCTATAGCAATATGAACATTAATTGCTTCAGCCTTTAGCTTTGTACACTTTTAGTAGTGTGGTCTGCTACTTTGAACTTTTATGAAGCAACTTTGGCCATATGGAGCTTCTTTGTGTTGTTCTTCTTACTCCGATAACAAATTGGAACAGTGGGAGCCGGTAGCATTTAGAAAACTTGTATTACTACTCTGAGCACCTGGCACAGAGACAGAATTTCGACCCTGTGAGTTAATGCCCTTTGTTTTCACAGCCCGTTTTAGACAAAAGTTTATTTGAACATAGGTCCTTAGGGAATGTGTGTGCTGTTTTCCCATTGTACTGAGTTGAAACACAATCCAGTTTCCTTTTTATCCGTTTTTCTAGGGACGGAGACCGCAGTCAGGACGTCCAGCTGCCGAGCGTCGGCCGAGGCAAAAGCAAGAATCGGACTGTGTCCTTCTATAGTAAACCTTTTCAAATCCAAACTTCTCTGTATCCTCTAAGTCGCTCAAAAAACCTGTTATTTAGACAAAAATCTTACAGTAAAACTTTTAGACAACACTATGCTATCTGCATAAAACTTTGTAAATCTCCTTGAGTTTCCTTGTGTTTGCTTCATGACCTGATGAAGTTTCCCTGCTTTCCAGATGCCACAGATTCTGAATAGCTGGTGCAACAGCAGCAGCAACACCCTATCTTATATGGTAGGTAGACGTTCAACCATCTGAAGGGGTTTAAGATAATTGCCATCTTGTTTCAGCCATACACCACACAACCAAGGCATTTTATCTGGACGATGACATGCCTCAATCTAACAGTGTAAGAAACCACCCAGAAATGAGAATGATTCTTTTGCTTTCTAGACCACTCTGTTCTAATGTCCTGTCTAAGGCATGCAACACCATAGAGTTGTGAAATTGAGAGGGATTAATTATTGTAAGTAGGGAAAATCAAATGCTGAAGAAAAGCTGCATCTGTTCAACATCTACAGATGTTGTATAAATAATAATCTATTCTTGAGTTATGATGTTGGTGCTTGCAGATTAGCATAGTAAAACCTGGAGCAACACATTCTGAAGTACCTGCGTTAAGCCTTTTTGCATTCCACTATGCGGTTCCAAGAGAGAACAGATCACCCCACTGCTAAGTGAAGCATCAAGCTCATACTGGTAAGACATATCTTCTATATACAGACTAATTGCAACCCAGTAATGATTCTGGAGTCATGTACCCAGCCCGCCTAGATAAACAGGTTGTAGGTTAATTGTAAAAGGTAGGGTACAAGTTACTTAGTGAAAGCCCCACAGGAGCAGTGGGTTCTCTGCTCAGCGCACTCTCTCTAACAACTGGACAGGGACATCCCAACATTCTGTGACACAGCTAAGAAGAGCAGGGACAGCACGATAAAGACAGATTATAACACATCTCATTCCTTTAGAAAAGTATAGTAAAAGCTTAAAAAGCTAGGTCAAAAGCTACTTTGTACAAGCCTGGTAAAATGTCCATGCAAAGATTTCACTAAACCGATGCACATGTAACCCCAAATTAGCCACACATACGTGGCGGAAACCCCATACAAAAGAAACCGTTCATTACACAAATCTCAACTTCGTGGAAGACCAGAGGAACACTGCCTCCTTGCTCACAGGTACATACACAGCTTCCAAGTTCTCTGTTGCACACTCTTTAATAACTAGGAGCATGTAGCTTTACTCTCTCCCTCTATTGTGTCGTCTGGCAAGACTAGGAAAATACCTTAGGTTTTTACCCTCTACTGCACTTGCACACAGGGCTGCTGCATTTAATCACAGGACTAGGGACGTACACTGCACTTAACTTCAACCACAAACCCTTTCAGGATCAGGAAACATTAATGTCATGCCCTGTACTGCACTCAATCGCAGAGACAGACACTGCGCCTATCCTCCCCTGCAAACTCTTGGAGGACTAGGGACATGCTTGCTCTCACAAAGGATCATAGTTCTGCAGTCATCCTTTACTGCGCTCTTACGCAGGACCAAGACTGGGACGCTTCATACACTGCTTGGAGTCTTCGCATATCCTCGTCGACAGTGTTAAAATTGACGAAACTTAGTAGGGAGCATTTGGATAGACAAGGTTGAGTGGATAAACAATGTGTAGGTTTATTGTAAAAGCTAGGTTATCGGTTACTCAGTGAACACCCCACCTGAGACAGCATCCTCTCTGCTCAGCGCAATATAGCTACATAGCTGAGCAGGGAAGCAATGACAGGAAGCAGATTATTATAATACATATCCTACCCCTCGAAGGTAGGTTACAAGATATTTAGCAAATGCCCCACCAAAAGCAGCGTCGTCTCTTCTCAGCCCAGTCTTACCTGCCAGGCTAACATTTCTGCAGCAATCTCTTACCTGGCAAAGGCAGCAGATTATAACCTCTTCCTTGGATGTGGTTTCGTACCTTGTGGAGAATAAGGATTTAGGTATAGTGTACCGTGTGTGTGTGTACGTACCGTGTGTGTGTGTGTACGTACCGTGTGTGTGTGTGTACGTACCGTGTGTGTGTGTGTACGTACGTGTGTGTGTGTGTGTGTGTGTGTGTGTGGGGTAACCTTTCCTACTATTCCTGATTTTTGTTGGAAGTACTTAATTGGAAAGGAATTCGAGTCTACAATGGTCGCTGGTCTGTATCTGAAAGTCCTGTACATGACATTCATTAAGGTAATGTCTTGCTAGCAGAATACCTTTAAAATAGAATGGAACTTTATAAAGGGAAGAAAAGAAAAGGGAAGTTACAATTATAATACACAGAGAAAATCACAAAGTGATGTCCTCGTCCTCGTCTTGTGTCGAACTGCAACCCTAAGTCACATTGTTTTAATAGATTTTCCGATAATTTTTAGCCGGAGGTCAGATACCAAGCAGTGTTCAGGAGCTTGTAGATATTGTTGGGTCTACTTGGGTTTCCTGTGTTATCTCTAGTTCAGTCAGTGCAGTGGACCAAGAATTACAAAGTTGCTGTGAGAACTCTGGTTCTCGCTTTCCGTGCCTTCTGGCTGTAGGTGCAAACTAGGCAAGTCAGTCGGCTGAAGGCCCTGGCTACTGGGTTTTAAGTTGGTACTGTCCAAAAAATCTCCGAGGCTAAAATCCTTCTCTCAAATACAAAGGGCCCCCACCCAAGTAACGCAGAGTGACTCGAGTGCCAAGCAGTTCTCATGGCTGTTGCTGGGGGCAGGATGTGTGTGTGTGTGTGCTCGGGATGCAGATCATTAGAGACCAGCTGATCTCATTTTTAAATGAAGTAGATGTACTAAATTATAACCCACTATGGCGATGTAAGGGATATAAACTTAGGTATCCAGTATCTAGGAAAGACCAAGTCGCGACTAACAACCACACAGGGCTGGACTTTGGAATTTCTAGTCTGGAAGCAATGGCCACAACCTACATTGGAGAACAAGCGCCTGCTGGCTCTCCATTCAGCAGCAGCCAGAAAAGCGTTGTCTATTGGTGGTGTCACAGCGCGCAAATCCAAGGATGGGAAAAGCAGGGGTTCATCCTTATGACCAAATACTGGGAAGATGATGAGCCAGTGCACTGCAGGTCTTAAAAGGGTTACCTTTCATGGCTTGGTCTGATACTGTTCATTCAGCTCAGTGCACATATCACAGCCTTCTCTGGTGCTGTCATCGATACAAAAATGAACTGGATCATTCGGCAGCTTTTTTCTTTTTTTTTTTTTTTTTTTTTTTGTGTCTCTTTCAGAACTGTTGGAAATCTCACACAATTCTGTTTGTGCGTATTTTACTTCGTTACTCGGTCAGCACCTTTTGATTTTCTTGCTACTGCACGAAGTTTCACCTACCGTAAATCAGAGTAAACTGCACCTGGTATACAATTTGCACAAGGCAAATACTGTCTGACTTGGAACCCCGTTTTAATGTGTATCCAATTTAGAATTAGGGTTTGATTGCAACAAAAGGTCTAATTTTCGGCCTTCAACAAATTAAGGGGAACTTGTGGCTTTAAATATTTGTCACCCTGGTGGGTAAGTGGTCTAACTAGAGCTAGTCCTCTACGTCAGTCAGGATGTGAATCTCCGGATAGCCATGGCTGATGGTCACTCACCTCTATGTGCCCCTATTCTCTCATACTGTGTAATATCCTGCAGGCTTCACTGTGGTAAGCCAAAACAATGTATTTATTATTTTACTGGCGAAATTTGAGATCTTGCCAATAAACAAGTCGAGTGTTGTACACCAGAGACACTCTGTTTGGTTCAGATCCGCTTGGAGATTCTATGAACACATCCTTTTTTTATTTTTTATTTTGTGATGAAGCAACACATTTTTTTCTCCAAATCTGGTTTAGCTGTCTCTAGTATTTCCCTACTTAAAACAGTGTCCGTCATCTTCTAGCGATAATTTTATAATCGTATGCTATGGGAGGAATCTGCTATGCCAACAGACCTAAAGGGGACCATTGAAAATGGCTACATTAAAATATTTGCTCGTCTATCTGCAAATTCAGACATTTCATTTATGGTCATTTGTTTTGCAAGTGTCTGGTTGCTTCACTACTTTGGTATTTTACTTGTAATTGTTACCTATTTAGCATGTCGCCCAACTTGATATATTAACAAGTCTCCTATTACATTGGCATTTGTTGCAGTTTATATTCCTCGGGGTATGTGGCTAAGTCCTGTTTAGCTGAAGTTATCTGGCAGGTGTTGTTGTAGGTAATTGTTTGATATTTGAAAGGTCTGCCAGAGTTCATAACTCTGACTAATTCAGCAGTCACAAGAAACTCTGAGAAAGAGCTGGTGGACATGTAGCTGCTGTGGAAAGAAATTACGTCTTCACTCTCTTTTCTGTCTCGAACAACCAGTTCTAACAAATGATGCTGGAGACCCTATAGAGAATTGACCATTGGCATCAGATCTCAGAAAAATGGGGCATTTTGCTCTCGGCTCTTAATGACCTTTACATGAATGTAAAAGTAGTTCTGTATCTCGAGTCGAAGGTTGCCTTGAGGCCAAATGGGCACTCTGCATATAACCGAGGAATAACCTCTTCACTAACGTGATGTACACCGGTTTACACTGATCTATAATCTTTACGTAAGTCTTCTTTCAAAACTTACTCATAATATTGAAAGACTTAATGGCTTCATACACATACACACACACACCATCTTTTATGAGCAGCCATCAAAACTTCATTTTGAAATCTTTGTTCTTAGGAGCACTGAGTTGAGTATAAGAGAAGTAGGTGCTCATAAAGTCCTGCAATCCTTAAACTCAACACTGCTGCCTTTTGCTTTAACTCCTACACGGTTTTCTGCCACTTGATTCACAGTGCTGATTTTGTATCTGGATTATTTTAGCACCATTTATGCTTGCACCTGCTGGGTGCTTTTTGTTTTGGCCTAAGAAATCCCAATCCGTATCTTTGTTTTTTGAGCACTGATTTCTGGTAAGAGTCTTTTAGGCTGTTATGCCCAACATAAAAAGGTTTGAAGAGGCGGGCCCCTTTATAATGTGGGAATTACAGTCAATGATCCTCTGACAGCATTGACTTGGCAAGATAAAACTCACTTAGGATTGAGTGTTGCCATATATAGTTGTTGAGAAAGGTGATCAACGCTTTACTTTGTGACTGAAGTAATCTACACGTACACGCGCCAGGTCTCCCCAGTAAGATTTTCATTGTGGTATAAATCCTTCATAGAAATGTTACGGTCGGTTTTGTGCTGTTATAAAGCAAGTGGAACTAAATCTATATAAAAATCAAACTAGGATCTCTGGGATGGTTGTGCCCACCACCTGCTAGGATGATGTAGCTGTACCCTTTCTGTTGTTTCCACAAATGGATGATCTAAGTTCTCATTGGTCCTGAAAATACCACGTTTATGAATTCGCCACTAATGATTTCAAGATTAATTTCCCACCGGTCTCCACAGTATAGTCTGTGTTCCCACTGGTAATGTATGTGCCAGGCCAACTTCCTACTGCCTTCGCTAGTCTGTGTTTGCCCTGTGTCTTCTCCACTGGTGTACGGATAGACACACTCTTGGTGTGGTTGCGGTCCCATTTGGGACGTTCCTAGAAGGCATGAATTGGATTCTGTGTGGCAACTTTGTATTTCTTTTTTCTTGCAAATATCAATTAGATTGTTTTTCCTCCATGTCTTATAGTGTTCTTAAAACATTATGAGCCCAAATAAGTAGTCTGTTGCTGGTGTTCAGGGTATAATGCAAAACGTAAACGTGCTCATGTTCTGGTAACTGTGGACACCAGAAGGCCCTCTTGCACTATTTGGAAATCACTGATGCTATCCAGAGTATATTTGGTGACAGTATTGCAGCATGAAACACCTTATCGAATTCTCTCATTTCACTTTTGCTAGGGTTCTCTATAAGTTCTCTGTCACGCTTAATTTCTAATTCTTATTCAAACCTGTGTTTTACATTTCTTTTTTCCCACACTGTAAGTAAGTTTATTTCAAGCCGTTGCAGTGTGGTGGCTTCTTTCAAAACACTGAACACAGAAGGGTTTACATGATACAACTTTATGAAACAGCAAGGTGCATTCATCGGTAGCAGCAACTTCAGGATCAGTAGACTGAAGGATTGATTGTGCAGCACTGGAAACGCATATTGGCATTGAGCCTTACCGGCGAGAGCGAAGTGCAGGAGAGCACCGGTATCATTTGCCTGCTTGCTGTCTCATTCATTGTGTAGCTACATACAGGAGTTTCAGCTATATCCCTTGCAACTCCCCAATGGCCAGCACAACTTTCTACTTTGTTTCTTTTTTTACCTCCAATCATTGCCAACTCAGTTGAAACAATACATTTTAAGTAGGAATACCACCCAAGGCCAAAGAGCTTCTGAAACTAGTTTCGAAGCAGCTAATGGAAACATTGGATTAATCATTAGCTAAACAGAGGCGCCGGTCGGCCGTCTGTGCTTCCTTGCACTGAAATGCGCGTAACCGCAGATGTTGAACAACATTCTAAGCCTACAATGTGGAGTGTGTGTGGACAGGTGTAAGGTCTAAGCATGTCCCGGTAACGAAATAACCGAAATAACATTGTATAAATTCATTTAAACCACACTATAGAATTTTTAGATTACGTTTTGAAATTAAGAAGTTCAAAATGAATGTGCTATCTGAATGTGAATTTTGAATAGAAAAAGTAAATCGAAATCACATTTGGAATGCACGTGTGCAGTATGAAATTTCAAAATGATACGCAGGATGTGGAACAAATAAGAAAATTAGCTGGTTTTATGTGTGCTCTCTCAAACCAGAATATGAAATAGATTTTAAATGCTGAGCACCTTTCCACAGTGGTGTAACTTCCTGTGTGAAGCGCTGTAATCTTTGGCACGGCCGAGTCTCCAGGCTAATCACCCGTGTGTTTATGGAAGATCTTTCTTAAGCCCTATAATGTTTTGTATGTGGAGCTTCTAGATGTATTCAACATGGTTCCAGTATAATGCTTTGTTCTAATTTTATTGGTGAGCACTTTTACAAATGGTGTTTGGCTTGGCTTCCAGAGTTTGCCTCAGAACACGGGGAGCATGGAATCAAATTAATTAAATGCTCATGTGAAATACACTTTAATTAGCAGGAACATTAATGTCTTGAGTAGGTCTTGCCTAAGGGCTAGTTACATACCTAAGCGAGTAAACTAGAGTAAGAAGGCGATCGGAAGTTCGAATCTACTAGGTCTCTGATGTTTCCACTGTTGATGGAATGAGGGCTGGGGAATTGGAAGAGTCTGGCAGTGATTGGGGCATCCAGAAACGTTCCACGAGGACGTGCTTTAGGAATGTCCAGTAAGAGTTAACCCAGAATAATCCCATCATATCTCTATGAAAGTTGCAGTGCCGGGAAGAGGGAGCTTCTGTATTTAGCATACTAAAACAAATTATATTACAGAACCAGCGACTTTTCTGATAATTGGCAAAATCATAAAATGGAATCCATTTTGAATGTCTGTTTTAATTTAACGTAAACAATGTACTTCTTTGCACTTGTTTACATTTTTTTCCCCTTTAATTTGTTGCCTTGCTACACAGCGTACAAACGTGCTGTTCTGGCTCACAGAACATTACTTTAAACTTTTGAGAACAAAATATTTCGTTTCTGTGGATGTAGATTTTTGAGTTTCATTCCCAAAGCTCAATATTTTCCTAATAAATGGAGCAACAGTTTGTCAAAACTACCTTTAGCTGATTTGCATTTGGAAAGTGAAATGTATGCAAAATTAAAGCTAAGTTTACATTTATGATATCCTGGCAATATGAACACCACTCAGAGGTTCCACTATTGATCATTCCAGTGATCCAGTTAAGAAGCTTTTGAGCACCTACATGTGGGACTTAGGGTCACCTGTGTTATGTAATGGGTCAAAGGTTTTGTAACATTAGCTGACCTGGCTAGCATTTTGATGAAACAAAATTAATTTATGCATGCTAGTCTGTATGGCAAATCAAAAAAGGGTATAAAAGTACTTTTAGATGAAAAAAAATAAGAATTGATGATGCCCTTCAAAAGAATATGTTGATTAGTGTTACTACTCACAATCCAAAAGGTGAGGGCAGTATTCCCAACAAATGTAAAATGCTGTACAGTAAGCAATCAGTAGAGGCTTTCTTATGAAGGAACATGCATTTTTTTTATTTCTTTATTTCTAACAAGTTCTGGCTCCACAGAGAACACAAAATCCATGTTTAAAAGTATACAAATGTTTACTTGTCAACAAAATCGTTTTTGTTACTCCCAATTTCCTAAATTAGTCGGTTAACTACGCCCTCATCCCCCCCCCCCCCCCCCCCCATCATAACAAGTAAAAAAAAGAATAGTTTGTGCATTTTTAAGCTGTCCCTGTAATCTTGTTTAGCCAACTAGGTTAAAAGTGCCAGTGGTAGCCCTTCCCGTGTCCATGACTTGGGTTTGCAAAGAAATAAAATTATTGTTCCACTTCAATTATGTTCATGATCAGTTTGTTGCCTTCTCAAACTTATTTATGCTGATATGTTTTCGATGGCTGGGATGTCCTCATGTCGATGATGATCCATACCTGGAAGTCAACTTGTGCCACATTGGAAATTATTCTTCAGTCTCTGATCGTGGACTCTCAATTGTGGAACTTTTTATTCTGCCACTGATGCAGTTTCTGTCAGACCTGGAACCCATTGATTTTTAGCGCCTAAGAATTATTGCTTGACTGAATCATGGTGTTTGGAAGGGGGCAGGTCAGGGTGTTCGTTAATTGGCAAACCTTAGGGTACGGAAGCCTCACTTGAGGCAGGAAAGTACCTAGACTCAAAGATCTTCTGCTCTGCAGAGGGAGAGTAGAGCTGTAAGGTATTCACCGCTAGTGTTACTCTGAAACAAACAAACAAAAGCAAGATTAAGTTTGTGGACTTCTCAATGACCCAGGCCTTGTGTCTGAAGTCAAATGTCATGTCTCAGAACTTTATTTAGTTTTTAGCCACAGTTTATTTACTCATGAGACATTGGCCTTTGTTTTGTAAGCATGGGGGGGGGGGGGGCAAGAAAAAAACTACCCATCTGGTGCTCTAAGTAGTAATATGCAATCTTTAGCCGGGGGCCTTAGGGGCACATCCGTTGGTGAAAATGAGCCTTAAGGATTCAAATCTTGTTGTAACTCCTATAGATGCTTACCCATCAATGGATACATCTGTCGCGTCTGAAGTTAGAGAGCTATGCGAACCCCAGGGACTGGTAACCAGAGACCAAAAAACCCTCAAAATATTTTATGGCTTTTAACCGCCACAAAAAGGTAATGCAGAAGATGCTTACTAACTTTTAAGTACACCAGCTGTCAAAAAAATAACTTCTGGAGCATCTGTAAATGAGACCCAGGAAACCGTCTTTACTGAGTCCAAGTTTCCAGAAAGGAAGGGTGTTCCGCTACAGGGTTCATTCCCCAAACAGGCCCTATATTGAGGTACAATGAATACTGCAGATTCCCATTCTATAACGCTAATAAAAATACAGCTATTGTACAACATATACTTATCCACATATTTAGAACGCCATAGCTAAGAACAACCAGAACTAAGACAAACTCGTTTTATGAGCACAATAGGGAATGAGGCACTGACCTCTATCATAGAATACAAGGACTTTCCGAACTTCTTCCTGAACTCCGCCCTGATGCTTAGAAGGTCTGTTTCACTCCGTGAGATCATGATCCTGTTCACTGTACTCTCCTTGGTTCCAAGTCCCTGATTATAGGAGGAATACATTCAGAATTTTTGAATATGTCAAACCGTGCAGATTCAAGGACTCTCATCAAAAAGAGGCTTGCATAAAGCACCAAGACACTATGACGGGACAGAGAACCATTTAAATTAGACTAAAGGAAGGTCAGTTCCATGCCAGATTTCCACAACATACACACGCAATAAGTTAAGTAGCCTCTCTAGGTGAAACTCATTTACATAGTTGCGGATTATACTGAAATGTGTCTTGGCTTCAGCCGTACAGCGACTTAATTTTAAACCCCAATACATGCAAACTCTGACAGACACAACTTTAGTGAACTGTGTTAAGAGGAAGACAGCTCTGTGATGAAGAGAATATAATAATGCCGTATTTTGTTCTTATCTTGAAGGAATAGAGAAACACTAAAAGCGAATTCCTCCTATTGCAAAACAACAAAAATAAGAAAAAAGTTCTTCCCTACTAGATGCAGAGCTCAAAGGGACATGGAAGCATGTTTCTCCAACCTGGCTCCCAGCATCGTACTCTGTGTGAGAGACCAGGAAAGAGAAAAATATACGTACAGCGCAATATATGTGGTGTGTACCACTCAGAGCCACCAATGAAGACAATGTAGATACCTTGCTCCCATGTTACCATTCATCTTCAACTGCTTTATGGGTGGGTGTCCAGTTTGATACCCAACCTCAACATAATTGTAGAAATTCTAGACTTTTGTTTGACTGTGCTGTATTTCGGTCAATGTCTTTCAATGCAGGCTGGGTGCGCACACTAAAGGTGGTGGATGTGGCTACACACAGTAGCAAATAGTGGAAGGTATTGGAACAGGAGCAAAGTTGGTGTGCGCAAGCACTCTGTAAGGAAATGCCTCCTTGGCATGGTTACCCCCTGACTTTTTGCCTTTGCTGATGCTATGTTTTGATTTGAAAGTGTGCTGAGGCCTGCTAACCAGGCCCCAGCACCAGTGTTCTTTCCCTAACCTGTACTTTTGATTCCACAATTGGCACACCCTGGCATCCAGGTAAGTCCCTTGTAACTGGTACCAAGGGCCCTGATGCCAGGGAAGGTCTCTAAGGGCTGCAGCATATCTTATGCCACCCTAGGGACCCCTCACTCAGCACAGACACACTGCTTGCCAGCTTGTGTGTGCTGGTGAGAACAAAACGAGTAAGTCGACATGGCACTCCCCTCAGGGTGCCATGCCAGCCTCACACTGCCTATGCAGTATAGATAAGTCACCCCTCTAGTAGGCCTTACAGCCCTAAGGCAGGGTGCACTATACCATAGGTGAGGGCACCAGTGCGTGAGCACTGTGCCCCTACAGTGTCTAAGCCAAACCTTAGACATTGTAAGTGCAGGGTAGCCATAAGAGTATATGGTCTGGGAGTCTGTCAAACACGGACTCCACAGCACCATAATGGCTACACTGAAAACTGGGAAGTTTAGTATCAAACTTCTCAGCACAATAAATGCACACTGATGCCAGTGTACATTTTATTGTAAAATACACCCAGAAGAGGGCACCTTAGAGGTGCCCCCTGAAACCTAATCCAACTACCCGTGTAGGCTGACTGGTTCTAGCAGCCTGCCTCACTCGAGACATGTTGCTGGCCACATGGGGAGAGCGCCTTTGTCACTCTGTGGCCTGTAACAAAGCCTGCACTGGGTGGAGATGCTATCACCTCTCCCAGGCAGGAGCTGTAACACCTGGCGGTGAGCCTCAAAGGCTTACCCCCTTTGTTCCAGCACCACAGGGCACTCCAGCTAGTGGAGTTGCCTGCCCCCTCCGGTCACGGCCCCACTTTTGGCAGCAAGGCCGGAGGAGATAATGAGAATAACAAGGAGGAGTCACCGGCCAGTCAGGACAGCCCCTAAGGTGTCCTGAGCTGAGTTGACTCTAACTTTTAGAAATCCTCCATCTTGCAGATGGAGGATTCCCCCAATAGGGATAGGAATGTGACCCCCTCCCCTTGGGAGGAGGCACAAAGAGGGTGTACCCACCCTCAGGGCTAGTAGCCATTGGCTACTAACCCCCCAGACCTAAACACGCCCTTAAATTTAGTATTTAAGGGCTTCCTTGAACCTAAGAATTTAGATTCCTGCAACTTACCGAAAAAGAAGACTGCTGAGCTGAAAACCCCTGCAGAAGAAGAAAGAAGACACCAACTGCTTTGGCCCCAGTCCTACCGGCCTGTCTCCTGCCTTCTAAAGAAACCTGCTCCAGCGACGCTTTCTCCAGGACCAGCGACCTCTGAATCCTCAGAGGACTGCCCTGCTTCCAAAAGACCAAGAAACTCCCGAGGACAGCGGCCCTGTTCAACAAAGACTGCAACTTTGTTTCCAGAGGAGCAGATTTAAAGACCCCTGCAATCCCCGCAAGAAGCGTGAGACTTGCAACACTGCACCCGGCGACCCCGACTCGACTGGTGAAGAAACAACGCTACAGGGAGGACCCCCAGGCGACTCCCAGACTGTGAGTAACCAAAGTTGTCCCCCCTGAGCCCCCACAGCGACGCCTGCAGAGGGAATCCCGAGGCTCCCACTGACCGCGACTGCCTGACTCTAAAATCCCGACGGCTGGAAAAGAACCTGCACCCGCAGCCCCCAGCACCTGAAGGATTGGAACTCCAGTGCAGGAGTGACCCCCAGGAGGCCCTCTCCCTTGCCCAGGTGGTGGCTACCCCGAGGAGCCCCCCACCCTTGCCTGCCTGCATTGCTAAAGAGACCCCTTGGTCTCTCATTGAAACCTATTACAAACCTGACGCTTGTTTGCACACTGCACCCGGCCGCCCCCGCGCTGCTGAGGGTGTACTTTCTGTGTGGACTTGTGTCCCCCCCCCTGTGCCCTACAAAACCCCCCCTGGTCTGCCCTCCGAAGACGTGGGTACTTACCTGCTGGCAGACTGGAACCGGGGCACCCCCTTCTCCATTGAAGCCTATGTGTTTTGGGCACCACTTTGAACTCTGCACCTGACCGGCCCTGAGCTGCTGGTGTGGTGACTTTGGGGTTGCTCTGAACCCCCCAACGGTGGGCTACCTTGGACCCCAATTTGAACCCCGTAGGTGGTTTACTTACCTGCAAGAACTAACAATACTTTACCTCCCCCAGGAACTGTGAAAATTGCACTAAGTGTCCACTTTTAAAACAGCTTATTGTGTTTTATGAAAAAAGTATATATGCTACTGTGATTATTCAAAGTTCCTAAAGTACTTACCTGCAATACCTTTCAAATGAGATATTACATGTTGTAAGGAAATGCCTCCTTGGCATGGTTACCCCCTGACTTTTTGCCTTTGCTGATGCTATGTTTTGAATTGAAAGTGTGCTGAGGCCTGCTAACCAGGCCCCAGCACCAGTGTTCTTTCCCTAACCTGTACTTTTGATTCCACAATTGGCACACCCTGGCATCCAGATAAGTCCCTTGTAACTGGTACCTCTGGTACCAAGGGCCCTGATGCCAGGGAAGGTCTCTAAGGGCTGCAGCATGTATTATGCCACCCTGGAGACCCCTCACTCAGCACAGACACACTGCTTACCAGCTTGCGTGTGCTAGTGAGAACAAAATGAGTAAGTCGACATGGCACTCCCCTCAGGGTGCCATGCCAGCCTCTCACTGCCTATGCAGTATAGGTAAGACACCCCTCTAGCAGGCCTTACAGCCCTAAGGCAGGGTGCACTATACCATAGGTGAGGGTACCAGTGCATGAGCACTGTGCCCCTACAGTGTCTAAGCAAAACCTTAGACATTGTAAGTGCAGGGTAGCCATAAGAGTATATGGTCTGGGAGTCTGTTTTACACGAACTCCACAGCACCTTAATGGCTACACTGAAAACTGGGAAGTTTGGTATCAAACTTCTCAGCACAATAAATGCACACTGATGCCAGTGTACATTTTATTGTAAAATACACCACAGAGGGCACCTGAGAGGTGCCCCCTGAAACCTAACCGACTATCTGTGTAGGCTGACTGGTTCCAGCAGCCTGCCACACTAGAGACATGTTGCTGGCCCCATGGGGAGAGTGCCTTTGTCACTCTGAGGCCAGTAACAAAGCCTGCACTGGGTGGAGATGCTAACACCTCCCCCAGGCAGGAGCTGTAACACCTGGCGGTGAGCCTCAAAGGCTCACCCCTTTGTCACAGCACAGCAGGGCACTCCAGCTTAGTGGAGTTGCCCGCCCCCTCCGGCCACGGCCCCCACTTTTGGCAGCAAGGCTGGAGGGAACAAAGAAAGCAACAAGGAGGAGTCACTGGCCAGTCAGGACAGCCCCTAAGGTGTCCTGAGCTGAAGTGACTCTAACTTTTAGAAATCCTCCATCTTGCAGATGGAGGATTCCCCCAATAGGATTAGGGATATGACCCCCTCCCCTTGGGAGGAGGCACAAAGAGGGTGTACTCACCCTCAGGGCTAGTAGCCATTGGCTACTAACCCCCCAGACCTAAACACGCCCTTAAATTTAGTATTTAAGGGCTCTCCCTGAACCTAGAAATTAGATTCCTGCAACTACAAGAAGAAGGACTGCTGAGCTGAAAGACCCCTGCAGAGGAAGACCCGAAGACACCAACTGCCTTGACCCCAGACTTACCGGCCTGTCTCCTGCCTTCCAAAGAACCCTGCTCCAGCGACGCTTTCCAAGGGACCAGCGACCTCTGAATCCTCCGAGGACTGCCCTGCTTCGAAAAAGACAAGAAACTCCCGAGGACAGCGGCACTGCTCCAAAAGAACTGCAACTTTGTTACAAGGAGCAGATTTAAAGACCCCTGCAACTCCCCGCAAGAAGCGTGAGACTTGCAACACTGCACCCGGCGACCCCGACTCGACTGGTGGAGAACAACCAACTCAGGGAGGACCCTCCGGCGACTCTACGACTGTGAGTAACCAAAGTTGTCCCCCCTGAGCCCCCACAGCGACGCCTGCAGAGGGAATCCCCAGGCTCCCCCTGACCGGGACTGTCTGAACTCCATTTCCCGACGGCTGGAAAAGTCCCTGCACCCGCAGCCCCCAGCACCTAAAGCATCGGAACTTCTGTGCAGGAGTGACCCCCAGGTGGCCCTCTCCCTTGCCCAGGTGGTGGCTACCCCGAGGAGCCCCCCCCCCCCCTTGCCTGCCCGCGACGCTGAAGAGATCCCTTGATCTCTCATTGACTTCCATTGAAAACCCGACGCGTGTTTGCACACTGCACCCGGCCGCCCCCGCGCTGCTGAGAGTGTACTTTCTGTGCTGACTTGTGTCCCCCCCGGTGCCCTACAAAACCCCCCTGGTCTGCCCTCCGAAGACGCGGGTACTTACCTGCTGGCAGACTGGAACCGGGGCACCCCCTTCTCTCCATTGAAGCCTATGTGTTTTGGGCACCTCTTTGACCTTTGCACCTGACCGGCCCTGAGCTGCTGGTGTGAAAACTTTGGGGTTGCTCTGAACCCCCAACGGTGGGCTACCTTGGACCAAAAACTGAAAACTGTAAGTGACTTACTTACCTGTGAAAACTAACAATAACTTACCTCCCCCAGGAACTGTGAAAATTGCACTGTCCACTTTTAAAACCGCTTATTGTGTTTTATGTGAAAAGTATACATGCTAAAGTAATGATTCAAAGTTCCTAGAGTACTTACCTGCAATACCTTTCAAATGAGCTATTACATGTAAAATTTGAACCTGTGGTTCTTAAAATAAACTAAGAAAAGATATTTTTCTATAACAAAACCTATTGGCTGGATTTGTCTCTGAGTGTGTGTACCTCATTTATTGCCTATGTGTATGTACAACAAATGCTTAACACTACTCCTTTGATAAGCCTACTGCTCGACCACACTACCACAAAATAGAGCATTGGTATTATCTCTTTTTACCACTATTTTACCTCTAAGGGGAACCCTTGGACTCTGTGCATGCTATTCCTTACTTTGAAATAGCACATACAGAGCCAACTTCCTACATTGGTGGATCAGCGGTGGGGTACAAGACTTTGCATTTGCTGGACTACTCAGCCAATACCTGATCACACGACAAATTCCAAAAATTGTCATTAGAACTTGATTTTTTGCAATTTGAAATTGTTCTAAATTCTTTAAAGTCCTGCTAGGGCCTTGTGTTAGTCCCTGTTAGCATTCCTTTTAGAGTTTAAAAGTTTGTAAAAGTTTGAATTAGATTCTAGAACCAGTTTTAGATTCTTAAAAAGCATTCCAACTTTTAGAAGAATAATGTCTAGTACAGATATGAATGTGGTGGAACTCGACACCACACCTTACCTCCATCTCCAGATGAAAGAGCTAAGGTCACTCTGTAACATAAGAAAAATAACAATGGGCTCCAGACCTACCAAAGTACAGCTCCAGGAGCTGTTGGCAGAGTATGATAGAGCCAACCCCTCTGTGGATAACACAGAGGAGGATGATAGTGAACTGGAGGAAGAATCCCCTCCACCAGTCCTATCCAGGGAGAACAGGGCCTCTCAAGCCCTGACTCCAAAAATAATTGTCAGAGATGCTGGCTCCCTCACAGGAGGGTCCAGCCTCTCTGAAATCACTGAGGATAACTCCAGTGAAGAGGACATCTAGTTAGCCAGGATGGCCAAAAGATTGGCTTTGGAAAAACAGATCCTAGCCATAGAAAGGGAAAGTCAAGAGATGGGCCTAGGACCCATCAATGGTGGCAGCAACATAACTAGGGTCAGAGATTCTCCTGACATGTTGAAAATCCCCAAAGGGATTGTAACTAAATATGAAGATGGCGATGACATCACCAAATGGTTCACAGCTTTTGAGAGGGCTTGTGAAACCAGAAAAGTGAACAAATCTCACTGGGGTGCTCTCCTTTGGGAAATGTTCACAGGAAAGTGTAGGGATAGACTCCTCACACTCTCTAAAAAAGATGCAGAATCTTATGACCTCATGAAGGGTACCCTGATTGAGGGCTTTGGATTCTCCACTGAGGAGTATAGGATTAGATTCAGGGGGGCTCAAAAATCCTCGAGCCAGACCTGGGTTGACTTTGTAGACTACTCAGTAAAAACACTAGATGGTTGGATTCAAGGCAATGGTGTAAATGGTTATGATGGGCTGTACAATTTATTTGTGAAAGAACACCTATTAAGTAATTGTTTCAATGATAAACTGCATCAGCATCTGGTGGACCTAGGACCAATTTCTCCCCAAGAATTGGGAAAGAAGGCGGACCATTGGGTCAAGACTAGGGTGTCCAAAACTTCCACAGGGGGTGACCAAAAGAAAGGGGTCACAAAACCTCCCCAGGGGAAAGGTGGTGAGACAGCCAAAAACAAAAATAGTAAAGAGTCTTCTACAGGCCCCCAAAAACCTGCACAGGAGGGTGGGCTCAGAGCCTCTTCACAAAACCATTCTGGGTACAAGGGTAAAAACTTTGATCCCAAAAAGGCCTGGTGTCGTAACTGTAGTCAGTCTGGACACCAAACTGGAGACAAGGCCTGTCCCAAGAAAGATACCACTTCTAACTCCCATCCAGCTAAAACTGGAATAGCCAGTCTCCAAGTGGGATCAACAGTGTGCCCAGAGCAAATCAGGTGTCACACTGAAGCTACATTAGTCTCTGAGGGTGGGGTGGATTTAGCCACACTGGCTGCCTGGCCCCCTAACATGCAAAAATACAGGCAGCAGCTCTTAATTAATGGGACAAGTGTAGAGGGCCTGAGGGATACAGGTGTCAGTGTCACCATGGTGACAGAGAAACTGGTTTCCCCTGGCCAATACCTGACTGGACAAACCTATCCAGTCACCAATGCTGACAATCAGACTAAAGTACATCCCATGGCAATGGTAACTTTAGAGTGGGGAGGGGTCAATGGCCTGAAACAGGTGGTGGTCTCCTCAAATATCCCAGTGGACTGTCTGCTTGGAAATGACCTGGAGTCCTCAGCATGGGCTGAGGTAGAACTGAAAACCCATGCAGCCATGCTGGGTATCCCTGAACTGGTGTGTGTCAAGACTAGGGCACAGTGCAAGGCACAGGGTGAAAAAGTAGAGCTGGAGTCTGGAAAAATGGCCCAGCCTACCAAGAGAAAAGGAAAGTCAGCTGGGAAACCAGCTGCAACACAACACCAAAAAGAGAACCTCTCTTCTCAGGAAGAAGTTCTGCCCTCTGAGGGAACTGAGCCTATGGAGCTGGAACCTTATCAGGTTGAGCTCTTGGGCCCAGGGGGACCCTCAAGGGAAGAGTTGTGTAAGGGACAAGAAACCTGTCCCTCTCTTGAAGGCCTTAGGCAGCAAGCTGCTGAAGAGTCCAAAGGCAAGAAAAATGGAACACATAGGGTCTATTGGGAAGATGGACTCCTGTACACTGAGGCAAGAGATCCCAAACCTGGTGCCACTAGGAGAGTGGTAGTGCCTCAGGGTTTCAGAGAGTTTATTCTGACCTTAGCCCATGATATTCCCCTTGCTGGGCATTTGGGACAAACCAAGACGTGGGAGAGGTTAGTCAACCACTTCTACTGGCCCAATATGTCCCAGAAGGTTAAGGAGTTTTGCCTCTCCTGCCCCACCTGTCAAGCCAGTGGTAAGACAGGTGGGCATCCAAAGGCCCCCCTCATTCCACTTCCAGTGGTGGGGGTCCCCTTTGAAAGAGTGGGTGTGGACATAGTTGGTCCACTAGAACCTCCCACAGCCTCATGAAATATGTACATCCTAGTAGTAGTGGATCATGCTACTAGGTATCCTGAAGCTATTCCCCTTAGGTCGACTACTGCCCCTGCAGTAGCCAAGGCCCTCATTGGTATCTTTACCAGAGTGGGTTTCCCTAAGGAGGTGGTTTCTGACAGAGGTACCAACTTCATGTCAGCTTACCTAAAACACATGTGGAATGAGTGTGGAGTGACTTATAAATTCACTACACCATATCATCCACAAACTAATGGCCTTGTTGAGAGATTCAACAAGACATTAAAGGGCATGATCATGGGGCTCCCAGAAAAACTCAAAAGGAGATGGGATGTCCTCCTGCCATGTCTGCTTTTTGCTTACAGAGAGGTGCCTCAGAAGGGAGTAGGATTCTCACCCTTTGAACTTCTGTTTGGCCACCCTGTAAGGGGACCACTTGCTCTTGTTAAAGAAGGCTGGGAGAGACCTCTTCATGAGCCTAAACAAGACATAGTGGACTATGTACTTGGCCTTCGCTCAAGGATGGCAGAGTACATGGAAAAGGCAAGTAAAAACCTTGAGGCCAGCCAACAACTCCAGAAGTTGTGGTATGACCAAAAGGCTGCACTGGTTGAATTCCAACCAGGGCAGAAAGTCTGGGTTCTGGAGCCTGTGGCCCCCAGGGCACTTCAGGACAAATGGAGTGGCCCTTAGCCAGTACTAGAGAGGAAGAGTCAGGTCACCTACCTGGTGGACCTGGGCACAAGCAGGAGCCCCAAGAGGGTGATCCATGTGAACCGCCTTAAGCTCTTCCATGACAGGGCTGATGTAAATCTGTTAATGGTAACAGATGAGGACCAGGAAGCTGAGAGTGAGCCTCTCCCTGATCTCCTCTCATCAGACCCTAAAGATGGCTCAGTGGATGGGGTGATCTACTCAGACACCCTCTCTAGCCAACAGCAAGCTGACTGTAGGAAGGTCCTACAACAGTTTGCTGAACTCTTTTCCCTAACCCCTGGTCAGACACACCTGTGTACCCATGATGTGGACACAGGAGACAGCATGCCTGTCAAAAACAAAATATTTAGACAGTCTGATCAAGTTAAGGAAAGCATCAAGGTGGAAGTCCACAAGATGCTGGAATTGGGAGTAATAGAGCACTCTGACAGCCCCTGGGCTAGCCCAGTGGTCTTAGTCCCCAAACCTCACACCAAAGATGGAAAGAGAGAGATGAGGTTTTGTGTGGACTACAGAGGTCTCAACTCTGTCACCAAGACAGATGCCCATCCCATTCCTAGAGCTGATGAGCTCATAGACAAATTAGGGGCTGCCAAATTCTTAAGTACCTTTTACTTAACAGCAGGGTACTGGCAAATCAGAATGGCCCCTGGAGCAAAAGAAAATACAGCATTCTCCACACATGATGGGCATTATCAGTTCACTGTTATGCCCTTTGGTTTAAAGAATGCCCCTGCCACCTTCCAAAGGTTGGTGAATCAAGTCCTTGCTGGGCTGGAATCCTTTAGTGCAGCTTATCTTGATGATATTGCTGTCTTTAGCTCCACCTGGCAGGATCACCTGGTCCACCTGAAGAAGGTTTTGAAGGCCTTGCAATCTGCAGGCCTCTCTATCAAGGCATCCAAATGCCAGATAGGGCAGGGAACTGTGGTTTACTTGGGACACCTTGTAGGTGGTGGCCAAGTTCAGCCACTCCAACCCAAGATCCAGACTATTCTGGACTGGGTAGCTCCAAAAACCCAGACTCAAGTCAGGGCATTCCTTGGCTTGACTGGGTACTATAGGAGGTTTGTGAAGGGATATGGATCCATTGTGACAGCCCTCACAGAACTCACCTCCAAGAAAATGCCCAAGAAAGTAAACTGGACTGTAGAATGCCAACAGGCCTTTGACACCCTGAAACAAGCTATGTGCACAGCACCAGTTCTAAAAGCTCCAGATTACTCCAAGCAATTCATTGTGCAAACAGATGCCTCTGAACATGGGATAGGGGCAGTTTTGTCCCAAACAAATGATGATGGCCTTGACCAGCCTGTTGCTTTCATTAGCAGGAGGTTACTCCCCAGGGAGCAGCGTTGGAGTGCCATTGAGAGGGAGGCCTTTGCTGTGGTTTGGTCCCTGAAGAAGCTGAGACCATACCTCTTTGGTACTCACTTCCTAGTTCAGACTGACCACAGACCTCTCAGATGGCTGATGCAAATGAAAGGTGAAAATCCAAAACTGTTGAGGTCGTCCATCTCCCTACAGGGAATGGACTTTGTAGTGGAACTCAGACCTGGGACTGCCAATGCAGATGGCCTTTCCAGGTTCTTCCACTTAAAAAATGAAGACTCTCTTGGGAAAGGTTAGTCTCATCCTCTTTCGTTTGGGGGGGGGGGGGGGGGGGGGGTGGTTGTGTAAGGAAATGCCTACTTGGCATGGTTACCCCCTGACTTTTTGCCTTTGCTGATGCTATGTTTTGAATTGAAAGTGTGCTGAGGCCTGCTAACCAGGCCCCAGCACCAGTGTTCTTTCCCTAACCTGTACTTTTGATTCCACAATTGGCACACCCTGGCATCCAGATAAGTCCCTTGTAACTGGTACCTCTGGTACCAAGGGCCCTGATGCCAGGGAAGGTCTCTAAGGGCTGCAGCATGTATTATGCCACCCTAAGAGACCCCTCACTCAGCACAGACACACTGCTTACCAGCTTGCGTGTGCTAGTGAGAACAAACTGAGTAAGTCGACATGGCACTCCCCTCAGGGTGCCATGCCAGCCTCTCACTGCCTATGCAGTATAGGTAAGACACCCCTCTAGCAGGCCTTACAGCCCTAAGGCAGGGTGCACTATACCATAGGTGAGGGTACCAGTGCATGAGCACTGTGCCCCTACAGTGTGTAAGCAAAACCTTAGACATTGTAAGTGCAGGGTAGCCATAAGAGTATATGGTCTGGGAGTCTGTTTTACACGAACTCCACAGCACCTTAATGGCTACACTGAAAACTGGGAAGTTTGGTATCAAACTTCTCAGCACAATAAATGCACACTGATGCCAGTGTACATTTTATTGTAAAATACACCACAGAGGGCACCTGAGAGGTGCCCCCTGAAACCTAACCGACTATCTGTGTAGGCTGACTGGTTCCAGCAGCCTGCCACACTAGAGACATGTTGCTGGCCCCATGGGGAGAGTGCCTTTGTCACTCTGAGGCCAGTAACAAAGCCTGCACTGGGTGGAGATGCTAACACCTCCCCCAGGCAGGAGCTGTAACACCTGGCGGTGAGCCTCAAAGGCTCACCCCTTTGTCACAGCACAGCAGGGCACTCCAGCTTAGTGGAGTTGCCCGCCCCCTCCGGCCACGGCCCCCACTTTTGGCGGCAAGGCTGGAGGGAACAAAGAAAGCAACAAGGAGGAGTCACTGGCCAGTCAGGACAGCCCCTAAGGTGTCCTGAGCTGAAGTGACTCTAACTTTTAGAAATCCTCCATCTTGCAGATGGAGGATTCCCCCAATAGGATTAGGGATATGACCCCCTCCCCTTGGGAGGAGGCACAAAGAGGGTGTACTCACCCTCAGGGCTAGTAGCCATTGGCTACTAACCCCCCAGACCTAAACACGCCCTTAAATTTAGTATTTAAGGGCTCTCCCTGAACCTAGAAATTAGATTCCTGCAACTACAAGAAGAAGGACTGCTGAGCTGAAAGACCCCTGCAGAGGAAGACCAGAAGACACCAACTGCCTTGGCCCCAGACTTACCGGCCTGTCTCCTGCCTTCCAAAGAACCCTGCTCCAGCGACGCTTTCCAAGGGACCAGCGACCTCTGAATCCTCCGAGGACTGCCCTGCTTCGAAAAAGACAAGAAACTCCCGAGGACAGCGGCACTGCTCCAAAAGAACTGCAACTTTGTTACAAGGAGCAGATTTAAAGACCCCTGCAACTCCCCGCAAGAAGCGTGAGACTTGCAACACTGCACCCGGCGACCCCGACTCGACTGGTGGAGAACAACCAACTCAGGGAGGACCCTCCGGCGACTCTACGACTGTGAGTAACCAAAGTTGTCCCCCCTGAGCCCCCACAGCGACGCCTGCAGAGGGAATCCCCAGGCTCCCCCTGACCGCGACTGTCTGAACTCCATTTCCCGACGGCTGGAAAAGACCCTGCACCCGCAGCCCCCAGCCCCTAAAGAAACTGAACTTCTGTGCAGGAGTGACCCCCAGGAGGCCCTCTCCCTTGCCCAGGTGGTGGCTACCCGAGGAGCCCCCCCCCCCCCTTGCCTGCCTGCGACGCTGAAGAGATCCCTTGATCTCTCATTGACTTCCATTGAAAACCCGACGCGTGTTTGCACACTGCACCCGGCCGCCCCCGCGCTGCTGAGGGTGTACTTTCTGTGCTGACTTGTGTCCCCCCCGGTGCCCTCCAAAACCCCCCTGGTCTGCCCTCCGAAGACACGGGTACTTACCTGCTGGCAGACTGGAACCGGGGCACCCCCTTCTCTCCATTGAAGCCTATGTGTTTTGGGCACCTCTTTGACCTTTGCACCTGACCGGCCCTGAGCTGCTGGTGTGATAACTTTGGGGTTGCTCTGAACCCCCAACGGTGGGCTACCTTGGACCAAAAACTGAAAACTGTAAGTGACTTACTTACCTGTGAAAACTAACAATAACTTACCTCCTCCAGGAACTGTGAAAATTGCACTGTGTCCACTTTTAAAACCGCTTATTGTGTTTTATGTGAAAAGTATACATGCTAAAGTAATGATTCAAAGTTCCTAGAGTACTTACCTGCAATACCTTTCAAATGAGCTATTACATGTAAAATTTGAACCTGTGGTTCTTAAAATAAACTAAGAAAAGATATTTTTCTATAACAAAACCTATTGGCTGGATTTGTCTCTGAGTGTGTGTACCTCATTTATTGCCTATGTGTATGTACAACAAATGCTTAACACTACTCCTTTGATAAGCCTACTGCTCGACCACACTACCACAAAATAGAGCATTGGTATTATCTCTTTTTACCACTATTTTACCTCTAAGGGGAACCCTTGGACTCTGTGCATGCTATTCCTTACTTTGAAATAGCACATAGAGAGCCAACTTCCTACACATGTCGAATTTGAACCTGTGGTTCTTAAAATAAACTAAGAAAAGAGATTTTTCTATAACAAAACCTATTGGCCTGGATTTGTCTCTGAGTGTGTGTTCCTCATTTATTGCCTGTGTGTATGTACAACAAATGCTTAACACTACTCCTTTGATAAGCCTACTGCTCGACCACACTACCACAAAATAGAGCATTAGTATTATCACTTTTTGCCACTATCTTACCTCTAAGGGGAACCCTTGGACTCTGTGCATACTATTCCTTACTTTGAAATAGTGCATACAGAGACAGCTTCCTACACACTCCCTACTAGGTAGCAGGGGGACAAATGATGGTGGAGCAAAAAATGGGCAGCCAACCACAGGCACACAGGCAAGAGTAATCTGACTCAGGATTGGCCCATCGCAGATTGATAGCAGCACTTGAACGTCAAGTGCCCACGTGCTTTTGCCTAAACGTCTACTACAGCAAATAGTTGTGGACTGCAAACAAATTAAAGAATTTCTTACATTGGTACCATTTTAGACGGCAACACACAAGCCCCTTGCTGTTCTGTCCCTGCCCTGCAGATGGCCATTGCTGGCAGCAGTTATCGTTTCATGGAGGGACTGTGGTATTGGAGAAGGGATGTTAAAGAAAGGAAGAGTGTCCTTTGAGATTGTATATGGTGGGGGGAGTTTGACACTCGGCTGTGGAGGCAGGTGTATAGATGTTAATGAGCATTGTGATAAGTTGTACAATGACGTTTGAAGTAAGGAGTCCACCAGATGTGGGGGGGGGGGGGGGGGGGAGTACACAAATCATTGATGGGCTTGTCGCTCATAGTGAACAGCCATATGACTAATTTAAAGGTCGATAAGGGCGTAAGAGCATAAAGTGCATCTGATGAGACAAGGTATGCAGGCCAGGACTCTCACCTTCATGGACGTGTAGAGTTTATCTGCAAAGAACAGCGGCGTGTTCTTGATGGTAGAAGCTGAAATGACCAAATACATTTAATTATTTATTTAGTTCAGAATGTGGCCTAACATATACAATACAAATCTTTGCTGCCTCCTAACAATGCATTTGTTATCCATGGAGACTAATGCATCCAGGACCGGACTGGCCTTTCTACCACTCTGGCATTCTCCCGGGGGTCTGCAGACTATGGTGCTGCTTTCAGAGCAGTTTGGTTGCCAGAACCCAACCATGACTCATTGGGTCCATTCTAGTCTGAGCCTCCCACAGTGAGGGAGTTATTGGATCATTTTTCCCAATGCTGATTTTGTTTTCTCGTCCGGGCACTGCATGTAAAACCTTTGGTGTACTTCTGTTGGCTCAGGCGGGAACGTGCAGTCTGTTCCCATTAACCTGGATGACTCAGGAATGCTGGCAAACCCCTTTCTAACTCTGGGCTTGTGCTAAGTCTTTGCGTGTTTTCCTTACTTAGATGTGTTTTATACTATTGTGTGTTTGTGCTTGTTGAAAATAGTGTTTGTCATTCTCGTAGCTCCTTTGGTGCACATACGGCTTGTGTTTATCCCGGATTAGTTAGTGAGACTTCTCGCTCCATTGAACGGACTGTGGTTGGTCGTGGAGCTACAATGTGTGCTACTGTTCAGAGCTCTCTTGAGTGTGCTGCAGCTCCTAGAAACATCAGACATGTAGTTGGGAGTGTGAGCTTAAAATGGCACAGTGCTCTACATGGAGCTCCACCAGTTTTCTAGACGGTCGCCCGTTCCTACCCAAGGGTCCCATATTGTGTTCGTGGCATAGTATTGTGGATGGTGGATGTATTCTGGGAGGCAGTATTCACAGGACCATACACTGTCCAGTCAGCACAGTGCTTACGTTGAATCTGTGTCTGCTGGGACAGCAAAGTCTTCTGAACGTTCAACATCTACTGACGTGGACAGCGGACTTGTGATTGCAAGAAAACCTCTACCTGCTGGGACTGCAGGCATGTCCTGTAAGGTGAACCTCTGCTCCCTGGGACATAGGCAACGTGTTCACCTGACTAGGGCAGAAGACAAGTGTTGTGCAGTGTGTAACTGCTGGCGGCTGAGGAGCCCACTATGCTCACAGACCCCCTCAGCTGCTTTTTTCACATTTTACAACAGCTCCTTTGATCTGACGTAAGTCTACAAACTCAGTATTAGGACAAGATATAATGCTCGAGGGGGACGGAACTAGTTGAGGCTATTGAATTATGTTGTTGTAATTAAAAGGTGTAAAACTAACGTGGATATTCTTTTGCCACTCAGCTGTGGTCGTTACCATGGCTTTACGAAGTGTATGTGAGGTTACTTCAGGGTTTGTGGGTGTTTATTAAATGCCATCTGATGGTACTGAGTAATGGTGAAGTGTGAGAGGCAATGGCGTACATGGTTTTACTCATTTTGTCAGTTTTGTCATTCTTCTTACTCATTCTCCTACCGGTTCCTCCTCCTTACCTAGAGTGAGCAGCCCCTTCTGGAAGTCTCCCTTGAAGTGCTTCTGGATGCTTTCTTCCACATCTAAGGAGGTCAGTGTCTTATACTGCTCGAAAACTGAGAAGCCAAAGAGAGAGAGCGTGGTGTTGGTACATATTATGTTGGCCACAAAAAAATTAGGGCTGCCCTTGCGTTGCGAAAATAAGCAAACAAATTCAGTGATGTCAGACTGTGATATGTTGCAAGCGTCCTTCTTCTGGGTACGAATATGCAGCTTCTCATGTCCTCCATAACCCTGTTATCCAGTATGTGGCACCTCACGCTTGCCTCTGTCAGCGTGCGGCACCTCACGCTTGCCTCTGTCAGCGTGCGGCACCTCACGCTTGCCTCTGTCAGCGTGCGGCACCTCACGCTTGCCTCTGTCAGCGTGCGGCACCGCACACTTGCCTCTGTCAGCGTGCAGCACCTTACGCTTGCCTCAGCACCTCACGCTTGCCTCTGTCAGCGTGCAGCACTTCACGCTTGCCTCTGTCAGCGTGCAGCACCTCACGCTTGCCTCTGTCAGCGTGCAGCACCTTACGCTTGCCTCAGCACCTCACGCTTGCCTCTGTCAGCGTGCAGCACCTTACGCTTGCCTCAGCACCTCACGCTTGCCTCTGTCAGCGTGCGGCACCTCACGCTTGCCTCTGTCAGCGTGCAGCACCTCACGCTTGCCTCTGTCAGCGTGCAGCACCTCACGCTTGCCTCTGTCAGCGTGCAGCACCTTACGCTTGCCTCAGCACCTCACGCTTGCCTCTGTCAGCGTGCAGCACCTCACGCTTGCCTCTGTCAGCGTGCAGCACTTCACGCTTGCCTCTGTCAGCATGCTGCACCTCAAACCTGCGTCTTCGTCAGTGTGCGGCACCATAGGATTCCTCCAACACAAAGCAGCAGCCCCAGTCTTAAATTTTCAACACACCCTCAGATGCATCACTGTTCAACTCGCTTAGTTGTTTTTTGGTTTAAAACGAACATGACACACTCAATCAGAAGAAAAAAAAAAACAACAATCCACAGACCGCATTTAAATCTAAAATATTCACTTAGAGTGTAACCTAGGGGTATAGTCAACAAATGCAGCACTTAACAGTATATTATTGACATCTGTTAAGTCAGTGATGGGATGTTCAATGCTTCCGGACGGGACGAGTCAGTGGAATATATTTACACATATGCAGCTATATTTCTTAGAACCTAAAACCACCATTCACAGACATTTTGAAAAAAGATTTGCATGGCAGTATCGTAGCTGCACTTTGTTTACTGCAGTTACTGACCCTTTGCAGCAATTCAGATCTGCATGGTACGATAGATACGAAATTTAAGAAAAATTAAGTAACTGGTGCAGAAAGTTTGTAAACATAATTGCTTAGAAAAAGAGGCAGGGTTCTACCACACGTCAGTTCATATTGTGCTTCACCTATTGGCGGACATGCTGGTGGCGCTAAGCACTCTAGCGCCTTGCGCCCAGGAGTCATGTTGAAGTGGTTTCCTAAGGAGGGTCCCTCTTGGTTTGTGAGGGAGTGAGCAGGTCTGTCTGATGCCACTTATCAAGCAAGCCTTTTCCACAGACTTACCTCTGCTTAGATGATCCTGGCTGCGTAATGATAAAATGCTGATCCATTGGCTGGCGCTTCTACTATTTTTCTTCGACACTTCACCTAAAACCTACAAGGTTACAGAACAGAAATTGTGTTATTTTGTTATCGTGAAGGTTTTATTTTACTGACGGTTTCTTCAGAGGGCTCTCGCCGCCCCACCCATTGCCGAAAGGTTAGGATTGAACTCGTGAAAGCACGCACAAGTGGATGCAGCAAAGGAGAGGTTGGAGGACACTAGAGTCCATTAAATGAGAAAGGAAAACTTTGGATAGTCGATCTGACCGCTACGATTCTAAAGTGTGTCAAGGCAGTGAGGGTAGGAGTACGTTGGTAAGTATACCTACCAGACCATCAAAAGCTGTAAAACGAATGCATCTGGCAGCGACTTAGCTCTGTTCCAGGGAGATGAAGACATTGTGGTCGCTTGCCTTGCACGACAACAAATGGTTTGGTAAACGCCACGCTGCTGGACACCTGATTATTTTCACAATTCCGGTACATGTCCACCCAAAGGTTTTCCCATTTATTTTCCTACAGATTCACCTCACGTGTCCAATACTAGTTTGAATCCAGGTGCGGGCTTAAACATCTACGCATTCAACAAAATTAGTGCAGTTCCGTGTTAAAACAGAAAATCATAACTTGGAGGTAGTGTTACATTACAGGGAGTGCAGAATTATTAGGCAAATGAGTATTTTGACCACATCATCCTCTTTATGCATGTTGTCTTACTCCAAGCTGTATAGGCTTGAAAGCCTACTACCAATTAAGCATATTAGATGATGTGCATCTCTGTAATGAGAAGGGGTGTGGTCTAATGACATCAACACCCTATATCAGGTGTGCATAATTATTAGGCAACTTCCTTTCCTTTGGCAAAATGGGTCAAAAGAAGGACTTGACAGGCTCAGAAAAGTCAAAAATAGTGAGATATCTTGCAGAGGGATGCAGCACTCTTAAAATTGCAAAGCTTCTGAAGCGTGATCATCGAACAATCAAGCGTTTCATTCAAAATAGTCAACAGGGTCGCAAGAAGCGTGTGGAAAAACCAAGGCGCAAAATAACTGCCCATGAACTGAGAAAAGTCAAGTGTGCAGCTGCCACGATGCCACTTGCCACCAGTTTGGCCATATTTCAGAGCTGCAACATCACTGGAGTGCCCAAAAGCACAAGGTGTGCAATACTCAGAGACATGGCCAAGGTAAGAAAGGCTGAAAGACGACCACCACTGAACAAGACACACAAGCTGAAACGTCAAGACTGGGCCAAGAAATATCTCAAGACTGATTTTCTAAGGTTTTATGGACTGATGAAATGAGAGTGAGTCTTGATGGGCCAGATGGATGGGCCCGTGGCTGGATTGGTAAAGGGCAGAGAGCTCCAGTCCGACTCAGACGCCAGCAAGGTGGAGGTGGAGTACTGGTTTGGGCTGGTATCATCAAAGATGAGCTTGTGGGGCCTTTTCGGGTTGAGGATGGAGTCAAGCTCAACTCCCAGTCCTACTGCCAGTTCCTGGTAGACACCTTCTTCAAGCAGTGGTACAGGAAGAAGTCTGCATCCTTCAAGAAAAACATGATTTTCATGCAGGACAATGCTCCATCACACGCGTCCAAGTACTCCACAGCGTGGCTGGCAAGAAAGGGTATAAAAGAAGGAAATCTAATGACATGGCCTCCTTGTTCACCTGATCTGAACCCCATTGAGAACCTGTGGTCCATCATCAAATGTGAGATTTACAAGGAGGGAAAACAGTACACCTCTCTGAACAGTGTCTGGGAGGCTGTGGTTGCTGCTGCACGCAATGTTGATGGTGAACAGATCAAAACACTGACAGAATCCATGGATGGCAGGCTTTTGAGTGTCCTCGCAAAGAAAGGTGGCTATATTGGTCACTGATTTGTTTTTGTTTTGTTTTTGAATGTCAGAAATGTATATTTGTGAATGTTGAGATGTTATATTGGTTTCACTGGTAATAATAAATAATTGAAATGGGTATATATTTGTTTTTTGTTAAGTTGCCTAATAATTATGCACAGTAATAGTCACCTGCACACACAGATATCCCCCTAACATAGCTAAAACTAAAAACTACTTCCAAAAATATTCAGCTTTGATATTAATTAGTTTTTTGGGTTCATTGAGAACATGGTTGTTGTTCAATAATAAAATTAATCCTCAAAAATACAACTTGCCTAATAATTCTGCACTCCCTGTAGTTCAGGGTTAAATAATAAGTTTTCACCAAGTTATAGTCAGTATGGCTGCTTCATGTTCGATTCTGTTACGTTCAAACAACATAAAAACTTTAGACACAATAAAAATACTATTTCCTGCACAAATCCTGGCCCTTGTGCACCAGAAACAGACACGGTTAACTGTTGAGCTTGCCTCCGATTGCAGTATTATATTTGTATATACCGCAAGGCTCCAAGAAAGAAAACACATTGAGGGAAGGGTTTTGTTTGCATTATTAATGCGTTTTCCAACCCATTTACCCAAATCTGCCCACCCTGGTCATTTCTTCTTTTCGCTCCTCGCTGCACAAGTGAGCTAGACTTGGCAGCGTGACTTGTGGATCAGGTGCCACCGTGCAACACACAAATGTCCGCACAAAAACATGTCAGCAGTTAACAGCAAGGGCCTGTGCGTTTGCTCGCCACTGTTGCGGAAGGGGCGACTTTTTTTATTTTATTTTAAATTGATTATTTAAAAAAAACATACCCCTCCTCACCTTCCGCCTGTTTTCACATCACTGATACAAAGCATCCCTCCCTCGGTCTCCACGGATGCCGAACAAGATTGAGGCGCTTTGTTTTTGTTTTGTTTTTATATAGAAGTTTTACTGTATGAGCAAACTTTGCTGTTGTTTGAACCCTGTGTTTTTTTTCTTTTTTAGCTGGTGTAATCTAGACCTGGTGAAGCCACAGTTGAGTATGCGGATGGGCAGCAATAGTGCTAATCTGTAGAGCCACTTAACTAGACTGGTGGGTTAATAATCCTGCTGCTAAAGTGTAATTTGCATGTCAGGGATTCGAAGGCTGTTAGTCATGTGTTTGTTCTTGGGCTCAGAGTAGAAAGGCAACAAGGTGGTACCCTGAGATGATTGTCGTCCGTCCACCGTCCCCCCCCCCCCCCCCCCCTCCCTACTCACTTGTGCATCCTGGTTGATCTGCATATAATCGATAACTCCAGAATTCTTTTCACGGGTCCCCTGTGAGTGAAAACAGAGAGAGGGCACATCGATGTGAGGTAATTGAAAGTATGAGTGATGTAAGAGGCATAGAACATACTACACCTAAACCCCTTCTAAACATCCTCTTTCTCAAAGAGATCCCAGGAACCAAAGAAAGTCTAAGCACTTTACAGCCTCGTCACGTGTTTGGAGCCTAGTGCAATAGAGAATCTGATCTCTTTCCATAGCCATGTCTTGGAGTCTGACTCTACTCGGTCGGACCTATGCCTGTCTCACTCTTAACTGAGTCCTCCACACTTTAGTGATGCCTGTGGAGTCTTAGACCGAGAGATCTATACAATATCCACGCCTTTACCTTGGTAGTCTGGCCAAAGGGTTGGCAGGAGAAGCAGAAGAGACCTGCACAAACTCTATTTTTGTAGCTGTTGTACCTCAGGCAAAAAATGAACAATCTTCTTTGGTAAATGTCCTGTTACAGACAAGACACCAATGCACTCTGTGCCTCTGAAGATCTAACAAGTATGCTTGGCATCTCCCTTATGTAGTCAGTGTGTATCTTAAAAAATCTGGCGTGGATTTGGTCTTCTTGGACTTACTTTGGAGGCATCTGTCTTACCTAGATCTAGTCTGTCCTTTTCATCTCTAATTGTGTGGACTGTGCCAGTGCTGTTCATAGGTTAACATTTTGTTTCATCATAGTTGCTACTTCCTTGTTCATATCTGTGCATTACTCTGACTACACATTTACCCTGCGGAGGAGGCCACATTCCCACTCTACTAACAGATATGTTATCCTGGGTCTTCCTAGAGCACAAACTGGAAAAACTATTTACGTGATCACAAACCTGCTCGCCTGCCAATGGTGTGCAATCCACTTACTTTAAGTAGGGTGAGAAGGAGATCCTTGTATTCACCACTTGTTTCCTGTCCTATGTCATTCTCCAAAGTTGATTTGAACTCTACAAAAAACACAAAACAAGGCTGTCAATGGTTTGGCTTTATTTAAAGTTAATAAAAACATCAGTCAACAAAGGAACCACTTGCAGAAAACAAACTATGATTAAACAACTTAAATGGAAAAGGCTTAATACAGAAGTCAAAACCACAGCTGTCAGGGCACCCATGAATATATAATTCCAAGTAAGTAATATATCAATATGTAATGTATAATGGCATTAATACCATGGAGAGTTTCAAGCTCAATTTATTGTTCAACAAAAAAGTTCATCATAGTAACCACAGAATTGTCCTTTGACATCCATGTTCATGTAGTAAACACAGTATTGAAGTCAGTATCCATGTAGCACATACAGCCACAGCCAACACTTGTTTCGTCCTATGAGAACAGTACTCTCACGGACTTCATCAGGGCTGAAAATAAATGAGAACAGTCACTAATTCATAACATGTGTACAGAACCGTCAAGAGCAGACCATAAAGTATATCTTATCGTGACAATTTGTGAGATCCTAAAACGAAAACATGTAATTTGTGACTTCTTGTGATCATTCATCTGGTGGGAACTAACATATAGTCCCATCACCACAATAAAATTATTAAAATTATCACAAAATATGATAACATTGCCTATAAAGTTAAAGCACAAAATGGGAATATATATGTGAATAACCCATGTGTACAAAGTTTGATCACAATATGAGTGTGCATGTTTCCAAAGTCCAAAGAAAAGTCACCCCAGACACCCAGTCAACACCAAAGTGCGCAATGTAATAATAGCTTGCCCAGTGTAAGATAACAGAAACACCACCAGAGCCCTTCATAATAAACAGTGAAAAACCCATAAATCGAAACATACCTTAACTCAAATTATATCTACATGTATAACCAGTATCATTAAGAACCGTCCAGAGTCTGTGGAAAATAATCATAGATCCACTATATAATCCACTAAGTCTCCTGCATGTCTAAATAGAAAAACGTCCCCAAATAAGGGTACAAGCAAATGTGACCAAAAGGTCCCAGACTGACCTGAGTAAAATATATATAATATCCAACATTAGGATGCAAATGAAGTATTCAAGAACCGTTTCCTAAGTATGCAGAGTGAAGAAAGAAATCGGAAAGAAAAATTATTATATGCTGCAATTGAGGCATGCTAAATATAAATCAACACGATTAGGAAATATCCCCAAAAGTAATAATGAGACATCAAGTCACCAGGTCCCCAATAACCAAATTCAGTATCTCACCTATCGTATACGTAAGTAGCCATCATCAAGAAAGGCAACGACCGCGGTCGAAATCCCCCCGCGGCGTCCTCTGTATCGGTACTTAATCTCGAACGTCGAACTAACGGAGGAGGATAGAAATTTAAAACCTCCGCGCGTTGGTAGTGAAGTAATAGAAAATGGACTAACCCATGAGTATGGGCGCCATCTTAGAAAAGGAGAGAAGGACCAGCCTTCAACAGGACACGAGAGGAAAAGAAGGACTATCTCCCGTAATGGGCGCCATTTTGGAACTGCATATACCCCGAGCTTGATGTATGTTAATAATCGATATATACAACAAAAACATAACGAATAAATAAGTATCCTCCCAAATTCTTATTAGCCTAAGTCATGCAATACAGCAATAATTGTAAGGAATTCCTTAAATTGCATACCGCCACCATCCGTGTCAAGATAATGGCCTATGGGGAGAACTCCTTCCCCCAAGATATCTGGTTGTAACCATAATTGTTTATTGCCGCATCTAACAAGATATATGTAGGTGAAGTAGTAGTATCCCTCGCACAGCACAACTGAATAGATTAATACGAAAAACCCAGTGGTCTATACGTAAGTGTTTGGTGTGAAAGGAGAAAGGGGAAGAGTACACGTGACCGTCTCATGCCCCACTCATATTCTGTATAGACAACACACTGTCAAGTATACCTAAAACATATAAATTACACCATGGTTTGGATTACAAACAAGCAAACCTGAGACAGTTAATGATGATCTACCATTGCATTACTATGTATTCCTGTTCTAGCACAATATATGTATCTGATCTCTCCAAATGAGTATTTATGCATGCCGCAAATACAGAGTATATGTCCCTCTGAGTTGGGCACCAGTCAGTATAATCAATTCACATAGCATTTGACCCAGTGACTTGTATGTAGATGAGACACAATATAATCAAAAGACTACACTTGCAGTAGATTCATGAATAACATATGCTTAATGAACTTAGTAAGTCAGAATGAGAGGAGAGTAGATTGTAAAGATGATGCATAAATATCAGTAATTATTCTTATGTTCCCAAATAGTATTCCATTTCAAAGTTGGTATTGAGACCCTCCTCCACCGCTCTGAGTTTCAAAATCCAATAACATTCTTTTCTCCTGAGGGCTAGTTCCCTATTGCCACCTCTGGGGTCTCTATTTACCTGATCAAATCCAAAGAATTCAAAACCAACAATGTTTTTTTGTTTTGGACAGTGTCGCATATGGTTTACTATAGGGTATCTCTCGTCACCTTGTCTCAAAGCTCTGAAATGTTCACTCGCCCTAACTCTGAGTGGTCTGATAGTACTGCCTACATAGTATAGGCCACAATTGCACATAATCATGTAGATGACAAAATTACTATCACATGTAATATTGTGATTAATGTTGTATGGCGTCCCAGTACAGCTGGTGAATGTGGAGATGCCTGACTTGGCCCATCTACACATTCCACAATGTCCACACTTAAAGAAACCCTTTCCACGGCTGGTAAGCCAGTTAGTCTGAGTTGGTTTACAGCGAAAATTAGAACATAGCAAATTTTTAAGGGTTCTGCCTCTTCTATACGTAAACAGTGGGGTAGCCGGGATCACTTTTTTCAGAGTAGGATCTGCTGTTAGAATAGACCAATGTCTGTTCATACATTTACGTAATAAAGTAGCCGTTTTTGTGAAATTCACAATACAGCGGATACCATTATCCTTAGTTCTCAATTTTTGACCCAGTGTGTCTGATCTGGACAGACGTAAAGCCCTAATCCGAGCTTTGTCTATCACCTTAGTGGAGTATCCCCGTGCTTTGAATCTCATGCTCATATCTTGTATACATAGGCCAAAATCTTCCTCAAGACTACAATTGCGCCTCGCCCTAACCATCTCACCATACGGTATCGCATTAATTTGATGAACTGGATGTGCGCTCTTTGCGTGTAGGATAGAGTTACAGGAAGTACTCTTTCTGTAAAGACGACTTTCTATTTTGTTGTTGCAAATCAGAAGTTCCACGTCAAGAAAGGCAATGTTAGTCACACTTCGTTCAGAAGTAAAGTGAATATTATACTCATTATTATTTAAATAGTTAATGAAGTTGTCAAGTTCTTGTGAGTCGCCAGTCCAGATCATCAAACAATCATCGATATATCTGCCCCAATAGAGTATATCAGAGATCCATTTACTACCATCTTTACTCCAGATCATATTTTGCTCAAACATTCCCATAAAGAGATTCGCATAGGCCGGTGAGAATTTAGATCCCATAGCTACACCTTGCTTTTGGCGATACCAATCACTTTTAAATAAAAATACATTATTGTTTAAGATCAGATCTACCATTTTTATTAGCATTTGGGTATGGCCATATAGGTTCGCCGGTCTTTTATAGAGGAAGAGACGTAGTGCCTCCTTTCCTTGTTCATGGTTAATGCTGGTATAAAGGGAGGTGACATCTAGTGTAACTAAAATCATCCCTGGTTCCCATGTTATATCCATGAGTATGCTGAGAATATGTTTCGTATCCTTAATATAGGAAGGTAAGTTTCCTACATAAGGCTGTAAAAAAATATCAACATATTCCGACAGTCTCTCAGATGGACCATCGATGCCTGAAACAATAGGCCTGCCAGGAGGGGAAGTGAGACTCTTATGTACTTTAGGTAGTATATATATACAAGGGTTCCTGGGTCTGTGAATACGAAGGTACATATACTCATCTTCTTTTAAAAGTGATTGAGTAAAACAGTCATGTAGAAATGTATTGATTTTATTCGTAAGTGCGGGGATAGGGTCTGATATCATCTTTTCATAACAAGTCACATCCCCTAGTTGCCTATAAATCTCCTGATCATAATCTGAGGTGTTCATTACTACAATATTTCCCCCCTTGTCTGCCTCTCTTATGGTAATCTCCCCATTGGTACGCAATAGTCTTAAGTTTGTCATTTCCTTTTGGGTGAGGTTCTGATGCCAAATATAATGGCGACTGTCATTCTTTGATTCTAGTTTATTAAAATCACGCCAGACCACTCTGAAAAAGGTTTCTATACAGTTATCCCTATTCAGGGTTGGTGTCCACATTGATTTGCTTTTTAAACCACTAGGCAGTGAGTCAGATGGGATATCTAGATCCGATAAAATTTGAGTTATAGTGGTAGGATCCTGTTCGCAGTCCGCTATAGACAATAGAGTGGCCGTGTCTTGAATATCCTTAATGGACAACTGTTGGTCTTCATTGAGACCATCCAGGGAGATGATGTTGTCCCTGTTATCAGAATGATTCGCAAAATATTTTTTCAGTTTTAGACGTCTAATAAATTTGAAAAAATCAATTTTCGTATTCTGAAAGTCTCCAAATTCTCCTGGACAGAACCCTAGTCCCTTGCCAAGAAGTGTAAGGTCATGAGAAGTAAGCTCCAAGTTGGAGAGGTTAATTACATTGATAGAACCAATATCAGAATTGGCTATTTCCCCCTGTTCCATGATCATAATACAGAAGTCAGCCTAGAGATATTGGGATCTTGTTTGTGACCCCCCTCTCAAAAACAAGACATCACATCCAGTTTTGTTAAATTGGATTATTTGCCTTGTTGGATAGCTATTAGTTAAAACCAGCCCAAAAGTCAGTTATATATTCCACATCTGGAGCAGATTTCATATATGCGTTTCATGATAGGTTTGAAAGCAATATTGATATGAGGGAATCAATACTGTGATATAACCTCTATATCTGAGCTATTGTATGACTCCAGATCAGATTGCAGTCCAGATTATAACTTCCAGGTCAGATCTGATGCCTATACTGGCTAATTTCCTGGTCTGTTCAGTTTTAATAATTAAAAGTTGATGAGCCTTTTGGGATGCCTGGGCAGAACGGCTGAAAAACTTCCAGGTCAGATCTAATGTATGACTTTGGAGCCATCACAATTGCTGTATAACTTCCAGGTCAGATGTAAGGTCTGACTTCAGGTCACATCAACCGTATGACGTTCAGGTCATCAGTTATGCTGTTAGACCGCCACATCACCCCTACTGTATGATTCTGATAATATATGAGCTGTAAAAACAAAAAAACACCAATTCAAGTGAAACTCTTAAATTAATCGCAGCTTTAGTAGCTATCTAGGCTGTATTCCAGTCCACTACATTTTGCACACAGTGATGTTACAGTCATGGGTCAACCATATTCAAATCAGTCTTGTCCCTGGACAAAGTCAAAATGACTAGAGCGCAGCCCTGAGTAATTATTGGCTCTTGCTATTAATATAAGCATTTGATTCACCACTGTTTTGTTTTTTTTCCTCATTGGGATGCCTTAAGAAGGAACTTATACAGTGGTCTTGGTCGTGATGGTCACAGAGCTGCACTTCACTGATGAGGGCCAACAAGGTTAAAACTGGTCTACGGTTTTGTATGTCCTTTTCAAATGAAAAATATCCTAGCTTTTTGGGTTGGATTGCGTTCTTGAAACTTGCCACACTTGATTTTTATTTGTTTGGTCCCTGTCTATCATAGTATAGACAAATGCAAAATGATAATAATGGATTAGAATGTGGTACCCACACAACTGTTCTTCCTGTGACCCCTTGTTATCTGTTTATGTGAAAGCCAGCCCACACTTACTAAAGGTGTAGTGCTGCTGTAACGGACCTCTACAATGGCTAGTAGACACTATCTTTTAGGTTTTTGTCACGCGAGGGCCTGCACAAAACTTTAGTAGATTTGGGACATAATACTTAAATGCTGCAACAATGTTTACACTTTTCACTTTGGCCTAGAAGAGAAGAAGTTAGTAAGTTCTGTTATTCGCCTTTTGTTGACTCAATTTGTGAACAAAGGCGTTTTCTTTTTTAGATATGATTAAACAGAATGGGTATCAACTTTTTAGTTGTTTCCTGCCACGTCGTAGAGAAAGTCTTGGTTGATTGGCTTTGTTACCAATGGAGAGACAAGTGCCAGAAGGTTACCACGTGGTGGGCATGAGCACCGTAAGCCCTGGAACTCCAGTACTAAACAACAGTATCCCAGTGGGTACTGTCCAGTAACAATGGTTTGTCCCGCATGTACCAATCAACACGTTGACTTGTCCTCCCATAGATGTCTCCCCGTGTTGACCACTTGGTCTTCTAGCAGCACCCAGTCATGAACAAGTAGACCGTTTAAATGAAAAAAAACACAAAATATCTGGGACAAGTTTGCAAACCTGATTACTCATCATACCTTCCTTGTAAACAGTTCGGATTTCCTGGAGCTGCTGGTTGGTTCGTGTGGCAAGAATCTCAGTGATGGTGGATTCGTCCGTCCCCAGACCCTACATAGACAATGAGACATGATAGTTAATAGGTTTACACTGAGCTGGGCAGCCTGCTACTAGCAGGTGGTCTAATAAAAATAATTGTATACATCATGTATTACTGCACTTCTGTAATTTCTAGGAGTGTGTAGTCGGCTTTAATCAATTTTATGATTTTCCAGTCATCAATTTCAAGGACTTAATATACTTGAACACCAAACTGTATTTTTCCTGTTCTAAGGAATTTTAGAGCCTTGCTCAAAGGCTCAAGATTTGGACTTTAAATGTAAGTGTTAATTTAGCACTGTGGTTAGAATATAATTTTTTTGTTAAAACAATTTTTTTATATAGTTTTAGTTATTTGTGTTAATTTAACTTTGGTTTAGTGCAAGGCTTAGTGTAAGCATTACAACTAGAATAATGTCATCTTCTTTAGAAAAAAATTTCAGGGTAAGTATTAATGCAATATAATGATTTTAAATGCCCTGTGGCCGCCATAAGAGTCCCTCTTGAGTGTGTGCAAAAAAATAGTGCTGAATTGAAGTTCCCTTTAAGAGGGCTGCATGCGTGTACCCATCTGCCACCCATGCAACTCCACTCTTGCTAGGTGTCGGGTGCATATGTGGGAGGTCAATGAAAAAGGGTCTTTAAGAAATATATTTTATTTATTTATTAAATAAATGAGGCTAGTTGAAATTTTAAGCGCTGTTGCGCTCATTGGTGGGGAGTTCTCCTATGATGACCATTCAGCTAGACACATTAGTTTCCCCCCAGCCTGGTCACTTGAAAGGAGGTCAGGGGGTTTGGTGCTAGCAGTCGAACACTGTAATCGTGTGACTGGGTGGAAAGAGAAGATGTTAACAGTGGCTGTGGATTGGTGAAAACTGGTCCTGGCATTCTTATTCACAAATTAGGAATTGCATCTCGACCTAGCATCATACAAGATTGCACATTCTGAACTGGTGTCAGCCAAAGCACAGATCCTCAGTTAGCCTTAATTCAGGTTACATATTTAAACCTTGCATTATACAAGCAGATAGACCTAGAGTAGCATCTAAATGGGCATGCATGCCTCCCTGATTTTGTGTGCATGCGTCCTCATCACCTTGGATAACCTTCCTGACATGACATAAATACAAAGGTTACACCTGTGCCTTAAACTGCCCAGGCACCTGACGAGTGCCCACAGGATAGTGCAGGGTACTTACCTTCATGGCACCTTTCAGATCAAGGGCATCGTATTGGGCAGGGCACCTCAGGAGGCCCACGATGAGGTCCTTCAGGTGTCCAGACAGTGCCACGGTCATGGCTTGGATCAGGTCCTGTGGATACAGAACATTCCTCATGTGTGATTTGTACAGGTTTCAATCCTGCACCTGCTACTGTGTCGGGAATATTCTGGGGTGTCTGGTATCGCGTCCATGGCATTTAGAATGATGACTTTTGCTTTGCATACAGGCCGTACAGGAGTGTCCAGTGTTCTTCCACAGAATATACAGGAGCGGCAAATTTACTGGCTATGGAATTAGAGGAGTGTCCTGTATAATTCCAGCAGAAAATATAACTGTGCCAAATATATTGCCTGCGAAACATACGGAATTGTCAGATATCCTTCCTGTAGAATGTACAACTGCAGCCAATGTAACAACCATGATGTATACAAGCGTGGCCTGTACCCTTAACACAGAATATACAGGTGTGCTTGTTATATTGCCTGTGGAATATACAGGTATGTCAGGTATTCTGCTTATAGAGTATAATTGTGCCCAGTATATATCTGAAGAATGTAGAGTATTGTACCCACTGCCTTGTGAAAACATTAGTTTCCTGGGATTTAAACAAACGACTAGGAAATGTTCATGAAATATTTCCTAGTTTTGTGCCTGTATAAAATACAAAGGTAGAATATTTAGGTATGGCAGGTACCCTGCCCACTATGCATAAAGAAGTGCCCAGTGTCATTCCCACTGAGGGTGTTCTTGAAGCGTCATGTCGCCCACAGATAGCTGTTTGCAAATCTAAATCCTCCTCTGCCCAGGTAGGAGCAATAGGTGTGGATAGGTCTTTGCCTTGTCCTCCCTTTACTCACTTCTCTGGCTCCACCATTAAACTCAACCTTATCTGTGGCCCATCATCCCATAGTCGCCTTCTCTGTATTAACCCATCTCCTCTCAACTTCCTCTGTTCTCGGTATTTCAACCCTTACTACCTTCAGTTGGATCTCACCACTCTCCCAACTTTCTATGTACTTCTTCTGCTGCCAACAAACATCTCTCTTTCCCAAAGTTGCCTGTACACCATCATTCCTCCAGATCGTCTTTATCCCCCATCTTCTAGGCCCAATGATCTCTGCACCTTCTCTCCCATGCCTGAACTTCTCTGTGCTCCGTTTTGTCTAACTCATCTCACCTCATAATCCTCTTCACACCTCTTATTCCTGTTCTGACATTTTCTGCACTTCATCTAACCCCTGGACCAACATTCGTCCCATCTCCTTCTCCCCACATTCTCGGTAGTTCATTTTGCTCCTCAACCCTCTCTGCGCTCTATCTACCCGTTTTGACATTCTCTGTACTTCATCTCTGCACTGGACATTCCACACCCCATCTATCTGATCCAACAATCTCTGTACCTCAATTCCTCGCCTGACCCCTGTTCTCCCTGTCCCAGTATTATCTGTACCTTATTTCACTTCCTGAACCACTCGGCACCTTATTCCCACTCCCAACAGTCTCTGTAGCTCATCCCTCCATCAGACACTCCACATCCCCTGATCCAACAATCTCTGTACCTCACCTTCACACCCCCAACCCCCACCCCCCAAATACTCTGCATGGTCTCCCACCCTCTATCCATCTTTACCTCATTGACCAGGGTCTTGAAAAGGGTGACAATCTGTTGCCTCTGGGAGTTGTTCCGCCCGGTGACAATGTCTGTAATGATGATGTCCTTTTGCACACCTTGGGAGGAACAGAGTTGGGGGTCAATATGTAGAATGATGTGCTAATATTGGTGAGGATTTCTGTAGTGGTCTTGTGCATCCAGGTGCAATAGTAGCGGGCAGCAGCAGAAGGAAGACCACAGACTTTCTGTATGTAGTTTTTACCATGCAAGTTGTAGGGAAGAGAAGCTTCAGAATTCTTATAATACCACCATGTGTACATCCAGCACCTAAAGTCTTCTACCACCAATTTTTTTTTTTTTTTTTTTTTTTTTACAGCTAGGCCCAAAGGCACATTTAGGTTTTTAGGTTTTCACCGGGCTCAAGTTTTTAAAACTCTAATTAGGGTATGAATTTACTGATACAAAAACATAGAAATTCAACAGTTATAGTTCTTTCAAATAACTATAACTCGCACCTTCTCCATGCACAGCTAATTACTCCACATATTATATCACTGATGAGATGTACAGCATCTTTGATATTATCACTGCAACATTTGCAAGAAAATTATTGATAAGAAAACTGTGCATGGCAAACAAATACTAAACAATGATGCTCATATTTTCCTAATGAGCTCTAAAATCAATTCATAGATCATGCAGTATTGAAAACTATGTAACGTGTACAATGATAAGTACTTTGATGTTAAATCCTGTCCACTTTCAGATCACTGTCATATCTAGCAATTGAGTTATGCAGAGTAGTTGACTGTGCCGGCTTATATTAGAGGTACCTTTTTCGCCAATTGCTTCTGCAAGATCTTCCACATCAACCTCCGGTTCAAACCCCGGGTGGGGTTTCACGGTGCCGAGGGTCCCCCAAGCTGCAACCTAGACAAAATAAGGGGAAGTGAATGACAAGGGTAGCAAGCTGCTGTGCTACCCCAGAAGAGAGACCAGGCTTGAGCACATACCAAGCAGATATTGTGCCACCCACTAATGAGAGATGCACCCCACAATATTCCAAAATGCATGAGCACTCCTGTGATATATTCACACCACAGCTGCTAATTGTGGATCACGACAAGGATGCCATTGTGTTGGCTTTGCCATAGAGAGAACCACAAAGCTTACATAAACATTAATCTTTTCAGCTCTCTCCCAAGCTGTACCACTACTTTGGAACCAGAATTCAAGCATAAAATGAGACAAGTAGGTACCATTAGCTGTGGGCGTAGCTCACAGAGCTAAACACTGACAGCTGAGAGATGCTTTGATCTTCCCATGATGGAATCCAAACCATCTATCCGAGTTACCAACCATTAAAGGCATTATTGTCCCAAGCCCAATGCAGTGGCACATAACAAGGGAGTGGGGCTTTAATAGCCGGTATAAAAATCAACTGAGGCCTATAAGGCTATTAGAATATTCTGCCAGATGAGGACAAAGTACCATCATTGGGGAAAAAAGCCTTCCCTTATACAAAGTGGGTTTTTAAATCCCCACAGCTTCTGAGCCCTTCACAGGTCCTGCTGTCTTTCTAGAACAGTTGCTGCTGGGTGCATCGTCAAGTCAGCAACATGATGAGCATAAAACAGGGACAGAAGGAGCGTGAGGGGGCTGAAGTCAGCCCCTGGTTCATTCTCTACTGACAGACTGCTTTTCAACATTTGGCAGAGCTGGGGGAGACACGGGTGGTGAGAAGAATTCTCCTCATTCTCTCCCAGTGCCTCTGTGAGGCACAGGAGGATGGAGAGGGGAAGGCTCGCTGGCTGCCCTCACCCAGTGCCCTTTCCTCTCAATCCCTTGCAATCCACATATCTTGGAGAGGCAGGGGAGAGGCAGAGGCTGTAAACTAGAATGCTGCAGAGTAAGGTCAATGCTTATAACTCTGCTGCTCCATTGTCTTCAATAGAGCCGTCAACCTTCCAAAGTTCTAATCATTTCACTAGCTCTTTGCTACGCCCAGAGGCCTCTAGCGCTATACAAGTACCTACCTAACAGATGGAGCATAATAGAATAGAGGCTCAGGATAATTCAAGCACAACCCAGAGCTGTTATCACTGAGCCCCTAAGTACAAGAAGGGATGGAAAGGATGGTTATATGAGAGAAATAAAAAGAGAAGAAGAACTGAAAGCACAAGTATTGGAACTAAAACTTTACAGGGTTCTGTAACTGTATTGGTCTCACAGCAGTCACTACAGTCCAGCCGAAATCATTACCGACAGATGACCTTCCGTACACTGCACCACATCAGTGTTTTCTTTGCCTCCTTGACATTATCGCAAGGGACTTTAGAACGCTTTACAAGTGTTCATTTCAACTGGTTACATATGTACATACACAATATTTACATTATTGAAAGTGAATTAAAGTTGACGATTTAATTTGTAAATACACTATTTTATAGTGGTAGTTACCCTATAAAGTGAGATTATTAATATAAAGGAAATCGAGATTCGAAGACTTGGTAGGGAAGTGAAATCGGGCCCATGCAGTACCGTGCATGGCTCATTCCTAAATCTGAGGATGATCATGTCAGTCTGGTGTCAAGACATGCATAGACTCCAACCAGGGCAAGTGGAAACATGCAGCAATGAAAACTAAAGTATGGAGTTGGAGTGACTAAACTATGTGGCAAGCAGTGCTGACATATAGGGGATTGTGACGGATTCCGGTAGCTATGTTCCCAGGGAAATATGCTGAATTTGTCCTGGTATCATTTTCCAACACCAGAACACATTTCAGCAGCCCACACATGTTATATGCATTCTGTTCAGACCAGCAATGTGCAGGCGACAAGCGGGCTTTCTTATTTACACTTACAGCTGGGCCCAAAACAAAGGCTTGATTTGAAGGGCTATTAGCCCACCGTTTGTTTGAGAATATTACTGGATGGGAGCTATCTGGAGCTTAACACCTAGGTGCCTTAGCAAAAGAAGGAACCAGAGGTGGATAGTAGGTTGTGACTTACCCAGTACTTAAGAGAAACTATGTTTGTAGGCGGGTTTTTAACTTTATTCAACTCCCTATGTAAAAGATGTGTTTACACAGTAAGGATGAAAGATGTATCTGTCTGTCTGTTTGTCTGACTAATTACACAAATATTGACATAAATGGCACATACTATTTTTTTTTTTATTCAGTTCTTTTATAGCTTTACTGACACCAGTGTAGGATGTGGGAGCACTTTGCATCACACATAGAAGCACAATAAATCATGCAAATGTGTAAATCATTGTACAGACAAGGTTACGTAAAAAAATGAGGATTATAACTAATAAAATGTAGGAATCGCACATCGTCTATACTGTAGTCATGATATGATTAGAGTGAACAGTCGGGAGAAACACAAAGTTTGACTATAAGACCTAACGCAGTGATTGGGGTGGTCTGTACTAAGAAGACTTTATTACTTAACAAAGGAACCCTTCTTTGCAATCTTAAAATAACAAGATTGAGAAGAAAAAAACAATGCCAGTAAATAGATCACTGTGCTTTATCAGAAAGATGCAACTTATGAACTGGAAGTAACAAAATGATCTTGGTGTCAAACCCAGTAACCCACTTAACTATCTTGATAAAATACAACTCTGTGATCCGCGTGTTGTGGGATGTGCTTTTCAGCAGGCGCATTAACCCTCTATGCTACTTTGAGTCAAAACTGTGACCGGACAAAAAACAGCACACTCCGAGAACTGTGCGAACCACTAGACTTATCTTACCACTATTTTAGTGCCCGCAGGTGCTGGGCACAATGATCTCTACAACAGGGGTTATAACTGGAAACATAGAAGTGCGGGTACTCACTCTGCAGGGTTCCCGTCTGCTCCTGAGAAGTGCAGGCACTCTCCCACTAAATGTACTGCAGCAGTGCTAAGAAGTTTGGTACTCTCCCATTAAATATATTTCAGCAGTGTTGAAGTGCAAGTACTCTCCCTTTCAATAGAGAAGCTCAGGTGCTCAGTACCTGCCCATTCAAAGCACTGCTTTTAACCCTGTAAGATATTTTAAAATGCATCCTTTTTGTGACCAGTTAAGTAAGCTAGAACATAGTTACGGTCACATACGCCCTTTTTGCCAATTTCTTTGCAGCAGATATTTTTTTTTTAAATTAATGTATAGGTTAACTGTCAGGCTCTACTTTCCAAGCTCCTCCCCTTGTTACTCCCCCTCTGAATCACCTCGAGCCCCAATCTATGAGTTCCCGGAGTCATTTTTACGGTTGAGCGCAAAACGCTCTCTCCGTGGTGTAATCTTCCCGTGGGCTTTTAACCACGCCCATGTCAAGCCCATCAGTTTGGTAGGTTTGTGGGCTTGCCTTTTAAAATTAGCTTGATTTCATTAGTGAAAGACATGCATACGTCATGCCTTTTCTGGTGTTTAGCCCGCCTCGAGCGCAATGGGCAACTACTGAAAACATATGAGGCTCCATGTTTTCTGTATGGTTTCTGCACTATTTTTTCTCTTTATTTTGTAGGCAGCGCAATCTCGCTGGGCAGTAGTAGAGCACTTTGCATAACATCGACCCTGTTACATGGATAATTGCACTTTTGCCTGTTACATGGATATTTGAACTTTTTCCGTTACGTTCCACTGCGAGCGAACTTCTGTTTTCTTTTGTGTGTCTGCTTTGCGCTTATGGCAGCTGTTGGTTTATATGGCAAGAAAAATACAGTTAGGAGTTTACTACGCTAACAACTTTAACTGGAGTAAACGCGAGATCCACTGCATTTCAAATGCTTGTTCTCCATTTCCAGCTGTGGTGGTACCTAAGGAGAACGCTGCACATCCTGTGGGGGTCTGGCCGACGGTTGCATCTCATTACTACCAGGGTGAACGTTTGAAAGATCACTGGATAATCTTTGCAAATGGGCTATTACTGGCACTCACACCTCTGAAGAGCAGACAGCACATGCACAACAGACGACCAGGGCCTTCTACGGATCTGACTCTTACTGCAGTCCCCAGATCACACAGCGAGTTGCGGGAGCGCCGAGATTTCACCGAACACCAGTCTCTGAGAGACACTCACTTTATCTGCCACGGAGAGCTGTCCGAGAATCTCCAACGTTAGAGACATCCTGGATTTTTAGCACTGAAAAAGAAAAAAACATATTGAAGCAACAAGAAAAAAAAATAGATGGCGCAAAAAGGCACGACTAATGGAACACTGGGGGGCATATTTATACTCCGTTTGCGCCAAATTTGCGTCGTTTTTTTTTTACGCAAAACTAACTCCATATTTATACTTTGGCGTTAGACGCGTCTAGCGCCAAAGTTCATGGAATTAGCGTCATTTTTTTGCGTGAACACCTTCCTTGCGTTAATGATATGCAAGGTAGGCGTTCCCGTCTTAGAAAATTACTCCGATGCTATTGCGTCGGATTTATACTCCCGGGCAAAATGACGCCCGGGAGTGGGCGGGTCTAAAAAACCCGCATTTGCGCCGGATTTTAGCGCCTGGGTCAGGGCAGGCGTTAAGGGACCTGTGGGCTCAGAATGAGCCCAGAGGTGCCCTCCCCTGCCCCCAGGGACACCCCCTGCCACCCTTGCCCACCCCAGGAGGACACCCAAGGATGGAGGGACCCACCCCAGGGACATTAAGGTAAGTCCAGGTAAGTTTTTTTTTTTTTTTTGTGGCATAGGGGGGCCTGATTTGTGCCCCCCTACATGCCACTATGCCCAATGACCATGCCCAGGGGACAGAAGTCCCCTGGGCATGGCCATTGGGCAAGGGGGCATGACTCCTGTCTTTGCTAAGACAGGAGTCATTTCAATGGGGGATGGGCGTCGTAAAAAAATGGCGCAAATCGGGTTAAGATGATTTTTTTGCCTCAGCCTGACTTGCCCCATTTTTGGACGCCCAAACGCCATTTTTCCCTACGCCGCCACTGCCTGGTGTACGTGTTTTTTTTTCACGCACACCAGGCAGCGCCGGTCGGCTAACGCCGGCTAACGGCATTCAATAAATACGGCGCCCGCATGGTGCTTCAGAATGGCGTTAGCCGGCGCTAATTTTTTTGGCGCAAAACTGCGGTAGCGCAGTTTTGCGTCAAAAAGTATAAATATGGGCCTGGGTGTAATACAAAGGTGGTCTTATTTCACGGCAAAGAACCCCATGGCTTTTTTTTGGGCGGTGGCTCAAAAACAGAGCCTTTCTGCACTGCCTGGAATTATTGCACCCCACCCACAAACTCCCCTTGTCCCACCGACCACCCCAGGTGCGGAATCCAAACATAGACCCAGCATCCGAGGTACTTACCGGCCGATCTCTGCCCCTCCAGGCTGTGCCCTCTGCGCTCCCAGCGCACCCCCGCTCACCCACACCCTGCGGCTCGTTCCGCCTCGTCTGCCTGGCTCTGGACTGTGCACAAGATCAACAGTGACAATGAATGTGGGGCCCGGTGCCAGGCCCTGCCCGCTGGGGTGAGGGTGGCAGCTCCTGTCCTCTCTCGCCCTTCTGTGGCAGGGGCCGGTTAGGAGGAGGCTGTGAGACCCAACCATGCCCCCTGACCCCATTCTAGTTGAATCCTCCTGTGACTGGTAGGAATATTTTAGCCAGGGCTATTAATTTCCAGTCCAGCACTACAGCCGTTTCAGAGATGGGTGGAGTTTCACTCTGCCCCAGGTCAACCATCCCTTTCGAAGTGTATGGTGTGCCTAGACTCACACCTGCTCAGCGTCTGGAAACCCTCCCAGGTGATAGTGCGCTCTACAAATGTGCATAACATTCCGGGTACCTGAAGCACACACATCACAAGTGACGGACTCTCCGGCAGCCTTGCACCCTTTCAACGCATGGTGACTCCTGCCATGTAAGCAACTTGACTGCCCCAACCCTATCAGCTTTTAGAGACCTTTGAGTTATGACTGACTGCCCTGGTTTCCCAAGCCTTTCAAAGGCCTTGCACGTGACAAACGTTCCTCAGCTCTGTAGGCTTTTCTGAGGCTATGGAGCCTCCTTGCAAAACAGATGCTCCAAATTGCTTGGAAGGTTATGTGTGTCTTTATATATGTATGTATGTGGTAATGCTTTAGCGCAAACTTGGGCAAAGAGAGGATCAAGTGCTATGCCCTTCAGATGAAGGCTTCAGTCTGTATATCTTCCACCACTGCAGCTGGCATTTATGGGACATTTACTCCACAGTTAAAGAACTGCACATATGATTACTGTGTGCATTATCGGCTTTGATGCAAATAAAAGCTAACCACAAGAGGTTTGCATACTATATTGTACATGCACTTGGCAAGTGTTCAGCCTAGTGCTAGGAATTAGGCACTTAGGCAAGGCTCCTGTGGTGCACTCCAATGGACACCACATCCCCTGCACATTCTCCGGAGCCCCACAGAATCACATGTGCTGGTCTGCAGCAATGTGGGGTCCTTCAGCCAGAGGGCTAGAAAGGCTGAGGAACCAGGTCTGTGTGCCAGGGCCTAGGATATTGTTCACTTGCACTACTAACTGGACCTGCCACGGCTGTCGCATACCAGTATAAACACTCCCCACTCTGAACATCACACTCCCATAATGTGACCTTCTGGACAATGCCAGGCCACCCACACCAGTGAGAATGGCCTGGATGCACTAGAAGTATCTATTGTAAATGTGCATTTAATTGTTAAACTGACCTCCCCCGCTGAAGCACAGGCAAGTATTGCCACCATATGGTGAAGTAAGTCCCAGTGTTAACAATTAGGTGCTGGTGCCGGGCACTGGCCAACACCGGCATAAATTAAGCACTGTAAAAGCCTCTTTTTTGGCCTGCATACTTCCATGTGATGTGAACTGCTGCACCTCTTAATATGCTTTGGTAAGAAAACCCATCCTATATGCATTCAATGAGAGAGTCATTTGTGCGAACTGATAGTGCATATGTAAATGGGATAAATGTATAGTGCATGTGTATCCTGCATCTGCAAAGTTTGCTTAGCATCTTGAGTACCGATTAGTAACGCTTAAGCAAAACCATGAGCAGGCGTGGAAGGGTGTGTCATGCAAGGTTTCACTCTACCTACGTAAAACATTTTAGAAACAACTTTGAATCTAGAAGTGCCAGATGCTATTATCCCACAATTCTAGACCAGAAAACAAACAATATTTGTTGTCTGTCTCCAGCCTGTTTTCTCTGATTCAGTATCCGTCTGAGAAGGGCACTGTGGCTATATTTCCTCCATGGAAATGTTGCTACAGGGCCAGACTCGGGAACCGAAAGCAGCCCTGGCTGAAATGCTCAAACTACCCGGCTCCCTATGTTTCCGTGTGCTAGCTTTCTTTTTCTGACCATTCCTTCTCTCTATTTCTCCTCTGTCTCTCCTTCAGTCCTCTCTCGCTCTTTGATTACTTTTTCTGTACTTTCCCCCACCGTCCATCTCTTTCTGTCTCTCTTGAAGCCTCCTGTTGTCTGCTGAAATTAACCCAGGGAGCTGATGAAAGTGACCGGGGCATCATGAGGGCTCTGGGCTTTGGAAACCAGCCTCCAGGGGCCCCAGCCTACCTGGGAAATGTCCCTGGAATAAAAGGCTTTTCCGGCTCGGGTCTGATATAAAAGACTCATATTTGTTTACTTTTTGGTTCTGCGGAAACATTGTTAGCAGCATTCGAATTAGTTGAATTGGGGCTTGTCTAGGACAGGAAATGGCAACCTTTGGTTACTACTGTTTCAAATCAAATGCCTCTTAGTGGAGGCAGGAGTTACACAAAAAGTAGTCTTCTTCTACAATTTTTATTTAAAAAAGTATTCACAAACAATACCAACATCGGCAAATCCAAAAGTAGACAACCGATGCCCCACTTATTGGTAGTAAGCGCTATATAAAATCTACAACATACATGACTATCTGCCTTCCATATTTTCAGATTTCTCTTTAGGTGGAGGCTGCTCGTTTAGTCATACCTGACACACGTTTATGGTCCATCACTTTTTTCTCGCCGACACCTGATGGCGTAAGGTGTCAGTATGAGAAATGTATGTGATGTAGTGTGTGTGAAACTGAGGCCATGTGACAGCGAGCTGCCTGGCCCTCACCCTTCACATACCATAACCTCACTGTGTGTGCAGTGTATTTAACCACACATGAAGGAGCCGGGAGAGCTGGTTTTTGCGGTTCTTGTGTAAGCACGGACTGGCCTCAAGACCCTCCCAAGCATAGACCAACCTCTTTTCCTTGTTTTCCTGAAACCAGCCATGTCTCCCTCCCCTCCCCATCCCTAAGATGTGGTTAGTGAGACTGTGGTGTGTGTAATTGTAGCGTCTGGCCAGCAAGCAGGTGGTAGCATCCATGCAGTCAACAAAGTACTGTAAGAAATGGGGCAGTTACAGCTCAAGGATGCCAAAGACAATGGGTGAGTTGGGCTGCCAGGCAGTAGGAATGCAAACAAGGTAACCGCAACAGCAAAGATGCTGCAAAAAACGTTTCGGTTTGACAGAGATGTGGAAGAGTAAGATCCGGGGGTTGTGAGAACAGAGGAATGTGAGCAAACGGGCTGAGGCAGAAAACAGTCCCGGCCACCAATATAAAAGTGGTCCCCTTCAGTGAAATAGATAGCTAAATAGGTTGCCCATGTTTGCAAATTAAGGCAGTTTTGAACTTGTAAAGACAAGCTGTACAAATGTGTTGCACGGTATGGAACATTGGAAGGATGTGATCTTGCTGCATGTAATGTTTGTTTTAGCATCAGGGAAGTCAACAGAAAAAAACTGTCTTAGTAGACCATAAAACAAGTCCATAAATAGGCAAACAAACTGACCACACTCTAACCTGTCAGACACGGCCATGGGGCATGACCTGACTGCCCAATGGGCCAGTCCGACCCTAGGTGCCAGAGACGAAAAGTAGAAAGAAATGAGGAACAGTAAGAAACAGGGGTCGCAGACCTTGAGTATGGTAGACTTATCGTCCTACCTTCACACTGATGCATCCACGCATCAGCCCACTCACCAGGTGAGTCACTGTGACTGTGTGCAGGTAATTCTTCATTTGCTGCAATAAGCACAGCATAAGTAAATATCAACATGTAGTTTACAGAACAACATAAACAAGGCTACAGGGTCCATGCGATGATTCAGGTGAGGAACGCACGCATGCTGCACCTGACTGCCATGCAGTTCACGTTCTACCTGCTGCTGCCCAGCTTTTGCATGCATCACTTCCTCTGTACGGAACAGGAAATACATTCCTCACTGTGTGGTCAGAGGTCAGGCAGACCACTTCAGGTAACAGTAGGGGCTGAGTGGCAGCAGAAGCTCAGGGCTGGTCAGAGACAAGGGCACTATGTGGTGACTAACATGTCCTGATGTATGACGGATGGGCAGAGAGGACAGGTGGTGAGAACTTAGGGGTAGTAGAGAATGGGAGGAATAGTGGTAAAAGTGAAGAGAAAAAACTATACCCAGCAAAATATGGGCAGAGTAAATTGCATCACCTGCAGGTAAATGTATTCTTTTTCACCACAAGTTAATTCCTCTTCCCATGGGAGACAGGTTCATCTAATTATTGGTGGAGTTCAGCCAATCATGGCCATTGTAATGCCTGATCCCAGTGCCTGATGGTCCAAGGAAAAGATAATGGCGTCTGGTGCACGCCCTAGACTCAAGAACCAAAAAAAAGCAACTTATTATTAATTTTGCATAGCGCCAACCAACCAGCACTGGATAGCCAAGCTTTGCTACCCTAGATTTGGAAAGGAGGGAACAACTCCTAAAACAGCATTGGCAAACTCAACAGTTTGGCTTTCCTATAACGTATAGTTAAGTGGTCTGCAATGGAAGTACACATTAAGCAACTCCATTTGTGCGGTCAAACAATTGCACACCAATAAAAGCGAAGCTTCGTAAACAAGCAAAACACACCAAACATCCAATGGCTGTTGTGTGTGGTGATCCAGATGAAGAATGACAGAGGCAACAAATCTCATGTCTGAAGATGACTGACCAATTGCCCCCTTTAATGTCTGTTATGTGGAGTCTCCAACATGTGAGTATGGCCTGTGCAAACCTGGAATTATTCCTGGGAAAACCATGATGAGGAGCAAGGGAAGTGGAAATGAGGAATGATGGGTAAGGAATGAGTTGTGGACAACGAATAACAGATGAGTGATGGTGGATGTGCGAGGCTGGATTATGGATGAAGGATGTTGGATGATGGAGCAAGGATGAAAGATGAAAGATGAGAGATGGTGGATGTGGGAGGATGGATTATGGATGATAGATAAGAGAAGATGGATGAGGGATGATAAGTGAGGAATGAAGGATGAAGAATGATGGATGAGGAAGCCCTAAAATGAATGCTGTACATCTGCCCCCTAAGGTTGCTATCCCATCTCCGTGTCCTATTCCATTCCTGGTAGCCCTCCGCCAAGGGTTGCCTCATCCCTCCATGTTAGAAGGACACAGTCCTTTTGGTCTTCATCATTCACTTGAGAAATCAGTGCAATCTGAGAGCTGTAGTCATCACTTATTAACAATGAACCAGTCTGAGTAACACAACTGATAACAAGGATGTCCAAATAAAAAACCCTGGAATGGTCACACGATGTTGTGCTCCTATAAGCAAGCGGTCAATTATATCTGTAGCCTATGTTCTTAGAAACGTTCCCATGTTTTCTTTTGTATGGTATTTCACTGCTTCTCTAAGCTAGGCCTTGCTTCATAAATTACATAAGTAAATATAGAAATACCACTCCTAATTAACCAGATGTGCACAAGCTGCTGTTTAGTCTGTTTAGAAAAAACTCCTAATAAATAAATAACATATTAAAAGATGACAGTCACTGCTTTTTATGCAGACGGAAAGAAGCAAATAATGGATTTGTAACAAATAATATATTTTTAAGTCCTTCAAGTGGTGCAGAATTTTGAGACACCTACAAACTGTGTTAACACTAGTCTGGAAAAGAGCAGAGCTCCACCCCAAATTATTCCTCACTGCCAAGTGAACCCATGTCATGCGTGGCATGTTCCAGTGATCGTGGCAATTTAGCCATCAGGACATTGCATTTTGGGTCTTGTAGTTTTGCCTTTAACTCTGTAAGTATGGCCTACAAATCCCAGCATGCAAAGTCATGTTGGCTAAAAAGTTGGGACTGTCCGAATTTTACAACAGACAACTTGTAACTAACCAACCTCCCCATGAAGCTTTCAGTGAGCAGAACCCATCCCAGGTCTAGATGTATGCATGCGTGTAGGTATATGGTATTTCTATAGTGAGAATCTAGCCAAACGGTGGCAGAGTCTGAAGCAGTGATGAAGATTCATTGTGAACCCACACCTGCTCCCAGAGACTGTTCATTGGCTCCCAGCATAGGAGAAGGTACAACGTGGCACCATCCCTCGTGCAGACCAGGTAGCCCCATCATTCCCTGTCATTACGGTCAAGGTTTCCAGTAGCACTCTGTCGTGTGATAACACAACGCATTCTTGGGATATGGCAACAGCTCTGCTTAATTCGAGCCGGTGGTTGCAGGTGTGGCTCAACGGCACTCATTTTTGTGGACTGGCACATATTCTTCCTCAACAGAGTTTGATCCAGGACTCTGAGCCAAACTTTGGACTGCTGCACTTATTATTTAAAAAACTAAGCAGTGTGTATCAAAATATTGTGACCTAAATAATTCCAGACCAAAATGAAGTGTCCTACATAAAGCTGAGAAAAAAATGGCCAATAAAAACTACTCCCAATGGAGTGTTATTTTTGTGAACGACATTTAAATGCAGATACTTATGACTGAATATGTTATTACTATTTATATTTTGACAGGAAACCATTCAGGGTGTTGCAGTCTTGGTTTACTTCCACTGTGCTAAGTCGATTACTATATTTGATGGTAATGACTGATAGGTTAAAAGTCCAGGATTGGCAACTGTATCTGTGACGGCATGTGGAGAGGTAGCCAGCATAATGTTGCACACGTCTAAATGTTGGCCCCCAGGCTAACTTCTAGGAGTTACCGATCCCACACCTTAAACAGAAAGATGCACTCCTAGACACCCTGTTTATGACTTCCACTCCCTCCTCTCCTACATCTCCTCTCCCCATATTCCCCTCCATTCTTCTCTGTGACCTCTTCCTGAGCCTAACTCAGTCTTTAAACTCTTTCCACCTGTGACCTCCTCCTCCTCTGCCCCATTGTACTTCCGCTCATCTACATTCCCTTCTATTCACATAATACTCTGTTTTTTTCATTCTCCTTTTCATGACTTCCAATCACGTACGACCTTTTCTTCCTCTCCCCCATTCTCTACTCCCATTCGCATATGACCTCCACTCTTCCGTTCTTTTATTCTTTAGTCCGTTAACACCTGACTTTTCTTGATTTCTCTCCCCATCTATATTTCTAGTTGCGTATAACCCCTTCTTCCGTTCTCGTAGTCTTTACTTCCATTCATCTATGAACTTCTTCTACCAGTCTCTCCATCGCTACTTCAATTTACTTATGAAACCACTTCCTCCGTTCTCATCTTTACTTCCATTCGCCTGTCACCAGCACTCTTAATCTCTACCTCCATTTTCCCCCCAAACGATCCCCTGGTTGCACTTTCCTTACAACATTGGTCTTCGGTCCACTCCTCTACACCTCATCCAGGTCTTGTATTCTTTGCCTCAGCCCTGCTATCTTCCTGGTATTTAAACCGTTAAAAGAATACCAAACAAACACACAGAAAAAAGATCTCCATTGAGCGCCCTCGGATATTACGTGACACTCACCTGAGCAGAATGCGTGCAATGGATGCCTGGTCTGGTGGATCTTGTCTCATGAATTTTTTGTGGTCTGATTCACGCCATTGGATCCTGGGCAGATATCCTAGACCGTAGGACTATCTTTGGTAGTTTTTCTCTATTCGGTTTAACCTACTGGAGCTTTTGTAGCTGTTATTCAATGGTGGCTGACCTTCTGTGGTGGTGTGTGTCCTTAGATGTCTATGGTTGTTCTTATCCTGTTTCCCTTGTCCTGTCTTCTGCAGTTTATCTTATGTTTAGGAACTTCAGTGCTCGTTCTAATCTGTTGGACCTTCTGTGGTGGTTCATCGCCAGTAAACTTTAAGCGGCTGATCTCACTTGTAGCACCTTGAGGAGTAGTTCTTGTTTATTGGGCCCTCTGCACTGGTTGGTGTCTAGTAACCCTTCTGCAGAGGACTTCACATGTGGCACCCTCAGCAGTTGTTCATGCTTATGGGACCTTCTGTGGTGGTTTGTGTCCAGTGACCTTTCTTCATGGGACCTACTGTGGAGTGCCTCGCCCGATGCACCCTTTGTGGTGGCAACTGCACAGGCTTCTGTCGTCTCAGCCCCCCCCCAAAAAAAGAAGAATTCTCTTTAACGAATAATTGCATCACTTCCTGGCAGATGTAATGCCTGGAAAAAGCACAAGAATGTCTATTTGCCGGTTTTTCTTGCCCAGAGTGCCTTTGCCTTAGATACACAGAAGGCTCTTACAAAATCCCCCAGGCTGATGAACACACACAGAGCAAACCTCACCCTCAGTCTTTTGTTTCTCAAAAAACTGAAACTGAACTTCAAAAACATGTGTCCAGGGCAAAGTCCAAGACCCAGCCTTTCCCAACCTGTTTCACAGGCTAGAGTACACGCTCTGCCCACTGGCCGAGGATTGTGGACAGTGTGTCTGGACATTAAGGCTTCCTTGACTCTGCAGTGGTAGCTGCAGGTAAATGCTGGGCCCAAAGTTTTACTCAGAAGCCTGTAGCTAGTGCTATAAAATGTCCCTTGACCGAGTATCAACACGAGTTTCTTGATTCTTCCTCATGCTTCTTTAACCTCTCAGCAGACACTCCCTGCCCCTTTATTTCACTCTTTTAGGTTCATTTTCATCCCTGCTTTCTTTCTTTGTCACTGTTTTCCGTGACGTGCCAGGTAGGTGTACATTTTTTCAGCTAGTCTTGCTTATAGACAGATTGTCGCAGTTGGGGGCTTGTAGTTTTGTTTTTAACTCAAAGGTTCTAGCATGCAACGTTCTGTTGGATAAAAAGTCAGGGCTGGTGAAGGTGTGGCACATAGCACAGGACCAACAAACACTTTTCTCATTCCAGCTTGCGACTCAAACAGATTAACCACAGGCTCTGGAAGTAGGGGTGCTGGAAGTCCGGCAGCACCCCCAAATAACCTTGCTGGAGGTCAGAAGATGAATGAGCAATAAAGATGACTAAAAATATTGTTTTTATCTTGTGACATTTGTTTTGTGTTCTAAAATTAGGGGTCAAATGTCAGACTGTGTTGTCTGACAAACTGCTGCGTATTTTTTTAAATATGGAGATTGGGTTACTTTTCTTTTTCACACTGCAAATTCTGAAGCTTTTGTAAACAGAACTATTTGGCAGTCTTGCTGGGGTACAAGGAGAGTGAAAGGAATGGCTGCAGGATGCCAGCTTTTTAACACACATCAAAAAGTACATATCTGTAAATGAACTGTACAAATATTTCAAAATATACCACCAGTTAGGTAAGCGCAAATGAAGCACATTTTACATGTATAACTGACTCGTGATGGTAACAAAGATTTTAATAGGATCAGAATAAATCAAGGCAATTCACTTGGTGATGGGCAAAAGTTAAATATTACATATTATTTTGTATATGCTATATAGTTATATTAATAAAACGGCATGCCGGCTTGAATTTTCCACAATCCCTACGACATCAGTGATGTAAAACTGATGGCAGCACCCCCATTCTGAAAATGTGACCAGCATCTCCGGAGGTTAACAATAACTTGTGTGGCAGCTAGGGTTATTAAAAAACAAGCATTAACAAGTCCAGTAGGTCTCGCCTATTGTATTGTACTCCAGCGTCAATGCTGTTCAGCGTGGCTACAGGTTAGTGGCATAGAGGAGAGTGACGTAGACTGGGTGGTGTGAAGTGTTGTGGCGTAACGTAAAGTGGTACAGAGTGTTATGGGGTGGCGTAGAGTGTAGTGTAGTAGAGGTGTACAGTGAAGTAAAGTGGCTTGGCGTGGCATAGAGGGTATTGTGTAGAATGAAACAGAAAGTTGTATAGTGGAGTAGAGTGGTATACAGTGGAATTGTCATAGAGTGGAGTGCTGTTTTGCGGTAGGTGCGGAGTGGCATAGGGTAGAGTAGGGAGTCATAGAGTGGAGTGATGTGGCACAGAGTGGAGTAAAGTGGCATTGAGTGGTGCAGAGTGTCATAGAGTGGAGTGGGATAGAGTGTCTAGTGTGGAGTGGAGTATGTGTGGTGTCATAGCGTACTGCCGTTACAGACAACACATGAAATGACCATTACATTTGCACATAACTTTTTCCTTCTAAAAGTATACAGCTCAGAAATGATAATGTGTGGAAATGGCATCACCTAGTGTATTGATTATCACATAAATCCTCCCACGTTGAAGTCAAGAACAGAAAAGGAAAAACCAAGCTCCTTTGAAAGACAGAGCCTGACATTTGACCTATGTCTTTGGATGCACATTATATGTGACAATAAAAACATAGTTTTAAAAAAAGAGCACTTGTGGAAGAATGCAAGGAGAGATGGTAAACAGGCGATGCTCTACAGGAGGGACGAAGACATTTCGGACAGCCTAAAAAACATAAAGCCAGCACATAGAAAGCAAGGAAATGTAAGTGACAAACCCAATGGTAAGCAATGGGTGGAATGCATTCCCAGGAAAGCTTTCAGAATATTCCCAAAAAGTATGTTCCTAACCAGACAGCTTCACGTTTTTCTGACCTAACAAAACTGTCACTCACCAGTGTGCCCCAGTTCTGGGCTTTAAGCCCCTGTAAACTGGTACTTTTGCCTCGTGGATGCATTCAAGTGGTCCCAGGACTATATTTCCTACAATGCATTAGGTTGTTAAATAAAAATCTAGTACTGAAACATGGTTTCTCTGGTGACAAGAACATATATAGTAACTACTCCAATAGTAGCAGATTACAAAACACCAAAATGAAATAACAGAACACACCACCCTTCAGATAACTAACATATTTTGACATGATACTATATTTTTCTTCTAGGCTTTCCTTTACAAATCGTGGTCTCCAATCTACACCTTGCAGTTATGAACCCATTGCACCCTGGTAGTTGTAGTCTGGCCCCCTTCGGGTCGATCCATGCATGGGATAACTATCAAAGGAAAGTACAGAACATAAAACGCGCCCGGTACCTACCGTGAACCGACAGATGTGCCCGCACCTCTGCACGCACGAGGCAGCTCCTGCACCCACCTGCCGAGGCCCTCCCGGAGAGTGCAGGGAGGACTCCGGGTGTGGGCAGTCCCTGTCCTTCCACCCAGGGTGGGGCCAAGGGCGCGGGAGTCACGTGACTGGCAGCTGTGGCCACGCCCACGCAGCCTGGCTGCAGCGCCTGGGAGCCCGCTGGCTTCTGTAATGCGCTATTTCTGCAACCTGTCCCCCCCCCCCCCCCCCCCGGGCTTCTCCAGCAGTGACAGGCGTCCCAGCGGAGCGGGGTGCGGCGGGGGTCACATTACAGCAAGGCTCGGCACCTCTGGGGGGGTTTGTAACATCAACCACGTCTCGTCCAGGTAAGCACTGAGTCCTCAAGCCGGCCAGGTCCATGTGACTGTAGGCCAAGGGTTTAATGGGATAAATAGGACTTCAAGTCCCAGAATGCAAAGGGGAAACATGGCTTGGATGGGATGGTCACACACGCTGGCAGTGTCACTGCCCTGAGCAAGGATGAGGGATCCCGGACCTCGCAGTCTGCCCCAGATCACAGGGAGAGGTGGGGACGTTTCTGGCTGCTCCTTGCTGAAACCTGAGGCATCAAATATTGGGCTGATTAAAGGTAGTATAGTTAATGTTCGCCGTGAAAATAGCATCAGTGCTCTGGCAACATGGTGCATCCCTCCTCGGGTCTGTAGTTTTCTCTTTTCCCTGCTTGGAAGAATGAAAGCCCGAGCTGGCCCTGTGAAGGTTTGATCTTGCTGCCCCCATTGAACGTACAGTTGTCTGCAGCATCTACTCAACCCTGCGAGCTACCCACAGAGCCAGCCCCCCCCCCCCCCCCCCCCCCCCATAATCTACACCAGGCTGGCGCGGGGCTTGCTCAGGCAGATGACATTACACCCCCACCCCCAATATGAAGTATCTGGGGTATGTTACTGTGGGGGCGGGGCGGCCTGGGACAGGCTCAGAACCGGTTCCACAGAATGTGCCTGGGAGGGCAGGAATGTCACAGAACAAGCTCCCGGGGTGCCCTCCTGTGGCCCCCCGTGCCCGCAGCTAAGGTTATGTACGGGGCGAGGGAGGGGCTGAGAGCCGCAGACTGTGCAGCTCGGGGGGTAACGCGCCTGCTGCAGATCGCAAGCTCGGATCTCCGTACTAAGGAATAGTGTGCATGCCGGGTTCAGATGCCTGTGCTAGTAGGCGGGTGCCACGCCGGGCAATACTTCTATGCGTTAATATTCCTTCTGAAGAGACCTGCTGGCCGCAGTTTTCAATCCCATTGTAATAGCTAAACCAATAAACAAGCCTCTTGCAGACAACGTTTCATAGCCCCTAAGTCACCTGTTCAACAAGACAAGCCCGGGGGGATTGTACCGCAATTGCATGCATGTAGCGCTTTATAGCCCCCACGAGGCGCCTGATGCAGAGATCTGTGTGAAACCTGCATCCAAAGCCTCCAGCTCCCGGCTCCTGACCCTTGGTGAGATGCACATGTGCAGCCTGTGGGGGTTGTGCACGCGTGTGACGTTGTCTGGGAGTCTTGCAAGATGGCGACCCACGTGGTGATGGCTCAGGGATATCCGTGTAAGAAACGCTGAACCTCATACAGTGACAGTATGTTTCTTTTCTGGTTTTCATACAAACGCTGTGATTCATACACACTACGAAACCTCATCAGCAGATTGTGAGATATCTCCTCTCTGGGTTTGGATGTGAGACAAGGGATGGTCCTTGTGCAGGAAGTGAAAACAAGCATTGGCAAAGCCAACAGCTCCCACCTTTGGGGCCTATTGGCTAGGCCAATGGATTTTAATGATGTGCACCATGAATACTCGTAAACAATTTCCCATGGGCCAAAAAGTATGGTTTGTGTTATGGCTGAGGGCTGCATTGATGCCAGCAGGGTGGGGGTGAGATAAAAGGTGGCTGTGAGGTGGGCACTGCCCTCTAAAGTATACCCCCTAGTCTCTAGAGGAGACACAGAATTGGCACTGCTGTGGTACGCTGTATCTGAGTCCCTGCCCTGCACAGCCAGGAGTAGGCCTCCGCTTTCTGTCGCCACTACCTTTAGCGAACCAAGTGTGCGAAGAAATTAACTTGATTATTACACTTGAATTAAATATATCCTTTGACCTCACAATCTTCTTATTCCTTTGGTCAGTTACCTGTAAATATTAGGAATGCTTGGAAACAGACTCAGGTAAGGTTGCAAGAGCTATAAAAACTCTTTGACAAGAACCCACTGCTTTCAGACCTGTACTACAAGTGTTGCTGGTAAAAGGACCATACTAGGTGGTTCTTCTCGTTGTTTAAAATGTCTGTGGATATATTTCCTTTATTTCTTTTGATTATATCACTGTGTTTATTTTTAGATTCTTGAGAAAAGTCCTCTGGATGTGTCCTATTAACATTCGTCGTAATGTTTTGTTGTCATGTGAATTACAGACAGTAATACTTCATCTGCACATATGATTCATCAGTGAAGAGTGGTCTTTTTCTGCACTTGTGTCTTAGCACTTAAAACTATAGTAAAACCTGATACATGCAAGCTACATTTTAGCAAATGTTATTTAAATCACAGTACGCGGCTTCCTTCAACACTTGCGTAAAAACAGGATTGTTGAAAAGAAGTGTACCAACAAGGGCTGTGTGCGAATTACATTTTGCAATTGGCACGCGCCAGGGGCGCTGGAACAATTTTCGGAGTGGAAGTGCTTCCGTTAATTTTACAACACTAAAGCCACGGGGACTGTGAAAAATCCAAGGGCCACACGCAGAACCAGTGTTGTAATTATGAATGTTTTCAGCAGGAGGGTGATCAGGGTATAGTGTGTAGCTGGTGGTACATTTTGGAGCACACTGTCACCGTTATATCACTAAAGCACAGTGTGGTTGCGCGCTGACCCTAAATATCCTATGGATCGGTCCTGCCATTATCACACCCAGCAAACCTTAAGATCCTTCAACGCCAGCCTCTTGAGACAGCCCTCTTTTCGACTGAAAGCTTGAGGGGGGGAATGTCTCTCTAAGGCTTGGAACCTGCTTCCTAACACTCTGCGTACCATTGAATCTAAAGAAACGTTTAAAAAATGAATTAAAAACCTGGCTTTTCCTCACTCCTGATGCATTTTGTAGTTCCTTAATATAATTTTTTTAACCTATTAGGGTTTGTGGCAGCCGCCGGGATGCCCCCTTTTGAGTAGCGTTTTACAAGTACTCTTTCATTCATTCATCAATATCCTTTTTTTCAATTATTAATAGTGGCAAAGCCAATAGGTCTCACCTATGAGAGCTATTGGCTTCGGCAATGATTTTTAATCATGCTGTAATGCTGCATGATTAAAAATATATATTTTTAAAGCACTATGGCACTGCCAGCACTAAAATGCTTTCTTGATTTGAAAAAAAACAACAACAAAAAAACTGGAGAATAGTTTGGAGGAATGAATCAACGGGGAAGGAGGTCAGGACAGAATGTGGGTTAGGTGCGCGGACATGCCAGACACAATGGTGGAGCACGCTGACAAAGGAGGTGGGCGGAAAAGGCTGGGGAAGCAAGCTGACAACAGATGGCAGCTGGGAGGTGCCAAGAAAGCAAACTGACAATAGATGGCAGGTGCTGCGCGCTGACAGTAGACGGTGGGCAGGAGGCTCTGGGGCGGCATAAAACAGAAGGCGGTTCGGTGGGAGGAGCTGGGGAGCCAAACTGACAACAGAGATACTAGGAAAGGTAGCTGACGATGGAGGGTGGGTTAGGGGCAGGGGGAGCAAGCTGGCAAAGCAGGGCAGGGACAGCAAGCTGGCAATGGAGGGCATGCAGGAGGGACTAGTGAAGCAAGCTGACCAAAAAGGGTGGGCAGGGGGGCTGGGTAAGTGCGTGGGCGATGGAGGGAGGACAGGAGAGGATGGGAAGCACACTGACAACAGAGAATGGATGGGAACAGATGGGGAACACAAACATTGGAGAGTGAGGAGGAATGCCTGGGAATAAACTAACAACCGAGGATGGAGGAATGGCTGGGGAAGCAAAAAGATAAGGGGTGATGAGGAAGCAAGAACTGCACGGAACGGTGGAAAAAACAAGTATGGCACCTGTGGAAGGGGGAGAAAGAGGAACACAGAGCAGGGGAAGTGCACAAGTGAGACAGCTGGAAAATACATGCACTCCTGCAGAGTACTTAAAAACAAGAAGGTAAACACATGAAAAATGAGCAGTGGAAGGACACACGTAATGTGCCCATGATCCAGGGGAGGGAGAAACTCAAAAGAATGGAAAGACTTTTCAAGCAGATGAATAAGAAACAAGCACATGAGTGACAATGAAGCCAACCAATGTTGAACAATACATGAGCTCTAGCCCACTGTAAGCTAACAACATGTCTAGCAACAGACAGCTCATGTGCTGCTTTACGCGAGATCTAAAAATGAAGATACATAGAGATCGCTGGGTGTCCAGGACCTCATGCTGTAGTACACACTGATTCCAAGCTTGAAGGCAGAACAATGCTAACTGAAGTTCAGAAGAGCCCCGAAAATGGAACTGTTCTAAAGTTGCTTTTACCGGCTCCCCTCGTCCCATCAACTAAATATCCAGAGTCATGCCTCTCTGCAGCGCTTTGAAGTATCTAAAAGGTGATATACAGCGCTTTATAAAACCTCCAAAGACAAATTCAAGAAAGTCACTGGTGTAAATCAAATAAACATCTATTGCAGTTTGAGATTCAAAACATTTTATGGAGTTTTTAAAGAAAATAATAAAACCAATAAAACGTCCCGCCTATTTCCTCTCACCTTCCTGTTAATCCAAGGTCACCATGTTTCAGCCTGACCAAAGCATTTGAACGAGCTGTAATCAAAATCATCTAGGGCAAAAAATACATTAATACAAACCTGTCAAAGGCATCATCGCCACTGTTGGAATTTATTGGCCTCAACATTTCTGAAATACTCCAACAGGGGTCGCACTATTGCAGGAAAAGCACACCCAGAAACTTGGACATTACAGATGGCCTTTACCCATCGGCTATTGTGTCATTGTTGTAAGTTACTGGCCCGTGACGTCCCTCAACAAGATCACTTATTGGCTGCTAATAACATCCTATCAAGTAAGC